>NW_027526266.1:10762822-11460322 GCF_048455015.1 Haemaphysalis longicornis | reverse complement strand
GGCATTCAGAGAGCAGTGCTTCAATAACCTCAGACAAGAAAACCCGCCCTCGGTCGCTGAGTAGCTCCTGAGGTGCCCCGTGTCGAAGAACAAAGCGGCGAAGCAGGAAGGAGGCTACGTCGCGAGCCGTGGCGGCCGGAAGAGCATCGGTTTCGGCGTACTGAGTAAAGTGATCCACGGCGACAATGATCCATCGGTTTCCGGCTGTAGTAGACGGAAGTGGGCCATACAGGTCGATGCCCACACGTTCGAATGGCTTTGCTGGGAATGGTAGTGGCTGCAACGGACCGGCAAGGGGCAAGAGCGCACGTACTTGCGCACGAAAGTATACATACCACGCCAGTAGTATCGCAGGCGAAGACGCTCATATGTCTTTAGTACGCCAGCATGACCGAAACTTGGATCAGCGTGAAAGGAGGTGCATATGTCGCTGCGCAAATGACGGGGTATGACCAGCAGCCACTTTCGGCCGTCGGAGCAGTAGTTGCGGTGGTAGAGTAGCTCGTCACGGAGCGCAAAGTGAGAAACCTGCCGGCGTAGGGCCCGAGATCCCCCGGCTGGCGATGTACCGGACAGCATCCCAATAAGAGAAGCAGTCCACAGGTCCTTGCGTTGCTCGGTTGACATGTTGCTGACTGCAAGAGGCGACAGACGTAAGTCACTATTACTTGAGGCAAGGCAGGAAACTTCAGCAGGCACGGGTGAGCGTGAAAGAGCATCAGCGTCGGAGTGCTTGCGACCTGAACGGTAAATGACCCGGATGTCGTATTCTTGCAGTCGGAGAGCCCACCGACCAAGACGACCTGATGGATCCTTGAGGGAGGAGATCCAACAGAGTGCATGATGATCGGTAACGACATCGAATGGGCGACCATACAAGTACGGGCGGAACTTGTTCAGTGCCCAAATTATCGCCAAGCACTCCTTCTCTGTTACAGGGTAGTTCGACTCGGCTTTCGTCAGTACACGGATCGCGTATGCTACGACGTACTCGTCAAAACCGGGCTTTCGTTGGGCAAGCACAGCACCAAGGCCGATCCCACTAGCATCAGTGTGGACCTCAGTTGGGGCGGACGGGTGGATGTGCCGCAGTATCGGCGGGGATGTGAGTAGACGCCGTAGCGTCACAAAGGCTTCGTCGCAGGAGGGTGACCAGGCAGATATGTCGCTGGCACCACCGAGGAGCTGAGTTGAGGGCGCAATTATGCTGGCGAAGTTGCGTACGAAGCGTCTAAAATACGAGCAAAGACCGATAAAGCTCCGAAGCGCCTTTATAGTGGTCGGCATCGGAAATTCGGCTACGGCTCTCAGCTTCGTATCATCTGGGAGGATCCCGTCCTTTGAAACGACGTGGCTCAGGATCGTCAGTTTGCGTGCAGCAAAACGACACTTTTGGAGATTCAGCTGCAGCGCAGCACTTGCAAGGCACGTCAAAACTTGCTGCAGGCGGGCGAGGTGCGTTTTTAAATCCGAAGAGAAAACAACGACGTCGTCCAGATAGCAAAGACACATCTTCCAATTTAGTCCGCTCAAAATACTGTCCATCATTCGCTCGAAGGTGGCAGGAGAGTTGCAAAGCCCGAACGGCAATACATTAAATTCATAAAGACCATCAGGGGTAACAAAATCAGTTTTCTCTCGATCTGCTTCCGCCATCGGGACTTGCCAGTACCCGGATCGAAGGTCCAGCGACGAGAAGTATTCTGCTCCCTGCAAACAGTCGAGGGCGTCGTCGATGCGGGGGAGGGGATACACGTCCTTGCGGGTTATGGTGTTCAAACGGCGTTAGTCGACGCAAAACCGAATGGACCCATCCTTCTTTTTCACAAGGACCACGGGTGATGCCCAGGGACTCTTGGAGGGACGAATAATGTCATGCTGAAGCATGTCATTCACGTGGTCTTCAATGGTGCGTCGCTCTGCCGGTGACACACGATACGGTCGTTGTTGAAGCGGGGAATGCGAGCCAGTATCGATGGCGTGGCTCACAACGGACGTGCGACCAAGAGAACTTTGCCCACAATCGAAAGACGAAGAAAACTGGCTCAGAAGTGCAGTAAGCTGGGCTCGTTGGGTGGGGTCCAAACTTTCGTCAATTGAGCGGGAGAAAAACTCGGGACATGCTACGTTCCGTGTGCATGGCGTAGTAGTGCTCAGCTCGTCGATTTGGAGATGGGGCGCATCATCAAGAAGCTCCGTAACAAGACGGGGATCGACCGCCTCTACAAAGCCGAGTGTTTCGCCTTGTAAAAGGGCGCACGAAGTCGTCGACTGGTTCGTAATCATCATTGCACTCGCGCCATTGCGACTTGTCAAAAGGGCGAGAGGTAGCGGAAGACATCTGCGGCGGAAGAAAATGTCGACGGCGTAAAAAGCACCGTAGCCTCAGGAATAGATGTGCAGGAAAGAGGAACAAGAGCGGACGAACGGGGTTGGACGAGAGTGTCTTCGGCGATGACCACCTTGGCGTTGGGAGCACAGAAAGAATCTTCCAAGAGAGGCGAAAACTGGACTTCGACAGGTGCACACCGTATGACGGCATGATGGCGCGAGAGAAAGTCCCAACCCAGGATTACATCATGAGAGCAAGACGACAATACGACAAACTCAACGGTGTAGAGAATATGCTGAATAACGACACGGGCCATGCAGGCTGCTATGGGCTTAATCTGTTGTGCACTGGCGGTGCGCAAGGATAGTCTGGAAAGTGGCGTCAGAACCTTTCGAATTGAGCGGCATATGTCGACGTGAACGACAGAAACAGCAGCTCCAGTGTCGACTTCAACAAACACATCAATAACATTTTCAGGCGGGACGTGAGGACTTTTAGCTTTCGAGGGCGACGCAGCTCTTGCCTCGGGAACTGCAGCTGTTAGTTTTCCTCCCCAGTGCTGGCAGAGCGGCGTCGCATAGGCGACAGCGAGCGACGACGTGGAGAAGGAGATCGGCGGTTGGTGGACGTAGTAGAGCGGTCAGGCGGCAGCGACGTCATCGGCGGATCAGAGGCGACTGGGTACATTGGCTGCGGAACAGTATACGGCTGGGCGTAAGTGGGGTCGTAGTACGGAACCTGTTGGAAGGTGTTCGGAGGCGGCATGCGATGGCAGCAGTAGTGAGCTACATGTCCAGCAATTCCGTATACAAAGCATATAGGGCGATTGTCCTGCGTACGCAACGTGCGCGTAAGAGGACTATCCACACCCGTTGGAAGACAGCTCGCCGGCACGACATTCGGAATCGGATTGGTCTGCAATGGACGCAGTGGCATGCCATGCTGGGCTGGTGGAGCAGGCGGGTGCACCACTCGAGGGTTGACCGAAGGAGCAGGCCGCAGAGGTGACCTCCCTGCAGCTTCGACGTATGTTAAGGGGCCGGCGACTGGTGCCTGGAAGTTGGCAGTAGGTAATGCCTCAGCGACCTCTTCTTGTATCACGTGCCTCAGTGCAGGAGCTACAGGGGACGACAGTTCCGTGGTGTACGGCAGGAGGGACACCTGACGAGCCACCTCTTCCCGAATAAAATCTTTTATCCGGGTGAACAGCGTCGGGTCGTTTGTATAGGTCGCAGCCAAACTCGACAGGGGCTCGGCCTGAGCGCAAGCTTGCCGAGTTAGGGCCCGTTGCTTTCGAAGCTCGTCGAAGCTCTGACACAAACGTACGACGTCGGCTATCGTTTGGGGATCCTTGGACAGCAGCATCTGGAACGCGTCATCGTCCACTCCTTTAAGGACGTGCCTGACCTTGTCCGTTTCCGTCATCGACGGGTCGACCCGCTTGCACAAGTCAACCACGTCCTCGATGTAACTGGTGATTATTTCCCCGGCTTTTTGACCGCGTACACGCAACTGCTGCTCGGCATGGAGCTTGCGTACAGCTGGGCGGCCGAATGCTGCCACAAAGCGGGAGCGGAAGGCAGACCAGGTAGCAATGTCTGACTCATTATTCGCGTACTACCGCCGGGCGAGCTTATCAAGGGCGTAAAATACGTTATGGAGCTTATTCGGATCATCCCATTTGTTGTAGGCACTCACACGCTCATTGGACGACAGCCAGTCTTCGACGTCAGTCTCGTCCTCGCCAGTGAAAATGGTTGGGTCCCGTTGTCGCATCGCGCAAGAGCAGATCACGGGTGCGCCCGGTGGCGTAGGGTGCTGGCTGGTCTCTCGATGGTTCATCTCGGGCAGTGCCCGGTTGCGAAGCTCCAGCGTGGAACCGAGACCCTTGACCTCCACCACTTGTAAAGGGGAATAGCAGTCACGACGGTAGTTGATCGTGGGGGTTTATTCAAGGCATCGCGTAAGGTAACGGGCCGAGCGCAGGTCCAGCCGGTAAGAGCTCGTGAGCATGAACATGCGAGTCGGTACTTCGTCGTTTTCCCGATAATCCTCGTGGCATACCCGACTGGGCAAATGGCGCTTCGGTATCTAATATTGTTGTGCAGCGTTAACTGTTTTTGTTACAATATATATATATATATTCTAAAAAACGATTTATTGCTGTCTTGGGTAGAGGCTTATCTTTCACACCGGTGCCAAAGTGTAGATATTGAAGGTGTCCGCTCAAGTCCCCAACCAGTACAGTCCGGTATTCCGCAAGGGTCCGTCCTAGGGCCATTATTTTTCCTAATCTTTATCAATGATATAGCAGATGCCCTGCCCGTAAAGGTACGTCTATTCGCAGACGATTGCGTTCTGTATCAAGAAGTTCACAGCCCTGCTGATCAGGCCCTTTTAAACGCCTCACTCGAAAGTATATTTCAGTGGTGTGAAACATGGCAAATGAAAATTAACATCCTAAAAACTGTAGCAATGACCATTACGCCAAAGCGGGAGCCTCTAAAATTTACCTACTGCATCAAAGATCATGTGCTTACAAGTGTGGATCAATTCAAGTACTTAGGCGTTATTATTTCTTCCGATTTGAAGTGGAACCAACATATTGCTTACATTCAAAAGAAAGCCATGCGCAGCCTTGGGTACCTGAGGAGAACTTTACGAAAATCCACGCAGGAAATAAAATTGTTAGCCTATAAAACTTACGTTAGGCCCATACTTGAGTACGCGTCTATAGTTTGGGACCCTTATACTACGTTGAACATTACTCAATTAGAAAACATTCAGAGGAAAGCTATTGGCTTCGTGTATGCTAGCTACAGTTGGCGTATTTCACCTTGTGTACTTTTGGAAAAGCACAGTTAACCAAATTAGAGCAAAGAAGATACTATGAAAGACAGAAATACATGTACCTGCTGTACCATGACAAACAAGGGATTAGTAGGGATGGTTATATTGAACCCGTGATTAGGCGTTCCACTCGTTCACTGCAATCAAAGAAATTGAAGAAATTTTCATGCAAAACCGACAACTTTAAAAATTCGTTCTTCCCTCGTAGTGTACGCGAGTGGAATCGGCTTAAAGCTGACGTTGTAGAATGTAGGACGGTCGAATCATTCATGAATGCTTTGAAAAAATAACATCTTGTGTACATTTCCCCTCTCCATCAAGATATACAACGGAAGTTGTATATGTTGTATTCTTTGCCTCCCGTTGTAACTTGACGACCAATGTGTGCAGTTGTGCTTTGTGGCTCCCTTGTATGTTTTCCTGGTTTCCCCCCACAGACAGTTTTTTGCTCACTTTGTCGCGTTCTGTTGGGATGAAATTGCTACTGAAAAGATGCCTCGTATCTTATCGATACTAATAGGTTGTTACGTCAGTGCAAATCTTTCTGCGCATGCGTGCATCAGGCTGTATTAACGGTTTTCTTTTTTTGGGTGCCTTCTTTTTGTCTTTTATATTGTGCCTACAATAATGCCACTACACATAAAGCTTTCCCAGGCATATTGCCACATTCTTGCTCCCTTTACTTCTTCATGTCGCGTCTTTTTCCGTCTTTTTTTTTTCTTACCGCCCCCTCCTGCCAAGGGCCTTGTACCAGAGGTCGGCAGTACCATGTAAATAAATATATATATATATATATATATATATATATATATATATATATATATATATATATATATATTTATATATATATATTATATAAAGGTACCGAAATAAATAAATATACATATATATATATATATATATATATATATATCAAAATCATGTAACTTTACTTTGATGAAGGCAAGTCCCGTTGCCGCTACGTAAGTAAACATTGTTTGTTATTGTTCTTGCTGTGTATCCGACTCTTTACTTATACTATATATATATATATATATCTATGTATATTTATTTATTTCGGTACCTTCAATGGCCATGGGGCGTTACAGAAGGGAGTGGGGTTTGTACAAATAGTGGGAGAAATAACTACATAAAAGGGAAGTTTACAGCAAAGAAAATGCGAAGCCATAAATACAAAAACAAGAATAACTCACTGAAAATGTATGTAAATATATGCATATAATACAGGGCACATAAAAAATAATACTGTAAAGTAAGCGCCTGAGTGCCATAAGCTAGGTGACCACACAATTTACACTAGTGCAAAATGGCAAAACAACTTTTCAATGCCAAAAGAAGATGAGCTATACAAATACACAAGGGAATAAACACATGATGGGACACTACTATAGTACAGATAAATGTCGTTCAATTGCAGAGTGAAATGAGCGCGCATCGGTGATTGTAGCTATCGCACTTCGCAGGCGGTTCCAATCGTCTGATGTTTTAGGTATGAAGGAAGGGAAACGCAGATTAGTACGACAATGAGGGATGTTCACTTTGAAAGGGTGATCTATACGCAACAATATGTATGCTGGACTGGAAAGAAGTTCATTTTTTAGCTGTGGATTGAAGTGGTGGATTTTATGAAACAGGTTAAGCCGTGACACCTTTCTACAAAGGGAAAGAGGAGGCAGGTTTAGCGTTCGTTTCATTGAAGATATACTGACCTTGCGAGCATAATTAGATAGGATAAAGCGTGCGCTGCGGTTTTGTACGGATTCTGGGGTGTTAATAAGGTAGTCATGCGCAGGGTCCGACACTTAACAGGCATACTCGAGTTTAGGGCGGATTAGTGTCTGGTAAAGAACTAGTTTTAAGTTAGATGGAGCCATAAAAAATTACGTCGCAGATATCCCAGTGTTCGGTTAGCATTGCTTACAATATAATTAACATGTGTTTCCCAGGATAAGTTGTTAGATATGTGTACTCCTAGATACTTATAAGTAGTAACTATTTCAAGTTGTTGTCCCTGAATCGTGTATAGTGTCGGTAATGTTTCAGCAAGATTAGTTCGTCGCGAAAGTCTCATCATTTTACATTTGTTAGTATTTAAGCGCATTTGCCAGTTGTCACACCAATTACCTACTGCATCAAGGTCAGATTGCAGCGTTTATGAGTCAGCCGTAGAAGAAATCACTCCGTATATAACGCAGTCATCTGCAAATAATATAATGTGAGATCTAATGGTGTTAGGCAGGTCATTGATGTAAATGAGAAACAGGAGTGGACCGAGCACGGAACCTTGGGGTACGCCGGAGGTGACTGGACAGAAAGATGAATCGTAATCATTGGCTGTAACAAACTGTAATCTATCGGTTAAGAAGTTTTTAATCCAGGCTAGAATACGGGGGTCGATGTTTAAATCACGTAGTCTTTTACATAGCAAGTGATGGGAGACGAGGTCAAATGCTTTGGAAAAGTCCAAAAAAATGCAATCAATGTAATGACCACCATCAAGAGCGCAGAAAAGGTCATTTGTAAAAGAAATTAGCTGAGTTTCACTAGAAAAAGTTTTTCGAAATCCGTGCTAGCATGGTGAAAAAAAGGAGTTATTTTCAAGAAATGTGACCAGGCTTGAGTAAATGATATGTTCAAACAGCTTGCAAGGGACACTGGTCAATGATATCACGATAACTAAGGGGGTCATGTGCATCACCAGACTTGAAGAATGGTACTACTTTGCCAATTTTTCAATCGTCAGGTAATACACAAGAATTAAGTGATTGAGTAAAAATTTCTGCAAGAATTATGGAACAATAAATGTCGGTGTTTTTCGGAAATTTTGAGCTTATTCTATCAACCCCTGACGATGAGGAAAGCTTTAACTTGGCAATTAAAGGTATTATTCCACCCCAGTCTACTACTAGTGGTTCCATTGGAGTAAGTATTGCGGTACCACAGGGATATGAATGGGGATGTGGCTGGCATGGTAGAAAAACTTTTTTGAATGCGTCATTAAGCAGAACGTAGCTTTCAGAATGGGGTACAACGGCGCCTTTTTCGTCAACTAGAGATATTAAATTTGTTTTCGTGCCACGAATGATGTTCCAGAACTTTTTGGTGTTTTGTACAAGCAAAGAGGGCAGAGTATCATTGAAAAAGACACGTTTTGCGCTTCGTATAGCGTATATATATATATATATATATATATATATATATATATATATATATATATATATATATATATATATATATATATATATATATATATATATATATATATACACATACATAGAAATGCCAAACAACATAGAAAACCAGAATTACTTGTAGCTTACATAAAAGGTAACAGGTGCAAAATTGCCAGCAAAATAGCGGGTGAAATAACCAAGCAGCAACATCTGGCGAAACATTAGACTGGCCTATTCCACTGCAAATTATCAATAAACATCCAAATAATAACGAAAGAAACCAGTGGAATTTTGAATGGCAACAAGAAGGGCATAAAAGTAACACATTCCAATGAACAAAAATATTCAGGAAATTCCGGCCCACGCTTCCACAAGCTATTACACCTTGCATGGTAATACTAGACGCAGCAACTATCCATTTTACTTTCGAAGGTTTGCAATTACAAAACACAACAAATGTAAATATGGCCTACGAGCGAAGAGGTTTGACCACTACTTACAGGACTGCGCCTTAACAAAATAACCCAAAGAACAACTTAGTTTCGTGTATAAAAATAACATCACAAGAAGGAAACCTGATCTCATTAAAACAGAAACGTTAAAACTCGTTGAAGCAACGACAATTAAAACAAACGGTAATATTTAGAATAATACCATTTCAAATATTTTGGTGCCAAATTCGACAAAACTACGACACACAAAATTACTTTTACAATAATACAAAAATAACAAAAATACATTTTGGGATTTTGCTTGGTAACAGCGCAAATAAAACAGGACACAAAAGGAAGAAGGAACGGACACAGCGCTGTGTCCGTTCACGGACACAACGAACAGCGCTGTGTCCGTTCCTTCTTCCTTTTGTGTCCTGTTTTATTTGCGCTGTTACCAAGCAAGACAATGTATCAACTCGCCCAGTCATCTGTTTTGACATTTTGGGACTATAATTTTCGTAAAATTAATTTTAGGATAATTTAGGCATACGATTTCTAAACGAGAGACTTTATAGACGCTTGCCTGAATTTCAACCTAATTCAACTGGTGTCAGAACCCACGTGCATTGCAGGCGGTTGTTCTCACATCCTAGATTTAATACTAACCGACCATCCTGAATGCTTGTCCTCAATGTCATACTTAGCGGAAATTAGTGATCACCGAGTAATACACACAGAGTTTTCCTTCCCCCTCCAGCGTCGAGAAAAACTCGGTAAAATAATTACCTTGTACGATAAGTTAATTATGAAGCCATGAACACAACACCAGGAAACGTTTTTCCGGTTTTTGAACATAAATTCTATACTCGATGTGTGCACGATAACTGGGCGATCTTTAAACGTAAAATGAACGAATAACTGACAAATTCATCCACAAGGTATCACTCATTACCTCGCCCCAGAAACCCTGGTTACGAACAAACTGAAGAGGCTAGCGAACAGGAAAAAGGGCCTTTTTCCAGCAGCCAAAACAAAAGAAACACATGAGGCTTGGGCGAAGTACAATACAGCCGAAAACTAATGCAGAACTGCTATTAGTACCGCGACATACAAGTTTTTGAACAAAGACATGCCAGCCGTGTTAACTGACAACACAAGAAAATTCGGACAGTCGTCAACCCTCAATATGCTCACACAATCCACCTTACTAACGAATCTGGTCAGGTGCTCACGGATAAGCAATGCCCAAATGCTTTCAACACCACGTTTTCGTGTGTATTTACTAACGAATTTAGCGTACCTACCCCTCCCGCTATGGTACAGTTAACATCCAGCATTTGTCCTATTGATTTTTGCACCGGCGGTATTTCATCTGTCATCCAACAAATTAAGCTGTCCTCCTCAGGTGGCGTCGATCAAATTAATTCAAAAGTACTGAAAAACATTCACCACGCTACCGCCCCATGTTTGATGTATGCGCAGTCGCTCTCCACCGGCGTTCTTCCAGATGACTGGAAAATAGGCAAAGTCATTCCCATCTACAAGTAAGGTGATAAAAACTGTCGCTGAACTACAGGCCCATTTCTCTAACAAGCGTCCCCTGCAAAATCATGAAACATGTCATCTACTCTCACATTGTAAACTATCTGGACTCTAACTTCTTTCACCCTAGCCAACCTGGTTTTCGGAAAGGATTCTCTTGCGAAACACAACTAGCAATCTTTCTTCATAACCTGCGTGCTAACCTTGGCAGCAACTTACAAACTGACACTATTTTTCTAGATTGCGCAAAGGCATTTGACACAGTTCTCCACCAACGACTTATGCTATAGTTATCCCACTTAAATCCAGATGTACCAAAGTGGATTGAAGCGTTTCTAACTAACCGTTCTCCATTCGTGCATGTCAATAACAAATATTCGGAGTGTCTCAAAGTAACATCAGGTGTACTTCAAAGTTCGGTTCTTGCCCCCCTTTTATTCCTAATATACATTAACGACTTACCCCTCAGCGTATCTTGCAAAATCCGCATGTTTGCGGATGACTGCGTAATCTATCAAACAGTAACTAACACTCATGACCAAGTGGTCCTCCAGCAAGACCTTAACCACATTCAAGAATGGTGCGATAAATGGCTTCTATTTCTTAACCCGAATAATTGTAAACTGTTCCCTTTTCCCTCCGTAAAAATCCATTTTTTTTCATATCACATCGCGAACGTCACTGTACAGTCACAATAATGCTACAAACATCTAGGAGTCACATTGTCTTGCGATATTACTTGTAATGGGCATATTACTACCATTATTTCATCCGGAAACAAAACGCTCGGCTTCCTAAAACGGGACCTGCGCCATGCTCAAACCTGCGCCATGCTCAAACGGGACCTGCGCCATGCTCAAACGCGCTTGTTCAAACGGGCGAATGCATTCGGAAAACGTGTGCGCCGTGAGGCAAAAAGAGATAGTTGGCGCTCATTCATAACATCTATAAACTCATACACAGACACACGCAAGGTGTGGACACGTATGCGCAAACTCAAAGGACAACAGACACACAGCCTGCCCCTGGTCAGTACAACGGGGGACACACTGGAAGACCAGGCTGACACACTCGAACAACACTTCCAACACGTGTCCAGTTCAGCACACGACACGAACAATTTCCTGAAACATAAAGCCTCTTGTGAAAAAAAGTCCGTACACGAGAAGTCCGCACGTAGAGTTGCTAGCTTACCACTCCCTCATCAGATCAAAACTTGAATTTGCCTCCGGCATATGGAACCCACCCCAAACATATCTCATAAATGATCTGGAATCTGTTCGAAATCGCGCCGCCCGATTTTTCATTCCCTGTACTCGTACAACATTAGCGTTTCATCTTCGAAAGCACAATCCGGTTTATCACCACTCTCTGTCCGCCGCCGTATTGCCATCCTTTCGCTTTTTCACGAAATGTTTCATTTTTCACTAAATGTAGCCCCTTACATCCTCCCCCAACATCCATTTCACACCACACGGGCCATCCACTTCAATTTTCCCGTCATTGTACCAGAACTGCCCCCCTTTACGCTTCTTTTTTTCTCCGTGCAGCCAAAGATTGAAACAACCTTCCCTGCTCCATTGTTTTAACCACCTGCCCATGAGACTTCATTGCAAATGTTAGTAGTCACCTGTGTTCATAAACTAATGCGTTCAAATGTGCTTTTTGTGTATATTCACCCCTCATGTAATACCCCAAGTAGGGTCCTTAACGAAATAAAAATGAAATGAAATGAAAATTACTAGTATGCAAATAAATAGGAACATGGTGAGGAATAAGCTGAGCTGAATTTTGGAAACCGTCTAGTGTGAGTTATTGTTATTTATTGTAATTAAATTATTGCTGTACCACCGCATAACGTGCCTACAGTCGTGCTGCAGGTATACTGTTGCTAGTTCACAGTTATTGTGTCTGGATACAAATACCGTATTGTCCGCATAATGGAACACTCTGCAATGAGCGCGAGAACCACTGAGGACGTTAACGTATATATTAAATAAAATAGAAGGAAAAAAAGATACCCGAGGGACGTCTGAGGTTAAATGCAGTACATTGTTCTTGATCGATAACAACACAACAATTTGAGACCGATTGGATAGGTAATGGTTAATTAAAGGTAAAAACAGGCCTTTGAATCTATACTGGAACAGTTTATCAGATAAAACAGAATGATTAATAGAATCGAATTCCTTAGAGGCATCCAAAAACGTGGCGCAGGCAAATTCCTTATGTTTTAAAGCATTGTTGAGAACATCAGAAAGATCTTCTAAAGCTTTTCGTGTTCTACGCCCTCTGACAAAACCGATTTGGTCGCGTGAGACCACGTCTTGTCTACGCGTAAATGAGGGCTAGTTGGCTCGAACTGTGAAACATGGTTAAGTAGCGCGGTAAGGACGGGACAAAACTAGAGACCACCCAGGACTAGCGCTAGACATCAACTGAATTTTTCACCGCACGGGCACCTTGAGCAATCTTGGTGACGGTGTTGGCGACACCGCCGACCCCGAGCCCCCCAACATAAGCTGTGACCTACCGTGGTGATGTGTTTTTAAGGTGAAAGGTAGAAACCTCTAACGGTGGCCGTCGGAGCCTTCGTCAAGCTCCGGCCGATGGGCTCCCTGCCTGTCTACCAGGCAGGGAGCTCCGGGACCTCTTTGACTACCCGGGTAAGGTCAAAGACGAACGTACCCCAGTCTCCCTGCTTTCCAATGTAACATATGGCATTTTCAAACCCCCCCTCCAAACGTGATCGGTCCCTGAAAAGGGGCCGCACCGAAGTATCTTTTCCTCCTTTGTCTTCGATCTCCAGTCCAAAGCCCGATAATTTCTCGCGCTTCCTGGTAATGGAATCCCTAGATAAATCAAATCCCATCACTTCCCAGTCTGTCTTTCTCATTTCCAAGTTTTTTGAAAGCCTTGTAGGCAAATAATACAAGGCTAAAAAGCTCACCACCGGAGAAGTCCTAATTGAAGTCCAAAACAAACAACAATCCTGAAACCTCTTGAAGCAAACGCGCATGGTCGATATTGACATCAAGATCACGTCCCATCGCAGTCTGAATAGCTGCCAGGGCGTCATCTCTGATAGAGATATAATAAATGAGACTGAAGCAGAACTGCTCGACGGCCTTCGCGATCAGGGCGTGACAGCAGTGCGGCGAATCACGATACGCCGAAACGACCAAATAATAGCTACTAAACACATAATCTTGGCATTTGACCGCTCAACACTTCCTGAGTCGGTCAACGCAATACGCTGAGTCGGCTGTAGCAATACGCTTAATAATATTTAATAGGTTGATAACGGTATGCTCTATATACATTCCTCCTGATGTTACACTTTTGAGCTCTGACTTCGAGGCGCTGGTTGACCAGCTGCCCGAACCATACATTCTAACAGGCGACCTTAATGCTCACAATTCTTTTTGGAGCTCTTCTCGTACGGATGCCCGGGGTCGCCTGATAGAGAGGTTTCTTACATCCTCTGGAGCATGCCTTTTCAACAATAAACAGCCTACATACCATAACATAGGTCACAACACATACTCACATCTTGACCTGGCTATTGGCTCTGCAATTCTCTTTCCATGTCTTGAGTGGGGATTGGGCACAGACCCATATGGTAGTGACCATTTCCCCACTTCATTAACGTATATAGGTACAGGCCCGAGCAGTCCATCTTCCTATAAAAGGTTTAATGAAGCAAGAGCTAACTGGAATACATTTACAGAGACATCTAAACTACACCACACATCCATAGGACACCTACACGTAGAAGAAGCTACCCAACGGCTCACGGCGCACATCCTCGACGCCGCCGAAAAGTCCATTCCCCACGCCTCTGGTGCCCCGCGCAACCAGCGGAGGCCGTGGTGGAATGAGGACTGTAGGCGGGCGCGAGAGGCCCAGAACAAGGCGTGGGGTATCCTCCGTCGGTACCCCACGTCGGGGAACCTCCTCTTGTTCAAACGGGCGAAGGCATTCGGAAAACGTGTGCGGCGTGAGGCAAAAAGAGATAGTTGGCGCTCATTCATAACATCTCTAAACTCATACACAGACACACGCAAGGTGTGGACACGTATGCGCAAACTCAAAGGACAACAGACACAGAGCCTGCCCCTGGTCAGTACAACAGGGGACACACTGGAAGACCAGGCTGACACACTCGAACAACACTTCCAACACGTGTCCAGTTCAGCACACGACACGAACAATTTCCTGAAACATAAAGCCTCTTGTGAAAAGAAGTCCGTACACGAGAACAACAGATGACAGACTTCTTACAACTCCCTGTTTTCACTACATGAGCTGAGGGCTGCTCTGAGCACGTGTAAACACTCAGCTCCAGGCCCAGACAACATTACATACACAATGATACAACACCTACACGCAGACACACTTGAAGCACTTCTACATCTATACAATAAAATATGGCTTTCGGGGCACATTCCACACTCTTGGACGGAGGCCATTGTAGTGGCTTTCTTGAAGGAGGGAAAGGACCCGTCGTCCCCCTCAAGTTACCGTCCAATAGCCCTGATGAGCTGCCTGTGCAAGCTCTTCGAGAAGATGATCAATCGCAGGCTCGTGTACTTCCTCGAGTACAATGATCTTCTCGAGAGCCGCCAGGCAGGCTTTAAGGTGCGGCGATCGACAAACGATCAACTGGTTGCACTTGACTCATACATCAAGGATGCCTTCGTGCATAAGCAGTACTGTTTAACTGTCTTTTTCGATCTCGAGAAGGCCTACGACACCGCTTGGCGTTATGGGATTCTTAGTGACCTCAGGTCATTCGGTGTTTCGGGTAACATGTTGAACACCCTTGTAAGTTATTTGTCGGAGAGAACGTTCAGAGTAAGAGTTGGTTGTGTACTTTCAAAGGTTCACGTCCAAGAAAATGGCGTGCCGCAAGGTGGCGTGTTGAGTTGCACTCTCTTTATAGTAAAGATGAACTCTCTTGGAAAGGCACTGCCACCAACAATCTCTTATTCCATGTATGTAGACGACGTGCAAATATCTTTTAAATCATGTAATATGTCAATATGCGAACGTCAAGTCCAGCTCGGCGTCAAGAAGCTTGCCGGCTGGGCAGACAAGAATGGGTTTAAATTGAATCCTGCAAAAAGCTCCTGCGTTGTGTTCTCCAGGAAGCGCGGGGTCCATCCGGACCCAGACATTACTCTTAATGGCGTGTCGCTTCCTGTTAACAAGGAGCACAAGTTCTTAGGTGTTGCGTTTGACCAGAAACTCACATCCATTCCACACATCAAGAAACGTAAACATAAATGTCTTAAAACAATGAATATACTTAAGGTTCTGTCCCACCAATCGTATGATTCCGACAAGGAACACCTGCTGCGCTTGTATACTGCTTTGGTTGGGTCTCGTTTGGTCTATGGCAGTGTGGTATATGGGTCGGCAAGTAAAATAGCATTGCGAATGCTTGACCCAGTACTACACTTGGGGCTACGGCTTGCGTCGGGTGCTTTTCGCACTAGCCCTGTCGAAAGTCTATATGTTGAATGTAATAAGTGGAGCCTTGAGAACCAGCGAACGTACATGAACTTGCTTTATGCTTTTAAATTTTCTTCTCAGAATAACCACCCTTTTTATACTGTCCTTAACGATACATCCACATCTCTGCTCTTTGTAAATCACCCATCCGTTCCTCTGCCCTTTCCACTTAGAGTGAGAGAGCGAGCCTCGGATCTGGGTGCTTCGTTTTTAGACGTGTACAGGTCATCCTCTTTAAACATTTTACTGCCTTGGCAAGTTCGCCCTATGTCCTGTGACCTTTCTTTTATAAAGCTTGACAAAAATCGGGTACCACGAGCTGCAATACTGCAGCACTTTCTTTCTTTGCAGTCATAATACCCACGTGCTGAATTCTACAGTGACGCTTCTAAAACCTCCACTATGGTGTCGTGCGCTGCTCATGGTCCAAATTTCAATGCAGCCAGAACCATGAGCGTGCACACAACAATTTTTTCAGCAGAAGCGTACGGAATTTTACTGATTGTACCACATATCCTTGAGAATGAAATTCCCAATTCCATCATATACACAGATTCTTTGAGTGTTGTTCGCGCATTATCATCGCATAAACCCCCCCAAAACCACATAATTAATCTTGTATTCAACACTATCATGTCGGTGTATGCGGACAAGCATCGGCTGCTCCTCAGCTGGGTTCCAGGACACGCAGGGATCGCTGGGAACGAGTTGGCAGATGAGAGGGCCGGTGCTGCTGCACTCAGGAACACTGTAGACATTACAACGATACCCTACACAGACCTCAAGCCTCACATAAAACAACACCTGCGCAGAACATGGCAAACACACTGGGACGAACAGACAGACAACAAACTACACGTAATAAAGCCACACTTGGGACGGTACACAAGTGACTCACACAACAGACACACGGAAGTCGCCTTGGGTAGGCTGCGGATAGGGCACACCCATGCGACGCACTCGTATCTGCTGACGGGATCTCCTAGACCCCAGTGCGGCAGCTGCGGAGAGGCCCTATCGGTAGTGCATACTGATAACATGCAAGGCACTCCACACAACACGACACAAACACTTCAGAGAACTCTACAGACAACATATTCCCCTACATCCATCGCTGTTTCTTGGTGACAATGCCATGGTTTCCCTGAAACGTGTGTTTTAGTATTTGTCAGATGTTAAGTTTTTAAACCTTATCTCATATCACGCATAATCAAATCTGGCCCTATACACCAGCCATCACCATTACCTTTAATTGATTTTACTATGTTCGGTTTATATGTTTTTATACCTACCTCCTTGTGGTAATCACTTCGCTTCATTATATAACTTCTTTTCTGGCGCTCTTTGCCCTCGTTGGCCTTGCGCCATGAAACACCAACTATCATCATCATCATCAACCTAATTTTTACTACACATATCGAAATATATATACAGGAGCGCGCATGCGTGAACATGCTCAAAATACAAAGCAAAATCATGACAGGGTCAAGGGGTGCCTTCCGTTACACACGTGGCAAGTTAGCATTCAGATACTGTATTTCGTTTTTCGAGAAACTAATAGATGGTGTGCTTACACACTTATCACCGCCTTTCATGATGCGCCACGCTTCAAACAATTCACGGCTGGCTTTGTCCTTAAAACAACGCAATATTTGTGTCTTCTCGTAAAGTGGAACACATTGTCCAACGCACCGGCAGTTGCGGCAATGGTCAGCTAAATGGCCTCCGCAGCGAGCGCTTAAACAGCTGTACGGTGCTCCCAGAGCCTGTCGTTAATTCACCTACCAGTCTGCCCGATATAGCATTTTCCACAGGATAGAGGCACTTCGTATACAACACCTTGTTTGCAACCAACAAATTGCGTAGCATGCCTCTTAGCACAGCGGTTGCCCCTTTTCTCGCCATTCACCGCGGAGCACATTCGTGCTAGTTTATCGGGGGCGGAGAACACAACGTCGGCACCACATTTCCCAGCAACCTTTTTAAGGCGGTGGGAGAAATTGTGCACGTAGGGGACGACCACAGGCCTCTTTTCTTTGCGAGGTTCATCTCGCTCTTGACGTCGTGCCCCTGACTTGACGTCACACAATAGGCTTTCAACCACTGATGCTATTACTTCCCGAGGGAAGCCGGCATCTTTCCAACGTGCAATTTGGTGCTGAACACTATCGGCGACTAGGTGCTGACAAGACTTCTCGATGGCACAGCGAAGACAGCTAACGCCAATACCCCTTTTCACTATCTTCGAATGAGCTGAACGATAATCCAAAATTGCTTTTTGACCGCGGCCTATACGCCCAACACACTTGTGTTCCACTGAAATTAAAACACACATTGAGGAACTGCAAGGACCCATCATTTGGTAATTCATGGGTGAAATTCAAGCCGTCCGAACACTCTAGGAATGTTTGCTGAACGGTCTTGACTCCAACGTTTACTTCCTCTGGCTTCACCGACATAGTAACAACCATGTAATCATCGACATACCTAAAATTCTTTGCTATCTTAGCCGTGTCAATAGGCGTCTGAATGCTCCTGTCACACTTTGCTACAAAAAATTACTTAGAACCTGTGCAATACACGACCCGATGCAGACGCCTTGTTTCTGGATAAAAGATTCATTGTTAAAAGCGGCAAATGTAGCAGAAAGATAAAATGACAGCATTTCTAAAAAGTTACCTACAGTTATACCCGCCTTCTTCTGGAAGAATACTGGCCCAGACTCTTCAATTGCATCTCTGACTGCAACCAGAAGTTCCCCTTGAGGAATTGAATAAAAGAGGTCCTCTACATCGATAGAAAAGGCAGACAAGTGGTTCAACAAACGTTCATTCTTCTGAACAAATGTCTAAATATCTTCCGAGTTGCGGACCACGGAAGCACGGAATGAAAACCCACGGAAGCAGTCGTTAAGAACTTTGTAAAATTCGATTCGGTAGCGTCAAAAGTGAAGAAAGCCTTAGCGTTGTGTGAGCAGCTTAATGTCGAAGGCGTTCGAAAGTATGTTTGAGCTGCAAAAAAAGATAGCCTGTCTTTTCGGCTAAGACCCACAAGGAAGCCATTCCCTATAGAGCGATTGTGACTGAGAAACGTTCGTGGCAGGGGGTCATTTCTAGGTTTTTGTTGAAACATCTCAGTAGTCTTAAAGTGCACGACGCGTATTTGGTCAGCAACTCGGAAGATATTTTGACATTTTTTTCAGGAGAATGAACGTGTGTTGAACCACTTGTCTGCCTTTTCTATCGATGTAGAGGACCTCTTTTATTCAATTCCTCAAGGGGAACTTCTGCTTGCAGTCAGAGATGCAATTGAAGAGTCTGGGCCAGTATCCTTCCAGAACAAAGCGGGTATAACTGTAGGTAACTTTTTAGAAATGCTGTCATGTTATCTGTCTGCCACGTGTGTCGCTTTTAACAATGAATGTTTTATCCAGAAACAAGGCGTCTGCATCGGGTCGTGTATTGCACCGGTTTGATGTAATTTGTTTTTAGCAAAGTGTGACAGGAGCATTGAGACGCATATTGACACGGCTAGGATAGCAAAGAATTTAAGGTATGTCGATGATTACACGGTTGTTACTATGTCGGTGAAGCCAGACGAAGTAAACGTTTTAGTCAAGACCGTTTAGCAAACATTCCTAGAGTGTTCGGACGGCTTGAATTTCACCCATGAATTACCAAATGATGGGTCCTTGCAGTTCCTCGATGTGTGTTTTAATTTCAGTGGAACACAAGTGTGTTGGGCGTATAGGCCGCGGTCAAAAAGGCAATTTTGGATTATCGTTCAGCTCATTCGAAGATAGTGAAAAGGGGTATTGGCGTTAGCTGTCTTTGCTGTGCCATCGAGAAGTCCTGTCAGCACCTAGTCGCTGATAGTGTTCAGCACCAATTTGCACGTTTGAAAGATGCCGGCTTCCCTCGGGAAGTAATAGCATCAATGGTTGAAAGCCTATTGTGTGACGTCAAGTCAGGGGCACGACTTCAAGGGTGTGACGTCAAGTCAGGGGCACGACTTCAAGGGCGATATGAACCTCGCAAAGAAAAGAGGCCTGTGGTCGTCCTCTACGTGCACAATTTCTCCCACCGCCTTAAAAAGGTTGCGGGGAAATGTGGTGCCGACGATTTCTCCGCCCCCGATAAACTAGCACGAATGTGCTCCGTGGTGAATGTCGAGAAAAGGGGCAACCGCTGTGCTGAGAGGCATGCTACGCAGTTTGTTGGTTGCAAACAAGGTGTTGTATTCGAAGTGCCTCTATCCTGTGGAAAATGCTATATCGGGCAGACTGGTAGGTGCATTAACGACAGGCTCAGGGAGCACCGTACAGCTGTTCAAGCGCTTGCTGCGGGGAGGCCATTTAGCTGACCATTGCCGCCGCGGCCGGTGCTTTCGACAATGTGTTTCACTTTACGAGAAGACACAAATATTGCGTTGTGTTAAGGACAAAGCCAGCCGTGAATTGTTTGAAGCGTGGCGCATCATGAAAGGCGGTGATAAGTGTGTAAGCATGGCATCTATTAGTTTTTCGAAAAAAGAAATACAGTATCCGAATGGGAACTTGCCACGTGTGTAACGGAAGGCACCCCTTGACCCTGTCATGATTTTTCTCTGTATTTTGAGCATGTTCATGCATGCGCGCTCCTGTATATATATTTGGATACGTGTAGTAAAAATTCAGTTGATGTCTAGCGCTAGTCCTGTGTGGTCTCAACTTTTGTCCCGTCCTTACCGCGCTACTTAACCATGTTTCACCACATCTTCTGCATCAAGAAAATTCAGCATCACTATTGCAATATGTTTTTCTTAAATAAGGGCAACGTTGGGAAGAACCAAATTTTCCGTATAGTTTGTAACAGAATTTTTCGGGCCATTTTGTACAATGGGGTGAGAACGGCCTAGGAAGCCGCATTAAGCCCTGCTATTCGTGCAGGCGCCCTCTATCCAGCCCCAATTCGTGCATGCGTGCAGCAGCAACCGTGCATGGGCACATAATATGTGGAACTCCGTCAATAAGAAATAATATCGTCCAAAGTATTTAGCGTAAAGCTTAATTCAAAGTACGAGAACAACGTATTCGCAGCCGCGCCCATATTTGCGATCGCTTTTTGTGCCTCGACACAGTGCAGTTGCTGCTTATAAGCTATAGTGCGGGCTTTACGGAACCTTACTCGGCAAGCGTTATTCAGGAAAGGTTCAGTTTACCATCTACGAATTATTTAAATGACGTAGAAAACGTTTCTGTGGCACGAACGTGGGTCTGTATCTAGAACACAAGTTATTCCCCCTTACCCACCCAAGGTGCTTAGGGTCCCAGATGACATTTATTGCCGTCATAAAGAACACGGTAACAGTCGAAGAGGTCAATCGCGGGATAAAAAAAAACTGCCAAAGAATAAGTCACCGGGGCCTGATGGGGTTGTTTCAGAGTCCTACCAAATATTCCGTAAAGAGATTAATCCTGTTTTTGCATCGATCTGAAAAAACAACAAAAACAGGAAGCTGCAGCCACCATCAACGCGGTACAGTAAATTGGCCCTAATACCCCAAACAAAAGCATTTCATGACACCCTACCCAATGTTAATGAGTTCACGACTGTTAGTCTGCTGTTGACAGCCTGCAAGATCCTAGCCCGTAACCTGGCCAGTAGATTCAAGATGGCCCTCAGGAGTGTTGTGGGTCCACATCAGACGGGCTCATGTAGGGTTTTCTCCATCACCACTAACCTACACCGCCTGACGACTGCCTGTGACGTTGGCAGAGGAATCAGGCATTCTCCCCTTGGCTGCCTTACAACTGGATTTCAGAAAGACATTCGACCAGTAGACCATGCCATTATGGTGATACTCTTCCGTCAATGCGGAATAGGTGGCGAAAAGGTGGAGTGGATGAAAATCTGGTACATAAAACTCACCACTAGCATCATAAAAACGGGGAGGTTGGGAACCCCATCGCCGTGAGGAGGTCGGTTGGTGGGGCTGCCCGATGGCCCCGAGTATCTTCGCATTGCACATACAACTACGTTGTAGGGTTGCAATGCCGGCAAGTCAGTCTAATTGTTCTCGGTGACGAAAAGCTAAAGATGTTAGCTTATGCGGGCGATGTGTTTGTGCGCTCGTAGAGAGTGCAGGTGAATGATGTCCTCTTGCTTTCGGAACCACTCTGTAGCTTCTCGGGAGCTCCGCTCAAACTTTCGATGTCAGAGGTAGCATGGCTAGGCGAATAGATCACAACACCACAATTCCGCGGAGTTCAATGGAGACAACCCGACACCTGCTACATAAGCGTCAACCTAGATAATGATACAGCCACTGCCCTCAGGTGGCGCTCGAAACAGGCAGCCGCTCGAAGGAAATTGCAGCCCTGCAGAGAGCTACACAGCGGCTTTTTCTCAAAGGCATACGTCTACAATGCCTTGGTCTATCAAGCCATTTCCGGTATTTATCTGGCACTCCGGAAGGTGGTGGTCTTGGGCTCGTTAACGTGGAGATTAGGCTGACAGTCTGGCGATCTATGTTCTTCCGCGACCGTAGTGACGGTCTCTTCCAGGCGTCTCTTCAAAATGTAGGCTCCTTACACCTACCGCCTTGGCTCGCAATAATAGCGGAGCTTATCCTTCGCGCCCCTGCAACGGGCTTTTACGAAGAAGTGGCGGTGGCTCTCCTGCATGGTGTTACATTGTTGCCATCCCACCTCTGGCAACCCGTTGTTGCATATTGGAAGGCGTCCCGGCACCGGGCTTCACCACCTCCGTCATGCGGGGTAGCGTTTTGGGTAAAGTTGAACACCTGAAGGTTGTGTGGTTGAATGTTCTTATCCTGCTGGATAAGTGTCTTCAACCCTTGTCCGGAGGGATCTGCTATCAAAGAGAAGTGCTCCGCAGACGCTCAACTCCCTCCATGGGCTGTACGACACCGCGAAAAATGATGGAAGCGTATAACAGCTCTATCGAACAGTCCTTGCTGTACAAACAATGGCTTGGCGGGAAGCTTTCGAATTTTCAAATGTTTCGCGTGCTCCCTCAGCCTATCCTGAAGCATTTACCAGTTAGGCAACGTACGCTTTTGCGGACGTTAAGGAAAACTGGTAGACTACGTGTTCTGCGCATTCAACGAAAGGTCACCGAATGTTTGTGGCGCAGCCACTTTGGTCGGTTGCCTCCCGGTCGGTCCGTTTGTAGAGCTTAGGAAGCTTGTGAGGGGCCGGAAATGCAACATTCACGTCGTACCACTGGTCTCGTTTTTCTGATTGTGTGATGTGGTGTGTGCAAAGGGTATCACAGCTATCCTTTCGTACGCTCTGCGCGGGCGTTACTAGTTTGTGCCTTGCTGCACATTTTCGCCAGACGGCTCGTCTAAATAGGTTTTCTTTTTGAGTTATTCATGTGTTTTTTAAAGACGATAGTCTTTCTTGGGCTACTTAAATCCAGAAATTTTGGTCTGTCTGTATGTTTGTATGTCTGTCCGTCTGTCTGTCTGTGACTCGATTCAGCCACCCGGCCAAAGCAAAACAATGCCTGCGCAATAGTCTTATATAGTCACAGCTAAATCTACCCGTCTATGTCCGGTGTAATCTTCATACTTATCAACATTGTGGAAGAAGAACAAGACATTACGCAAATATGAGACAACAGGTCAATACAGAAGTGATATTTACAGTGTTCCTTTATAATAAATCAAACATGCTTGACTTTTGCGAAATTAAATACTTCATAAACTGCAGAAAAAGAATTCACTCCGCCGTCGCCTGCTGTCGCCCGCGCCACTATAGCTTCTGGCGCCATTTTAAGAAATCACCGGCAACAGTTACGCAAGGTTCCACTAGATAGGTTCCACGTTCTGCTTGCAATTCACGTGGAGTAGGGAAACGCGGTTCTATAAACGTTGAAGTAGGGCGCCTCAATTAACGCGCGTCTTCGCCGTACGGCAGCGTTCGCATCGAGAAACCCGGTTTGGAGCAGTGGAACACGGGAAATTTAAAATGATTTAAGCAAACCTTGGGCGTATTTACCTTGGGAGGAGCGCGACGCAAGAGGAACAACATGAGAGGTGAGCGGTGAAGCGAAGGGAGGCATTTCCTTCGCAAAAACCGATAAAGACTATCGTCTTTTGACAGCATTTGCAATGACAGGAGCAGATACGCGGCCAATTTTTTCTGTCTGATCCTGGTTTTATGGATACATATGACTTGTCCATATATTACGCTGTATGTGTTTGAACACGTGAATATAAAAATTTTTATTCTCTTCCAACTCTCTCACTTTGTTCTGGCCTCCAACCATGACCCGATTGCATGAACTTGCTCCCTTTCCTTGCCCTGCCTTCTTCCTTGCTACATGTGGTATATAATAACAATGTGAAATCAGACTGCACTTTGCTCTGAAAAAAGTCTGCTCCCTGAACCTTTATAGAAAATTACGTTTGCTAAATATCTTCCATCTGTGTATGCGTCTGTAACCAAATTACGTGTCTCGCTCTTTTAGTTTTCTTGTTTCGGGACTATATATAGAAAGACGCGTTGTTCCTGGAGACCGCGTTTATTAGCTTGCTGACGTTGAACATTCCGAGGAGGGAGAGCGAACGATGATGAGCATCCACAGATGATAATGACGATGGTCGGCGGGCTGTGGGTGATCGCGGAGCATAGCCCTTGGTGACCAGAATGGATGATTATGATGCAAGGTTCACGAGGAAAATTCTGAGTGGGAATTCCTGATGCTCACACTTTTCCGAACGCGGCTGAAAGCTGGCGCCTGCCCAGAGAAGGTTACGTTTGGCGATGGTTGAACGGTTTCAAGCGGGAGATGCGCACTATCTCTGTTCCTCGACAGCGACGGTCTGTTGAAGGATTACCTGGTGATACGCAATAATTTACTGAAGAAATCTGGTCGATGACAACGTACCGACCAATGTCCCGATGCAAGAACTTGAGTCCTGGTTTTCAAACAGGTGTCGAAAGCAGCACCTCTTTACCTTTCGAGAACTTAACGGTGCGGTGGGTGTCGTCATATGTGCCCTTTTGGTCTTGCGGGTTCGCATCTGTGCTATGTTTATATGTTAGCTGAATCCGTTTAGCCGAATATGTTTTCAGAAACGTCGTTACTTTTCCGAAATAATGCACGCCGCGGGAAAAGGTGACGGGAAAGGAAAAGACTAATTGTACAGAGCGCCAAAATCTATATGGAAGGATAGCCCGTAGGCGTTTGTATCTGGTGGCTGGATACAGACCGGTGAGAACCGACCGTATGAAGCACCTGTCCCGCTCATCTGTACGTAGATTATCGCATGCGTTTAAAAGGTAGCACCCTTTGTTGAGCTCTTGAGAGATGTCCTTGCCTGTGCAACCAACTCGCGAAGGACGCAGCCTGCCGACGTCAATCTTGCACGCATCGATGCCTGTTATATCGAATCCTAACACACTGTCCTATTGTTTTCTCATCGAGCGTATAGCTCTTCGCAGGCTCTGGCCAAAGCTGATCTTGCTTTTCCAAAAGTCCACACTGAACGGACGTGAGACGTTAGATAGTGATAAAGACGGCAATACTGTCGTCGTCTGGAATTTTGAGTTGGTCTACGCTAAGAAGGATAAAAAACGAAGCGGGATACCGTAGTGCTCGAACGTGGCCTCCATTGCAGCCCTCTGTGCCTGAGACGGTGTGGAGACAGGAAATGCTGCCGCATCGTTGTCAGCGAGAGCTACATGTAGCGTGCAGAATAGTTTTGAAAACCGGTTTCGGATTGCTAGAAAGGGCTACAGCTTAACGCTTTCGCACTGGGCTCATGCTCAACGTGATCGTCTAAAGTTACAATATCACGAAAGTGGGTTCGCACCTGCTCTTCTTCTCAAATAGGAGACGCAACCGGTTTTTCCTCCCGGCAGTGATGTAATAAAAAACTGAGGAATATATGTATACAGGTAGGCAGGAAATAGCAGACTACAGGCAAAAAATGCGACAGATTACGGAACAGGTAAAACGAATGCGGTAAAATTGTTCAGAAAAACAAAATTACACAAAAAACTCTGAGTAACCTGAAGTTAAATAAAACGAAGCAAAATAGTGTGAGATGAAGGCACATTATACAACTAAGGGTACAAGTATATGAAGAAAAAATAATTCTAAAAACGAAAAAGAAATACTGCCGTCGCATCAGCGGACCTTGTTATGGTCAGGCCGTCCGCCTTCTTACGCTCCACGATACCCTGGCCGTGCAGGGTATTTAAACGGCGAGGCAGATACCAGTTGGCAGTGGTACCATCTGGTTGCGAGATGGTAACTACCACGCGCTCACCAAATCGAGCCCGCTGCCTTGCAGCCTGACGTCAGGCGAGAACGGGGGGAAAACTGAGCCAAGGTCATGGCAGGGGGAAGCTGCAAAAAAGGAAGTAAATGTAGACAGAATGCACAATTCGATAAAAACCTCTCTTAGCCTTGTGGTTGGCTCCATATACTTGGAGTAGGATGGAGAGTTGGGCGAGTTGGTAAAGCGATATGGTTGGTTGGAAACAGCGCGTTAAAACGGGATCACAAAAAAAAAACCGGACAGGACGAGTGCTCGTCCTGTCCGGTTCTTTTTTGCGTGATCCCGTTTTAACGCGCTGTTTCCAACCGACTGTGCACTCGGCTTGGACGTGAGATATTTGGCTGTGTGGGAAATTCCGCTCCGAGTATCCAGGTCAGCTGCACGAGCAAGAACTTGTAGCGGGCGTCATGAGGAAAAGTGACACTTACCTTCCGCGTACGCCGGTGACGAGGTTGGATGTCCATCACGGCCCCACCGGTCCCCTTCTTATAAGTACGCTTTGTTTACGACTCGCCTAACGCAACAAAAGCCTTATACCGCCATTTAAAACAAGCAGCGCAAAAGAGATGGGACATAAGAATGATGAACGACGACGCAGCGCTGACCTTAACTGAATTTTATTAGAAAAAAACACATATATACACCACTCTGTAGAGTAAACGTGGCTTATTATCCGCGATTACATCACAAGTAAAGCATTGTCAAACTGCACGTGCCAAATACCTCACAGTGCACACCTTCACCAGACAGTTAGACAAATTCTCACTATCACCTTGGCAAACCCGAATACAACACTGACAAACTGCACGTGCCAAGGACAACACTATTGCGCACCACGACCAGTCAGGAACACAAATTTACTCTCAGCTAACTAAACTTGGACTTGTCTCCGTTTTTTTTCCAATCTGATTAGCTGTGCTCCCTGATTCCAGCAATTACCACAGTCTTGAAACACAGGAAGACACCCACAGTTCTCCCAGTGCTGAGCAACATGGGAATACTTGTCTCCTTGCAGTGAGTCCTTATGATCTAAGAGTATGAGGTTCAGGAAGTGGCCCTTCTGCCCGATATACACTTTCGGATGCACAAAAACGCTATCAAATACAAAACTGCCATACTGCAAGGAACGAACGGCGACGTGTGTTTGATCTCGCACCGGGCATGCTTGGTGGCTCCTCATACCTTCTTGTAAACGGTGTTGAACACTCGACATAACTTGTTAGGCGCAGAGAACAACGCGTTTACCCCATACTTTCCCGCAAACTTTTTATTCCATGCGGCAATATGTGTACATAGAAAACACAGAGTACGGGTGCAATCCGTTGTGAAAAAACTATTTTTGTTCACAATTTACTGAACCATCGGCTCTTAAGGTTCAACGAGCCACCATAAAATGTTCATTCTGAGTTCTACGCACAGCTGTTTTTTCGCGAACATCGAGATATTATCTTCACCCGAAGTATACCGACACCTAGAAAGAATTCTTAAATAATCGTAGACAATGCAATGTTCCCTCGCTACAACCTTTGCTATACGAATACACTGTTTAACCGCGGATCTCATCATAATTGGACTAGTTTAATTTTTTCTCATTAAGCACTTATTGTGGATCCAGCCTACCGCGTAATTGCGCTACATTCTACCACCTTCATTTTATTTCGGAATCCTAGGATTGTCAGCAAGTTCAAAAACCTTCGCGACCAATTTTTAGTTCGCTGGAAACGTTGTGTCAAATCTACATGCAGGCTTGCCAAAAGCCTCATTGGTACACTGTACTCGACCTTTCTCAGACGTGTTCCGACACCTATCCGTTCGATCTCACAATTTTCCGGACGTAGGATTTTAGGTTGCCTTTGAAGCTTGAAAGGAATCGCGTTTCCCTTTACGCTAATTCCATTCAGCTCCTCTGGAGCGCGATGACGCGTGCGGAGACGAAAAAAAATCGTCAGGACTGCCACCAGCGCCCAACTGCTTGTTCTGCGGGAAATATGCAAGAACGTGCGCGCAGGATCACTGAAACTTTAGAAAACTGCAAAGTCAAGTTTTAAATCATAAGGCCCTGTCATTAGAAGACTCGGTGACTTTATTTGACTGCTAGCACCGGTAATCGTCGGAGCGCCGTTGGTGGCCGCGGCTATCTAAAGCAACTGGTAAAGGGAAATTTTACCTGATACCCTTTGAGTACAATATTAAACAACTTTTATGCAACGCATCACTGCCGGACGATATAAACGTGGAGAGAATTGTCGAGGCCATATTTTCGGTGCTGTGCCCAAACGGACGAGTGCCTCAGGACATGTAAACGCATGCAGCGTTGCCGCACGAGACGCATCTAATGTCGCATACCTATAAAGCGCCAGTGGTAAATCTGATCACTTTATTATTACGCATTTTAGGTAGAAAGCGAGAACGCTAATCAAACTACGGTACCCCGGCAAACAGTGAGATCAAATACACACGAAGTTAAGATTAAGCAACAGTTCGGCCTCAAACAAACGCGATAGACCCGATTGGCTATTTGCTGAGTAACGCAAACTTTAAAATCGCCAGCTGAGCCAGTCTGCCTAATTTCCTGGAGCACAATTTACCGGTAATGCTGGTAAACACATGTAGACTGCGCGAACCAGTCTGAACGCGCCAACGGAAACGACGAAATGTGCACGATGGTAGATTATTTGATGATCATTACATACTGAACCAGTTTTCCTAAAGACATCAGACGGAAGCATCATCAACACTACGACTCCTGCGTGACGCATCGCGTACCAGACCGACGGAACTTTAAATGTTTGCGAAGAAACACTGAATGCATCCACCATCGTGGAGAGAATTCGCTGTGGTGTTCGGAACAAGGCACCGTCATGACATCGTCGCAACCTCTCTGCAGTGGTAAACGCCCACGTGAATATGGAAGCCTGCCGCCAGAAAAGACGGTGATGAGTCACGTCTACGCCCGACCCGAGCATACGGCCAGTCTGGGCGGTATACGAGCATCCTCGACCGGAATCCGTGTAACGCGGCGGGGCGTATGGTAGTGGCTGAGTATATCCGCGTAGGTGAGGGGGTGGAGGTTGGAGGGTAGGGGTGTCTGGGGGTAGTGGGTGGCTCATTCCTCCGCTCCCACTACCGTCAGTCCCGCCGCTCCCACCGGCCACCTCACCCTTACCTTCCCATCGCAGACGCATGGATCTGGAGCCGCTTACGTACCTACACCTTCTACAACCACAAAAATCTTCACCACATATCTCCGAACACGTACTGCCTAAACTGCACACGCTGCAACTCTCGATTAATTACAATCGGCTTTATATGGCAGTGCCCTACTACCCCTCACCCATCCCCCCCCCATCCAACCTAGGAGCACTGGGAGTGCTTGATGCGCAGCGGGCAGCTCAACGACCAGGCTGCACTGGTCGAATGTGCTAGATCAGCGGCTGTGGCACGTGGCCAACCGGACTAGGATGGCCAGATCTTGCCCATTTTTTTAACACTCTCTTTTACCTTCCCCCACTTTCAGAAATAAATATTTTCTATCTCTCCCTCTCCCTCTCTCTCTCGTGGTAGCGCAAAAGGAAGCCAATTAGATTTTTCAAGGAATTGACGCCTACGCCGTGTGTCGTGAGGCACGCCGGAGACCGGTGCAGTGTGGAAACACACACGTGTTCTCACTGTATGCGTAGTGTCAGGCCGACTTGGCAGATGTTATTGAATTGACTTTGTATAATATGTCGCACAAGTTTCACTTGTTCTGAACAAATATCTTCATTAGTTTCGTGGCGGTGGTCCCACTGCGTAACAAGCGACTCGGTGAATTAATTCGAGGCATCAAGGAGATATCTGAAGCAATGCCTCTTCCCCAACACCTGCAAACCGAAAAGGGTACTCTATTGTTGTCGAGAAAGAATCAGGCGTACCTTCGCGGCAGGAATGTGTACATCATTTCAGCACTCATTCAATTTACAAAGGTGAAATAGTTGAACATGCCCATTCAAACGGGATTTTATCGTTACGTGGATGCTGCTCAAACAAAAACCTATCGTTGCACTCGTGCGCTCATTGTCAGCTCGTACAATTCCAGTATCCAAAGCAGTCTCCTTGTTTTGCACTGCGAGGTGTAAAACCCAAGCACGAATTAATGTTTTTTGAACTGCTTTACCCGTCAGCGAATATGCTGTAAAGAACGGAGACGGCCTGAAAGCAGTGAAGAGCATTTAGGTTTGGGGAAAAATCAGATGTATGCACTTAAAGACAGCAAGGCATTGTCATCACAAACAGAGATAAATATTCGTATTACACTAGTAGTTCCATAGATATTTGTGCGGTAGCCAGGACATCCAGGATAATGCCTAACGAGAAAGTAGTTCAGACGACATAGACATCTCACCAGTAACTACAGAAGAAGTACGGAATGGTTTGAAAGAAACAAAAGCTGGCAAAGCACCTCGTGAAGATCAGATAACAGCAGACCTCTCCAAGCATGTCGAGCAAATTGTATTAGTAAAACTGGGAAACCTGTACCCGCAATGCCTAATGACCGCGAGTGCAGCGGAATATTGGAAGAACGCGAACATCATCGCAATCCATAAGAATGGTAACCTGAACGAATTGAAAAACTACAGGTCGATCAGCTTACTGTCAGTCGTCTACAGGGTACTCACCAAGGTAATCGCTAACAGAATTTCCGCCACCTTAAATTTCAGTCAACCTAAAGAACGAGCAGGGTTTCGTAAAGGCTATTGATTGATTTGATTGTAGGGTTTAACGCGCCGACGGAACGCAGGCGATGAGGCGCGCCGTAGTGGAGGGCTCCGGACTAATTTTGACCACCTGGGGATCTTTAACGTGCGCCGAAATCTCGTACACACGGGCGTTTTTGCTTTTCGCCTCCATCAGAAAAGCGGCCGCCGCGGCCGGGAAACGACCCCGCGACCTCGTGCTCAGAAGCTCAACGCCTTAGCCACTGAGCCACCGCGGCGGGTTTTCGTAAAGGCTATTCAACGATGGACCATATTCGCACGATCAATCAGGTGATAGAGAAGGGCGCGGCGTATACTGAACGCCTATATATTGTCACGAAGACAAGGACAATGCCGTTGTCTTGAATGAGAAACACGTTTATTGGAGCGAACTTGTGCTACCCTAACAACTCAAAAGAATACAGAGGCGGCGAAGCAACGGTCAACAAAGTGACTTGCGTCGGCGAGCGTCGCAGAATCGAATGCCCCGGTGTCCGCACTGCATGCTTTTAAATGCAGAGCATTTCTTAGCTTCCCCTCTTCCTGCGTCGGACGGTGTCAACAGCTCGGCGTCCGCAGCAGGTGCGCCTCTCCTTCCCTCCTCTCTCTCAACACCAGCTGGCGCGCGCATGCGTCGTAGTCAGCCCGTTCGCTCGGCGTAACAGGTGCGTGATAGCAGCGCGGTGGGGCGTGGAAGGGCGCGCGTTGCTTGCGCATGCGCGCTCTCCCCTCCGTACTGCTCTCCCTCTACTGCGCGCGCTGCAAATATAGCGGCTAGCGGTCGCTCGTATTTCAGTCAAAGCGTTGCTCCTTCCTTCCTTGGTTGACGCTCGTGGCACGTTTACTCGTGTCTGCTACTCCAGCATCACGGAAGAAGCGATGGAAGCAACACTGCCTTCAATCAGTACTGAGACCCCAATGCTCTGCATTTACTCGTGTTCCGCTCGCGGGAAGGCGCGGGAATTTTTTTTATCTTTCGACGCGCGTGGTTCTCGAAACGTCGTTTCACATCGAGAACATAGTAGATCCAAGAAGATTATTCTGGGCTGTTCACGTTAGATCGGAATGCTCTCCCTATCACAACAGATAACACATGCGGCACAGAAAGAAAGAATGGAACACGCGCTTCCCTTGGCGCAGAGATAACACAGACCGGCGCAGCCGGGCGGTAAAAGCAAAACACAACTAAACAAACCAAATGTACGGTTCGCGGCAATATACGGTCATGAATTATGAGAAAGCATTTGACTCCGTCGAAACCTCAGCACTTATTCAGGCTTTATGGAAGCAGCGTGTAGACGAGCATTATTTAGGAATACTAGAGGATATTTACAATGGGTCCACAGCTACCATCATCTTGCATAAAGACAGCGGTAAAATACCTATAAGGAAGGGCGTCAGACAAGGAGACACAATCTCTCCAATGTTATTCACAGCATGTTTACAAGAAGTATTCAGAACATTGGATACGGAACAGATGGGAGGAAGAATCAGTGCATAAGAACTAAGTAACCTCACATTTGCTGATGACGTTGCAATGTTAAGTAACTCGGAGGATGACTTGCAAAGCAAGCTTTCCGCACTGGACAAACAGAGTAGAACCGTGAGCCTGAAAATTATTATGCAGAAAACCAAAGTTATGACCAATCACCTAGGGAAAGCACAGAGATTTGAGATAGGTGGTGAGGCAGTGGAAGTGGTAAGCGAATATATCTACATAGGCCAAGTTGTCACTCCGGATACCAACAATGGGGCAAAAATAATTCGAAGGATAAGAATTTGGTGGAGAGTATTCGCCAGCCATTCTAAGATAACGAATGGTAGCCTACCACTGTCCCTGGTAGCGATAGTGTATGACAGCTGCTTCTTACCGGTACTCATCTACTGTGCAGAAGTTTCGAGGGTGTCTAAGGGGGTTGTACTTAAATTGAGGACTACTCAGCGAGCAATGGAACGGAAGATGATAGGCGTAACATTAAGGGACAAGAAAAAAGCGGAGTGGGTCAGCGAACAAACGCGTGTTAAGGACATAATAGTATACATTAAGAAGAATAAATGGATGTGGGCTGGGCATGTAATGCAAGATAAGCGTTGGTCATTAACGTCTTCTAGCGGGAATACTTTGTAAGGCATGAAAAAAACATTTGTGCTATAGCTTTTGCTAGTGTGCTTATGAGGAAGCCGCAGAAGAACTTTTACACATGCCGGCGTTTTCGGAAGAAAGTTGCGGATTTTGCACAAAAACAAAGCAAGAGGTCATAATGGACCAGTGCATTATAAATTCCCCCAGAAGAAAATTATTTACGGCAGCTCCGTGTGGTTTTCACCAAATTGCCTAATGGGGCCAAATTTTTATTCCAATCAAAATACTTGCATTCATTTAGTAAATACCGGTATAAATGGACCGCCACAGAAGAACGGTGATCGTTAAATGGGAGCAGTCCGCAGTATATTGAAAGTAAGGTGTATGGTACCACTTGTTCCATTTGTTGCCATCAATGTGTAGATTCTGTCTGAGCACCGGGGTTGCATAAACAATATTTTTTCCTGTTTACGCGGCTTACAGTTGGTGTGATGCGAAATCACGACAACCAGTCATAAGAGGTTAAGAGTAACAGAGTCGGTCCCTAGAGAAGGCAAGCTTGGCAAGGAGCCGCAGAAAGTAAGATTCGCGGGTGAGTTTAAGAAGTTTGTGGGGATAAATGAGCCGCAGTTAGGACAGTGCCGGCCAAATTGGAGAATAATGGGAGAGGCCTTTGCCCTGCAGTAGGTGTAGCTTGGCTGATGATGATCACCCGCCACCCCGCACGGGGCACCTTGAGTATTCATGGTGACGGTGTTGGCGACACCGCGGACCCCGAGCCCCCAACATGAACTGTAACGTACCGTGGTGATGTGTTTAAAGGTGAAGGGTAGAAGCCTCAAAGGGTGGCCGTCGGAGCCCAGGTCAAGCTCCGGCGGATGGGCTCCCTGTCTGTTTACCAGGCAGGGAGCTCCGGGACCTCTCAGGCTATCAGGGTAAGGTTTGAGAAGAAAGTACCCCCGTCCCCTGTTTCTATACTATGATGTATGGCATTCTCTAAACCCCCCCCCCCCCCAAACGTGATCGGTCCCTGAAAAGGGGCCGCACCGAAGTATCTTTTCCTTCATTGCCATCTTTGACATTTCCTGAACCAGATAATTTCTCTCGATTTCTTGTCATGGAATCCATCAATCCAACCCACCCTCTTGCATCTCAGTCAGTCTTCTTGATTGCCAAGTATCTTGAAGCCATAGTAGGAAAATCGTATAAGTGCAAAAAACAAAAGTCTGGTGAACTCCTAATTGAAATAAATGACAAGCAGCAGTCTGCAAAGCTTCTTGCTCAGACTAGACTGGCTGATCTCGACATCCGGGTCACACCCCATCGGAGCCTCAACAGCTCGCAGGGTGTGATATCCGAGACAGACCTCCTGAACGAAACGGATGCGGATCTCCTTGCCGGCTTGAAGGATCAGGGCGTCACTGCCGTGAGACGCATCACTATCCGCAGAGACGACAGGGAGATTCCGACCAAACACATTATCTTGACTTTCGACCGCGCAGTTCTTCCACAATACATAAAGGCAGCTTTTATCCGTTGCTCCATCCGTCCCTAAATCCCGAACCCGCGGCTCTGTTTTAAGTGCCAGAGGTTCGGGCACGGTACGAACTCTTGCCGTGGCCGAACGACGTGTGCAAAATGCTCGGCGCACGATCATTCGAGCGAGAACTGCCCATCCGAAACTCTCACTTGTGTAAACTGCGGGGGGCCGCATGCAGCGTACTCCCGCAAGTGTGAAAAATTCCAAATGGAAAAAAAGATAATTAACATCAAGGTCACGGAGAACATCACCTTCCCAGAGGCACGAAAGAGGTTCGCCTCTTTCCCTCTGGGGAGGTACGCAGACGCGGCTCGCCGGGGGGCGGAGCGGCGTCTGGTTTCCACAGGGACCCAGTTCAGCGAGTCTGACCTGGTCCCGCCCCCGCCTCCCGCTGGGTTGCCCCACGCAGCCCAACCCGGCACCACGCCGCTTGCTTAGGCAGCAGCGGTTGTGGTGCAACCCACTTCTGTCGGGACCGGTGCCGCTCCCGCCTCTGTCTCCCCGTCCTACAGTCCGTTGGAGGGTACCGAGGTGATGGACACCACGGGCCCCGCACCGGCTCCCACCGTCACCGCACCGCCCGTGCCACCTCTGGTGCCCCGGACGCCCTCGGCGGGGGCGGCTCAAACGAAGGGCTCCCGAGGGTGGGCCAAGTCTGGGGGGCCCGGTCCGTCAGGCACCCCTCGGACATCCGACGACGAGATGGATGTCGGGCCGTTCCTGCCTGCAACGCAGCGCAAGGAGCGGCCACCGACTTTCAAGCCTACAGACAGGCCTAAAAAGCCTAACCCCAGAGTAACAACCCCGAAAGACGACACATGAACACATACACACACTCCATTCATTCTTAAGCCTAAATAATGGGAACAGAAAACATCATTCAATGGAACTGCAGAGGCCTCCTTAACAATCTTGATGATGTGTATGATATCCTGCATGCCAATCAGCCAAGTCTCATGTGTCTCCAAGAGACTCACCTCAAATCCAAACAGACAAATTTCTTAAATAGGTACATGGTGTTCAGAAAGGACAGGGTTGGCTGCACACACTCTTCAGGAGGTGTGGCAATTGTCGCCCGGAAATCCTTAGCCTGCCACCCTGTCACTCTGAACACTGTCCTCGAGGCTGTAGCAATTCGAACAATAATATTTAATAGGTTGGTAACGGTGTGCTCCATTTACATTCCTCCTGATCATGCACTTTCGAGCTCTGATTTCGAGGCGCTGGTCGACCAGCTGCCCGAACGATACATCCTCACAGGCGACCTTAATGCGCACAACTCTCTTTGGGGCTCCTCCAGAACGGATGCCCGAGGTCGCCTGATAGAGAAATTTCTTACATCTTCAGGAGCATGCCTTTTCAACAAAAAACAGCCTACATACCATAACTTAGGACATAATACGTACTCACATCTCGACTTGGCTATTGGTTCTGCAATTCTCTTTCCATGTTTTGAGTGGGGCGTGGGCACGGACCCATATGGTAGTGACCACTTCCCCACATCCCTAACATACAGAGGTAAAGGCCCATGCAGTCCATCTGCCCTTAACAGGTTTAATGAATCAAAAGCAAACTGGAGTACATTCACAGAAACATCTAAACTACACCACACAACCATAAAACACCTACACGTGGAGGAAGCAGCCCAAGTCGTCACGGCGCACATAGTCGACGCCGCCGAAAAGTCCATTCCCCAGGCCTCCAGTGGGTCCCGCACCCCAAGGAGGCCCTGGTGGAACGAGGACTGCAGGCGGGCGCGAGAGGCCCAGAACAAGGCGTGGGGTGTCCTTCGCCGGTACCCCATGTCACATAACCTCATTTCTTTTAAACGGGCAAAGGCTTTTGGGAAGCGAGTGCGTCGTGAGGCGAAAAGGGAGAGTTGGCGCACCTTCCTCACTTCCATCAACTCATACACTGACACACACAAAGTCTGGACACGAATACGAAAACTAAAAGGACAACAGACACACAGCCTGCCCCTGGTTAGTACAACAGGGGACACACTGGAAGACCAGGCTAACACACTTGCGCAACACTTCGAACACGTGTCCAGTTCAGCACACTACACCAACACTTTCATTAAACACAAAACATCATGTGAGAAGAAGTCACTGCGTGATAGCAACAAGTCGCACACTTCTTACAATTCTCCTTTTTCAATTTATGAGCTGAAGGCTGCTTTGACCACATGTAAACCTTCAGCTCCAGGTGCAGACAGGATTTCATACACAATGATACAACACTTACATGCAGACACGCTTGAAACACTTCTTCACCTCTACAATAAAATATTTCTTTCGGGGCACTTCCCACGCTCTTGGAGGGAGGCCATAGTAGTGGCTTTCCTAAAGGAAGGGAAGGACCCTTCCTCTCCCGCCAGTTATCGCCCCATTGCCCTGACAAGCTGCCTGTGTAAGCTCTTCGAGAAGATGATAAACAGGAGACTCGTGTACTTCTTAGAGTACAACGGTCTTCTCGAGAGCTGCCAGGCAGGCTTTAGGGCGGGGCGATCTACGAACGATCAACTCGTTGCGTTAGAGTCATATATTAAAGATGCTTTCCTGCATAAGCAGTACTGTATGACAGTATTCTTTGATCTTGAAAAGGCGTATGATACTGCTTGGCGGTACGGCATCCTCAGCGATTTGAAGTCCTTTGGTATGTCGGGTTACATGTGGAACACGCTTGCCAGTTACCTCTCTGAAAGAACGTTTCGCGTGCGAGTCGGAACTGCACTCTCTAGAGTTCATGTGCAGGAAAACGGTGTTCCGCAAGGTGGAGTTTTGAGTTGCACTTTGTTTATTGTAAAAATGAACTCTCTTCGGAAGGCTCTGCCACCAACCATTTCCTGCTCAATCTATGCAGACGACGTGCAGTTATCCTTTAAGTCTTGTAACCTGTCTATCTGCGAGCGCGAAGGCCAGCTTGGTGTTAACAAGCTAGCTGGCTGGGCAGATAGCAACGGTTTTAAATTTAATCCAGTGAAGTGTACTTGTGTTTTGTTTTCGAAAATGCGCGGCATTCGGCCGGATCCAGACATCAAACTCAATGGTGTCTCAATTCCAGTCAGAAATGAACACAAGTTTTTAGGTGTAGTCCTTGATGAAAAGCTCTCGTTCATTCCCCACATAAAACAACTTAAACATAAATGCTTAAAGGTCATGAATATACTCAAGGTTCTCTCCCACTCTTCATATGGGACTGACAAACAACTTCTTTTACGTGTTTTTACCAGCCTGATAGGTTCACGGTTAAACTATGGAAGCGTTGTTTATGGGTCAGCAAGTAAGACATCCCTCAAAATGCTGGACCCAGTGCTTCATCTGGGGCTGCGGTTGGCATGTGGCGCCTTCCGGACTAGCCCGGTCGAAAGCCTCTATGTGGAGTGTAATAAGTGGAACCTACAACGTCAGCGAGCATACACATATCTCCTTTTTGCTTTTAAAATTTCATCTATGCCACATCATCCTTTTAAATCGGCTTTTTATGATACGCCTATGACTGCACTACTCCTAAACCGACCATCGTTCTCTGCGCCCTTCTCTTACAGAGTTAGAGAGGAAGCGTCAGAGCTTTCTGTCTCCTTTTTAGACACCATACAAAGTTCTCAAACAGGTTTTATAGCACCATGGCATCTCCGCCCTGTATCATGCGACACATCCTTCACACATGTAGATAAAAACCGAGCTCCCACATGTGCAATTCTGCAGCCTTTCTTGTATTTGCAGCAGAAGTAACAATTTTCTGAATTTTATACGGACGCCTCTAAAACTGCCACCTCTGTGTCCTGCGCGGCGCATGGGCCCGGCCTTAATGTCACTAAAACTCTTAACAGTAATTCGAGTATCTTTACGGCAGAGGCTTATGGTGTACTTCTTGTTGTTAATCATATCCTTCAAAGTCACATCCCACAATCCATTATATATACAGACTCCCTCAGTGTCGTGCGGGCGTTGTCGTCAACAAAGTCTTCAAAAAATCACGTTGTAAATCTAATAGTCAAGGGTATTATGTCTGTGTATGTCCACAAATTTGAACTAGTCCTTTGCTGGGTCCCTGGCCACTGTGGTATAGCCGGGAACGAAGCAGCGGATCGAATGGCCGCTGCTGCTACACTCTCGAATACAGTAGACATAACCAAATTACCCTACACCGACGTGAAACCACACATCAGACAACAACTTCGCAAAACATGGCAAACACACTGGAGCGAACAAACCGACAACAAGTTACACGTAATAAAACCACACTTGGGACCATACACCACCGACACACGCAATAGATACACTGAAGTCGCCTTGGCTAGATTACGGATAGGGCACACTCACGCAACGCACTCGCACCTGCTCACTGGATCTCCAAGACCTCTGTGCAGCAGGTGCGGAGAGGCCCTATCCGTGATCCACATCCTCATAGAATGTAAGGCACTCGACACTACACGACGCAAACACTTCCCTCAACTACACACACGACATATTCCACCACACCCATCATACTTCTTAGGAGATGATGCCATGTTTTCTGTTCAGCGCACGTTTAAGTTCCTATCAGAAGTTCACTTTTTACAACTCATCTCATACCACCCATAGCTTTACCCCTGGTCCTATACACCAGCCACCTTATTTATTTTTTAACCACTCTTGTTCTTCACCCTGGCCAGCCGTACTCACACCAGCCGTACTCATAATTTTTAACTGATTTTATTTCGTGTTGTCTCCTCATCAAATAACTTTCTGTTTGGCGCTCTTTGCCCGTGTCGGCCTTGCACCAATAAAATCAAACCATCATCATCATCATGATCACCCGCCAGCGATACGCGAGACACGGAAGCCAGCTTTTGCAGTGGGAGACTTTGTGCATTTTCAGCCTGAATAGCCTTTTAGGGAACAGTTTATGGAGAATATTGAGAAGGTGAGCGAAACTGTCGTTGCGAAGAATGGCATTACGTACCTCCTGATTGACCTCAGTGATGCGAAAATCTTGGGCACTTTTTATGCCATTGAGCAGGCCAAAATTACATTCATTCCATTGAGCGAATATTGGCGAGGTGCGTCCAGAAAAGTGTAACGCAGACTGAAGCACGTTTGCATGGCTTCTATAATTCCACCTATAGCTGCGTAGACGAAGCGGGTCTCGCGCAGTAGAGTTATACAACTGCTGTGTCTATCGGGAGGGAGGAAATACCGTTCACCATAGAGGTGCTGAATAAAGCCTTACGAAACGTAAAGGATGCCCATAATAGTAAAGCAATAAAAAGCTTGCTTACAAAGCTTCTAATGTCCTTTCCTGTTCCCAATAACGGTGCGTTTGAGGTGTAACTAAACGACTTCGCCGAGATTTCTCATCGTCAAAACGCGTTGTCATCAGCTTCCCCTCTGCGCTTTTGGGCTCTACGGAAACTATACGCTGCTCGCGACGCTGCACGAAAACAAGGAGCATAGTTTCCGGTTTTACTTATGTCCGCTCAATTCGATGCTCGCAATTAGAGAATTCATCGATGGACTACCAACTCGGCGTTCACCAGAAGGTAGAAGAAAGAGAAAATCTGTTTCATTGCTCGGGTACATCACCGCCTGCTGGAACTCAGGGCTGTTGATGCTCGGAATGCTCAAGGGGTCTTGGACTGAGGACGTCTCTCCGTTGCTTTTCCCAACAATCACGTTTACCCTCTCTCTGTGTGTGTTTCATTGCTTAGACATCGCTAAGATCTGTACAATTTTTCAGTCCGTATGACGCATTTCTGCTCCGCCCGAAATATTGATGACACGTTGGACGCATGTAGTGTACGAACATTGAAAATATATCGGACAGGCCTTGTATAGCATCAACGTATCTACGGACACGATCGGAAAACTTGTAGCATTTTGCAACAAAAGCACAAAAATTTGTGACCGAGGAATTCATTGTCTGTGTATCAGTTTTCAAATTTGTTAGGACACGCACATATTACAAGCATTCCTTAACGTAAGCTCGGCCATCTCACGTTTATTATCGGCTTCTCGTTGAGCAATCCGAGATGATTTCGGTTGCTTTCGCTCTTGTCGAGTGGGTTCGTGTGAAGTAAAGGAGTAGTCAACGTTCGAATTGGCCGCTCATTTTCCGCCATACAGAGTGGGCTAGAAACCGCAGCGTCTATTGCAAGGATGCTGCGGTAAACAGTAACAATTGTCTGCAGCGGTGTCAAAACTCATCGCACAGCCCGAAGTGTCCCGTGCCAACGCTGCTGCTGCAAAATGTGACATGCATCTGAAACGCCGCCCCAGTACACAACTTTCAAATTATCCGCTCATTTCCCACCACACAGCGCGGCCCGGCAACGGCAGTATCCATGACAATTACGCTACGATAAACAATGACCGTTGCCTGCAGAGGTGTCAAAACCCAAGCTTCGCGGTTTAACGTTAGGCGCTCATTCCCCAGCATGCCGCGCGGCCTAATGATGGAAGCGTCAGTAGCAACAATGAAGCGCAAAGGTCACCCCCAACGCTTTGCATACGAATCTTACCCTGCGTTTATGGCATCATGAGATAGAAGTCGGGCTCATAATGCGAGAAAATCAGGCTCGATCCCGGTCGAAAGCTATTTCCCTTTCGCAGGCTTTGCTCGCGCTCAACAGCCCATCTCTTTCATCGTTCACGTGAACGGATAAGTAAGCAATTAGTTAAGTTAAATTAATTAGCTAATGGATAAGTAAGCAATACCAGCGGCTGTCCTTGTAGTACACTTACTTCGTCTTCATCCGAGTTCGCAATGGTTTTATCCAAGAGTATAGAGGACACTTTAGAAACTTTAGCACAAATTTTTATAGTGAAAGTGCATGCAGCGGGACTTCACTGAACCCCTACAAAACCTCAACTGCTTTTCTTACAGGCAAAAAGAAGCTAAAAGTCCCTTCCCGACATGTAAATTACAATTTGTGACAACACTCGCCCGTTTGCGAAGAGCATACGTATACAGGGCATTCTAATACAGCGTAGCAGGGCTAACACTCAGTACGTCTAGCAACTCGCCTCGCATATGAACCAAACAATAGACATAATTCGACGCATAACCACCCGGAAGAGAAGCCTTAAAGAGGAGGTCAGAGTGCGACTTGTGCCTGCTTTTTTATACGCCGCACGGCACAGTCATTCCCCTTCCTTCAGGTCACTGCCAGTGAATTAAAGAAAATTAATCGTATTACCAGGAAAGACTACAAGGCCTCATTGGAACTCCTCTTGAATATGTCCACTGCACGACTTGAGAGCTCGAGGATTCACAGTCTCGCGGAGGAGCTGGTGAAGGTCCGTCGCACCGGCCAGTGGCAACGGCTATCGGGTACATCGACTGGGCGGCGCATTTTTGGCAGACTCGGCTTACGAGAGCTCCGCGTATCACCAAGCGTACGCTTGAAATTTTCCATTATCTCCATGTTAAATTCCAAGTCCGCCCTCTTCCATGCCATATGCATACAACGTACCAGAGAGGGCTGCGGGAGCAAAGGGTCTCTGCGCTTGAACAACTTCCCATCAGACCGGACATTCCTTAGATGAACGTGGCCCAATACCTCCACCATGATGCATACGTGATATCAATCGCTGACTGCCTTAATGCACCGGCAGTTCGTTCCCTTCACATCTGACCATGGAACCTCCTACGGCCGATAAGGTGAGAATAGTGCTTGCAATAACGCACCAGCCGAATCCCGCAAATTGTGATTTCCGATTCAAAAACAGCCATTACAAATTTTGCCAGGGAGCTCCTATCCCCACAGTCACTTAACCCGCTCTCTCACAATCCGCCTCCACCTCAGCAGAGCTCATCTGGACACCCGATCATGCAGGGCTGGGGATAATGAGGCGGTCCATTCTGCGTTTGAAGGGTTTACATCCGAGCCTGCCCCAGCCTTGTCCCTAGCACGGTGTCACGTCAACTAGAGAATCCAGGTCAGCTAGAGATTCCAGGTCAGCTATGGATGCCAGGTCAGCCACGTCACCTACCTTAAACACTAGACATTCTTACTTAAAATGTAACGCATTTATTTTTTTTGAAAGTTTTCATCTTGTTTCTCGGCCCGTAAAGGTCGGTGAAGCAGCAAGACGATGACCCATTCTCATCTGAATCCACTCTCCCGGCGGCTTCGTACTTACGATGTTTTTCGATGAGTGCGGATTGTTCCTCCTCCGTCTTCTCAGCTGGCTGCCTCCTCTTGGTTTCGTCCCGACGACGAAGCCTGCCTCTTTTCAGTCTCTCTGACTCCCTCTCCGAATCTGACGACGAATCCCACCGAGCTGCCGCACGATGCAACGCCGGCTCCTCCGCTGTTGTTGGAATGCGATTTCACAGGTCCCTCCTCTGACGTCATGCCAGATGACGTGGCGAGCGGCGCTGCAGCAGTTTCTAGGCAACCGCTCTGCTCGCGGTGCGGCCACCAGCCACAGCGAAACGGCAAGAACACAGCAATTCTACCTCTCGGTACAAAACACTTCCCATGGTCGGAATCAAACTTGGGTGCATCGCGTTATGACGCCGACGTCTATCCCACTGCGGTGGTCGGATACGGTACATATGCAGACCGTTAGAAATGACTCCATCGCTTCGTCTTGCCACGGACGCCGCTGTTGCTGACCGGATTAGACGCTGCAAGATGAGAGGATAATTTCAAATGGGCTGCAGGCTCATGTCGCTGTTTAGCCCAGCGCCGTTAGCACGCACGCTGTAGTTTGTATGTCCTGCTGCGTGCTGAGACATAAGAAGCTGAAGCTGGCACCCTGCAACAATTCCGTCCATGGATCACGGGTGTCCCGAGGCCTGCACCGACCTTTGTTCATGCCTTACCCTGAGAAGAACCAAACGTTTAGCTGTTTTCACGTACATACCTCACGGCGCACGGGCATGATTCCGATGGTTACGTGTCACATCAGTGAGGATCAAATGAAAAATGGCATTACCATCCCGCCATCAAAAGGGGTTATCATACCAACTCTTGCGTTACTAAGGACCACAAGCTGAAGTGTATATGAGATGCAGTGGTGGAGGGGTAGAAAAGTGGAAGGACACGCCGTTTGCCTTGGTGGGTTCGTGTTTTTGTTTCATGGCAGTGTGCTTTGTCATCCACCGATATGAGATGAATTGTTCTAAGTGTGCGTGTATAACAATAGGGTATCGTTAGATCTTGGTGACGGATAGAGGAAGATTCTCCACATATGAACGCGCAACGCCTAAATGTCAGGCCATTTTAGATAAACTGGAGATAAAGGTGGCCACGTACAAGCACACTCTTAAGACCTATCGCTTAGGTGATGCTGTGAAGGCCCATATTCGACAGTTGAGGGGCACCAAAGAAAGTTTCATTAGTATGTTACAGCGTCTTGTCAAGCTCTGAGTTCTGAATATTGAATATTGCGGTTCGGCCTTACCATGCTCCAAAATAACAAATGGGTAGCTAAGTGCATCGGGTCGTAACCCCAGTGTTTAAAACCTTTTCTAAGCTCAGGATTGGGTATCAATGCTCTAATGGTTCTGCGGATACTTTTCTAATTGGTACTGTCATCGATGTGAGGAATTATTAACGCAACAGGTAAAGGTGAGGAGAACGCCGCATAACCACTCAATCTCCGTTTTAAAGTGCACGTGGGGAGCACAGACCTAAAAATACGCAAATTCTCAAGCAAGCAAACAGCTTCCGGCAACTGAACCTACGCAATTTGCAGCCACAGAAATTTTGTTAGCTTTTAAATTGAAAGTGCTGCGCCGATACATAATAAATAACTGAATCGCTTCAGATAAATCTCTACTACTACAACATCAGATACATTTGCTGAAAATATGTTTATTATTGTTGTTTATTGGGTGGTGCCCACCAACAGCACTAGGCCTTCTTGGGTTGTGCACATAAAAAGGACAGGGCGACACACAGATAAACAAACGGTAAAACATGGAGACTGGTTATGAAGTGCAGGGGTCACAAAGTACATAGTACCACCGCACATGCGCGTGCTCGCAGGCACGCACACGCACTCACACACACGTAAGCACGCACGCATGCGCGCACGCACACACACACACACACACTCAATTTATACATTTAAGGAATTAAGATTACAGTCAGGTACATTAGCACGCGCTGAGACAGGGCTTGTGACAAGGTATACTACAAAGTACATTGGCATACACGCAAGTTCAGTACAATCCACCGTCGTAACTTACTGGGAAACATGGATACTGGAAATAAGTACATATAAAGCAAAATTTATATGTATCCACGGCACATACGCTCGTGAGTGCAAACAGAACATACATACACGCATGCCCACGCGGGTGCATGTGAAGGTGAACAAGTGCAGGCAAATGCGCACGTGCATGCATGCACACACACGTTGTTGCGTCTCGTTGCGAGTTGTAGCGACCGCAGTCTGCTGGTAGCGGGGCCGGTCGCCGTCGCTTCGTCGAGCCAGGACTAGGGGAGAGCTTAGAGCAAACTCAACGGGTTTATTTACATTTTTACAGTGAGTTGTCGAGATGAAGACAGAAGACAGATCTTGGCGGGCCGCAGCACGCCCTTTTTGTTGACCCCCGATCCCTAGTTCCCTAGGTTGGGGATCCCCATACAAAACAATGCGGACCAATGGTGAGGTGTAAGTTCCTCGCTGTGAAGCACCGCCCTCGGGTAGGGACACGCCTTTCAGGTATGTCGACAGATGCACGGCACACACACACACACACACACACACCCTTGCCACTCGTCAGGAGCATCTAGTCGGTGTTGCTGTAGTAGAAGGGGAAGAACGGAAGACGCGCGAGCGCCTCGTATCTTTTTGGTGTCCGCCGCGCGCTGCGTTCCCACGGTGGGGTTCTCACACATACTTCCCAGGGAGCTAACAATGTTCGTGGAATCACTCGGAAGGGTTAATGGCTTGACCATTGCCATGCCTTCTTCGCTGTGCTGCCGCCGCCACTGGGTCCCATTGTCCGGTCGTCGCCGTCTGGGCTTTCACGCGCACACGCGTTCAGTTGCTCAGGCCGGGGGACGAGCGGCGGCTCCTTAATCCCTTTTGGGCAACAACACTAAACACCGCTCAAAAGCCGCTGTCAATCAGTGGCCGCCGCCGCGGTGTCGGCTTCCTTTCGTTTCCGTCGAAAAGCGGTGGGGAGGTCGACCGGCGGGTGACTGACCCGCGCAAACATGGCGCCGGTGAGTCATAACAGCTCCTCCGCCGACGGGAAGATCTCGGACGTCGTGTAGTATCAGCTGCTCGACGGGAGAGATCACAGTAGCAGCATTCTTTCAGCACCATTGAAACCACAAAGACCAACCTCCCGAACCAGCAAGAGCCGGCAATGAGTTTTCGGCAACCAGGCTGCTCTTTCAAAGGTGCTACAATGCACCTACGCTTTTCAATTTTTTTTTTCATATGGCAACCACACCAATACTCTTGCTCACAGCTAAAAGCTTAGACTGAGTTACTGACAACACTACTCAAAACCATTACTGAAAACGTTCCTCAACTGAAAACAAAAGAACGCGAAAGAAAAGCTAGAAGGCTCTGCTTAATGTGTCAACATTGGCATTGGCAGAACCCTTCTTATACTTCACAGTGAAGTTAAGCTCCTGAAGCGCAAGGCTCCAGCGTAGTAGTCGCGGATTCTTTCCCGACTTTTGCGAGAGCCATGTCAGCGGGCAGTGGTCAGTGAGGAAGACGAAAGAAGTTCCGTAAAGGTAGCAGGCCAATTTTTGGGTGGCCCACACAATGCAGGCACATTCTTTTTCTGACGCACTGTAGGCCTCCTCGCGAACTGAGAGTTTCCTGCTGGCGTACAGCACTGGGTGCTCGTTCCCGTTCTCATCCTCCTGGCAGAGTATTATTCCTAAGCCCCTATTGCTGGCATCGCACGGCACAATAAAGGGACGATCATAGTTCGGTGCATGCCGTACGGGCGAGCTAACAAGAGCCGTTTTGAGGCCTTGGGAAGCACCCTCCATTTCTGGTTGCGGGAATTCGCTAACCGCCTCTACTTTCAACTCGTCAGGTCGCCTCCTGCCCTGCCTTACCACGTGCCCTAGGTACCGTACTTCGGCGCGAGCTAGCTGGCAGTTAGCCGGCTTCGCTGTCAGTCCAGCGAGTGTCAAACGTCTGACATCGCTAAGATGGTACAGGTGGTCTTCCCATGTATTGTAGTACATAGCAAGGTCGACTAAGTAGGGAACAGCGTATTCTTCAGCCCCCTGCAGAACTCGGTTCATCAGCCTTATCCCGCACTTCTCCAGGAAGCCCGCAGTCAGAACGCTGCTGAACACTGAACCCTGGTAGCACTGTATCTCCTTAGGTAAGGCCACTCTAGAAAAAATAGACAGTAGTGGGTTGACTACTTCTACCGAGCTCTGCTCCTTCATTGGGATCGCCTCTGGAAATTTGGCTGGTGGACAAACAGCGGTAACCAAATACCGGTAGCCTGATTTTGCCGCTGGGAGTGGTCCCACAACGTCTATTACCAGCCGGCGAAAGGGCCCTGAAATGAGCGGAAGGAGCTCAAGTGGCGCCTTTCCCTTCTTGTGCGGTTTTCCCACTCTCTGACAGGTTTCACACGCTCTTACGTGGTTCTCAACCTCGGTGAAGCATCCTGGCCAATAAAACTCCGCTAGGAGCCTATCTTTGCTCTTCCGAGCTCCTAAATGCCCCAACCGACCAACTCCGTGACAGAGATCAACAATGTAATGCCGATACTTAGTCGGAACTACAATCTGGTCAAACGTGCGACCTTTTGCATCCTGGTAGTGGCGGTACAAGATGCCGTTTTTGACGGGAAAACTGACATTCTTCCTCGCCACCCCTTCCCTGACGGTGTTCCAAATCTCCTTAAGGCTGGGATCACTTTTCTGCTGCTCGATGAGCTCGTCTCCTGTCACTTTCCCCTGTACATTGCCTAGTGATTTGGATACAGGCAACACGAGCAGCCCCTCTTCCGTTTCCCTTTCAGCTATATCAGCGCTAGTCTCCTCCTCTGATCCCTCTCTCTCTTTTTCAGCAGGTGACGGGATAGTAGGCTCCGCTGTGCTGACTCCAGCTGGTGTTGCTGTACGCCCGGCGAAACTCGGTTCTTGCCGCTCTAGTTCGGCTGCTAAAGCGCGTGCTTTAGCTCTAGTCAAGGCTTGGACGGTTCCCTCGTGAAAACTTTCCCCTTGCTCTCTAAGCAGACGGTCGGTCCGATTCGAGAACAAGTAGGGGTATTGCGAGGGTAGCTTGTCTGACACCGCCGCTTCCGTCTCTACTTCTCCGAACGGCCCAGTGATGACTACTCGAGCTACCGGGAGACAAATGCTTCCATCTTCCAAAACCGGCTTAATCCATGCGCACTTGCCATTGTAGTCTGCTTGTGTCACGTAGTCCGGGTGCACCAGATCAATGGTTGCCCCACTGTCTCGTAAGACGCGGCATGGCTTTCCGTTCACGGTTAGATTAAAAAGGTACGGACTAAGTAGCTCCTCGCCAGTAGCAGAGTCACAAGTATACGAAAGGGCTGGCCTGGGCCTACGACATCCTATGGCAATGTGTCCGACCTCCTTGCATTTGTAGCAGGTAGGTGGTTGCCTAGCGTCAAAAGGACTCTTTTTGGGAGAACTATCCGAAGCCTTTCCCTCCTGTTTGTTTTGTGATCCCTGACTACTTGCAGCGAAGTCCGCCTTTTTCTGTGCCGCCATACCTGCGCCAGCCCCCTGCTTTCCCGTCCAAGGTTTTCCTCTATCTCCCGCTTTTGCGGGAGGAACCTCGTCCCTTTCTCCCCGGCGTGACGCGTACTCATCAGCCAAGTCGGCAGCTGCCTGCACTGTTACTACTCCGGCCCTATCTTGGATCCAGAGCTTCATTGGCTCGGAAAGCTTAGAAAAAAAACTGTTCCAGAGCCACTACCTCAAGAGCCTTTTCGAAGTTCCCAAAAGCGCTGGCTCCCTTCATCCATTCTACCAAGTTTACCTTCAACTCGTAGGCAAACTCAGAATACGTGCTGCCCTGCTTCTTTGTCAGATTGCGAAACCGCTGCCGGAACGCATCTGACGAAAGTCGGAACCTCTTTAGAAGGCTATCCTTCACTTTGTCGTAATTGTCCGCATCCTCCACCGGAAGCCGCGCGATCACATCCGCTGCTTCACATGGCAGCAAACTTAACAAATTTCGAGCCCATGTGCTACGGCCAAGCTTCGCTTTTTCACAGGTTCTCTCGAAGTTCACAAGAAAGAGGCCCACATCTTGCCCTACTTTGAAGGGTTGCATTAGCTTAGATAAATCACAAAGATTTTGTCTGCCTGCTACCTCCACTCCTTGAATCTCAGCCATCTTCCTCGCTTCCACTTCCAGGCGCAGCTGTTCTACTTCCAGTTCTTTTTGCTTTAGCTGGCACTCCTGTTGCTTTAGCTGGCACTCCTGTTGCTCCCGCTTTTGCTCGCGCTCCTGTTCCTGTTGCTTTTGAATCTCGTTCCACGTTTCTTTGATATCTTCACTGGTGAGATTCAAGCCCTCGATAGCGCGAACAATTTCGTCCTTCTTCATCCCCGAATCTACTTCTGCTCCCAGCTCCTCCCCCAGAATCAGCAGCTGATTCTTCAACAAACGCTTCCAATCCATGACAGAGAACTAGTGTGGTGCGGCTCACTCTCTACCCAGAAGTTCTGGAAACAACTGCTTCTGTGGTAGCCTCTACCAGCGAAAAGATTGCACTTCTATCTTATCAGCCTGGCAACCAAAAAACCAAAGCCAGCACTCACCAGTTCACAGCTGTCAGTCTCCGTGATCTCGGCGTGTTGATCATTCTCCGTCCTCCAGGCTCAGATCCAACCGCTTGCCATCCAGTTGTTGCGTCTCGTTGCGAGTTGTAGCGACCGCAGTCTGCTGGTAGCGGGGCCGGTCGCCGTCGCTTCGTCGAGCCAGGACTAGGGGAGAGCTTAGAGCAAACTCAACGGGTTTATTTACATTTTTACAGTGAGTTGTCGAGATGAAGACAGAAGACAGATCTTGGCGGGCCGCAGCACGCCCTTTTTGTTGACCCCCGATCCCTAGTTCCCTAGGTTGGGGATCCCCATACAAAACAATGCGGACCAATGGTGAGGTGTAAGTTCCTCGCTGTGAAGCACCGCCCTCGGGTAGGGACACGCCTTTCAGGTATGTCGACAGATGCACGGCACACACACACACACACACACACACCCTTGCCACTCGTCAGGAGCATCTAGTCGGTGTTGCTGTAGTAGAAGGGGAAGAACGGAAGACGCGCGAGCGCCTCGTATCTTTTTGGTGTCCGCCGCGCGCTGCGTTCCCACGGTGGGGTTCTCACACATACTTCCCAGGGAGCTAACAATGTTCGTGGAATCACTCGGAAGGGTTAATGGCTTGACCATTGCCATGCCTTCTTCGCTGTGCTGCCGCCGCCACTGGGTCCCATTGTCCGGTCGTCGCCGTCTGGGCTTTCACGCGCACACGCGTTCAGTTGCTCAGGCCGGGGGACGAGCGGCGGCTCCTTAATCCCTTTTGGGCAACAACACTAAACACCGCTCAAAAGCCGCTGTCAATCAGTGGCCGCCGCCGCGGTGTCGGCTTCCTTTCGTTTCCGTCGAAAAGCGGTGGGGAGGTCGACCGGCGGGTGACTGACCCGCGCAAACATGGCGCCGGTGAGTCATAACAACGTGCGGACACACATACATAGGTACACGGGAGTATGTGTACGGCAAACGGTGCAAGTGTAGAAAATGGGAAGGGAACGGAAAACACGAACACGAGATAACTTCTATACCATACTGAATGGGCAACAGCGGCTTCAAATGCATGCATTTTTCAGGGCGCGTTTAAAAGAGTTAACATTGCCGGAAAATACGTCCAAAGATGCACGAAAGTCATCATTGTACACACGTTGCACACGGCACACTGGAGACAGCATCTCTGAGGTGTTCACATCAGAGCAAAGGTGGGGGCGGAGAGCTCGAATTGTTGCCCTTAGCCTAACAGAGTTCACTAATTTCGGGCTGTCGAATCTGGAGTGGATACACTTGAACAAAAACACTAAATCGCGGTTTGTGCGTCTAGATTGCAGTTCTTCGAGCTTCAGCCGCTTGATGACATACTTGTAAGTGTATTTCTCGTGTAGGGTGTAGCGGTGAGAGAAGATGCGCGTGAACCTTTTCTGAACCCTTTCCAAGCGCAAAGACAACGACGCACTCATGCAGTACCAGACTGCCGATGCAAACTCCAGCTTTGGGAGTACAAGGGCTTTATACAGAGCAAGGAAACACGAACCTCCTGAGAAGTCCCTAGTTGCACGAGAGATAGCGCCCAAAGTCCGAAGAGATGAGCGTGCGAGGTAGTTAACATGCGGTGTGAATCGTAGTTTCGAATCCATCAGAACGCCCAAATCACGTGTTTCGCTTACTCTTCTTATCGTCAGAGAGTCGAGGTGGTATGGGAAGGTTAAAGGAGAGGTTTTTCGAGTGTATGTAATTGTAACGGTCTTCAATGGATTCAAATCTAAGTAGTTAGTGTTGCACCAGAGGGAGATTGCGTGTACGTCGCGTTGAAGCTGGGCGCAGTCCGCCTGTGATCCCACTGCGCGATAGAGTTTCATGTCGTCTGCAAACTGCAATAGAGATGAATGCTTTATAATTAACTGCACATCATTCACAAATAAGTTAAACAATAAAGGACCGAGAATAGAGCCCTGGGGAACCCCGGACGGTACAGTGAAGCTGCGAGACTTAGCACCAGCGTACTGAACAAAGTTTGTTCTCTGTTTGAGGTAGGTTGCAAACCACTCGCAGAAAGCAGGAGCCAAGCCATAAGCAGACAGTTTGCGAAGGAGCAAATCATGGTTTACGCGGTCGAAGGCCTTGCTGCAGTCGAAGTAGATGGCATCCATTTGTTGACGTGAAAGTATGTACTTGCTGGCGTCACTCAGAAAGCAGGCAAGGTTTGATTCGACGGACCGGGCAGGTATAAAACCGTGCTGATTACTATAAATGAGGGGTCGGATTTTGGACAAAAGATAACGGTGTACTACTTTTTCGAAAACTTTTGAGAAAGAACAAAGGAGAGATATTGGTCGATAGTTCCCAGGCACCGACGCATTTCCGGACTTATGGAGAGGAAAAACAACGCCGGGTTTCCAATTTGTCGGAAAGTGCCGCTCTTCAAGCGAGAGACAAAAAATGTGGCAGAGCAACGGCGCGAAAATGGCAGAGCAGCCTTTTACAATGAAGCATGGGATGTTATCATGGCCTGAGGATTTCTTCGAAGGTAGGCGGCGGATAGCAGCCGTGACATCCTCAACGGTTATGTTGGGCGTGTGTATGACATCACCTATCTGCGCGAGCCGAAGCGGGAAGCCGCTGTCGCGTGACGAGGAGTACGCGGACAAGAAGTGTTTTGTGAATATTTCAACAATGCTGGCTGGGTCGGAAACGATGGTGTCGCCATCCTGCAGAGTAATCCGCTCAGGGGCCTTTCTTGTGCGCGTGCTAAAGATCCGCCAGAAGTCGCTCGGGGATCGGGTAAGCGAAGATTCTGTGAAGTCCGAAAAACGTTTTTTGTCGCGAGCGAGCAGCACTTTCACAAGTGAGCGCTGTTCTTTGAAGTTAGTGTCGGCGGACGTGTCGTTTTTAGCTTTCCTTAGTTTGTGGAATCGACGCTTACTGCGCAGCGCGCTGCGGAGTTCTTTGCTGAACCAGAAAGGGAATTGATGAGGGCGCTTAGACTTTTTTGGTATGTGCTCGTGGATTGCTTTTTGGACAATTTTTGTGAGCAGCTGCACCGCTGCGTCTGCATTATGCGATGTGTAGACTGGCTCCCAATTCGTCTCCTGGAGCGTTATGTAGAGGGCATTGTAATCGCCACGGGGAAAATCAAAGAATGGGGTCTCCACGCGCCGCTCATAGGCAACCGGTAGTAAAGCCGTGACAGTGAATGGTTCATGCCACGGGTCCACCGGAACAAGGGCTTCTCTAGCGTGTTTAAGGTCTAAGGAGGTCAAGTTGGAGAAGACGATGTCAAGGACATTTCCTGCGGGGTTAGGAGGAAGTGCAGCATATGCCAATCCAGCGAATGAGAAAAAGTTAAACAAGTGAGCGGCTTTGGTAGAATTGCCAACATTTTCTCCGGGATTCCACCACCGGCCGGGCACGTTGAAATTACCGAATAAAAGAATGTTGTACTTTCCAGGATCTACACTCTAAGAAATCGGGGGAGCAGTTGAAGAGTCCAACCGTCATTGTACTCTTGCAAGCGTTGGTGGACTCCCCTCGAAAGCTGCGGGGAGTTGGATGCAATGCTCGCTCCCCATGAGGAGGAGAGCAAAACTGACCGCGTACTCTTCTCGTGCGCGGCGGAGTGCAGCCCCAGTTCGGCTCCCGCACCAGTGAAGAGTAAACCTGCGCATCGTCTCCCATCTCCAGTACGAAGAGTAGAATTGCAATTTCATTCTTGTCCAGAGCGGGAGTAAGCATGGAGATGCACTCCTGCCATCTGCGCACACCAACTCATCAGCGATGTTTTATTTGCATACGAATATATTATATAAAGCGGTTGTGTAAAAAGCGCCCGATTACTTCTGCCGCGCATTCTAAGCGTGCAAGAATATGAATTCGTGTAACGATTGCTCGCAGCGTTCAGTGGCGGCAGGCGGCAAACCGAAGGAACTAATCTACGGACCGCTGCAGATGGTCGCTTTGAAAGAGTTTGATAGACGTACGCTTGCCCGCGCCTAGTCGAGCTAAAAAAACGGATTGTAAATCTGAGATCGATTGAGAAAAATGGTGTTCCAAGAAGTGAAGTCCGCGCTCTTCTGATAGCTCAAGCTGCAAGCGCAACACGAACCCGACCCAACAACCGTGGCTAGTGTCGCCGAGATAGGCATGTACATACGATAGCTTTTCTTAGGTTAAATAAAGGAAATCCGTTTACATAACTTGTATTAACAGCAATATGGGGCCTATCTGCAAGATCGGAGTGTGAGGAACAGGCGATACCACTGCGAGGGCATCTCAAATACACCCTCTACGGTGAAAACTATCTCGTCAGCTGACGAGCGACGATAAAAGCGTACACACCGATCGGTTGCTGGAACTCAAGCGCCTTTGTTAAGCAAAGTGAAATGATGACCCCCCCCCCCCCGCGGCAGCGCAGGCGTGGATCACGATACGTAACGCGTCATACATCCGGGGGATCTGGTAACGCGAACCGCCCGAGCAAGCGTGAGAAAGGCACCTTCAGCGAGCCACGAAGTGCGCGTGTTCTGCAAAAACCTACACAGGCGGTGAACCCGCCAAGGCCGGACGGGCGACTTACAGGCCGCGCCAGACCCTGATGTCAATGTGCTACGAACGAAGTGGGCTTTCAAGCAGACGCTTCGTCGCTTCGTGCAACATGGGAAGTTGGACCTGCCCTTATCGTCATACTTGCTTTGACACAGTGTTGGCTAACTGCTGGCCGCTTGTGCGTCAGCGCGACATCATGCACACGCAAGTCGTATATTCGTTCATTCGTGCGTGCGTGCGTGCGTGGTACTAGTTTTTCTTTCGGACGAACATCACAGCGGCGACAGCGCTGAGGCCGATTTCGGAACTATGCGCACTGTGTAGCGATGCGCGCGCAATGGCCGTACTGTATCCGCGGCCGTCGCAGGCTTCGCGCCTTGAGCTTGGGATCTTTCGCAGCTATTACGACCTTGGATTTATCTACCGGACGAAGAAACGCTGGCGGGAAGTAGAGGTAAGCCATTGGTTAACCTCGTATTCTTGTCTTCTATATTTAACGAAGCAGAGTTACTCTCGGTACTTCGGTCCGCGGAAGCAGTTAGTCCTAACGTTTTCGTGACTGATTTTGACCGTTGCTTAGTTTTGCAGGGCGGCTTTTGTACCCGTGTGCAAACAGCGTCGATTCTTGCACCGTTTCAATCCCTTTGATTCGTGAAGTGTTGGTATCCTTGCGGAATGTTTTCGCAGGTAGGAAGCATGGTCGCGCGAGTAGTCGCAGCGCTACGCTGTACTTTTAGCTCGGCGGCTAGGGTTAGAGTGGCGGCCGTGCAGTAGCTGTTGCTACCTGCGTGGCTCCAAAGAATTGCGTACAATAGGCTGAGTGATAGGAACGCGTCTAGCGCGTGGTAGTCACTAAATTACAATAATTTTAGTGACCGCCGCGCGTGCAGCAGTAGACTGAAATTGATTGATTTGATTGATTGATTGTAGGGTTTAACGCGCCGACGCAACGCAGGCGATGAGGCGCGCCATAGTGGAGGGCTCCGGATTAATTTTGACCACCTGGGGATCTTTAACGTGCGCCGAAATCTCGAACACACGGGCGTTTTTGCTTTTCGCCTCCATCAGAAAAGCGGCCGCCGCGGCCGGGAATCGAACCCGCGACCTACCAGACTGAAATGCTGTTCAGACAAGTTTTTTTACGTTTTGCTTGAGGGCAGGATGGACGGAAATGGGACTTTTCGGGGCGTACTCACCGCACTGTTAAGGGGTAATTACATGCGTCTAAGGCGATGAGCGACGCGAGAAACCTCACTCAGTGTGTACGGCATTGTGTGCTACACAGACAAGCGAAACTTTTTTACACAGGCCGCTGACGGCGGCGACAGCGGCAGGCGACGGGCCGTCGCCGTCGCGGGTTTATTCCCGGACAGAAGCAGCCCACAAGCGAGCGGCAGCAACGACGACGAAGGGCATTGGCAGCAATGCATTACTTTTTTTCGTTTGTCGCTGTCGCCCACACTGTTTGTTGTACCCATTACATTACTTTTTTCGCGTCGGTTGTCGCCGTCGCTCGAGCGTTCTGATCGTTCAATAACGAGCCTATTGGTTCTCATCAAATGTTGCGATCTGCAGCGTGCATGCAACGAAGCGTACTCGAGAATGAAGAAAACAGTAGCTATATGACCCATTAGCAACTTTTCCACGCTAGTCTTGTGAACGTATAATTGGCCCTACGTTGCAGTCGGCTGAGGACAAAATCCAATGCAAATTATTCAGGGATTATAACCTTACAACAAGAGTTATGTTTCCTTAAATTTTGTGCAATGTTTTTATACCGGGAACGATAGCGGGGTAAACAGTTGAAGCTACGGACACGTAAGCACTAATGGGTTTGGGGCGCAGTGCGTAGGCAGACAGCTGTAGGGCGCGCTGTCTGACATTACATTGGCCAAGTGGTACAATGAGCGTGGTGGCATCCAAGGTCACCACATCCGCATCTAGACTGGTTACTGCGCCAAGCAGTATGGTATTCCAATACGGGTTCAGTGCGTGCTCTCGGCGCAAAAACTAATCTATCACCCAATAAACTTCATATAACGTTGTCAAACTCGTTAATATTTTTTTTATTGTAGAACTTATATTTGCTGTCCTCCTCTTTCTGTCTATGTAGGAACCACGGGAAGACGCTACTTGCCCGAAGATTTTTTTTTTTTGAGAGAGAGGGAGAGATCCCCGAGGCGTCAGCAGCAGTGGCCGTCGCATTCAAGACACTTCTCCTCACACCCTTGGACATCGTGGATGGGTTCCCATTGCTGCTGTCTGTGTTTTGGCCCTTCATTGTGTAATACGCTTCAAAGGCGAAGCGCACCTTCTTGCTTCTGTAGACGTTACTTTGGCTCAAGCACGGTGCCCTGGTCGGTACTGTTCTGAAGGCCGCCACCAACATTATGAAGCTGTCAGCTCGAACATGTTTGTTTTTAATACCAAGTTATGCCTTTTTAAATCTTACTAGCGCATCCTCATTTGAGAACCACCCGCCTAAAAAACCCAGGGGAATGTTTCCTGCGGTTTCCTATTGTACCACCAAAATATATCTGTTGCAAAGTTGCCGTGTCAATGGCTTTGTATCTTTGTGTTTTGCACCTTGTAATGCGTTAATAGTAATCCACGCTGAATTGTTTTAGTCCCAGATTTTTCTTTCGCAAAATGTATTTGTAAATATTTTTTATGTGTGTTAAATAAGAGCTGGCTTTTTCAGTCCATGTGAAGCACTCACTGATGTACTAAGGCCATTTTGTTTTATGTTAATACTGTTAACTATTCTCCCACTGCTGTATTTCTACTGACGCTTTTCGTGCTAATGCCAGTACCTTTTTATTTGTGGATGTTAATGTCATTTTTATCGTCATAATTTAATGTTTGTATTTCAGTGTTTTCAATTGCTTTGCTGCATTTTTATTTGTGAATTTTTCTTGGATGTATCCTAAATAGGCGCTATGTCTCCTGTGCGCATGTGGAGTAGGAACCGTTTTTATGCCGTGATACTTTAATTCCCAATGAATTGCATTTTGTGTTAAATTGCAGAATGAACCGATTGTTGTGGTATTTTGAAAAATAAAGTCTGAGCTTGTTTTTTCTCCTTTTCCATGTTTCAAAAGCTTGTTCTGTTTTGTTTGCTTGTAACTGCCTATAGTACCATCGTGGGGAAGGGGGGGGGGTCTAGTAGCAGGCGGAGCGAAAGCACGCTGCCTCGCGGGGAATAGCGGAACGCTCTTGAGGCGTAACGAGATGCTTTCCAAGAGAGAGTAGTAGTACCCGTCTGCAGTATCCGGGAACGCCACCAATAGAGCTTATTCACGCCTAAAGGGAGTGACGGAACGCTGCCTTGGAGATGGCATCGCAACTCCCACACAGGGTTCAAGTACTCCGCTTCGAAAGCACTAAGTAAATCCCACGGGGAGTGTTTCGCCTCTCGTTCGGCCGCCACGCGCTACTCCTCGGAAGAGTCGCCCAATGCTTCCAAAGGGAGTGAAATATGGGACAAAAGTTTTTACTCCTAGACAGAGTGCCCAGCACTCTTCGAGTTCTTAGAGTGTATACTTTCTAAGAGGTGCTGAAAAATGGACGCGAATGCGGGGAAGTCTAGAGTTGGGTGCATATAATACACGCCAATGAGCAGGTTTTTTCCGCGGTTTGTCTTTGTTTCGAACCAAACGCATTCATTTCCCAATTCGAGATCAGCTCGGCGAAACGCAACCATGGACTTTCGCAGGGCGATTAAAGCTCCTCCACCGTACTTTTGACCGGTGCGTTCGTAGTCTCTGTCATGGCGAAAGACAGCGTACTCGTCCGGGAAGTAATCTGTAGAAGCAATTTGGTCTGAGAGCCACGTCTCAGTAATGCAGTATACGTCATGATCGAAAAGGACCACATTATCAAGAACTGTTGCGCTTTTGTCCGTAATCCTCGTGTGTTTTGGTAGTAAAAAGAAATACTCATGGGACGTTTACTTCGGAGGGCTTCAGCGCACGGTCTTCCCTCAGGGTGCCGTCAAATTGTCGGAATAAGCACCCGCTCGGCCACACTGACGACTTATTCACAAGATCAAAACACGCATCGCTTACCGCAACATGAAAGGAGGCGTAGCTCGGGTGCTTGGTTTTCAGACGCGTGCAAACAACGCTGCCATCTTTACAAACATCCGTGACGAGTTTCAGCACGGTTGGAACTGAGGACAGGGTAAATACGACATACATGTCCTAACTGTATACTGCTGACGTCTTTTATTTGCGTATAATGTGTCGCGATACACGCTCACCTTTGTGGTCCCTGCCTGTCAGGGCTATAGTTCTTCCCAACAGCGCGACGATTGTAAAATAGTTCGATATAGCAAAAATTCGATATAGAAAGTGAAGCAAAACAAACTTATATAAGAGAAATCTTGCCGACGGAGTCACAAGCTAACGCTGAGCTCTTACCACCCTGCAGTTCACTATTGATACGACACTTTCTCGGAAAGGAAACAATCATTATTGGGTCGGAAGAACTGCGTGACTGCAGCCTGCTTCTTGGAGCGCAACGTGTTGCTGGTGACTTCTTGCTCCATGGTATCTAAACAGTCGACAAGTACAAGTCCGCTGTACTCAGTGGCACTGCAGTTTCGCCGTAGCAGGGCCACGGCAGTGACGGCTTCGCTCGTGCTCGGAAGCGGTAGGGAGTCCTCGGCGCCTTTGACAGAGGGGAGGCAATCATGGATAGAAGCGAATAACGGCGAAGCAGCGAACCGAGCGAGTGCGGGCAGCAAGTGGCGCGTACTTGAAGTTCGGTGACACCGGAGCCCGCAGCGCCCAATATGGCGCTTTGGGCTCCAACGGCATGCATGCGTGGAGCTGGTCCACTCCGCCACGGCCGGTTTGGACGTGCCGCCCGAGATCGCGCAGGAGTCGCAAGCGACACCCGCGCCACGGCAGCGCGGCAATGTATTGCGGCAAAGCCTGCCGCATGCCTAAGGAGAGCAAAAAATCCCTCGCAGGAAAGTTGGATATATGCATTGTCAGCAAAATCGCGTTCGATATAAAAAGTTTTAAATGCATGTAATTTTTACCAGAATTATACAAGGGTTCATTGTAGGCAATAATTCCATATATCCGTGTTCGATATAAGCGGGCTTTAATGTATCGAATGGTAAATATCAACCATTACGTAAATCACAGTGGCCAAAATTATCAAACGTAACTAGTTTGATAAGCAAAGCTTCATGACTCAACAAACCAAGTTGCGCAGAAGTGTCTGGAGATGCTTTGCTGTCTCAAAATTGAACGCGCAGCCACTTTTCTTATCAGTAGATTGGCCGCTGAGAAAAGCGATTTAGAATTTAAGTTTCCAGCATTTTGGTCATGGATTGTGGAATACAAATACCAACAGTTACCATTGTCTTGCTAACAGCCTTATTTTTAAATAGATAGAATGGGAAACAGTACAACACATTTGAATTAGGATTTAAACCGTTGAAAAACAATTTAGCGGCTTAACATACAATAACCAACCCTATTTGTTGTGTTATATTTAAAAGCGGAGCTATTTTTAATGAAGTACAATGATAAAGAATGTTTAAGAATTAGAAATATTTGCATCACTGAAAATAATGCCGTAAGTGAAACAAAGTGTTTCTCACGTGTTTTGTTTACGGAAAGGAGCGTAAGGTCTTATATTTAACCAGAACTGAAGTGTTGGCTCACAAGAGAAGAAGTGCCTTCTTAGGTAGTACTCTGTGCTCCATTTTTGTTTGTTCGGCTTTTTCAGTTCTTTCTCACGCAACTGTACCGGCATGTGCTGCATTTGCTCGTGAGGTATCAACTTTCTCTTTCATTGCAGTCTGTTATGCGTATTATGTATAGGTACTATTCACGTGAAGTTACGTCAGCCCGAACCAAACCTGGCAACCTTGGTATTGACGCGTCCGTGCGGGCGACCCCATACCTTCGGTTGCTCTGTTTCGGCTCAGCAGGGCAGTGTAGATGCGTGAGTCAGGGGCTTAGCCAGGTGGAAGGGTGTTTCGGTGTCACAATACCACCTAAAAGTTTCTCAGCGGTGCATTGCTCCTTCGGTCCCCTTCTCAATTCGGCCTTTTTGCACGCACTGTTTTGTTACTCCGTACCGGGAAATTATTTGAAAAAAAAAATGAAACTAAGAAAATTAGGTAAGAAATAAACATGAAATAATTTTTGCATGCAGGCCATCTTTTCGTTTAGGTTTCTCTGACGGACGGCGTATAACACCCCACGAAACATATTTCTCTCTACGCCACGTGGGTTAGTGTTGTTATCTTGCTCGGTGTTGTCGGCGGTCAGAGGAGTGATGATGTGTCCTAGTAAAGTTTTATCTGTTCAAGAAAAAAGTAGCGACGCACGCTGTCGTCCATCTTTTGCTGCTTGGGGACTCAGACATATACACTGACGTATTATGATGGTTGGTGTTTAATGGCGCAAGGCCGACGAGGGCAAAGAGCGCCAGAGAAGTTATTTAATGAAAACAAGTGATTACCACAAAAGCTATGTATAAAATGTGTAAACTGGACATAGTAAGATCAATAAAGATAATGGTGATGGCTGGTGTATAGGGCCAGATATGATTACGCATGATAGGAAATGAGGTTTAAAAACTTAACATCTGACAAATATCTAAAAACGCGTTTCACAGAAACAATGGCATCGTCACCTAGAAACAGAGATGGGTGTAGGGGAATATGTTGTCTGTAGAGTTCTCTGAAGTGTTTGTGTCGTGTTGTGTCAAGTGCCTTGCATTGTATGAGTATGTGGACTACGGATAGGCCCTCCCCACACCTGCTACACAGGGGTCTTGGAGATCCCGTGAGCAGGTGCGAGTGCGTTACATGCGTATGGCCTATCCGTAACCTAGCTAAGGTAACTTCAATGTGCCTGTTGTGTGAGTCAGTAATGTATTGTCCCAAGTGTGTTTTTATTACGTGTAGTTTGTTGTCTGTCTGTTCGCTCCAGTCTGCTTGCCAAGTTTTACGGAGCTGTTGTCTAATGTGTGGCTTGAGGTCTGTGTAAGGTAGTGTTGCCATGTCGACTGTGTTTCGGAGTGCAGCATTGGCGGCCATTTCATCCGCCACTTCATTACCGCCAATGCCAGAGTGGCCTGGCACCCAACACACAGTCAACCCAAGGTTTGAAGAATAAGCTACCATAATCGTTTTGAAGATAAGATTAATGACATGGTTTTTTGATGACTTTCCGGATGATAATGCACGGACGACGCTCAACGAATCTGTATAAATGACGGATGTAGGAATATGATGTTCAACTATGTGACTTACAACTAGAAATATGCCATATGCCTCTGCTGTAAAAATACTTGTATTAACATTCATTGTTTTACATGCTTCAAAATTAGGCCCATGCGCAGCACAAGACACCGCAGTGGACGTTTTAGATGCATCGCTGAAAAACTCTGCAGCCCTGTATTTATTCTGTAGATGCATGAAATGCTGCAAAATCCCACTTCTTGGTGTCCTGTTCTTGTTGTATTGTACGAAAGACAAGTCACATGCCACAGGACGAAGATGCCATGGTGCTACAAGATCAGTGTGAGATGATTTGAATGTGTCTAAGAGGGAGACGTCATGAATAGTCATCTCGTCCCTCACTCTCTGCGAGAAAGGAACAGCAATAGATGGGCGGTTTAAAAAGAGTTTAGTTGTGGACGTATCATTAAAAACCGGTTTAAAGGGATGGTTATTCATTGATGAGATTTTGGAGGCATATAGGAGGTCAACATAAGTTCGCTGGTACACTAAGCACCATTTGTCGCACACTGCATAAAGACTGTGGACAGGACTCGTACGGAACGCCCCACAAGACAGGCGAAGCCCTAAGTGAAGCACTGGGTCGAGCATTTTAAGTGCTGTTTTTGTGGCTGACCCATACACAACGCTTCCGTAGTCCAAGCGTGACCCTACCAACGCGGCGTAAAGTCGAAGCAGGAGTTGTTTGTCTGCACCGTACGATTGGTGAGACAGGACTTTTAGAATATTCATTGTTTTTAGGCATTTTTGTTTAAGTCGTTTTATGTGGGGTATGAATGAGAGTTTCTCGTCAAACACCACACCCAAAAACTTGTGTTCTCTTTTTACTGGAATCGAGTCACCAAAGAGTTTTACGTCGGGATCGGGCAGGATGCCCCGCCTTTTTGAGAATACAACGCAGGTACTTTTAGAAGGATTAAGTTTAAATCCATTTTCATCTGCCCAGCGAGAAAGTTTATTTACCCCAAGCTGGACCTGACGTTCACAAATGGATATGTTACACGATTTGAAAGATATTTGAACGTCATCTACATACATCAAGCAGGATATGGTTGGCGGCAGTGCCTTTCTGAGAGAGTTCATCTTAGCTATAAACAAGGTGCAGCTCAATACGCCACCTTGAGGCACGCCATTCTCCTGCACGTGAACATTTGAAAGTGCCGAACCGACCCTGACACGAAATGTTCGTGAAGACATGTAACTACAAAGAGTGTTCAGCATGTTACCCGAGATACCAAAAGCTTTTAGGTCTCTAAGAATGCCGTAGCGCCATGCTGTATCATATGCCTTTTCAATGTCAAAAAATACTGTCATACAGTATTGCTTATGAATGAATGCATCCTTTATGTAGGCCTCTAGAGAAACCAGTTGATCATTTGTGCATCGCCCCGCCCGGAAGCCTGCCTGGCAGCCCTCGAGAAGACCATTGTACTCAAGAAAGTACACGAGCCTACGGTTTATCATCTTCTCGAGGAGCTTGTACAGGCAGCTTGTCAAAGCAATGGGCCGGTAACTGGATGGAGAGGAAGGGTCCTTCCCTTCCTTTAGGATAGCCACTACTATGGCCTCCCTCCAAGAGCGAGGAATGTGCCCCGAAAGCCAAATCTTGTTATATAGGTGGAGGAGTGTTAGAAGAGTGTCTGAGTGTAGGTGCTGTATCATTGTATATGTGATGTTGTCTGGGCCTGGAGCTGAGGGTTTACAAGTGCTCAGAGCGGTCCTCAGCTCATGGAGTGAAAACTCCGAGTTATAAGAGGAGGTTGACTTATCATTATCACGTAGAGACTTCTTTTCAGCCATTTGTTTGTGTTTCATGAAAGTGCTAGTGTAGTGTGCTGAACTGGACACGTGTTGGAAGTGTTGTGCGAGTGTGTTAGCCTGGTCTTCCAGTTTGTCCCCTGTTGTACTGACCAGGGGCAGGCTGTGTGTCTGTTGTCCTTTTAGTTTGTGTATTCGTGTCCAGACTTTGCGAGAGTCAGTGTAAGAGTTTATGGATGTTACGAATGAGCGCCAACTCTCTCGTTTTGCCTCACGGCGCACACGTTTTCCCATCGCCTTAGCCCTTTTGAACAATAAAAGGTTTACCGACGTGGGGTACCTGCGCAGGATACCCCACGCCTTGTTCTGGGCCTCTCGCGCCCGCCTACAGTCCTCATTCCACCACGGCCTCCGCTGGTTGCGCGGGGCACCAGAGGCGTGGGGAATGGACTTTTCGGCGGCGTCGAGGATGTGCGCCGTGAGGAGTTGGGTAGCTTCTTCGACGTGTAGGTGTCCTATGGATGTGTGGTGTAGTTTGGATGTCTCTGTAAATGTATTCCAGTTAGCTCGTGCTTCATTGAACCTATTATGGGAAAATGGACTGCATGGGCCTTTACCTATGTATGTGAGTGAGGTGGGGAAGTGGTCACTACCGTATGGGTCAGTGCCCACACCCCACTCGAGAAGAGGAAAGAGAACTGCGGAGCCAATCGACAAGTCAAGACATGAGTATGTGTTGTGTCCTATGTTATGGTATGTAGGCTGTTTATTGTTGAAAAGGCATGCTCCTGAAGATGTAAGGAATTTCTCTATAAGGCGACCTCGGGCATCCGTGCGAGAAGAGCCCCAAAGAGTGTTGTGAGCATTAAGGTCGCCTGTCAGGATGTATGGTTCGGGCAGCTGGTCAACCAGCGCCTCGAAGTCAGAGCTCGAAAGTGAGACATCAGGAGGAATGTATATGGAGCATACCGTTATCAACCTATTAAATATTATTAAGCGTATTGCTACAGCCTCAAGGACGGTGTTCAAGGTGACAGGGTGGCATGCTAAGGATTTGTGGGCGATTATGGCAACACCGCCAGAAGAGTGTGTGCAGCCATCCCTGTCTTTCCTGTATACCATGTAACTATTCAAGAAATTTGTGTGTTTGGAATTCAGATGTGTTTCCTGGACACACATTATACTTGGCTGATTGGCATGCAGAATCTCATAAACGTCGTCAAGATTATTCAGAAGGCCTCTGCAGTTCCATTGAACAATATTTTCTCTTCCCATTATTATGTGTTCAGAGCTACTGGAGTGTGATTATTTATGTAGGGTCTTTCGGGGCTTGCACTCTTGGAAGGGGTTTTCTGGCCTTCTCTACTGACCTGGACGTCGCAGCCCGTTCCTTGCGCTGCGATGGAAGCCGGAAGGGCTCGACGTCCATGTCGTCATCTGAAGGCAAGGGGGTGCCCAGCGGACTGGGCCCCCTTGGCGTGGTACCCTTTCGGGTGTTCTTTGCCTGCGCTGCCAGTGCCGAAGGCGTGGGGAGCACCACAGGTGGCACAGGCAGTGAGGCGGCGGAGGGGGTCGCTGCGACTGCCTCCGTCTCCATCTCCGTGCCCTTGCATGTGCTTTGGGCCGGTGGAGAGGAAGCAGTGGATGCAGCGGCATCCCCAACAGACGTTGTTGCCTCCACAGCCGCTGCTGGGTGAGCTAGCGGTGCAGAGGCTGGTTGGGCTGCCTGGGGCAACCCTGGGGGGGGCGGCGGCGGGACCAAGTCCGACTCGCGGTACTGGGTCCCCGCCGAAACTAGACGCCGCTCCGCCCCCCGGCGAGCTGCGTCGGCGTACCTCCCCAGGGGGAAAGAGGCGAACCTCTTTCGCGCCTCCGGGAAGGTGATGTTTTCCGTGACTTTGACGTTGATGATTTTCTTTTCAATTTTGAATGTCTCGCAGGCTCGCGAATACGCGCCGTGAGGTCCTTTGCAATTCACACAAAGCAATTGGTTAGAGGGACAATTATCAGAGTGATGACCTTGTTGCGCGCACTTGGCGCAGGTTAGTTGGCCCCGACACGAGTTGGTACCATGCCCGAACCGCTGGCACTTGTAACAGCGCCGCGGATTCGGGATGTACGCTCGGACAGAGCACCTGATGAATCCTGCATTGATATGGTCTGGAAGAGTTGCACGGTCGAAAGTGAGAATTATGTGCCTGGTAGGTATTTCCTTATTGTCTCGTCTTATGTTTATCCGCCTGACTGCCGTCACACCCTGATTTCTCAGGCCTTCTAGAAGATCGGCTTCCGTCTCGTTTGCCAGATCTGACTCTGAGATCACGCCCTGTGAGCTGTTGAGGCTGCGGTGGGGCGTGACCTTGATGCCAAGATCGGCAATACGGGTCTGGCTCAGGAGGCTTGTGGCCTGTTGCTGGGTGGTGACTTCTACCAGCAACTCTCCAGTTCTTTGCTTTTTGGCTTTGTAGTGTTTACCTATTATTCCTTCTATGAATTTTGTAGTCAGAAAAACGGACATTGAGGCAACTGGCTTGTCTTTTTCAAGGGATTCGATAATCAAGAATCGGGGATAGTTATCAGGTTTCGGGAGAGTGAGAGTTGGAAGGGGTGGGTACATAACATCGGTGCGGCCCCTTTTCAGGGACCGATCGGGTTTGCGGGGGGGTTTTGATTTATCCATGTGGCATTGGAAAAAAGTAGGGGACGGGGGTACTTTCGTCTCAAACCTTACCCTAATAGCTTGAGAGGTCCCGGAGCTCCCTGCCTGGTGAACAGACAGAGAGCCCATCCGCCGGAGCTTGACCTGGGCTCCGACGGCCACCGTTCGTGGTTTCTAACCCTCCACCTATAAACACATCGCCACGGTTGGATCCAGCTTATGTTTGGGGGCTCGGGGTCCGCGGTATCGCCAGTACCGTCACCATGAATACTCAAGGTGCCCCGTGCGGGGTATACACTGACGTAGTGCTTCTATCTGCAGTGGAAGAATCTGACATTACCGACTACCAAGTTCACGGGAACAGTTTTATGGCAAACGAACAATTTAAGGCCACTTGAGCACTACGTGCGTACAGTTACGTGACAGCGATTTTTTCCGGCAGCTGAGGCGGAAGCGAGTTGGCAACACCGTCATTGTGCGTGGAAGGGTAGGAACTTTTCTCTAAGTTTTAAAGTGGCGTTGCCAATGTCGTCTTGACCAGATGCAGTGACCACGTTGATAATTTTGTATGAAAACACACGCACTCTAAAGTAGTGAGGCTGTAATTTTAAAACGTGTGGCACTGCACAAAACGGGTCGAAACAAGTCAAGGAGAAACCACGACGCGCTAGGCCTTTTTCTTTTCTTTATGATGTTTCAGCTGTTTTGTAGGTGCAGCGTTTTTTTACGAGGATATTATGTCTGTCATAAATGCTGTACAATAGGTTATGACGGAAGTGTGCACGAATTTTTTGAGGAGAGAGATAGCGGTATGATACCCTTGGAGTCCTTTACCGCTTTTTGTGTGTGTTTGGAGTGTAGCACCTTAATGTGTTCTTTGTATCCATATTAGCATGAAGATGACGTAAGTTTCTGATTCTTAGCTGAACTGCTGTTTTTACACCGAACTTATTTTTAAAGGCAAGAATATGCCCTCTTGGATGTAGTGCATAAGATCAGAGGTTCAAGTGCGCCCTCGATGAGTAAATAAAAATCAGAAAATGTCAACGCCAGAGTTCCCGCTGGAGAGGAGTCCTTTAATAGGTGGTGTGTCCAGAAATAGTCAGGTGGTTCATTGTCGCCTGTATTGAAGCTGCTCGTTCAATTCCGATATGTTAGGTATTTTAGTGCCCTTAAAAAGTATTGTGCTCGTCTAAGACTAATGGCCACAGAAAGGTCCTAAAAGAGCAAATGTTTATTAAAGCAGTGAATTGCAATTACAAGTAATAAACAGCGTGAATGCTCATGCACAATTTTCAATAACGAAAGAGGGTGACATCGTCATCTGCACATTCTTTGTACAGCCTGACTAGAGCAGTACGCTGCAATGGCATCGTTAGTCGAACTGCGCAAGCAACCTTTTTTTCGAAAAAGAAGACGACAACAACGAAGGAGCTGTTCGTTGTCATTCTCCGGCTACTGGTTCTTTTCGTCTGTACGGGCTCCATTCCTTTGTTGCATCACTCCTGCTTGTTTCTAACGTCGCTGCAGTATTCCTGGCACCGATACGACACAGCGGCAAGTTCAAGGATGACCCCGTGTGGTCTTCCGCAAGCTCGGATGCCTACCCTCAGCCGCTAGGCTTAGCAGAGCAGCATCTGAGCTCCTTGCGACCAAGGTCCTGCCCTGTCATGGCAGACGGGCTGGACCAGATAGCACCGACCGAAACAACACAGCTGCCAGGAGCGTCTGCTGTGGCTGATGTTATTGCTGGAAACTCTGAAGACTTTCCTTCACTGATGGAGGTAACTGCCGACCCGTCCACGAAGCTATCTGCTACCGAGCCACGTACTGATGTTACGGAGGGAGGGACTGTGGCGCCTGGTGAAAAGCGGGGTGTTGGAGCTGGCAACACCCAGAATTCTGCTTCGACTCCAACTCTCGCGAAAGCTCCCGCGACGCCTACCCTGCGGAGCTCTTTGCCACTAGCCAGGTACAAAGTTGCAATCAAGCATCGGCAGCATTTAAACCTGAGTCTACCCACGAAGACTTTGCAAAATTGCTTGATGACTGCTTCGGAACAACTGGATTTACTGCATACGCTTATCACCGAGCTACGAACACTGGGTCAGTGTGGTTGACATCTCTAATGCAATGGCTAAGTTCTGCTGTCTGCAGCACATAGCTCTTTCTGCTGGCACAATTCTTAAAGTGCAAACGAACCTGCTATCAGGAACTTACATCAGCCGTTATGTTGTTACGGGCGTCGATCCCGGAGAGGATTCGGACTACCTTCGCGACAAAATCAGGTGTGACAATCATGAAGTGCTTCTCGTGCGGTATATGGGGTGCGGCCGCACCTGCCTCATGACGCTACGGGGCCTTCTGGAGCCCGCCCACCGGCTTTTTGCAATGGTTGCGTCCTCAGTCCCCGTCCTTTCTAAGCAGGGGTAGTGCACTTCTACCGTTGCTTTCGCCGTGACCACATGAGCTCTTCATATCCGTGCCCAACACCGCATTCGATTCATGTCGATACTACCCACCTCAACGGCCAAAGTTTAAGTGTGGTCTTTGTCGCTCTCACGAGCATGAGATCACAGATCAAGACTGCCCCACAAAGAGCAAGGCCACGCGTGCGAAGCGCCATGCACGGAGTGCTCGTTCGCAGCCAGACCGAACCTCAACGTTCAACCGTTTCGACTGCTTGGCGGAAGAGGATGAGGATACAGTGGACGAGGAGGAAGCTACGGAGCCTCTCTTACAGCCAACATATCAAGACGCTGTTCATGGTTTTGCGCCTCGCCGAAAAGCTGTTTCTGAGACGCCTTTGTCTCCTGCAGAGGATGAGCTTGTGGCCGTAGGCCAACAGCTGGGCTTGCTGCATGTCAAAATGAAGAAACTCAACACGCGAAGGTCTCAAATAACACGCCGGCGGCAGAACTTCCATCCCTCCACTAAAGACACACCTCATCCACATCGTCCTTTCTCCAAGGCTCATCGGCACGCCCCGTCTACGACTGACCTTCCCTCCCAGCCTGCCTCCTCTACTCTCACCCACAAGAAGCTTCTACAGTTTGTGGCGTACCATCTGCAGACACTAGTTTCCGTACTCACCACACAACTTCGCTAAAAAGTCCGCTACCATGCCTGAACCACAATATATTGTTCAGTGGAACTGTCGGGGTCTCTCTACACAAATGTGAGAGATTCATGAAAGGCTATGTATGGGGAAGCACCATGTCTGGGCTTTCTTGCTTCAGGAGACGAACTCTCTCCCCCGCTTGCCTGAATTTACGGCATACACTGAGCCGTCCATTCCTGATCGGCGGTGCTGCTCAAGTTCTACTCCTCCGGGCAAGGCGGCCATGTATGTTCTATCTCCATTCCCTCAAAACCCTATCTCTCTAAACTCATGGTGTACAGACTGGCAGCAAGGTATGTCGGTAAAAGTGCGGTAATACTGGTGTCGTGCTAACTGTGCACTTGTAGTGGTGGCGCTCGCCGCCTGTGGCTGGGTTGGCTTACCCAACTACGGCGAGCTAACCCTGGGTGCCCCATTCTTGTGGCGGGAGACTTCAGTGCTCCGCACTGTGACTGGGGATATCCGTCTTCATATGAGCATGGTCGAGTGGTGTTAGAGAAGTTCATAAATGCCAGCTTTACACTTTTGAAGGTCACTAGTAGGCCAACACGCCGGTGTACCCACGTTCGGATGTCCCTCTATTTACCCGACTTGTCGTGGTAGCTGGGTACGCAAATTGTCCCTTGGCAACGCGAAGTCTACTGTTGGGGCAGCGATCACCACCCAATTCGCATTGGTCTCATTCCGGAATCAACACTTCGCCTTCGTCGCCCTTGCACAGTAGTTAACTGGGGTACCTTCACATCTACCCTCAACGCTTCTATCTGACCGATCAGCGCAGACCCCACCAATCTGCTTCGCCGTGTTCTTGCGGATGCCTCCCAGCATACGTGGGTGGAGGAGACTCGCATAAAGCCTGATCTCCTGCTACTGCAGCTCGGGACCAAACGTAAGCAAGCTGAAGTATTTGCCACCCGGGACCCTCTGTCGATACCTGCCAAACTGCAGTATCAGTGCCTCACCGCTGCTGCTAGACGGCACGAGAAAAGACTGTCCAGGCATCGCTGGATTGACTGGTGCGCTACTCTTGGTCGGTCACCTTTTACGGCGTCTGTCTGGCGCACCTTTCGCACCATGGAATCCGGCAGTCGCCCTCAGGAAGCAGCAGCCAGTGTTTGCCTTGCATCAAACAAAGATCCGGGACAATTCGCCCCCAACGTTGCGTGGTCCTTGTTTTCTGCCTTTGATGCTGTCCCAGTGGCAATACCGGTTTTGTTCCCCCTTCTGAGAAGCGTGGGATTACAGCCAGCCCATGATGCCATTTCTGGAATTCAGTTACCGCTCACAATGGCTGAATTCTTGGCGGCGGTCGATCGAGCTAAACTTCGGACTGCTCCGGGCCCCGACGGCATTACTTACGAGGTATTGGCGGTGAGCGCAAACACGGGCGGCGCTGCGAAGCGCGCCTCTGTGACGTCGGCTTAGGGATTCTCGCGTTTGTCGTCTGCTTCACTCAGGCTCGCTCTCCCTGCTGTTTCTTAGTGCTCAGTCGACGTCGCATGCTTGTCCGCACCAGAATTTGCGTGTGCGGAACTTTTCTTTATAATATTAGGCCTAAAATTGTATACGCTAGCTTTAAGTGTGAGTTAAAGTATTGTTTTCGATACTGATACGGAAGGAAGATTGGCGGTGTCGCCCCATTCCTTGCGAAGCCGGTCCTGTGCGGAGCGCAAAGATTTGGAGCTAGGCGTCAGCTTCTGTACTAAGGAATATTTCGAACACAGCTGCTTTAAGCGAAAACAGCGAAAATACAAGACCAAAGCAAATTGTAGGCCTTCAGGTCTCTCAGCTTTGACATTACGATTCCCGGTAATCGTAATGCCTTAATCGTAATCGTAATTCCCGGTAATTCTCTGCAATGTAAAATAGTATTTTCAACCTTGCCGAACGCTCTAAAGTATTGTATCACATCTCTTCACGTTTTCATGGCATGATAGTATGCTGAAATGCACTATGGGCTGCCCAAACTGCAGGCTGAGTTCCAAATAACCCTCTCTGTGTATAGGCTGCTTTTACACCAGGCTTCTAACCAATATAGATGTTTCTTGAGCAAAACCAGTCAGGTCTAAGGTAAAGATAAAGTTGAAATAGGTTTGTTCAGACCTGGAGGGATATTTCTGTACATTTTCCACAGCTATATCTTCCCAATATTCGTATACGCGTTTTAGGAGAACTGCGCTCAAGAGGAGAAGGAGTAGGAGGATGAGGAGAAAACTTTAAAACAATAAAATCGATCTGGTTAGTGGGCCGTGTCCTCAGTCCAGCACAAGAGACTAAGAGTAATTTTCTTCAATTCATAGAACACCAGTATGAGTACAATAGGATTTGTTCGTAGCGCCTCGATGGGTTGGAAAGTAATAAAGAGCTGCTTGGAAATATTCATCAGTTTCGATTCCTGTAATACAGGCACCTATACTACTTAGTTCGCTAGTTAACCAGAATCTCATGCCTCCGACACCTTAATCATGTTATCATTGTTCTGGTTGAGAGTCAGGTGGTTACGATGGAAATTCGGAGCACAAAAGCCGCCTTCTAGTACTCTGGACAACGTTGTCTGGGGCGCGATCGCGGTGGTGTAGCACAACCGGTCTCGTTGTATTTGCATGTGAATAAACAACGCATGCTGCGGATATGCACCTTCTTGCACGCAGCCGTAATGAAAGCCAATTTGTAGGGAAGGGAATGTAAGCCATACAACCTGAAGAAAACATCCGCACTATCTTTGTGAGCCTCCCAAGCATCCCCAAACCCCTTATAAGACGTTTGTGACGGTGCAGAAAAATTAATGCGTTGGGCACAGAAAAAACATTCATCTTATACAAGCCAAAAATAACAAAAGAAATAGAAGACATCCGTTTTGTTTCGTGCTGTGCGATGCGCGTGTGTGCTTGGTACGTAGCATTAGACTGTTGAGTCTTCATAAGAGCATCTCAAAAGTACTGCAGCGACGCCTACGCATTTTGAATACTTCTGGCAGAGCTCTGAGCGCTGATCCTCGCGCACAAGCTAGAAAGGACGAGTTACACACGATCTTCTGACTGATGCTCTGAAGAAAGGTGTTCTCTATCTCCTAGTCTGTTGCAGACTTGTGGTAGATACAGCTTGAAATTATTTAGGTGAGTCAGAAGCTGGCAAAAGTAACTGGGTTTCTAGAACTATGATTTTAATGCACTAAGGCAAAAAAGCCGGTAATTTCTAGCACAGACACTGCTGCCCCTCAACAGCGGAGCGTAGCACACGACAGCGGTGCGAGTCCCTAAGCCGACGTCAGAGCCAGGGGGCGTCACTCAAACATTTCACCGCCAATACAGAAATATTGATGACCCAGTTCTCAAGATGATTCTGGACTCCGTAAATCAGGTGTGGCTATGTGGTCAACTTTCTGAATCCTGGCTTCGTGGGGATATTGTTCCGATCCCAAGGCCCGGGAAACCACCCCGTGAACTTCGCAACTTGCGGCCAATCGCTGTGACAGCTACGCTGTGCAAGCTGTTAGAGCGGATTCTCGCCACACGTCTTCAGTGGTGGCTTGATACTTTTCAATGGTATCAATCGGAGCAAATTGGATTCAGGTCTCATCTTGGTATGGAAGACGGCTTGGAATACCTGTCATTTATGGTTTGGTGGGAGGCCGTTCCCGCCGTGTGAGGACTGTATTAGCTATGGACATATGGAAGGCGTATGACAATGTTGGTCACGCTGAAATACTAATACAAATTTCATGTTGTCTTCGCCTCCCAGACAAAGTCTGCGACTTTATCCCACACTTTCTTCAACACCGGTCTTTTTTTATACGCATCAATGGTGGAAGTTTCGGCTCGTGTACACCAGTACGCGGCGTACCAAAAGGCACTGTTGTGTCTCCGCTACTTTGTAACATTGTATTCCGCTTTTCAAGTCATGTATTACTACTTGTACGCGGATGACATTACTGTATGGTCAGTTAATTCGGACCTGTCCCGACAAGCAGAGTACCTCCAGCAAGCCTTAACACACTATCAGACATGGTGCGAGTATGCTGGCCTTACCCTTTCTCAAGAAAATACTGCTGCGCTTCCCTTCGCAAACGCTTGGGGCCACCGCTCCCTTGTGTTATCTCAGTTCACACTGCAGCTGAATGTGTCTGCCATTCTCATTGTTGGACATCTTCGGGTCCTGGGATTCGAGATATCGGCTTCAGGTTCAGCGGCTCAGTGACTCCGATCTGCTCGACCGAAGGCCGGAGAAATGCTCCACGTTGTTCGCCGCATCTCCCAGAAGTCTGGCGGTGCCTGCTGGAAGATTGCCTGCCTCCTAGTGCGCTCCGTCCTGCAGCCAACGGTTTTAGCACATGACGCGAGTGGACTAAGACCGGCTGGAGGCTATTAACAGGGCCGCCATACGCACTATTACTGGGCTCCCCCGCCTAACACCACTTCCATAGTTCCAAGCAGAAGCCCAGCTAAACTCGTATGATGAGCTCATTCATCAGCGTCGTTCCGCATGGCTGCTGAAACGTGGGCTAGTTCCAGAGGCAGCAGCTCTCGCAGCGTACATGGGCCAGCCGGCGAATACGATGCCACCCTTTTCCGCCGCCAGGCCGCCCTGTCCGTTCTAACAGGTGACAGAAAACAAGTCTCTGACAGGGCTACACGTCCGTGCCTCGGGCCTTCACCAGTCTCCAGATACCGTCCTTCATGTCCCTGACTCGGCGCCTGAGACGAAACCGCTGGTGGCCCAGGCTTTTGTGGACGCCTGGACATACGACTGCATCGTCATCATGGCCTTGACGTGTCCCTCCTACCCTGCACTAAATCAAAGCTGCGCGTGCGAGTCACTCCGTGCACTCCCAAGCCTGCTAGCAGAACGTACTGCCATTAGGGATGGCCTGCGCGCGCTTGCATCGAATGTGACTACTGGGGACCAGGTGGAACTTTACACGGACTCAAAGGCAGCGATTGTCGATTTGCGTGGTGTTGCGCGTTGCACAAGCCTGGCCGCACGCATTCACGAGAATATGGACACTTATCCGTGCCCTGTCCGCATTTCATGGATTCGCCGGGAGATGCTTCCTGCCCACACAGCGGCGGATTGTGCCAGCGACAGGGAACTGCCACGGCCACTACCACTTCTTTCTGTATCTAAGATACAAGAACTACCGGTGGAAAAGGAAACCCTGCGTCGCGCCACGCGGGCTTTACTTACACCGTGTGAAACTGACCTCATCAGTAGGCTCACTCGTTGGGAAGGGGTTGTGCTTCGGAGGCTTCGGGTTGGGGTGGCGTTATCCTCAGCAGTTACACATGCTTGGCCTGCCCGCAATCGCGCGCCGTTTGCGGGCACTTGCCCTTTCTGTGTGCTTCCTGCGTCAGAAGCTGACGTTGAAAATTTGCTGTGGACTTGCCCAGGCCTTAGAGACTCCGGAACGCAACACCTCCAAGGCACAGGGCTCCATACTGGTAGACCACCAGATCTAAAAAGCTGGATATTGGGGCCCAGAACTGGTCTCTTCTTTAATTTTTGCGCGGTACGGGTGCAGTTTTGTACATATGGCACTTTTTTCTTATTCCGTAGGGCAGTCTTTCGCACAAAAAAGGCAACCAACCTCAGAATGTTAATGCGGAGCTCACAGCCAGTGCTTTGTCAAACTGTGGAACTCATCCCCATTATGTACTAAGAGAATGTCTGCGGGAATGATTCTGGAAAAGATAGCGCACTTATGGTGCCGCAGACCGATGACGAACTCAACACAAATGCGGACATCAACCCCCTTACGTGTCTTTTCTATATCCCAGGCAGACAGCTGAGGCTTACCAATGGTAAAGTCTGGCTCTTCTAGGTTTGTACACTGAAAGCTTACTGCATTGACAATAGTGAAGCTTCGGTCGGATAGCACACTATACCCTGCTAGGAAACTGTCAAGTATTATACAGGACTCTGTCCCCTTTCCGTCACCTGTACTACCTCCCCAACCTTCCGAGATAAAAGCTGACTCCCTAAGGGAAAATCCAAATTAACGACTTCACGGTGTTATAATTCCTGCAGCGGAACCGTTTACGTGGGCTTCGAAGTGCAGAGTACGGCTTGCCAATAACAACTTCAAAGCAGCGAATTCGAAACAGCCAGCCATGTTCCAAATTGCCCGTTACAAGCAGAAGGGCATGGTGCAGCGTAAGTACTGCCGCTGGGGCCAGTTTATAAGGTCATTCCAGCGCACGTACGGTACACAGAGCCACCGTTCTGCAGCCCTCGTTGCTGTTGCTTAACTGACCTGCACGAAGGGCGAACTATAAATAATGATATTTTCGCATCTTTTCTTCTAATAGAGCAACTACACTCCAGCCTCCTTGTCTGTGAACTCTTCTATGCGTGTAGACGACCCGTATTAAAAGGACACTGAAGGGGGTTTGTAAAACTTCAGTTTCTGTTTGCATTGTAAAGACTGGCCCAAATAACCACCCTTGAATCTTTCATCTGGTCGACAAAGCACTCTTTAATTCATAAAGTCAGAAGCAAGAAAAAATTACACCATCTTCCCGTGCGGAACCATGATGCGGATGCGAAGCATCATAGAGTTTCCGTGTACGTTCCATTGGGTTGCCGTTTTGTTGTTTCATTTATCGGAGCACGAATGGGAACGCAGTGTGAACCCCCATGTAGAGACAGAGAAATGTAGAGAAATGTTGAGACAGCGAAGAGCCCGACACCGGCGTTACCTGATCGAACACCTTTTGGTTCTCGTCTCTGTTTATTGCGTGCTCACGCTGCTACCCCGCTGCCCGCCTTCTTCGCCCTCTTCTCTGGTTGAGCTGCAAGGCGCGTGGCGCTTTCCGCCACAGCTTTCCCACGGGAAATTCAACATCCTCCACTAAAGTCTTCAGTTCGTCGTTTACGTTGACGTTCAGCTTCGCGCACCTTTGTTGTATCAGTGGCTTCTTGACGTAGTTTGAATGAGTGAAGGACATAAGGCGCGTTCGTATCACTTGCTCCTGTCTCGGTTTTATAGCGCAGTGGGAAGAGCGTCACGTACCTCCCGTTACGGCCAGATAGTCATGGGATCGAAACCGGGCGTGCGCTATTTCTCTTTTTATATAGTGCAGGGGGAGAAGTGCGGATGCCGGACGACGGAGGGTCGACTAAGAGATACTTTGCATCTAAAAACCTTGCGACATCTGCTGCCACTGACTGAAACAACAGCACTGACGCGTTTTCGAGATGTGATGTAATTGGATTTTTTCCAAGATTATAATTGAAACCAGTTTCGGTTTTGATTCTGTAAAACGTTTCACATCTCACGTTACCATTGGCTGGGCATTATCGGTTTCTCTGGAATCGGTATACCGCGCTTCTGCCACGTTTGCGGCTTTAAAACGCGTCAGATAGGCCTGCGAGCGCGGCTTAGAATCGTAACTATCAATAGGCGAGGCGTACGGAGTGGAAAAATGCCCTCTGAGGTACAGGAGGCACTCAAATGCAAGGTACTCCTGTCTTTCGAGCTTGGCTGGATCGTGCCTGTGTCGTAAGAGGCGTGTTCGCACCAGGCCGAGAGTCGGCTGACTCGGCACTGTGCCAGCAAGCAGTCGGTGCTTGTGTCAACACCACACCAACGAGAACTCACCAGCGCGTCAGTGTAAACCTGCGCGCATTCTGCGAAGTCGCTCGTGGAACAATGAAGGTTGCAGCACAAAATGGTGAATTCAGTATAAAAAACATTACCACAAACCATGAAATTCAACTTAGAAAAAAAAACACATGGGCTACCGGGGTTTAAAACTTGAGAATTCCAAAGCAATAAATGCTCTAAACTACTTCAAGCCACTCGCAAAAACCACTTTTCTCCAAACTATTACGGCATAGCCATTTTTTTCTAGGCTAGCCCCAAAAGCTTTAGATTCACACTTAAACTACACTGATAGTTATTCACTGCCACATATTTAATAATCAGGCAGGTACACGCACGTCTCAACAAGATTCACCCAGTCAGGCTGCTGCTATTGTGTGGCATAGACACTATTCGCCGCGAGCTCGACATGTAGGTGGCGACAGCGTCGCGCTGCTAGTGTGGATGCTCCGCTGAGCGGCCCGTAAGAATGCACACTGTGGGCGCACTTCGTGCTTTTCTCTCTCCGTATGTGCGCACGAAAGGAGCAAACAAGAGTGGTATGCTGTAGTTCGGTTCCTCAACGTTCAATGTATAGCATGGAAGCGGCAGTCAGTTTTCATTATTACGCCAAAAAATGAGACGACTCATCGGGAATCTCAGAATGGCCGTAATTGTGACAATGAACTTGTACGCTTTCGAGACTATGGCTTTGAGCCTTCAATAAAAACATAAATAGAAACAAATCACGAAGCCTCGATCTCTGAAATTCAGTTTACAACGGCAATCTCAATCGCTTTCACTGGTAGCATGACGCCCTGAAATGGGAACACTACTTAACTGCCCCGAAATTCTTTCTAGGAGCTTACGATAATTTTTTCGTGTTCAAAAGGCAACATAAAATTACAGAATTTTGGTCAGCGCAGAGATATAATTGTAACCGCTCTAACGGGTCTTTTAAATGAAATTTTAGCGACTCTGAAGGAAGGTTTGATGAATAACGGTTTCAGATCACTTATTTACGGCTTTGGTCGCAAGTAACTTGCCAATTGAATTGTCAACGCACGCAGTACAATCAACATCTCATGTTTAGCTAGGTTTTCGCAAAGTGACAAGCAGGTTTACAGTGTGCAAACCAAGCTTCTGGGACCTCACAGTGAGCGCAAATTTTCTGTTACGGCTGCTCTGTTGACCATTCGCGTTCCTTTTAAAATCTAACAGGTGCCTGCAACAGCGAGATGTGTTTGCATTCTTGCGTATAAGGTCGCTTAAGAACCCTAAAGATGGCAATAAATGAAGTTGCGCTGTTGCAGATGTAGTAAAACATTTCCTTTTTATTTCTCGTTGCGAATCAGCGCAACGGGTTCCCGGTAACTACTCTGTTTTTTAAACTGAATATCGCCTTTGTCTTGGCCTTTAATTCTTGAGGATTGGTTAAAAAATGAAATTCTGCGCATTTCTTTTTTTTCGAAAAAAAGGGGGAAGGTGGGGGGGGGGTCCTGCCAACGTTGCAAGAGCAGCGAGAAGAGAACGCATGTAACGGGAAAAGCCAAACTATGGTTATCAGTATTACTTACAATCGAAAATACACTAGGCGTCGTGTTCTGGAGCGGTGAAAAAGCAGTACTTTAACACGTATTTTCAAAACTGATTAACCCCCCTTTGGTCCGAGATTGACCAGGAATTAGGCTTGCCTTTTTCAAAATTGTATTGAAAGCAAGCATTGTGAAAAAAAAAACAGCGAGTCATGGCTCACACCCCTCACACCTGTGGGCAACACCGTGCATTATATTACGCGTTTTCTTTTCTTTCTTTAAACTTAGATCCACCTTAAGAGGTTAAGACGTGACCATATTGGGCATTTGGTTATGCTGAGTGAGACACGTTTCTGGACAAGGTGATTCATGTCGGGTTTGAAAATGATATATATGAAAATGACACACGAAATGCCACATGACAGACGTAAACTCACCAATGTATAATTTTACAGAAAAATCCCCCCTAAGTACTCTTGCGCATCTATAGACAGAAATTTTAAATAATACGTAAAATTAGCAACTCGATACAGTTGAATAAATGTTTATTCCTCCTCCTTAGTGTAAACAACGACTGTCCAAAAATGGTATTCATTTTAGAAAAGGTACGGGAAGTACACGATCACACAGGCGCTTGCGGGTGTAAAATACGTGTCCGGTAATGTATGGGCGATAGCGCACGGGTCGTGTGCAGTGTAAATGTTTTTGTTTGTTTCTTCTTTCTATAAGGACACAGCGCAATTTTACAAGGGGGTGGAATTTGCACGCGTATGTACAGGTCTTGTCGCTTCTTACCCGTTTCGCTTACTAAACTTTTATCCTTTAAATAATCACCATGCCACCTACAAAAAGCACCCTTCGACGTTCCCGAAACGGCAGACGACTGCACTCAACAATAAGAAAAGTGAAATGTGTGGAAGCAATATTTATAACATGTTTCACGCTAAAGCGCGTGGTGACCACGGCGAAGATGTTTCGTGGGATTAAACCAGCGCATTAACCCTCAATGACCACTGATTATTGCGTTTCTAGAGCAAATGCGCAAGCAGAGGTGACTATGTCATTGCTTACTGCCAAACGAGCACACATATTGGTTGTCTTGTCGTGTGCAGCACGCGTCTTGCGCCGTACGCAACGTGAAAAAGCAGACGACGCGAGAGCGCCATCCAAACTAGGAGCGGTTCGTCCCGCTGCCGCCAGGGGCCGACTGTGTTCGCGCTCGGGGCGAATACACAAGCGAACATTTTTCGCGACAAATTGACTTAGTTGTCTCACGTTCGTCCGCATTGCGAGCAGTCATGCGACATTTCCATAGCCGTGGTGCTGTCAGAGAAGGAAATGTGAAGTGGATATCGTATAGCCTGTTGATTTTTTTATGTTGTATTCCCGGCTTCTTAGATGGCTGTTTCTTAAATAACGCTCGTGCACTAATTGCCCCCCCCCCCCCAAAATTCCCACATATATTTCATCTCTAGCGACTGCATTCCTCAGGCAGAAAAGCAATCGCAAATGTGTGGTCGTGCTGCTAACCGCTGTGTTTGTTCACCCAGCACAACAAATGCTTCCAGCCCCTTGGTTCTACGCTTTAGAATAAAATTTTAGGTTGATTTGAATTCCTTGGTACCTACCAACTTGGCAGCAGCGGCAGCGGCGTGAACATGTCGCTAACAACGAAACTGTCTCTGTTGCAGGCTGCCGTGAGTGAGGGTCACACCGCCGGGAAAGCGAAGAGCACTGCCGCTACGCCCATCCTGGAACATCCAAAGGAACAACCAACATCAAGCAAGCAAGGGAGGGCTCGACGCCCTACAAGCATCGTCTGCGCAGGCGCCATCCAGGAGTCCATCTAAGATTAACCAGCGCACACCCCAGCAGCTTTCACTTGGCAGCACCGGCAGCGGCGCCAACACGTCGCTAACAACGAAACTGCCCCTGTTGCAGGTTAGTACAGCAATATGCAAATATTCCTCTCAAACTGCAGTCTGCTGCTATTGATTTCGTGTAAGAGTGTCTCAATTGTTTGTCGAATGTTACTCGCCTGACTGCCAGCGCTCCTAGTAAAATTCTCTCGTGTGTGCGTCTTGCAAGGCAAGCATTCGTGATGACGTGGCAAACGTGAAGTGCACTAGGTGTTCGAACACTTACCACTTTGGGACATGCGCTGGCGTAACCGAGAAATCTTTTAGTCAAAAAGAAAATCCGCAAAAAAGGATTTGTGCTGCTTCACGTGCCAAGATATTGAGTCTTCAACGAGCAGTCGGGAGGGTGCTGACTCTGAGCTTGACATAAAGGTAGCTCTCGCCTCTATCCTCAAAAAGCTTGAGAGCTTGCCTGAATTGACCAAAAAAGTTGAGTAAATGGAACAGTCAGACAAACATATGTCTATGAAATTCGGCGAGTTTGAAAATTAGGCTTCGCGTCAAGACAGTGAAATAAAAGCACTAAAGAAGACAGCAGCTGAACTGGAACGCAAGGACGACATGAACCTTGTCGTACAAGCGCAACTTCAACGGGATGTTAATGAGCTTGAGTACCGGAGCAGAAAGGTCAACCTAGAGATTCATGGTCTATCGGTTGCGCCTGACGAAAATCTAGTTTTCATTCTAAATGGAATCTTCACGAAGCTTGAAGCACCGCCCCTCACGGAAGCCGACATTCAGACGATACACAGACTACTGGCGCACCCGAGAAGACGCCAGGAATAATCGCTCGTTTCATAAGACAGACAACAAGAGACTCGTGGCTGAAACCTAAAAACAAATTAAAGAAACCGCCTATCTTCATCCAGGAGAACATGACCCGACTGAACAGGGACTTGCTTTGTGGGGTGAAAGAGTGGACGAAAGATAGCGGCTATCGCTTTGCTTGGCACACGGATGGAAAAATTCTGATCCGCAAAGATGAAGGTAGGCGTATACTTCGGGTCAAAAGTGCCAATGATTTGGACCGCTTCAATTAAGTACTGCGCTTTGTAAGGTCTAGAAAAAGAACATATCTAAATAATGCAATGCCCTTATCTCCTGCCAACTGACCTTCCCTGTATCCCTTCCTCGTTCTCGGCTACTTCCATAAAAGCTATACATGTGAACGCCCGATCAGTAAAAAATAATCCGTAGATAAATTTTTTAGTGAATTTCAGTTCAAGTTCTCCGCGAATATGTTGAGTGAAAAATGGAGCACAAGCGCGACTAACGTCTTCAAATTGGCAAACTATACTACACATTACCTCAATTGATCTGTGGGCCGTGGTGGAGGAGTAGCACTGTTGCTCGATGTGAGTGTAAATGGTGAAATATTTTATTTTTTTAAAACATACTGCAAGCCCACTGAAGGGAGGGCCCAAGCTGGAGGGGCATCACAAAGAAAAAAAACATTTAGGCACAATACACATGGTACACTGATCAAAATAGTTTGAACACATACAGGAATGCACCAAAGTTACAAAAATACCAATACACGTGGCACGCTGTTGGAAATAGATTGTACACATACAAAAGAATGCATCAAAATCCCCCAAAAAAGCCATTCACAATTCCAATTATTCAAGGGAGTGAATATTGGTCACAGTCGATACAGTTAGTTTATTCCTATCTGTAATTGTACGCGGGAAACAGGAAAACGTAAAAATGTTACTTCGAACGCTGTACGGAGTCAAAGATTCGAGATGTCTATGCCGTGTTTGTCGGGAAGTTAGTGGCTGAAGGAATTCCTCGGGTTTAAGTGAAAGTTTGTTATTTTTAAGCAAGAATAGAAATTTTAACGTTTGAATTTGACGACGTGCTTGAAGTGTTGGAATGCCATGCTCTTCCATTATTCTTGTCGGCGAGTCACTGGGACGATATTTCGAAAAAATGAATCGGACAGATTTACGCTGTATCATTTCAAGAGCATTAATATTACTTTTAGTGTGAGGATTCCAGACAGTGCAGGCGTACTCCAGTCGCGGTCTAATTATGCATGTATAGGCGAGTAGCTTAACGTTTGCTGGGGCCTTTTTAAGCTTGTTGTAAGGAAGCAAAGTTTTCGGAAAGAAGCTGCACATGTGTTTGATACGGGTTTGCTCTAGCTCAAGCTATGTGTTATAGTGACGCCAATATATTTGAATTCTGATACTTGTTCTAACGGTTGTAAAATGTTTGTAAATGTTATGTTTACAAACATAAAATGTTATGTTATAACATAAAATGTTATGTTTGTAAAAACGGGTTTTTTGGCATTGAGCTTCATTACCCATTTATCGCACCACGCCTGAACATAATGGAGGTTTCTGTATAGCATTTGTTGATTTTCAGGACATGTTATTTTGTTGTATAAGATACAGTCATAAGCAAATAATTCAATTTTCACGGAATCACTAATAAGCGTTACAAGATCTTTAATATAAATTAGAAATAATAACGGGCCTAATACGCTTCCTTGTAGAACACCCGAAAGAACAGGAAGCCGAGTAGAAGAATGTTCATCGATGCAAACATACTGGAGGTGGTTCGACAAGTAGGAAGAGATCCAATTATTTAGAAATGCTGGAAGACCAATCACTTTTAACTTTTGCATTAAATGAACATAGGAAACTAAATCAAAAGCTTTCTGGAAATCTAATAAAATAACATCAACTTGACCCGTTTTATCAAGAACGCTAGCAAAATTATGAACAATAGAAGTAAGTTGCGTGATCGTGGGAAATCCTTTTCTGAAACCGTGTTGACAGTCAGATAATAAGTTTTTTCTGTTTAAAAAAATCATAATGTAGTCAGCTATAATGTGTTCGAGAGTTTACAACAAGAAGAAGTCACAGAGATTGGACGGTAATTAGTAAACAGCGTCTCGTGGCCTTTTTAAATACTGGAACTATGCGGGCTAATTTCCAGTCCTCAGGTACAATGCTCTTAAAATGATTACTAAAAATTGGGTTACCATTTCAGCATAACGGCGCAAAAAAATATTCGGAATGCCATCAGGACTGGTCGAAGCTTTCGTTTTGAGGTTCAACAACACGGAAAATACGCCAGGCTGTGACACAATATCAGCTTCGCTTGCGGATGATAATAGGGAGCAAGGCATTGCATCACCAGATTTAAGAAAAACGATGTAAAAATACTTATTGAACTGTTCTGCAATGCTATGCTTATCAGTGATGTCTACGCCCTCATGTAGCATTCGTTAAATCATTTTTTTTTTCTTTTTGCGCAGGAAAGTCCAAAATGTATGCAGAATGGAGCGAATAAAGTCTAGCAGGGTCTGTTCAAAATAACTTCGCCTTGCGCGCACCCCGGCATCTTTGAGGTTAGACTGCGCAACTCTGATAATACTCGGACAGGCAGCTTTACGCTTCAAACGCTTGACTTTTCTTTTCGCGTGTAAAATTGGCGCGTGATCCAGGGATTGTTTTTACGAGATTTCCTAACTTTGTTTGGTATGAAGGTATTGAGGCAATAAGTACATGTTTCCTTAAACCTCGTCCATACGTCGGCAGTATCCGAGCCATTAAAATCACTCAGACAAATTTCGAAATAGTCAAGCACGCTTTCATCCCTGGCACACGAGAAATCTTTTACAAGTTTTTATCACACGAGGCGTTTCGCACTTGGCGTTCACAGGAAAAGAAAACACAACCATGTCACGGTCAGATAGGCCACGTTCCACGGACACATTAAAAGTTTCAATTGAATGACTGACAAACACAAGATCAAGAATTGACGCAGAAGCACCCTGGATACGTGTAGGTTCTTTTACTACTTGGTGCAAATTACTACTTGGTTTTACTATATGGTTGCAAATACTAGCCCCGTACAGTGTTATTACACCGATTACGAAATATGACTATCTGTGGGCAAACTAATTTACTGTTTGCTACCGCCCACCCAGTAGGAATGTCACTATATTTCTGAAGTTTTACGAAGAGTTTTTTATCGTTTGTTGCAGATGGAAACTACACGCTTATTGCCTCTGGAGACCTCAACATTGATATGAGCTGTAATATCTATTATGCCAGAGAATTTATTACTGTCTTGGAATAAAACGGTTTTGTTAATGTAATTGAAGTTCCTGCTAGAATAACAACTGAAAGCCAATCCGCTTTAGATCATTTTATTACGAATATTTCCCATCCAAAACTTCAGGCAGGTGTCTTATCATGTCCTATTAGCGATCACCTTCCAGTATTTTTGTGCATGGATACGCTAGCCCAAGCACTCAAACATCAAGTAGGCATTATATTTAAGAGCATAAATGAAGCTTCGCCCAATGCTTTTCGGATTGCACTTATTCATGTTGACTGGACCCCCATTCTTACGCTTAATAATTGAAATGAGGCTTACAGTATATTCCTGGGAATGTTCTAGCAAATTTATTATTTTTATTTTTCTTTTACAACACAAAAACCACCTAGAAAGTCTCGGAAACCGTGGATCACACCCGAGCTGCGACACGAAATTAAAGTGAAGGACAAGCTGCATAAAACGTTTTTAACAACGCGCACAGTCGATGATTGGAAGTTTTTCAAACAGTTTAGAAATAGATTGACGAAGAAACTCAGAGTAGCCCGAACGGAATTCTATAACGCATTTTTAGATATCAAGAAAGATTGTCCTGATGTTATCTGGAGTCGGTTAAACCTATTACTTCACCGTATTCAGCCGCAGAATCAAGTGTTAAATTTGAAAATTGATGACAAAGAACTAATTGGAACTGAGCTGGTAAATGCGTTTAACCATTTTTTCACATATATGAAAGCAGGCGGCTTATTGAAGGATGCATGCGATTATATGCGTGCTCCGAACGTCCATACAGTATTTTTAGAACATGTGACAACAGATGAAGTGATATCGGGTATAGACAACTTACAATAGCAAATGTCTAGATATTGACGATATTAAAGTAAGGCCCCTGAAACATGTTGCAGATATAATAGCACCAGTAGTTTCACATATATTTAACACTTGCTTAATGACATGGGTATTTCCAGAGAAAATGCAGATAGCCAAAATAAGTCCCGTTTAAAAGTGGAGATCGCAACAACTTCAGAAATTTTAGACCCGTATCTATACTCCCTATATTCTCAAAAGCCTTGGAAAATGATTTGCATATCAGAATAATTAAATTCATAGATAAACACAACGTGATTATAACATGCCAATTTCGATTTCATAAAAACAAATCTACCGAGTTCGGCCTCCTGGAACAAAGAGAAAATAACGTTCCACAATTTGAAAATATAGCCTTTGTAGTGCGAATCTTCATATATTTCTCCAAGGCATTTGATTTGGTGAACCACGAGTTACTTCTAAAGAAGGTAGAGTACTACGGAATTAGGGGCCAAGCTGTATTACTCATAAGGTCCTATTTGTCTAAGAGAAAACAAACCGTCATTATAAACGATACATATTCCGAAATAAAACGGGTGTTTTCTGGCGTCCCTTAAAGAAGTGTGGTTGGTCTGTTGCTGTTTAATATTTACCTTAATGACATTATAAATATCAACCGGGATGCAAAATTTATTATTTATGCCAATGATGTGAGCGTTTTCTTCTCTGGTGGAGATGTTGATGATGATGATGGTTGGTGTTTTATGGAGCAAGGCCAACGAGGGCAAAGAGCGCCAAAACGGTGGTTAGGTATGAAAGATGTAACCGTAAACGCTAAAACCGTTCAACAAAAACCAAAGTGAATTCAGTAAAAGACAATGAGGATGGCTGGTGTAAAAGGCCAGGTTGTGATGGTGCGTGGCATGAGATCGGGTTTAAAAGCAACTACGCGTGATAGGAATCCAGGTGTGAAAACTTGATGTCTCTAAGAAACTTAAACGTGCGTTGTACAGGAACCATGGGGTCATCCGCTAAAAACAATGCTGGGTGTAGGGGAATGTGTTGTCTGTAGAGGTCGGCGAAGTGTCTCTGTCGTGTTGTGTGGAGTGCTTTGCATTGAAGTAGCACATGGATCACGGATAGGCCGTCTCCACACCTGCTACACAAGGGTCTTGGAGATCCTGTGAGCAGGTATGAGTGTGTTGCATGCGTGTGGCCTATCCGTAATCGAGCCAGGGTAACTTCATTGTGCCTGTTATGTGTGTCAGTGGTGTATGCTCCCAAGAGTGTCTTTATAACGTGTAGCTTGTTGTCTGCCTGTTCATTCCAGTGTGCTTGCCATGTATTGCGAAGGTGTTGTCTGATGTGTGACTTAAGGTCAGTGTACGGTATTGTTGTTATGTCCACCGTGTTTGCAAGTGCAGCAGCAGCGGCCATTTGATCTGCTGTCTCGTTTCCGGCGATCCCCGAGTGACCTGGCACCCAGCATACAGTTACTTCAAGACTTAATGCATAAGCTGACATAATGGTTTTGTAAACTAGATGAATAACATGGTTTTTACAGTACTGCTTAGATGACAATGCACGTACTACACTCAAGGAATCTGTGAAGATGATGGACTTGGGAATTTTATGATGAACTATGAGCTTTATGATGATGGTTGGATGTTAATGGCGCAAGGCCAACTAGGGCAAAGAGCGCCAAAACAGTGGTTAAATATGAGAGGTGAGAACTTAGACACTGATATCAGTAAGCAAGAACAAAAGTAAAATCAATAAAAGACAGTGAGGATGGCTGGTGTAAAGGGCCAGGTTGTGATGGTGCGTGGCATGAAATAAAGCTTTAAAAAACTACGCGTGATAGGAAATGAGATGTAAAAACTTGATGTCACTGAGGAACTTAAAAGTGCGTTGCACAGGAATCACGGGATCATCCGCTAGAAAGAGTGCTGGGTGTAGTGGAATGTGTTGTCTGTAGAGTTGAGGGAAGTGCTTGCGTCTTGTTGTCTGGAGTGCTTTGCATGTAATGAGGATGTGAAGTACGGATAGGCCCTCCCCACACCTGCTACACAGGGGTCTTGGAGATCCGGTGAGCAGATGGGAGTGTGTCGCGTGTGTGTGGCCTATCCGTAATCTACCTAGGGCAACTTCGATGAATCTGTTGTGTGAGTCACTAGTGTATTGTCCTAAGTGTGGCTTTACTATGTGTAACTTGTTGTCTGTCTGTGTATTCCAGTCGGCTTGCCATGTTTTGCGAAGGTGTTGTCGGATGTGTGGCTTGAGGTCAGTGTAGGGTATTGTTGTTATGTCCACTGTGCTTGCAAGTGCAGCAGTGGCGGCCATTTCATCAGCGGTCTCATTCCCCGCGATTCCAGCATGGCCTGGAACCCAGCACAGGATTAGTTGAAAATTATTTGCATATATAGACATTATGAAATTAAAGACAAGATTGACAATGTGGTTTTTCTTGGGTCTGTGTGAAGACAATGCACGTACAATGCTCAAAGAGTCTGTGAAGATGACGGACTTAGGAATTCGTTTTTTAAGAATGTGCTGAACGATGAGTAAAATGCCATATGCTTCTGCAGAGAAAATAGTGGTGTGTACACTCATGGTTCTGCAAGCAATAAAGTTGGGGCCATGAGCGGCGCACGACACTGTAATTGAAGTTTTCGAGGCATCGCTATAGAATTCGGCACATTTATATTTATCCTGAAGCGACAAGAAATGCTGCAGAATCGCAGCTCTCGGAACCCTGTTTTTATCTATTTTCATAAATGAAACATCACAACAAACAGGCTGCAGTTGCCATGGTGGTATAACGTCAGAAAATGATGAAGATGTACAGACATCTAAAAACCCAACGGAAAGACCTGAAGCTTCCTCTCTCACCCTCAGAGAGTAGGGCAAAGGAACAGATGGACGATTTGAGAATAGCTGGGTTGTAGATGTATCGTTGAGGACAGGTTTAAAAGGATGGTTATTGAATGACGAGACCTTAAAAGCATATAATAAATCTATGTACATTCGTTGATGTTCCAGGCACCATTTGTTACTTTCAGCGTACAGACTCTGGGCCGGGCTAGTGCGGAAAGCCCCACACGCAAGGCGCAGGCCCAAATGGAGAACTGGGTCAAGCATTTTTAGTGCTGTTTTTGATGCCGACCCATACACAACACTACCGTAGTCTAGCCGAGACCCGACTAAGGCGGTAAAAACGCGAAGAAGGAGTTCTTTGTCTGCACCATAGGACTGGTGGGAGAGGACTTTGAGAATGTTTAGTGTTCTCAGGCATTTATGTTTAAGTTGTTTGATTTGTGAAATGAACGTGAGTTTTTCATCAAATATGACACCTAAAAACTTGTGCTCCTTTTTTACAGGGATAGAAGCGCGATGAAGGGTGATCTCCGGGTCTGCCTTAATCCCGCGCTTGCGGGAGAACACAACACAAGTACTCTTTCCAGGGTTCAGTTTAAAACCGTTTGTGTCCGCCCAGCCAGCAAGTTGGTTCACCCCAAGCTGGACTTGGCGTTCACAAACTGAAAAGTTACAGGACTTAAAAGATATTTGAATGTCATCTACATATATAGAACAGGAAATGGTTGGTGGCAGTGCCTTCCGAAGTGAGTTCATCTTAACAATAAACAGTGTGCAGCTCAAGACACCGCCTTGAGGGACGCCATTTTCCTGCACGTATACATTCGAAAGGGCACTGCCAACCCTCACTCGAAAGGTCCTTTCCGACATGTAGCTACTGAGCGTGTTCAGCATGTTGCCAGAAACACCAAACGACTTGAGGTCACACAAGATGCCGTACCGCCAGGCCGTGTCATAGGCCTTCTCCATATCGAAGAAGACTGTTATACAATACTGCTTATGAATGAAGGCATCTTTTATATATGTTTCCAATGCAACCAGTTGATCATTGGTGGATCTCCCAGCCCTGAAGCCAGCCTGGCAGCTGTCGAGAAGACCATTGTACTCTAAGAAGTACATGAGTCTCCTATTGATCATCTTCTCGAACAGCTTACACAGGCAGCTTGTGAGGGCGATGGGACGATAACTTGCGGGAGAGGAAGGGTCCTTCCCTTCTTTCAGAAAGGCCACTACAATGGCCTCCCTCCATGACCCTGGGAGGTGCCCCGAAAGAAATATTTTGTTGTAGAGGTGAAGGAGGGTTTCAAGTGTGTCTGTGTGCAAGTGTTGAATCATAGTGTATGTAATGTTGTCTGCGCCTGGAGCTGAAGGTTTACAAGTACTAAGTGCGATCTTCAGCTCATGCAGTGAGAAGGGGGTGTTATAAGATGAGGTCGACTTATTACTGTCTCGTAAGGACTTCTTCTCACAGGATGTTTTGTGTTTTATGAAAGTGTTGGTGTAGTGCGCTGAACTGGACACATGTTGGAAGTGTTGTGCGAGCGCGCCAGCCTGGTCTTCCAGTGTGTCCCCTGTTGTACTAACCAGGGGCAGGCTGTGCGTCTGTTGTCCTTTTAGTTTATGTATTCGTGTCCATACTTTTCGCGTGTCAGTGTAGGAGTTGATGGAAGTGAGGAAGGTGCGCCAACTCTCCCTTTTCGCCTCACGGCGCACTCGCTTCCCAAAAGCCTTGGCCCGTTTAAACGAAATGAGATTATCTGATGTGGGGTACCGGCGAAGGACACCCCACGCCTTGTTCTGGGCCTCTCGCGCCCGCCTACAGTCCTCAATCCACCACGGCCTCCTTTGGTTGCGCGGAGCGCTGGAGGCGTGGGGAATGGATTTTTCGGCAGCGTCGCGGATGTGTGCCGTGATAAGTTGGGATGCTTCCTCCACGTGTAGGTGTTCTATGGTTGTGTGGTGTAGTTTAGATGTTTCTGTGAATATACTCCAGTTTGCTTTTGATTCATTAAACCTGTAATGGGAAGATGGACTGCATGGGCCTTTACCTATATATGTTAGGGAAGTGGGGAAATGATCACTACTATATGGGTCTGTGCCCACACCCCACTCAAGACATGGAAAGAGAACTGCGGAACCAATAGCCAAGTCGAGATGTGAGTATGTATTATGTCCTAAGTTATGGTATGTAGGCTGCTTTTTGTTGAAAAGGCATGCTCCTGAAGATGTAAGAAATTTCTCTATCAGGCGACCTCGGGCATCCGTTCTGGAGGAGCCCCAAAGAGAGTTGTGTGCATTAAGGTCACCTTTTAGGATGTACGGTTCGGGCAGCTGGTCGACCAGCGCCTCGAAGTCAGAGCTGGAAAGTGCATAATCAGGACGAATGTAAATTGAGCATACCGTTACCAACCTATTAAAAATTATTGTGCGTATTGCTACAGCCTCAAGGACGGTGTTGAGAGTGATAGGGTGGCATGCTAGGGATTTCCGGGCTATTATGGCTACACCGCCCGAAGAGTGTGTGCAGCCAACCCTATCCTTTCTGAATACCATGTACCTATTTAAGAAATTTGTGTGATTGGGATTCAAATGCGTTTCCTGAAGACACATCACACTTGGCTGGTTCGAATGCAATATCTCATGGACATCATCAAGATTTTTAATGAGGCCTCTACAGTTCCATTGACTAATATTTTCTCTTCCCATTATGGAGATTTAGAAGCTACTGAAGTCTGTGTGTATTTGTGTTCATGTGTCTTTCGGGGCTGTTACTCTAGGATTTGGCTTTTTGGGCCTTTCTGCTGCTGGCTTGGGCGTCGGAGGCCGCTCCTTGCGCTGCGTTGCAGGGAGGAACGGCCCGACATCCATCTCGTCGTCGGATGTCCGAGGGGTGCCCGACGGACCGGGCCCCCCAGACTTGGCCCCCATTCGGGAGCCCTTCGTTTGAGCCGCCACCGCCGCGGGCGTCGGGGACGCCAAAAGTGGCACGGGCGGTGCGGTGGCGGTGGGAGCCGATGCGGGGCCCGTGGTGTCCATCACCTCGGTAGCCTCCAACGCACTGGAGGACGCGGAGGCGGAGGCGGGAGCGGCACCGGTCCCTACAGAAGAGGTTGTCACCACAACCGCGGCTGCCTCAGCAAGCGGCGTGGTGGCGGGTTGGGCTGCCTGAGGCACCCCAGGGGGGGGGCGGGGGAGGGACCAGGTCAGACTCGCTGAACTGGGTCCCTGTAGACACCAGACGCCGCTCCGCCCCCCGGCGAGCCGCGTCGGCGTACCTCCCCAGGGGGAAAGAGGCGAACCTCTTTCGCGCCTCTGGGAAGGTGATGTTCTCAGTTATCTTGATGTTGATGATCTTTTTCTCTGTGTGAAATTTTACACATTTGCGGGAGTACGCTGCATGCGGCCCCCCGCAGTTCACACACGTGAGGGTGTTGGATGGGCAATTGTCACTGGGGTGATCGTACGCGGCGCATTTTGCACAAGTCATTCGGCCACGGCAAGAGTTTGTAATGTGCCCGAACCGCTGGCACTTGAAGCAGCGGCGCGGGTTCGGAATGTAAGGTCGAATGGAGCATCGGATGAAGCCTGCATTTATATATTGTGGAAGTGCCGAGCGGTCAAAGGTCAGGATGATGTGTTTGGTGGGGATTATCTTGTCGTCCCTGCGCATCGTGATGCGCCGCACAGCTGTGACGCCCTGATCCTTTAAACCTTCGAGAAGGTCGGCATCTGTTTCCGTCAGGAGATCTGTCTCAGAAATCACACCCTGAGAGCTGTTCAGGCTCCTGTGTGGCGTGACCCTGATGTCGAGATCATGGATGCGGGTTTGTGCAAGAAGAGTGCGGGCTTGTTGTTCAACATTGACTTCTACCAGGATTTCTCCGGTCCTGAGCTTTTTAGCTTGATATTTGCCACCTATGGTGCTTTGCAGAAATTGAGAGATCAAGAATACGGACATGGATGCGACAGGTCGTGCTGAGTCAGCAGACTCAATCACAAGAAAGCGAGCATAGTTATTTGCGGTTGTTGACAAGACAGTTGTTGAAAGAGGTGGGTACGAAACTTCGGTGCGGCCCCTTTTCGGGGGCCGATCACGTTTGGGGGGGGGGTTTGGAAAATGCCATATGACACATTGGAAAGCAGGGAGACGGGGGTACTTTCTCCTTTGACCTTACCCTGGTAGCCAAAGAGGTCCCGGAGCTCCCTGCCTGGTGAACAGACAGGGAGCCCATCCGCCGGAGCTTGACCTGGGCTCCGACGGCCACCGTTAGAGGTTTCTACCCTTCACCTTAAAAACACATCACCACGGTTGGATCCAGCTTATGTTTGGGGGCTCGGGGTCCGCGGTATCGCCAGTACCGTCACCAAGATTGCTCAAGGTGCCCCGTGCGGGGAACTATGAGCTTTAAAACCAGAAATATCCCATAGGCTTCAGCCGTAAAAATGCTGATTTTCGAGTTTAAAGTATTAGATACCCTAAAATCAGGTCCGTGCGCAGCACACGACACGATACGGGCTGTTTTTGACGCGTCACTAAAGAATTCTGCACACTTGTATTTATCTTGAAGGAACAAGAAGTGCTGAAGAATTGCAGCTGTGTGTACTCGTTTTTTATCAATCGCTACAAAGGACAAATCGCACGACACGGGGCGCAGCTGCCATGGTGGTAAAAAGTCGGAAAGGGTTGATTTGTAGGTGTCTGAAAAGGTGACCGATAATTCTGACACTTCCTGTCTCACCCTATGTGAGAACGGAGCAGAGATAGATGGACGATTAAGAAGAAGTTGGGACATGGGTGTATCACACATAAATGGTTTGAGAGGATGGTGGGTTATTGACGAAATTTTAAAAGCGTACAGAAGATCTATGTATGTTCGCTGATGATCTAGGGACCATTTGTCGCACTCGACGTATAGGCTTTGTACGGGGCTTGTACGGAAAGCGCCCGACGCGAGGCGAAGCCCCAAGTAAAGCACTGGGTCTAGCATTTTCAGCGCTGTTTTTGTTGCCGCCCCATAAACCACGCTCCCATAGTCCAAGCGGGACCCCACCAAGCTTGTGAAGACACGTAAGAGGAGTTACTTGTCCGCTCCATAGGAGTGGTGTGAAAGGACCTTAAGTATGTTTATTGCTTTAAGGCATTTATGTTTTAGTTGTCTGATGTGAGGGATGAACGTGAGTTTCTCGTCAAACACCACACCCAAAAACTTGTGTTCTCTTTTTACTGGAATCGAGTCACCAAAGAGTTTTATGTCGGGATCGGGCAGGAGGCCCCGCCTTTTTGAGAATACAACGCAGGTACTTTTAGAAGAATGAAGTTTAAATCCATTTTCATCTGCCCAGCGGGAAAGTTTGTTTACCCCAAGCTGGACCTGACGTTCACAAATGGATATGTTACATGATTTGAAAGATATTTGAACGTCATCTACATACATCAAGCAGGATATGGTTGGCGGCAGTGCCTTTCGGAGAGAGTTCATCTTAACTATAAACAAGGTGCAGCTCAATACGCCACCTTGAGGCACGCCATTCTCCTGCACGTGAACGTTTGAGAGTGCCGTACCGACTCTGACACGAAATGTTCGTTCAGACAGGTAAATGGAAAGAGTGTTCAGCATGTTACCTGTTACACCATAGGATTTTAGGTCTGCAAGAATGCCATAACGCCATGCCGTATCATAAGCTTTCTCGATATCAAAAAATACGGTCATGCAGTACTGTTTATGTATAAAGGCATCCTTAATGTAAGATTCCAGTGCAACTAATTGATCGTTTGTGGATCGCCCTGCCCGGAAGCCTGCCTGGCAGCTCTCGAGAAGACCATTGTACTCAAGAAAGTACATGAGCCTCCGGTTAATCATCTTCTCGAAGAGCTTGCACAGGCAGCTTGTCAGGGCAATAGGTCTATAGCTTGCGGGAGAAGAAGGGTCCTTCCCTTCCTTCAGAAAAGCCACAACGATGGCCTCCCTCCAAAGCCTTGGAAGGTGCCCCGATAGCCATATTTGGTTGTATAGGTGCAGGAGTGTCTCAAGGGTGTCTGCGTGTAGGTGTTGAATCATAGTGTATGTAATGTTGTCTGCACCTGGAGCAGAAGGTTTACAAGTGGCAAGAGCAATCTTCAGCTCATGGAGTGTAAATTCACAGTTGTATCCAGACTTTGACTGGTTCTTGTCGCGTATAGGCTTCTTTTCGGCAGATGTTTTGTGTTGCATAAAAGTGTTTGTATAGTGCGCAGAACTAGACACGTGTTGGAAGTGTTGTGCAAGTGTGTTAGCCTGATCTTCCAGAGTGTCCCCTGTCGTGCTAACCAGGAGCAGGCTATGTGTGTGTTGTCCTTTTAGTTTACGTATTCGGGTCCATACCTTGTGGGTGTCCGTGTATGAATTTATGGATGTGAGAAAGGCGCGCCAGCTCTCCCTTTTTGCCTCACGGCGCACACGCTTACCTAATGCCTTCGCTCTTTTGAAAGAAATAAGGTTACAACTTGTGGGGTGTCTACGGAGGATGCCCCACGCCTTGTTCTGGGCCTCCCGCGCACGCTTGCAGTCGTCATTCCACCAGGGCCTTCTCGGGTTGCGCGGGGCCCCAGAGGCCTCGGGTATTGACTTTTTGGCGGCGGCGAGAATGTGCTCCGTGACGAGCTGTGTTGCCTTCTCTACAGGTAAGTGTGTTATGTCTGTGTAGTGTAGTTGAGATGTCTCTGTGAATGTGTTCCAGTTTGCTCTTGCTTCTATAAACTTGCAAGGGGAAGGGGAACTGCTAGGGCCTCTATCTATGTATGTCAGTGAGGTAGGGAAGTGATCACTACCATATGGGTTAGTGCCAACATCCCACTCAAGTGATGGAAAGAGTACTGCAGAGCCAATGGCCAAGTCGAGGTGTGAATAAGTGTTATGTGCTATATTATGGTAGGTAGGCTTGTTTTTGTTAAATAGGCATGCTCCTGAAGATATTAGAATTTTTTCGATTAGGCGACCTCGGGCATCTGTGCGGTGAGAGCCCCAAAGAGTGTTGTGTGCATTGAGGTCACCTATAAGAATGAAAGGTTCTGGTAGCTGATCTACAAGACCCTCGAAATCGGAGCTTGAAAGCTGGAAATCAGGGGGGATGTAGATGGAGCACACTGTTATTAGCCTATTGAAAATTATGGTTCTAATGGCAATAGCCTCAAGGACAGTCTGTAATTGGATAGGGTGGCATGCCAATGATTTTCGGGCAATGATGGCCACACCACCTGAAGATGTACCACCACCAGCCCTGTCCTTCCTAAATACCATGTAACTATTCAAGACATTTGTGTGTTTGGAGTTTAAATGTGTTTCTTGGAGACACATCACACTTGGCTGATTGGAATGCAATATTTCGTAGACATCATCAAGATTGTTAAGGAGGCCTCTACAGTTCCACTGGATGATATTTTCTGTTCCCATTATGTACCTTTAAGAGCTACTGGAATGTGTGTGTGGGTTCATGTTTTGTCTATCGGGGCTTGTATTCTTGGAGCGGGTTTCTTTGGCTTTTCTGTTGGTTTGGACGCCGCAGCCCGGTCCTTGCGGAGCGATGCAGACAGGAACGGTCCGACGTCCATTTCCTCATCAGATGTTCGGGGGGTGTCCGGCGGACCGGGCCCCTTGGACTTGGCACCCTTACGGGTGCCTTTGGTTCCAGCCGCAAGCGCCGGCGGGGCAGGCGGCGGGGCTAGGATGGGCGCTTCTGTGGGCCCTACCGTGTCCATCTCCTCCGTGCCCTCAGGTGTCCCTAGGGCCTGTGGAGAGGACACAGTGAGAGCGGCAGAGCTCCCAGCGGTGATCGCACTCGCCACATTCGCTGGAGTCGCCACACTGGGCGATTCCTGACTACTCTGGACTACCGAAGGCAGTCCGGCAAGAGACGGGCCCCCGCAGCCTCTACAGGTGTTCTAGAGGCAGCAGGTGGCTGCTCAGCTGGGGGTTGGGACAGCAACACGTCAGCAAGAAGGCTGCACTGTGTTGCCGTGCTGACCAAACGCCGCCCCAACCCCCGGCGGGCGGCGTCTGCGTACGATGTGGCCGAAAGCAGCTTGTGCTTTTGGCGCGCTTCTGGATAGGTGATGTTTTCATTTACTTTTATGTGACTTATTTCCTTTTCGGCCTTGAATTGTGTACACGCACGCGAATAAGCAGCGTGCGGTCCGCTGCAATTCGGGCACTTCTGAGTGGTGCTTTCAGAAGCTTCTGAGGAGTGACCTGTCTCAGCACAGTTGGCACATGTCAACTTCCCTCTGCATGATTGGGTTCCATGGCCGTATCGTTGGCACTTAAAGCAGCGCCTCGGATTTGGGACATACGGTCGTACGTTGCAGCTAAGAAAACCCACTTTGACCTTTTCTGGAGGTGTTGTGCGATCAAACGTTAGGATTAGATGCTTTGTTGGAATTTCTTGGTTTGCTCTCCGAATTACGATTCGATTCACTGCAGTTACATGTTGAGGTTGGAGCGCCTCAAGAAGATCTGCTTCCGTCTCAGACTCTAGTTCTTTCTCTGATATGACTCCTTGCGAGGAGTTGAGGGTCCGGTGTGGTGTCACAGTGACAGTCAAGTTGGCCAACGTCGTCTGTTTCAGTAGGTTCTCACTCTGATTTTTCCTTTTTACTTCGACCAGTACATCACCCGAGGCGAGTTTCTTAGCATCATAGTCTGAACCAACAACAGACTCAATGCACTTTGCCAACAGAATGACAGACTTCTTTGCAACAGGAGTGGTTTCTGCAGAGTGAATGACAAGAAATTTGTGGAAATGTTCTGGTTTACCTTTAGGTAGTACTTCGGTGTGGCCCCTTTTAGGGGGCCGAACATTGGATTGAAGGGATAAAGAAAAAGCCATGCGATATTGAAAAAAGCAGGGGACGGGGGTACTTTCTTCTCAAACGTTACCCTGATAGCCTGAGAGGTCCCGGAGCTCCCTGCCTGGTAAACAGACAGGGAGCCCATCCACCGGAGCTTGACCTGGGCTCCGACGGCCACCGTTTGTGGTTTCTGCCCTTCACCTTACAACTCGTAGCTACGGTAGATTACAGCAAGAGTATGGGGGCTCGGGGTCCGCGGTGTCGCCAACACCGTCACCAAGATTACTCAAGGTGCCCCGTGCGGGGCTGGTGGAGATGTCCATGGTCTGATACATGCCTGTAACGCATTGATGGCCGCCCTGGAAAAGTGGTTGAAGTCTAATTACATGCGCGTAAACAAAAAAAAAACAAAATCAATGATATTTCGTCCGAAAAACCAACACGTTCCTTCCGACGTTCCCATTATGTTTAGCTGTCGAGAAATAGAAGTGGTAGATCAGTTTAAGTGCCTTGGTGTAGTATTTTCGTCCACTATGTCATGCGAAAATCATGTAAATCATGTTGTCTCGCGGTGGGGAAGAATAACCGGTACCGTTGGGTGTATCAGATATATTCTGCCAAAATGTTTAAAGCTACTATTATATAACTCTTTATTTTACTCTGATATGCACTACTGTCCGCTTGTATGAAGAACTGCCACCCACTTACTTCTAAAGAAAATTCATGGATAGCAAAAATGTTCCTACGCTATGTTTTCAATGTGAAGTAATGTGCGCCAAGCAAATGTCTCTTTCTTGTAGCAGGTGTAATTACAATATATGACTTGTACAAATACTGGCTGAGTGTTCTATTTAAAATAGAAACCAAAAGGAATATAGACCATATACGAAATCTGGCCCATCTTCAACAAAAGAAAACAAGTTACCCGTTCAGAATGCAAGAAAGCTGGTTTGTTCCAGTGGTGCGCCTAAATACCGGTTGGGAATGATTGAAATATGCTCTGCCTTCTGTTTTGAACATGTATGACTGTGAAGGTATTGATGTGTTCAGATGTACGCACCGGGAACTGCGTTGGTGGTATAAATAATGTATTTCAGCTGAATGTTTTGGTACATCATTATGCTCTAAATATGTGTGTTTGTTTTTATTTATTGTCTGAGGAGTGTGTTATTTCTTCACCCATTTGTTATGTAACGCATGAAGCTTGTACGCGTGCGTAATTTTGTTTCTAGCTGTACTAACCGCTGCGCTGTTCATTGCTACTGCTGTTGCTTGTCTGAACGGGGGCTGCGGCCTAGTGAAGCTGTAATGACGGCTTTTTCTGCAGCTCCTCTGTCTTTCTTTGTATGTTTTTGAGGCAGAAATAAACATTATTAATAATAATAATAATAATATAATAGTATTATTATTATTACATCAACTTCACTGACTCTTCTCCTGCCTTTGAATGTCCTTACATTTCCTGCCAGCGTACCAGTCAGCGAAGCGTCGCCTGTGCGCTTGTATGAAGCTACTTGGACTCATAGACTTTCTAAGCTTGATACAGCCCACAAACGACCAAACTAAAGCCACGTTCTTCGGGGCACAAATTGTGTCGTGGCCTAGTCTCAATTGAGCGAAGAAATTGCGACGAACCGCCAGCGGCAGGCTGACTGCCTGTCCGAGGCCATAGAGCCTTGCCGTAACGTAGTCAAGCCAAGCCATATCGAGGGAGCGACATAGGAAAAGTTATATTCAATGGGCAAGGAGGATGCATAGAGGAGGACAGCACTTCCGGATTGATTTTTTGCTATTAAATAAAGCCGCGTAAACGCGCCGAAGGTGGGGGAAACATGACCTAGGGACTCCATACTACCATTACGCAAGTGATCCCACGTTTACAAATCACCTTGGTTTACCTTTAATCTTATACGCCACGTCTTGCACTATCACACCATGTGGGTGGCTTACGACGGTAAGGAGAATTTTAAACTTTGTCAGCGCATTTCTTCGTCCGGGGGAAATAGTTTTCTCCAGCAGGTTGAAAAGTGCAAGAAACATACTAGAACTTGACAGCGCCGTGTCTCACTCGTTTAGCTTCCTGATCAAATGAGGCTTTAATAATCTCCAGCTCCTGGACTTGCTCCATTGCTTGTTTTCTTGCTTCAACTGGGAAGTTATGGTAGTGTTCTCTTCTTTCAAGCACTAAATGTAGCTGTATATCTCCTCTGTTTGGGTTGCGCTATCCAGTTATGCTGAAACCTGAACACAGGTGAACGAGCAAATGTTAAGATGTTCTCGATAGTTTGCAATATACTTATGCTTATGACACTCAACGAAACATTTTGTGAACTGCTTAACTTATATGGAGCAGTGTTTTCAGAAGAATCAACGTGGATAACTGAAGCATGAACAGTGGCGCCCCTCTTTCTAGAACCTGACATATTGAAATTCCAAGGATAGATCAAATGCCTAACTTTACCTGTATAGTACTGCTTGGTTCATACGTGCATACGCATGATGTTACAGTTCCATGGTTCTGTATTCACAGCTGCATTAACCGCTTGAGAAACGGGTGCCCCCAAGGGTCAATGGGTTTTATTATATTTTATATTTCTTCAAGTGTTGAGGACAATATTGGCTGTATTAGTAATCACCAAATCATCTGGGCATCAGACCGACATAAACTGTTCGTGCTTCTGTGAGTACATAAAAAAGCATGGAACAGCAAGTGCAACACAACGCACAGGCAGAAGCACGTATACATTTCCGAAGGTGTGCTTCTGTTCATTTACTAGGTACGAAACACAACAGTTAGTCTCTCTTTGTTGAATAACTTTGTTCCAATGCTTGAAGGCTGTGCAACCTGAGCTTCATCATCATGTAAGAGCATTGCAGTTCAAACTAAGGGCGCTATTAACAAACGTCATTTTGTAAAAATGCCACAAAACTGTGTAATGTAATAAACATGTAAGAGCATTGCAGTTCAAACTAAGGGCGCTATCGACAAACGTATTTTTGGAAAAATGCCACAAAACTGTGTGATGTAATAAACAAATTATGACCGTTACCTCGTGTCACTGTCGTCAACACAGGCTTCCACACAGGCGATTGGGCAATTGGAAGGTTTGAATACTACACCAGGGCTTATAGGTTCAGGGTGCATCTGTGAATGAGCTCTTGGGGAGGGCCGTTTGGACCAAAATGAAGTGTAAAAGCCTTTTCCACCTTATACCACCATGCCACAGGGCAACTAAAACACCCATGCCACAACAGCATCACGTAGAGCGTGGTGGATTCTAATTTCAACTAGTTGACGGGCTAATACCATATTAGCTACTGTTTCTGAAGATAAACACTGAGATTTTGTCTGCAGTCATTTGCAAAAGATAAGGGACGTGTAATATTAATGAATGGTGGCAACCCTCACTGGATTCATGTAAGAAGCCCGGCAGCAGCGCTCTCGCAGCTACTATAAAACAACACCTCCCTTTGAATGCCGGTTACAGAGCAGGGAAGTAACTAAAATACGTTCGTTGTTAAACGAAAACTCCCTCAGAAGTACCTAAGCACGCTGATGTTAAGTATTTGCACAAATTGTTACACTGGTCGTGCCAAGGTCCCGAATAAAAAAATACCAAGGCAACACTGCGAGCAATGCCCCTCACTGTATTAGGGCAAAATACCACTTTTTTATTGTCACTGCTGCTACAAATAGGCTAATTGAAACAAAATAGGAAGATTTACGTGGTGGCCATTGCTGTACCTAATTATCTGTTGCACTGGCATCATAAACATAACAGCGAAACAGAAAATGACGCTATGCGTTAAATTTGAGCTCTAAAATGTGCACAGATAACATCTCGATTTTCGCTGGAACAAGCCTTGATTTTGTAGCCTAGATTACGGCTTGGAGCCAGGTCTGGGTATCGTTCATCTGGTAGTATAGTTTTCTGATAAAAAATAAGTGGACGAAGAAACGTTGACGGAAGATAGCAGAGGAAGCATTGATGACGTCCAGGCATTTGGTTTACCCTCTGCCTAGCCGTACAGTGCATTTCGAAACATCAGAATGTTCGTTCGTGAAGCATCCGCCGCAGTGGCTCAGTGGCTATGGTGTTGTGCTGCCGAGCCCAAGGTCCCAGGTTTGGTCCCGGACACGACGGCTGCTATTATAATGGCAGAGACAAGGGAAAACACCCGTGTGTCGAGATTTTTGCTGAAGGTAAGTATACCCAGGGTATGAAAATGAATTCGGAACCCCGCATTGCAGCGCGACTCCTAGCACAGCTGTAGTATTTCTAGAATTATTAGCCGTGCAAGTGAACTCGCTTAGAGCTTTGCTTTCTCTAGGCAGTATTGCTCAGCTCGACTGTTGATTGCGCCTAACAACCACAGCTTTTTCTCGTAAAAAAATCTGGTTGCCTAGATGCGACGGGTGTCTGGGTGACCTGAGGAATCATTTATTTCTACACAAGTAACTCCAACTTCAGTATATTCTTCTTGTTCGCTATAATTTTCCGCGCGTTAAGCCTATATTCATTCGTTTGTGAACGTTCCATGTGGATTATGCAGGCTGCCGCCGTTTCGCACTTATCTCACGGAAAGCGAGGGTAAAAAAGCAAGATGACAACCGCCAATGGCAACACAGCCGGATGAACTTGTGATTGATCACACAGTTGAGCGCACGCCGTGGCCAGTAACACTTGTGTGGAGCCGCTAACCAGCTATCACACAAAGCAAACACATAATTAGCCACTGAAATTAGCCACCATCTGGTGAAATTAGCCACCAAATCTGCCAAAAGTTTCCACAAGAAACGTCATTTATTTAATTTTTTGGTTGTCAGACACGCCACAACGCGCCCTATGGAAGAAACGGGGCGCACAACGGAGTCAGCACTCTTCCCACGTCAACACGGGCATCCGATGGAGATGAAACACCGCATGCACACGCGGAGCTGGAAATGTGCTTACCAGACACGTAATTCGCTCTTCAAAGTTTTTAATGCCTAGCCTCTTTGTTAATGTCTCCAGAGCTCGGCGACGAAACGACTCGGCGCAACGCTTTGGTGACAATTCAAGCTTCTTGCGACATCGCCGGTGGATAACGTTAGGCATCGTGTTGGCATTTTATTACCCGTCGGAAAGTTGTTTACCAGCCAGATGCACCGCACTGTAGTATTAATAAATCACGACGAACCGCTATCCATACGTTTCTAGCTGCCACTACCGCCAAAGCAATGCCTCATTACCAAATCACACTTTCCAACTACACCTTAGACCTTCCGGCAGCACGGACGAGCCATCATTGAATATTCACTGTATATGATCAGCCTGACGTAGTCCTTATCTCGTTATTTTGCCGGCCCGTGTCTCTAAGTCTTTGCCGATTTTCCTGGTGATAAAATTCACACCTTCTGTTTGCGTAAAGGTAGTTGAGATACCGAGTTTTTAAGGGAAAGCTTTACTTGGCAGCTTTGGCGCAAGAACGCACCTAAATGACGCCCACCCAACGCGACTGGAGATACTTTCCACAAAAAATGTTTACAAAACCCAGGCATTGGCGTAGGATCAATTGCATTGGCGGCGAAGTGTTCATTACGGCTCATGGTTCCTAATATAAACACCAAACATTTTGGGGGTGCTCCATTTACTAGCATGAATTAGATAAAACAAACAAAATTAGCAGTGACTTAGCTCGGCTATGCCAGGACATACGTAGCGTGAGCTAAGGTTCAGTTGGTTATTCTTAGGCTTCCTGGTTGTCTAGCATTAGCTGATTATCATTCTTACTGCTGCTAAAACGATTTCCAATCGAATCTGATACAGTCCAGTCCAGTCCAGTCACTGCTCCTCCCGCATGAGCACCACGGCTCTCCAGGAGCTACGCGAAGCGGCTATCAAGCGGCTCCGGTGCAGTGACAGACTTGGCTACTACGCAACGGAGCCTACAGCTGGGAACGCGCCGGCGCCAGTGCGTCTGCCGCGGCTATGACGTCACTATTCTGGAATGTGCAGACTGGCGAATATGGAGACCCAATTCTGTACGCACCCGTACAGCAATTGGATTAGATTTCCAATACAATCGAATTTAATCCAGTCCAGTCCAATTCAATCCAAGTCCAATCCAAGCCAAGCCAAGCCAACTCCATCTAATCTAATCCAAAACCAATCCAATGCAATCTCATGGTCTTCGCGCTTGCCCAGTACGGCCCTTCACGGCCCACGTGAAACTGCTCAACCTCAGCCAGTGTACTTACGCTACGAAACGAAATACTCCGCATGCGGCCAATGCACACTGAATTGGGACGCCTCCCATAGCGCGTGCACTAAAATAACAAAAGAAACCAAACAAAACTGCGCACGCTCTACCCAACAGACCACATCATCATAGGTGGGGATTTTAACGCCAAGCACACCACCTGGAACTATACCACAAAATCCCCGCGAGGCAACGACCTGCAGGCTTCCATGGAAGCGTATGGTTTCTACCTTCAGAATAATACTACCACCCATACCAGAATCGGTTTGCACGTGAAACAAAGGGACAGTAACCCAGATTTGACTTTGGCAGACGGCCCCCTCGTCCATGACTGGCACGTTGCAACAGACCCTTGGGGTAGTGATCACTACCCCATATGGTTTGGGCTTAAACGAACTCAACTCCGGCAGGGCACAAGGCGAATTACCACCACCAATTGGGAAGGCTTTCGATCCTGCTCCATCTGCATAACTAAAACGCACGACATAATTAGCCTCAGTAACGAAATACAGCGCGCTTATCAAACAAGCACTCAATGTTCCACAGTAGATGAAGGCTGTCCTTGCCCTGGCCGGCACTTGCTAAACCTATGGGATACCTACTACATACTTGTGAACCGCTACAAATGTAATGGGAGGCGATGTAATGGGAGACCTGAAGCGAGCCCGGCTCAAACATAAAGAAATAAGCGATACGAAAAAGAACTGTCTTTCTTGCGTTGGACGGAATACTGCGATGGCTTCAACAAAGACACCTCTACTAAAAAGCTGTGGCACACATTTCGATCCCTTAACGGCAAGAAAAAGACTGGTAACTGTATTGCCAAAATTGCTCTCAACATTGGGTGTTCTATCGAAACAATGGAACAAGAGGCGGCTTACAACTTCTTCCCCAACGCCACCCTTACGCCTCCACCTCCCCACCCTCGTGTAACGGTTACGGACGAGGACAATGAAGAATCACTGTTCACTATGGCGGAAATGGAGACTGCCCTACACCAGGTTAACAAGCGTAGCGCTCCTGGTAAAGACGGTATCACTTGGACTATGCTTCAGAATTTAAACGAACAAAACAAACAACTCCTCCTCCAACTCCTCAACGATGTTTGGAAATCTGGCTCCATCCCTGCCTCCATGAAACACTCGGTTATACAACCTATCCCCAAACAAGGGAAACCAACAAACCACGTCCGTAACCTCCGACCAGTCTCTCTAACATCCACGATAGGTAAACGTCTTGAAAGGATGGCTGCTAATCGTCTCACTTACCACTTTGAACAAATGACCAACCACTTTCACCCTGGCCAGACTGGTTTCCGTCCCAACATGGGGACTCATGACAGTCAGTGGCTTCTAAGACGGCTCATCAATTCAGCTTGACCAGGCCCGCCATCAGGACAACCACATATTCTGGTGGCAGTTGATCTGCAGAATGCCTTCGACACGGTGTCGCACGAAGCCATACTGGCCGAAATCGAGAACCATTATCCGGGCAAGAGGATGTACAACTACGTTGCCAGTTTTCTAGAAAACAGAACGTTCGAGATCCGAACGGGCAACGACGATCCGAAGACCTACTACAATGACCGCGGAGTATCACAAGGCTCCATAATATCACCCCTCCTATTCAATTTGGTGATGAGAAAGGTGGCAATTGGCATACATAAAACCAGCGGTGCACGCCTCACCGTCTATGAGGATGATATCACGCTGTGGACGGAGCGAGACGATTATTCTACCACCGAGAAGGCGTGCATAGACCTTCAAGCAGCCCTTTTTGCCCTAGAAAACGCCATCCAGGCAGCAGGAATGCATCCCTCACCGGAAAAGTCCACTCTACTGCTTTTGGGTGGCAAAGAACAGGAAAGACAAAAAGTCCATCTTTACCTTGAAAATCAAGAGATTCCGCGGTCCTCGCAAGGTTGGATCCACCTACTCGGCGTTCCTATCAGTCAAAAAGGCAACGCCACAGAATGGCTCAAGCAGGTCCGACAGGGCTGGGATTCTACAGCCCACCTTATCCAAAGAATCGGCACAAAATTCGGTGGCGCAAGCACCGCCCTCATCCGGAACATCGGTCGAGCCATTCTAACTTCCCGGCTAATCTATGGCGGGACCTGCTTCAACCTGACGCAAACACAATTAAATAAAATTCGAACATTGCATCACAAACTGCTTCGAGTCATCACCGGACTGCCTCGGCACACCAAGCTAAATGACTTGCATACATTTGCATCGCTGCCACCAATTGAAGCAACACTGGAAGAAGCGCGCGACAACCATTCCGACCGTCGCGAACTCACCGTTCAAGGCAGTCATCTCATCGCCTACGATGAGACACGAACTTTTACACCGGGCCCGTCAGCAGACCCTTCTTTGACCCGAAACCCGCCTTGGCAATGGACACAACCGGTAAATCACAAACCAAGGTCGACAAAAGAGCGCAAAAGGCACAAGCATCAAAGAAACACCCTATCTCGCTTCCAGCACCTACTAGAACCAGGCACATATGCCATCTACACTGATGCCGCACTAGCATCCGACCGATTTACGTGCGGGATACACCACGTCAACGATCCGAGCTTGACAGAGTACATGACGTTCTCTACAAAAACAGAAATCGACCCACTTACAGCAGAACCTAAAGCCATTCTGCTGGCCACCGCCCTACTTAAGAGGGATCTCCCGTCCATCAAGACAAAACACAATCCCTCTAAAGTCGTCATATATACTGACAATGCAGAGGCAATCAGCACAATGCACTCTCCAGATCCGCATGACTACATCCCCAATGCAATTAGACGAACCATCGACAACCTTGCCGAAATGAATGACACCACGATTCTTATAGAATGGAACCCAGGCCACCAGTCCAACCCAGGGAACGAGACGGCCCATCGCATGGCATCTGTGTCACTTCGTACCTCCCAGAACTCTCGTGCGACGCCCGTCCCACTTCCCGAACCTGCCCTCAACAGCCCAGTCGTCGAACGCCGTATCCGAAAAATGCGGCGACGCCGTCACCTCAAAGAAACGACCCCAAGGCCACACCCACCAGTTCCCGAGGACGTCCCGCGAGGCCTCCAGGTCCTTCTGCACAAGGCCCGCTCCGGCACAGCGGTCACTCCTGACGTCCGCGACCGATGGACCTGGTACCGGCGTTTCGGCAGAAAAAGACCAGATGGCTCCACACCTGTTCCCCCTCCTACCCTTCCCTGCCCCTTGTGCAGTGCCGACCAACCCACCATACACCATCTTCTCTGGAACTGTGCCGGACTCTCCGAGAAACGTCGTAGGTGTCTACCTCCTCACGTCACTTCCCTCCAAGAATGGATAACGCCTTCGAGCGACGTGAAAGAAACTTCACTGACCCTGTTGGCATTTGCTGAACGTACAGGTGTAGTGAAAATGACCTAAATCAAGTGATCCGTGTGCGGGGCGGACATGCGTTGTGATTGAACCCAATCCCCCCGCTGGTTTATTTCCCCTCCTCTTCCTCCCCTTCCCCTGCACGAGGCGTTCGACCTCTTACTTCAAAATAAATTCATTCGTTCATTCATATGGAGGTTGGGCTTCACCGCGTTAAACGAAACACTTGCTAACATTTTTTTTATATCTGACGAACAGTTGCGCGCAAGTCGACACTTTTTCTAGGGTGTGTTTTTGAAATGTTTCCCTACAAACTGTATACTGTAATTTTTTTCTACTAACGATGGTTTATTATACACAATTCCTTTTTCGTCATTTTCTTCGACAACCCGACAAAAATTTTGATTTCTATATTTTTTTCACAACTATGTTGTATGAAAACATTTTCAAAACTGGTGATGTTCGAAAGGACGTTAAATATTCTGAATTTTGTGTTCCCATGATTAGTGCCTAACCAATGTTTTTGGCAGAAAAAAATGTTTTGTTGGACCCCTAAGAATCGCTCAATTTTCCCGCCGTCACGAAAGAGTTCAGAAAGCTCTGAGCGAAACGGGGATCGGTGGCTATATTGAAAGAGAGATGGCTATATGGCCACACAAAGCCATGACTAGTGTAGCCTGCACACTAGAGCTTTCTTGGCCAGTGCACCACAAAGCTGATGCAGTGGCCGATAGCAGCCACAAAATAGAAAATATACATGATGTAGGTGGTTGTAGGTTGCTGACACAAAATTCAAGTAGCTTAAAATGTTTTGTGGCCCTCTATTTTGCGCTCAGTCATGCAGCAAAAGCTTTGAAGTCGATTTTTATGCCTGTGATAACAGGAATTTGCCATTCATAAGTTGCCTAAATAATGTGTGAAGTCCGCACAAACCTGCGTTAGAAGTTACTACACCTTCAAATTGTTTGCCAGTGCTCATTTCAACACTAAACCCTCGATGTAACGACCCCATAAATTTGTTATACCATGATTTCTATCACGACTTGGTGTTGGGCTTTTCAGCATTAGGAAAAACACCAAAGCTTCCCAGTCAATGTATGCGCATAGTTTGTTATTATTAGTTGACTGCTGTCTCAAAAGAACGCAGGCGTTCAAGTGTAATGCCACCACCCACGTCTGAACGAAGGGAACAAGGCATGTTTCTCTGCACTTGCAGCACACGGAAGCACAATCATTGAGATGAGCAATGGTGGAATCTTGGAAAGCAAACATATCGCCGCGAACTATGCATTGGGTTTGTTTATTTGTGCTTTGCTTTTGCCGCCCCGCTGCGCCGGTCTGTGTTATCGGTGTTGTGTGCGCCAAGCGAGACGCGTGTTCCGGTCTTTCTTTCTGTGCCGCGTGTGTTATCTCTTCTGACAGGGAGAGCATTCCGAACTAACGCGAACAGCCTAGAATATTCTTGGTTGATCTACAGTGTTCTGGATACCATTCGACTGTTCCAGAAACCCTCGCGCCGAGTGATAAATTCCCGCTTAAGAGATTCATGGCATTCGAATCGTCTACACCAGTGTACGCACGTCACTTTGTTGACTGCTGTTTCGCCGCCTGTGTATTCTTTGAGCACACGTTCGCTCCAATAAACTTGTTTTTTTCTTCAAGACAGCTGCGTCGTCTTTGGCTACAAAACATCTGGTCGAGGTGCGGGGTACGCACCCTTTATGCTGTCAAGAACCTCTGGAAGCCACCAAGCCAGTCCAAGTAGAGCCAGTCGCCGACTGCAAGGCCTCCCGCCCGAGTTTGGTCTCCCGCCAGATGGACCCAAAAGAACGACCGCTGCAACCAGCACCATGGGGCAACAAGCAACATCACCAATCGTCCTGCAGCAGCCACAGGAAGCGCCATCCTTCCGAGCAGCCCCCGCTGAAGACCCAGAAGAATGGTTGGAGAAACTGGAGTGCGTCCGGATCTTCAACAGGTGGGACGACGCAGAAACGTTCTGGCATGTTTTGTGTTACTTTGAAGATTGAGCTCGCACTTGGCTCGAAAACCACAAGAGCTCCTTGTCCAACTGTGCTCGCTTCAAAAGCGAGTTCCTGAAGACCTTTACAACCGTGGTCAGAAAAGAACGCGCAGCGCTTTTGCTGGAAACTCGAATGCAGCACCCCAACGAAGAGGCCATGATCTTCGTCCAGGAGGTGAAGCGACTTTTTCGCCGTGTGCACCCAGAAACGACGGAGGAAAAGAAACTACGAAAAAAAACTAGGGAAAGAAACTAGGAAAAGAAACTGCGAGGTGTGAATCAAGAGCTCTTCGCATGCATGGTTCGCAACCCTCCCAAGACCGTGTCTGAATTCGCGTCTGAGGCCGCCGCGATAGAGAAGACGCTCGAAATCCGAACGAAGCAGTACGACCGCCCAATCACTGCGCTGGTTGCGGAGGCGATTGGCGCCGGCGCTATTAACTCCGACTCACTACGTGACACCATCCGAGCAGTGGTGAGCGAGGAGCTGCGGAAACTTTTCCCGACGACGACGCCACAACCTAAAGTCGCTTCTTTGAGTGACGTGATCCGGGAAGAAGTACAGCCGGCTTTGGGAACTTCTATGCCGTCCGAAGCACCCCGCGAGCCTGAGGCTATAGCCTACTCCGCGGCTGTTCGACGACACCGCCCTGTTTTAACACGTCGTCAAGAGGCCCGCCATATCGCCGCCCAATCTCGCCCGCCCGACCACGTGTAACCCGAAACCAGGCGCCAAGGAAGACCGAGGTGTGGCCAACGCCCGATAATCACCTGCTGTGTTACCACTGCAGAGAGGCCGATCACGTCTACCGCCACTGTTCTTACAAGAAGCTAGGTTTGCGAGGATTCTCCGTCGACGCACCACGCCCTCTTCCTGGCCAACGACCACGTGAGATCGACGAGTATCTCTCTCAAACAAGCAGTGCCCAAGCCCGTTTCAACCGCTCGCCGTCGCCCTACCCGTACCAATCGCCGAACCGCCGTAGCAATGCTGACTTCGCCCGTGGAAGGTCCCCCAGCCCACACTGTCGCGGAATTCGGATCCCTCCATGGCTGTCTTTCTTTCGCTCGCCATATTGGGACCCAGCGGGGGGATGCCGGCGGAGTAGCAATGCCTTCACCGCCATTTCGGCCTACGGGTCAGTGGGCCATGGGTTTCGGCGAGAGATGGGCGAGAGTGCCGCGGCCAACGGAGGCCCCACCCGCGGGGTTCTCGGAAGACGCGCTGTCCGAAAGACGGTGTGCTCGGTGCAGCGCGAGGTTCGCGACTCGCGGGGAGAAGGAAGTGAGAAGGGGCGGTTGAAGGTCGTGCGGTTGTGACGGTGCGGCCGGTTCTGAGGGCTGCGGTGTAGCCCCGAGTGCGACGATAGCGGCGACTCTGGGCCCCGAGAATGCCCCCCGAGGAGGGGACTGTGCGCGGCCCAGATGAACCTGAATTGCGTCGCCGATCAACGGGACTCACCGCAGACGACCGGCGGACCGGCGCATCTCCCCCGGCAAGGCCACCGACCAAACTGAGCTAAGACATCCTCCGCTTCCCCGCTCTTCTGCAGACTCTCAAATCTCCCTCTCTATTATCGTCCTCCTTCACGGAGACTGCTCGGACTTGATTATCTTCCTTTCTTATTGTACCCTGTTGTGTGTACGTGTGTGTGTGCGTGTGTGTCTAGCGGGCCTATTGTTAGAGTAGTTGAGGGAAGCTCCCCAGCCCACCTATTGTCTGCCTTACTCCTCCCCTCGTGTTACGGTCGCCTGTTTCCTAAGCCGAGCTTCGTTTTCTTTGTCTGTATTACCCTCTGTGTCAGTCTGTATTTCCTGTGTGTGGAGGAAGTAAATGTGCTTTGTTTAAAACGGTTATCCCGCGCCCCATCTCGTGTCTCACGCCAGCGGCCAATCAGGCGTGAACCTATTGCCGGTTAGCAGGTCCGAACCACATTCTCGAATTCGCACGTGGCGGCACATCAGCCCCTAAATTACCTCGTGCAATTGTTCGACACACAGGGGGGAACTAAAAGCAGCAACTTCTGGAGGTGAAGTTGCTCTACTGCGAAAAACTGGAAACCCTCCAATGACGCAAGGACGTGCCGAAGACAGTGATTCACGACTTGCCCTTATACGACGACCCGACCTACCCCTGACGGAACTCCCGAACCCGACGACAGCTACACGGGGTGACGCGTACCCGACAAGACCGCGTCAGCCGCTCAGAAGACGACGACGACGCACAGTACCCGACCGTCAGCACGCACAAGCTGAGATGCGACGCCCCGACGCACCCAGAACTCAAGGAAGGCGGCGTCCGACGTCCAGTTGTCTATCGTCGGCATTGATGTAGTCGCCCTCGTAGACACGGGAGCCGACTACTCAGTAATTAGCGGACCATTTGCGTCTAAGCTGAAGAAAGTTATGACCAGATGGGACGGTCCGCACATAGGCACAGCAGGAGGCCACCTCGTGACGCCAAGTGGAACGTGTACATCCCACGTCACCATAGACGGCATGACTTACCCTGCCGCATTCGTTGTCTTGCCTAACTGCTCCCACGACGTAATTCTCGAAATTGACTTTTTACGGACAACGGCGCAATAATTCATCTGCAGACCAAGCCGATAACTTTTTCCGCCGATCACTCTATGACGCCGCAACCGAACCCCGAACACCGTGCAGCTGTGAGGATCGCCGATGATCATGTCACCCTGCCACCCCGCGCAAGCTTAATGATCACCGTCTACTGTGAAGGTTCTGCCCCTGACGCCGACGTTATCGTGGAGAGTGACCAAAGGTTGCTTCTCGAAAGCGGTGTGTCTGTCGCAAGAGGCATTGTGCGGTTTAAGCAACAATATGCTTTTCCATCTCTGGACATAAGTCGCACTACTCTTGGTACACAACATAATTTTCAATACTGGCTTGTTTGGTTCTGGAACAATGTCATGAAAGCTACCAGTCGTGTTGCCGTAAACAACAACATTTAAGAATGGTAGTCAATGAGTCATATGGCATAAATCTGCGAGCATAACAGTGAGCAAGAAACGAGGCTCTGTCCCTACATTTCTCTTCTGTCCCATTTTATTGCATGCTGCTTTATGCTTCTCAAAGTCTTCAAGATAGAACTTAGGCTCCTGAAGCATGGCCACAACAAATGGTGCAGCAGTGAATACAATTGGGAAATAAAGTGATGTGTTACCTAAAGGATTTCGTTAAATTGACATTTGTTAAACCATGGTTTGTCTGCATCAGCAGTGCCCTGATTTTTAAACCCATCCGCTAATAACAGCATAATGTGTTAGAGGAATAGAAATGTAACCACACCTGCAGTGAACATCCTGCAGGAAGGCCACAAGTCTGGCACATCTGGTAAACCTTCAGCAGGCATTTCTCGTACACGATGAATTTCCTATTAGCAGGAGGTGCACCTATGGATCTGTTAAAAATAAGGTTGATTGAAACACAGTAAACATACTTTTCTCAGGGCACTGCATGGTTTTGGGTAAACTAATATTGCTGCTAAAGTGAACAAGTGACTTCAAGCAACACCATGCTGTGAAATTAACTGTATGAATTATCGAGTAATAAATTCCACTGATGGAACATGTGTCCTCACGCACTGCACAGGCACATAGGTGAAAAAGAAAAAAAAAACGTAGAGACGCAACACAAACAACCGCTGAAGGTGGTGCAAGCAGTAGAATGTGTTTCTTGCTATCTATTACACGTGTTGCACAAGGTAGTGTTTCTGCAACTGCAAGCCAATATGCACATTTTCCAAGCCCATATTGCAAGCGTACGATGTCTTTCTTGTTGACACTTGACTACATCGTTACTCAAAAAATAGGCACCTCAGCAATAAAACTTTGACCAATTTCTAACTGTGCCAAAGAGACAATTTCGTTGTGAGGTACTGGGTACAGGGAGACCCACGTTATGTTTGACAAGCTAAGGTTTTCGGACGTGCCACAAAATGACGGCATACAAGCATTATCCCAATTCATTGCAATCGAAATCGAACCACCACAGACCAGATTTTCTTTTGCAATATCAGGCATGACAGCACAGGACCTAGGAGTCGGCACAGTGGGTGGATGCCCAAGACGTAAATTGTATGACTGCCAGTGCCTGTGCTTTTTGAGGACTTTGTCAAGCGAAATGTGTGGTGACGACGAGTAGTTGGTATGAATCTTTGCTTTTTGTGCCCATTTATCGACCTTGCATAAAGCAGCTTTTTGGCTTGTTTTGGGGTAGCAAAAGCCTTTTATGTTGTGATTTACTCCACCCAATGCACATTCAAGCACATTTAAATACACATTCAAGCATGAAAAAAAAATGTCGTGCCACTTGCGCGCATGTGGTGTTCAATGTCGGTTCATATGTTTTGTGCAGGGGATCATCTATGTGAGTGAAAGGTTTCTCAGAGCATAAAGGTGTTGAGCACCGCTGCTGCATTTCCTCCATCAATAGTATATCAGGTAACTCCAAGTCGGTCTGGCATGCTGAAAGTACAGTAGAATGCTAGTATGTTTAGGAAGCCACACTGACACCTAAAAAAACATCAAATGTTCCCTAACGGGTTGCAATTCTAGAATCCAGAATCATCGATATAATTACATATCGCAGTATCATGAGAGGCACTCCCCCATTTCCTTCACTGTTCGAGTTGTTTTGAACAATGGCAGCTTTTGTGTGAGCCTTCAGCACCACTTGAGTTGCCTTAGAAGAAACTTGAACAATGCAGTGGTTCTCTGCATTCACCTTTACTTGTCCTGTGGAAACAAATATCGAGCTGTTTGTCTTCAAGTCAAGTTTTTACATGCTGTCGGTGCATTATCCTTATAGATTTTTATAACCGCTAATGATGTATTTTTGCCGCGTGTTCTGAATTAAACTATCATGTTTTTTGCAACGCAGTGGTTAGTTAGTAATGGTCCTCTTACCCATTTACACTTATTCGAAGATGATAGCTTATTCTGATTCACAATATATCTCAGTACACTGCGGTTGAGATATAACGGAATGCACAGAAATTTTTTAAGTGCAGGAACGCTGCGTTTGTGTGATAATTTTGGTGTGCCCCAGCTTGCTGTCACCCGTTTCTATTAGCGCAATGCTCGTTTGCTCACGCGGTGCTACTTGAATTTATTGATACTTCGAAACATCACTTCATGAAGTACCATACTGCCGGTACCACGGCCACTTTCGATCGCGATACAGCCGGGGACTTCTAAAACACGATCGGCAGTATGCCGCAGTCTGTTACAGCCAAACGTGTACGTGGCGTTTTATTAACAACACCTCAATTGCAAGAGCGCCATGCGATATCCTAGCTCAGTACTTGATGGCCGAAAGTGGAGTCGTTACATGCACCACGATAACAATAAAACCCACCTGCTACTTACTCGACTTCGTTCGCCCCACAATCAGTGCTGGGGCCCGTCCAAATGGTAGGAAATGCAGCATCCTCATGGTGCATGTCAAAGAAAGCCTGCGTGATATTGGGCGTCAGTACATATTTTTGAAACTAAACACATGTAATCAGAACGCAAGCAATACGAACCCCTAGGCGAGGACGCTTGGATCGCGAAGAATGCTCTGAATCAGGGCCCACGACGATGTAAATAGACGGCACGGCATCAGGCTCAAGACAGCAACGCTGACGGCGTAGCAGCATGTTCGGCAGGTCCTGTTTGTAGCACGCCGGATCGAAATGCAGACAGCCGATCTGACTGTTCTTCCGTGGGGTCCACTCTGTTCGACCCGCAGCGCCTCGCAGAAACTCTACCACTTTTGAAGGTGAGGGCCATCGCCCACCGGAAACCGGTGCATGCTTGCACTCGAACCTATATGTGATGGACAGAAGTCCACGGTGCACCGTACCCCCGACATAGTGCCACAAAGTAAACACGGGCAGTGCGTAAAGTACGCCAGCGCACGTAAACACGCGCGACGCCGACGGGGAAAGCAAACCAAACTGCGGAGTGCTGGAGCGGGAGCCGCCAACACAAACACCACAAACCCGTGACTTGTGGATGTTGTTTATTTAAAAAAAATCAATGTAATGTCGATGGTGCGCGGTCCTCCGCTGGCTGCTCGGTTGCGTTTCGCCCACTTTAAAATTGATTTTAAATATGTTCCAGGCTGTATTTGCGCTGACATTCTTCAGATGATGTATGTGCGTTCTCACCAGTCTACCTCCGAAGTTATCTCGCCTTCAAAAGTTTCTGTCAGTTCCCCTTTAAGAAACGATCCCGCCGTTCACAACCTCGAAGGTTACGTCGCTAAGTCTGCAAAAAAGTCTATAAGGACTAAAGTGGCGTTTCAGGAGCTTTTCTAAGAGTCGTCGACGTTGAACAGAAGCCCATACCGAGAATCGTTGGAGGGCTGCCAGTGCTGACTACGTCATGATTGGAGGGACGCCCCGTTTGCAAAAACAAAGCTTAAGTATTGAATCCTGTCTCGCGGCTGTTGTTAGTGATTTAGTTCTAGTTTATTTCGGTCGTGTAATTTAGACCTTACTAACGGACAAAGATCTCCAGAACGTTTTCTGCTTCATTGAAGATTTTTTTTAGTTTTTTTGAACTGCGAGGCGTAGGCCACTGACTGCGAAAGCATAAAGGTGTTGAATATCTTTCACGACGCATTGTGCCCCCTTTTCCTAGCACGCAAACTCCCCGTCAATGACCAAATCAGATTTTTAGACATCCGGTCACTGTTTAAAGATGTTTTTATCTGTTGTAGCTATCATCATGGAGACAAATAACCACTTCTTCCTTGCAAGTCGGCGCACTTAAAGCTCGTTAAACGAGCAAAAGTTTTGATGTGCTTCAATTACGGTGTCGGCAAATTTTGTCCATGCTGTATCGCGGATGCGTTCAGCCAACAACGCCAAAGATTATTGAGTGCCAGATACCCTCAGCACCTCCCGGTGTGAGTCCCAGAGAGCCTTTTGGTAACAATAAGCAGCAAGTCGCAATCGCGTAAGGTCCGCGCAGAGCGTAGGCAGAGGGTAGCAGTGATACCCAGCGAACACACGATATCACACAACCTGAAAAAAGGTTCCCATAGGTATGACGGGGATGTTCTGTCCTTTTCCCCCCACAAGCTTTCTGAGCTCTACAAAATGACCGCGCCGGCGGCAACGCAGCAAAGGTGCTGCAGTACAAGAATTCGGCGACCTAAATGGGAGACGCGTCAACGATAAGCGTCAACTGCAGTATTTTATAAAAACCACAAAATGCATACACTAAGCAAAAATGAAAGAAAGAGAACCCGATAGGATATGACTTACACCCAACACGAGCAAAGCAATATTTTCAGTGACATTGATAAATTCAACCTAATATTACAAAAACGCGTGACAACCGCATGAGTTCGTCCTCTGTATGAGTGTGAATATTTGATGTTTATAATGTCAACGCCACATAAAATGTGACTGTATGGGGCAATACGATACAACATGACTCAGAACTTGTGTGTGGGTTATTTCGGTTCTATATGTATATACCGTAATTACCCGATTCTAACGCGCACTTTTTTTCCGGAAAACTAGGTCGAAAAATCGCGTGCGCGTTAGAATCGGATACGAAACCGAAACTACCCAAACAATAAAAATTTTGTCGCGCCCATCGCCATCGCCATCTCAAGATGGCGCCAAAGCTTTTAGCAACAATTTTTTCGGACGCAGGAAGCATAGGCGCCTAGGCTTTTCTATCGGCGTTCACACAAACCGTCAAATTGTTCGACTTGCGCGCTGGATAACAGCAATGGCAGCAGCGGCTCTCACGCGTTCAAAACGAGCGGTCGGCTGAAGCGTGCGCCTCTAAAGAAGCTCGCAGGGTGGGCGTGCGAAGCGTGGGCCACGGTCCCATCGACCATGGTTGAACGTTCGTTATGAAGTGTGGCATCGCGAACGCGCTTGACGGCACCAAGGATGAGGCGTTGGGGTCAGCGGAGAGCGACCAGGAGTGAGTGTGAGTTAAATTACTTCGAGAAATAAATCGCCCCTTCCTCTCGCATTCGTTTTTCTTGCTCACAAAGTTCCGTTCGCGTTACAATCGGAGGCGCACGTTTTTTCGGTTTTTAGCCGGAAAAATCGGGTGCGCTTTAGAATCGGGGGCGCGTTAGAATTGGGTAATTACGGTATGTGTGTTTTTCATAAAAACCTCACTTGATAGCAGCGTGGCGTCCTTTATTATTCCTGCCTCTCTACGTTTTAGCCGTTTTTTGTGCGTTTTGTTGGCTAGGCTTCTGTTGGATCCCTGTTTCTCCACTTATTTGAACAATATGGCACAATTGGGAACAAGGTTATCGTAACGCAAGCTATTTAAATATACTTCCAAAGTAACCTGGGCGGTAGTTTCATGCCGGAATGATTACAATTAGTCTCCAGAAAATAAATGTCAATTCGGCTACAGGTGTCGACAGCGTCACAGATTCAATATTTTATTTCGTCGTTCGTTATACGTACCTTTTTTTGACGTTAGCTCACAAATGCATCAACCACGTACAATGCCTCTGGCAACGTCTTGATTTAATAATGTGGCGGTCGGGTTTGGGTACAAACGAGAACACCATGCACGACGCTCTCCACATGGTACAAGTTATATTACACAAAAAAGGCGCGCCAATTTTGAGTAGCTATGAATTGCAAGAACCTTATTCAAGCAGAGGCGATTGTATGCACGCTGATTAAGCCAGCACAGATGGTTACCACCAAACCTTGCACACACGCATATAAATGCCAACTCGTCGTCCCACGGCAACTGAGATGCAAACGTCTACTCATGGGCACTCTGGTCAAGAAATTGAAGTACAAAAATGCCATTGTGCGTAAACTATCTGAACTTTAACGCCGCCATGCAGTCCAGATGCCTGACAATTAAGCGGACCAATCCCCTCCTCGCCACCCCCTCCCCCGGGTTGACTTCGCGGACCTGAGCACGAAACTGCGGAATACATCCTCAAGAACCGGTGAACTTTCAATCCAATGCAAACAGCATCGCGCTGTAGAAACAAGCTATCTTCCCACCCAGTACATGGACAGTACTTTCATACACGACTCTACAGGAATGCCACAAAAGTACCTAAATTGAACTATATTGTTCTCCTGAAGAATCCACAATTTCACAACTGCATAAAATTCAACTGGCAAAGCCCTCACCCTCGCGACTTGTATATGTTGCGGGAAAACACATTGGTCTTAGGATCGGTAGTAATAAATCGGACACAAACTTTCCTGGTTTTACTTTAATTACAACAGCGATCCCAGGGTCCCCTGTTTTTCAACTCCGGAAAATGTAATTTCCCTAATTGTCGGCTGCCGGGCACAGAAAAAATGTCTCAACAGTCATGAGTTCGAAATTATTCAAAGCATTGCTACTAGTACCTCCTTTTACTAAATTAACAAAATATTCAATAAAATAGTTGGAAAGAAGGCTACCTGTCAGCTGGTTTCCATCTTGATTAACCTTAATGAATGCATTGGAATTCGGGCTACCTTTTAAAAAGGCACTCAGTTTTTTTCATGTAAGGCGTTCAGTTTTTTGCATTTTTGAAGTATCGTTAAAGTACTCGCAGAAGGCATTTTTTCTTGCCGTTTTAAGTTCTTTTGTGGATTTGTTACATAAAGACTTGTACATTTGAAACTTTAAGGGATCGCGAGAGTTATTGGACTTTTTATACAGTTTAGCTCTCGTTTTTATTTTATTAGACAACGCAGGAGTGACCCAGATTTGCAGGTCTTGCCTCTTTGCCGAAGGGTTTTAAATGGAAAACAGTCCTTGCAAAGTGTTAAAAGTATACTAATCAAGCAATTGTAGGCGCGTCGCGTGTCCGCCATATTAAACATATTTTGCCAGGGGCAAGTACGGAGCCTCTCTCGAAAAGCGAACAGAGTAGTATCGTTTACTGGTTGATACAATCTTGGTTGCACAGCCTGTTTCTTTCTTAAACTGGTGTTATAAAGGCATAAGTAGATGCCACTTGATCAGTTACGTCGCTGATAATTATCCCTCGTTTTTGTTTTGTTCTTTTCACATTTGTAACGAACAAGTCAACTTCGGTAGCGGTTGTGCCGGGTACACGTGTAGGGACAGCAACTACGTTTCTGCATCCAAGCAGGAGTTTTATTTTTTTGAACTCATTTTTATTGGAGTAGCAGTGACCATATTGATATTGAAATCAACTCCTAAAACAATATCATTTCATTTCATTTGCAGAAGCCAGCAAGGATTCAAGAAAAATGTAAAACTTGCGCCTGTTGGAATCAGGAACCCGGAAATCAAGAAAGACAATTTGATTTGATAGTAGGGTTAGGACTTCATAGTATTGATATTCACATTTATATTTTGGGGTTATTTCGCACGAGATATGTTTCGGAACCATCGGTGGTACAGCCTCCCCCGAGGCCACTTCTTGTGTTCCGAATAAAATTGTCGTGCCTTGGCAAACTAAACGCATTGGTACTGTAAACGCACCAAGTTTCAGTAAACAAAATTATATCAAATACTTCTTGAAATAATTGAAGAGACGTTCAAGTTCGCTGCCCTATTTTAGCCCGGTCGGGTGTTCAAGGGAAAAGAAGTTAACGAATGTGCAGTTCTTTCAACAAGCATGTTGCAAATCCCTTGGCAGTATGTATTCATTGTCCATCTTACTGGAAGTGACTGCCATAGACGCATGGGCAGCGTATTAGTCTGCGGAATATAGAACCCGTTCATTGCGTGCCATACAATCCTCATCACCGTCAATGCGTTTCATGAGTATTGTTGCCGTTCCTGCGCAGCCAAATCAGTAAGCATTGTAAGGTGCTCAGGCCTTTGCCACTGCAAAGAAATACCGGCTTCTCTTTCTAAACTGTAGAACTAAAATTAAGAATTGAAATGAAGTTTTCAAAAATGAAGCACTTAGATTTTGATTGGTTCAGTTCAGTCTCTTTGTACAGAAACGAGTCTTTCACATTCTGATTGGAAAAGAGAATAATAACGCCCCGAATGTTATCCCTACTTGCTGGTAGCCTGTACACAGAGATAGTCACATACAGTAAGTTGATTTTTGTTGCAACTTTGTCTACTTTCGCCAACAAGTCCTCGTTCTTTGCAACAGGAATTCCGTGAAATTCCAAATTTAAGTTCATACTTTGCCATTTCAAGTCATGAATGTCTTGCAAAATCCGCTTAGCCTCGCATGCGTATACTCTTTTTTTTAATTCCTGTCACCGTATTTTTCAATGCAGCGATTTCTTTACCGTGACGGCTCAGCTGTTCCAGAATTTTGTCATGTTTGTCGGACATCGGTTGAACAGAATGCTCGATTTTTTGTATTATGGATTGGACGTCGTAAGGCCGACAGATGCAGAAAATTCTACGTCCCGTACATTTTTATCACCTTTAAAGTTCACGAGCGTGCATGAAGGGCAGCGCGATGCTTTACGACATGACTGTCTCTGGGATATGAATGTTTTTTTTTTGAAAATGACGTTGCAGCTGCCGGAGCAACAACCCCTCTAATTCAAGCTCAGAAATTTGGCGAACGTTTTTCCGCATCACGGGCATTCATCCCCCTCTCCGGACGACGTAGTCGCAGAAAATTATACAAAAAACCCAGATAATCCCTCATTTAAAAAAACCGAACAGGTGCAGCAGTAAAGACAGCGTCACCATTAGCGGCTTAGTAAAATGTAAAGGCCAGTATAAACAGATCTTCAAAAACTATTCCTGTAACAGGGCAGTGTCGTTGTTGAGTTCACGCCGATGTGATGCTGCTGCCTCCTGGTTCGGCGAGGGCGATGCTTGAATTTTTGCGTTTTTAAAGCCAAGCTTTACTACTTTCGTCCTGCGGTTCCGCGGAGGATGCGCAAGTTACCCTTTTGACCGGAGACACATCCCCGGTGACACACCTCTCGAAGCGCATCCCCTGAATCGCCGGACCCGCTTTCGGCGCTGCGCACAAGGCCTCGTTTTCAGTCGATCTGCACGTATGAGCAGCAGCCGCCGCGGTTGTAGCGGCCGATCAGCTGATATACAGCCGGCCACCCCCGCAACCTCCCACGCATGCGCCGCTGGGTTGTCTCGGCCTGCGTGACTCGTCTCGCGCCCGACTAAAAGCAACGGCGTGTTTCCCGTGAATGAACGCCGCGTTCGCGGGCCTCTTTCTGTGAGCGTTGCACGTGACCGAAGGGCTTTGAGCCGTGTTCGGCAATACAGCTACATCAGAGGTTAACCAAGCGAAACCAAGACTCAACCAGACAAAGCCAAGCTTTTGATTTGCATATCTAAGGTTAGCCGAGCTAAGCCTCAGCCGTTTTTTGGGGCGGTTGCAGAGTGATAGGCACTGCCGTTGTCGATATATGGCTGTTGCTGTTGGCAAAGTATAGGTAGAGGAACGTTAGCGCAGAAAGGGCCCGATGGCCTTTCGAAGAAATTCGTCGACGGTCAGCGTGCCTCCATTCTCAAAGTTTGGCGCCTTCATTCATGCCTGCAACAGACTGCAGACTGAAGAAGAGATTCAGGTGCATAGAAGTATTCAAGTTCTTTGAGGTGTACGCGCCTCCTTTAACGATATTGCGGCTCAAACGCGCTTTCTGCTATATGGAGTAAATGTGAGGCTCTTGTATCGCAAAAGCAGCGGTGAATTCCGACTATTAAAAGCAAGCTCCCTTACTCAGCAGCCCGCGATTTAGATTGTGAAAGCGGCACTGCACGTAAGATGGTCGAAATAGTACTGCTAAGTATACTGGTGGGCGTTTAATCGCGTATGCAAAAGACGCCTGTTTCTTTTTCCTACATGGTATCGGAGTCAAAACGTTTACCTGTTCCCCAAACACTGGCGAACTGTCGTTTGGCGGTCTCTATCCAACTGCCCTGCCTTTCAAGCTCACTGTTATCATCAAAAAAGCGAGCAGCTATCAAGGTGATTACCAAAAAAACCTGCCCAAGGTCCAGCCGTTATCACTGATCAGAGTGAATTAGGAGGTGGGAAGCCAGCAACTAATCGGCACGCTTGATTTTTTCAGCGATCTTTATATGCGGTTCAATAAAACGGGACGTGCCCTGGTCATCGGCGGCGTAACAGCGAGACAGTTTTATGCTTCATTACTAGAGACCGGAACTTTAGGCGTGAAAAATTACACTTTTGGGCGCCTATAATAGACACTGAAAAGTGCAATTTCGGCATTTATAGGCACCCATTACTGTTGTGTAGGGGACATATGAGCTCAATTCGTATTAAATTCAAGAGCACATTTTACAACTAATTGATGGCTTGCAGTAAAAACAGCAAACAGTTTACGTTTTGTACAGTGGGGAAAGTAATTTTATTTCCTTCGTGAAAATCAGCCACACAAGAGTGGCCATTTTAACAGATTTATGCTAAATGCAGGGTGACCTGACGACGAAAGAAAAGCTTAAAAGCAATGCCAAGTCCCACCCATTTCAATTATTTACGGCCTGAAGTTGTGCTTCATTTCGGTCGATTATTGTTTGCGAAAAACAACACTCAACGTTTACTGTAGTTAGAGGAGCGTGCTTGTTCTTCCGGACGCTTCATGATTCCATCTGGAATATGATTATGTTTGGTGCTCAGAACCTTCGGCAGCTCTTTTAGCCCACGGAATCCAGGAATTTTATGTCAGACGGAATGGCAGATTGTCAAACAGGAATAGCTCTATCGGAAACCGGTGCTTTGGGGATTGTGGCGGGCAAGTCCTCCACCTTCTAAATGAGCTCAGCATTCTTAGTCTGAGTGGCGCAAAAGCTCTCAGCTGCGGAAATGCGTTTTGCTAAGAGTGTGAAATAAGCACACAAATGTGTTAAGTCACGTTCAAGTGAAGTGTGGTGTAAACAATTTCGGCTGCGAGGCTTTTGTCGACTTCAAAGCTCTTAACATCAGTCGCGAGTGTATTTTAGTGCAATTACACCCTTAGCCGAATTTTTAAGTCATAGCAATGGGCTGAGGTGGAAGAGGCACAATCGGTAACTGGTGCTTGAAGACACAACTGCAATCCGAAGAATGATCTTTTAACTGCAAGTATTTATTCGTTGACCGACGAGAACGACCTGCTCAGCTCTTTAAAGCACCATCGAATCCCATAGATTAATCGGTGCCGTGGTTTTTACTGCGTTAGCAATGGAGGTTGCACATAGGCAAAAGTTTTCCCCGTTGGTCCGCGGACACAGCGCGTCAGAAGGCCATACAACAAAGCAACTCGTGTGGATAAGGGTGACGTCGGAGAAGGGTTGGCTGCGGTTTGCTGCGTACGGACCTCTGGCATCTCGGCCTATGTGACGAGATCTAGGTGGCGGTGGCTTGTGCACGGCTTGCGTTACTGGGGTCGTTTGGCAAGGCTCACGTATTTTTTTGCCAGTGGGGTGCTACAAACACTTTGTTGCGGGTTCCCGAAGCGAGAACAATCCGTGCAGACCAGCGACTCGAACAACAAAAAAGCACATATAAAACAAAAAAGGCATATTTAGGGAATAAAAAGCCCATATAGGCAGGTATAGTCAAAATAGGCTCTAAACAGCCCATACAGTCAAAATAGGCATTATATTCACAACAAAATACTACTTAAAATGCTCCATTTCCCTTAGTTCATGCTTATATGCTAAATGGGCTTGATACGGACTCAAGGAAAAAAATAGGCATTTTGCCCAAAGTTCCAGTCTCTATTCATTACCGCTTCACAGCCAAGGAGGATCCGCTTTCTGCTTTTCCCCCGAAGCTCCGCGAGTTCACGAAGTTAACAAGGGGAGACAGGTTAAGTTTGTCATTTAAACATGATACAAATGGATTTATATCCGGACTTTCCGCAACTGCCCTGTACGCGTGCCCTCTTGGGCGGAACGTTTGTGCGCGACGACGTTGTGCGGGAGAAATCCGAGGTGGGCGTGTACAAGGACCCAATGCTGCAGCCGGGGCAGCATTGGGTGTTCTTTTTTGTCTCCCCTGAAAGCGTCGTCGCCTATTTCGATTGCTTCCGAAGTGTGCCACTGCTTGCCGAGATGTGCGACTTTATCGGCGCAGCGGAGCATTTTGTCTTCAATAACGCACGTCTGCAGGCCAAGTATTCAAAAACCTGCGGACTGTATTGCCTTTACGTGGCACCTCGACTATCGTGCTGTCAATAGCTCAGTGACATAATGAAAAAGTTTTCCTCTTTACACCTGGTGGCCAACGATCCTTTAATCCTCTTGATGGCGAGGAAGAAGTATCCTGTGCGCCGCTACATGATTTGTACTCCCAATAGAGCAAAGTGAAATGGATGTCTTGCGTTTGGACCTAAAGAAACACAGCATCAACTTGTGGAAATATGTATTTTTCTCGTAGATTCTTCAGACTATGTACAAATCACTCTACAGGCAAACACAGCCCAGCAAACCACTGACATCTCCTAGACGTCCCACAAAAATCTAAATGTCTATGTGCCAGCAAAATATCTAGTGGACATCCCAGGTACGTACAAGTTTTGATCAAACATTTGGGATGTTAGGAATACGTTGCTGGTGCTTCCATTTTGGATGATCTTTAGATATATTTTACCAACGTACCTAAGATGTTTCTCTTACAGCACGAACGTACCGATCAATAACCTATTTTAGACGTCTAATTAATTGTGACAACGCATACATTTCTAATACTAACTGCATGTCGCTGACCTGTCCTAACATTAAATGAGTGAGTTCACTTAGCCATGAGCACAACCTCTGCATTGAAGCATATAAGTGCAGGCAGTTTCGAATCAAACTCAAATCCTCTTCAATTTCTGGAAAAGTTTTGAGGACTATACATGTACTTTCAACAAAAGCACGTAAGCGTAATGTAATACCAAGCTGCTGCCCCAGCATAATTAAGCACAATATACTTGCCTTATTCCAAAAGTGTGGATGGCGCAAACCTTTGCAAATATACAAATGAGTAAAAATGAACCAAAGTTGCATGGAAAATATCAGAAGGCATTACTTATAGTCCACAAATATGGTTTTAATTTCATAAACCCTATGCCACATCTCAACAAGTTAACGGAGCGCATGGTCTCAATGAAAAAACCCTCCAATGCAAACTCACGTTGTCGCCTATTAAAGCAGCGATGAAAAATTACTTAGGGTAACTATATTACAATTATTTCATGCATTAACTGTGTGCACTATAGGCTACAACACCACATTGTATTGCATCTACAGTACCGCAACTGTAGACAAAAAGTATGTTCAAAACAATTTTGGTTAATTGTGAGAGGGAGCAAAGCGAAACTGCTTAGCATTTTATGTGCCATTAAAATGCTTATTACAAAAGTCCGAAATAAACAATATTCAAAAGTGGGAGCTGTTCTGTGCTTCTACATATTGGTGCATTGGCATGTCACAGTGCCAGGAAATCACCGCAGACTCAAGTTGTTGGCTTACATTAACTGCACTTTGTGAATTAGGCGTTTACTATATGGTGATCAGGTTAGAGTTGTTAATAGGACTCAAATCAAGCTAATTTCTATGAGAATTAAAGCATTTTCATGCTGAGATAATGCATTTTACATTCTGGGCTTAAAGGGTCAAACAAAGTTGGTAACTGCTCCTTCGACCTGCGGTAACGTCACCCACAACAGCAGGAGTGCTACCAAAAGAAATCACATGAGCACTGATATATTTGTTAAATCTCTCGTAGTTTATTTCACTCTCAATTTCTTGGAGTGCCTAAGTGTAATATTGATGGGGCATTCAGTTGGTCTCTTCTGAGAGCTCCGGAAAGTTGAAGCCCATTCCCATTATGAAAGTTGGTGCATATCCCTCAGTATATGAGCACTTTACGCAGAGTACATTTGACCAATGAGTTTGAAGTGAGAGCACACCAAGATATATTGCTGCAGTGTGCTGAAATAAGCTGAGCTATTACAGTGGCCGCGCTGACTGTGCCACACCACTATAGTTACCTACTGCTCTTACCCGGTTACCCGGCATATATGGTTGGGTGCAATGACCCCCACTTGGATTGCGGGAACTTGCACGTTGACTAAGAACCTAAGAACTGGAGCAACTAACCAAATGCCCTTAAGTGGTTTTAGGTTTGTGATTAGTCTTCTGCAGACTTCAGGGCGTTTTTCTTTCTTGGTACTCGCCGAGTTACACCTTTTTTTCGTGAAAATGACGAGAAAAACAAGCATAATTTTTATGGAAGCACACTCTCAGGTTCCTTTTGATGCATGTTTTTTTTCACCGTGTTCATATGATTTGGCTTCTCGAAGACTTTAAATTAAGGTTTGGCTTCTCCAAGGATCTTAATTAAGGTCTGATATGTCTTGGCAACATCACATTGAATCATTGACCAAATCTCTGTCATCAACTGTGGGTGCTTTACCCCGGTGTTGTCATTTTATGCCTGAGAAAGCAAAGCTAGAGATTTATCGCACATTATTTGTGTCACACTTGAATTATTGCAGTCTGGTCTGGGTACAAGTACACTAGAAAATATGCCTACAATTTATCGCCCACAGAAAAGAGCAGATCGTTGCATCGCAAACCTACCGAACTTGCACACAACACAAGTATTCTTTCTTAAATATAGAATTATAGTAATTAATAGTGCGACAAACTTGTGCGATTTTTGACTGTGTCATTCTTGGTTATTTAATCACAAACTACAGCATTTTATCAGAGCATTTTCGCAACTAACAGTACAACACACTGACTCTCACACCTGCAGCTCTGACAAGTGGCTTATTCCTCACCACCGGGCTAACTACAATTTTTAATTACTAGCATACCGTTTGCCTTTTCCACTCAACATGTTGGAAGACGGGAAAAGAAACATCAATGCACTCTCTCCGGGTCAAGTGCACGAATACTTTTTAAACCATTGACAGAAATGTTCCGGAATGCTCAGTGTGGTTTATGTTTGTTTTTATGCGTGAGTTTGCCAAAATGTCGTTTTCTTGTTTGTCAAAAAGAGTTGCTATATAAACTTCGAATATCACTATTACAAGGTCATATACTGTTGTATGAAGAAGTCTTTTAAAGAAACAATGGTGTGCCTATTTGTGTTACATACGCTTTAGAATCTCCAGTCTGTATTTTAGGAATTTACCCCTTGCTGTGTATTTGTGAAGCCCTGCTGCTTTGTACGGGCCCCCAGGTCCCCTCAAGTGGTTACTGAGCCGCTTTTTGTCTGGGTGGCCACCAACACACCCGCAGAAAATTTAATTCTGATTCTGAAAGATGTGAACAGTATATGCGACATTTAAAACTTTTGTGGAAAAAATTAGGTGCATGGGACTCAAATGAGCCTTTTGAAGCAAGAACCATTTTGAGACACAAGTGGAGCCTTATTTCTCACGAAATAAATGATGACAACGCAATTTTTTATGCCTTTTTGGCCTTTCTGTTTCTTGTGTACCTGTTTTATGCAATTTGACACATCATTTATGTATCTTTCTGTTTTAAAGGAGCCATGAAGAGAAAATGCAAGTTGGTTTTATTCGAAAGATTTTATGTTTTATAGTGCCCCCAGCGCTTGTCCGTATACAAACGATGCTTTATTCACTAAAAAATTAAACAATTTAAGTTAAAATTTTGATTTTCCCGCTACATCGTTTGTCTTCGGGGTCTGCAATGACATCACAGGAACCGACCGCTCTACAGCCTAAAGTCCCTTCATTCACGCATCCGCCGTACAGGGTAGAGACACGTATACGCTGGCGCCGCCATTTTGGGTTGCTCGCTCGCCGCCGAAGCAAGTCATTGTGTCAAAAACGCGCTAAAATTATCGCCGCAATGCGGTTTACTCAAGACGTTTGAATCATATTAGGGAGTTTTAGCTGACCGTTTTTTACGGTCCGCTCCGCTCCGATAGCAAGCGGGAGTGCTACTGCGCATGCGCGGCGCGCTTGGCAGCGAACGGCATTGGATCCGGTTGCGGCGAGCGAGCCGCCGATGCGGGAGCGCACCGTCGAAAACGGTCAGCTAAAACTCTCTATTGTCTGTTTCGCGTTGCTAGGTCTCGTGGGAAACGAAAAGAATAACGCGTTGAGCCCGTTGGCCCAATTGTGGCGGCACGGGACCGTTCAAAGGTTGTCTCCACCCTGTACAGCGGTGTTGGTTTGACCCGCGTTTCTTTACGTTACCCGAACCTAGATGGCGCCACCATACCGTGGCAAGCGTTTGGTTTGTTTCTGCCCGCATTTAAACTTGGCTTGTTTTTGTTCTGGGAGAAAATATTCATTCTCTGAAACAGTGCTCGCTCGACAAATGGGGTCACGTAAAACACCGTTGCTTGCGTCAATCGGCCAGTGTCGTCTGAGACAACCCCAAGCCCCGTAGTGCTGTGCAGCTACACCAAGCATGCTGTGCGCAGTACGAACAGCAGAACTCATCAGTACTTCTATGTTTACTTGTGCTTTCGTAACTTCCACTGTTTGTCCTATCATTCATATTGATTTGTAAAGAATGTGCCCTAAATATAAGCGCAAATCGCTCGTTCGTCTAGTTGTAAGCTCTACCTAATTTGCGTCTGCTTCTGCGAGCCTCCGCAAATCGCAGAGCTTAGCTCATGTGACATCATAGGTTCTGTTGCGGGAAATGAGCTGGTGGGTCGCATGACCATTCCCGTTTTTCCTAATTATGTAGCTTATTTGAGCGAAGTTTACGTGAAAAGTGGTGTCAGTATGATTCTAACAAGACAATCTTTTGAATGAAGCAAACTTGTGTTTTCTCTTCACGGCTCCTTTAACACAGTTAAGTAAATAACGTTTCCTCCAGTGGACAGAAGCCAAAATCTATCTTTTTGTGCTACCATTCAGTAACGTGCAGCCTTTGGCGATTGCAAGGGCAATGAAAAATGTTCAGTGTAGTCTATTCAGGCAATACCAGTCACTAAATTAGTCCAAATACTCACAGCACAGCACCCAAACTCCTCATCAACTTTCCCACTTGAAAAAATATACAATAGCAAGGTTCCATGCAGGAAAAACCGTTCATCTGAAGAGAGTTACACAGGTACCACTCAACTACCACAGTCTGCTTATAATGCCCTTAATGCTCTGACTGGCAGTGAGGAGCCTGTTTTGTGACTGACAGGAACTGACTGAAGTTTGAGAGCCGTCTGCCGTTTTTAAAGATTCTCCCACTAGGTAATGATGGCCAGCCTGCTCCCAAAGATTGCATCGTTGCCTCTATGACAGACATTATAGAAAATGTATTGTCGCGACTGCGAAGGAATGAGGAGGGACACATCGAAACGCTACAGCACCATAAACCCTAACTGGGGTCCCCGTTTATTCTTCGCTTGTGGCCTGACATGCAGTAGAAGCGGGTGGCCAGCACTCATCTGTGGCGGCTCAACCCAACAGCATCACCACAGTATTGTCTGTGGATTACGTCAACGTGGATGCGAGTGCAGAGAAGAGTGGTGCACTAACGATTAAGGCCATCATTCCTCAAGTCAGAAGTGCGAAGCAAGTCACTCTCAGTGATGACAAGGAAGTGCAGAATAAAGTGCCAGTGTGGCTGCCCGCTCGGAAGTAAGGACCGAATTGAATATTGCTTGTTTCTTTATAACCTTTTAACGAGGTGAACAGAATGTCTTCTAACGCTCCTGCTTTTTAAAGCAAAATGACCTACAGGAGCAACAATCAGAGAATAGTGCATCAGCTGTCACTGCACAGCCAACCATTTACTGCTAGCTTGTTCCAGAACAACAGCTGTCATAAGATGGCATTTTGACATCCAGATATATTAAGTTCTACATTTTACTTCACGATCAGGAAAGAAAACATATAGCTTGTATGGAGACCTGACAAAAGATGAAAGCAAATACAACGTGGGAAAGGCACTTTCGAGTTCATTCTGCAACTGCCATGCTCACCTGAAATCAATGTACCAAATGTGTGTACTACAGCCTGTGCATTCGGTGTAACGACAGCTGTTAATGCACCCTGTTGACACTATTACCCAAAATACATGGCAGCATCACAGCTCCTCAAAAGGTAATTTTCCAGGTAGCAAAGTAAAATAGAGGCACAGCAATCTGCGAGGGCCACAATTTTATATTGGCAGAGAAGGGTTCACTGTTTATATATCACTGCACTGTTAACAGTTTCCTGACATGATTATTTTGCCCATTCATTTGAAATACAAAAATCGACAAATCACCGAACACCAACTGCATCCACAGGAGGCATATAACTACAGAGTCAACCTTGCAACACTTTTTAAAACCGCACAACAGTCAGCACTCATTTTCTTACTGGCCGTTGTCACTGTAAGTGCACCGATTCAAAATGACGACCACACAGCACAACGCTGAGTGTGCCGCAACAGTGCACGCCGCAGTAACAATTATGCACTTTGGCCGTTGTAACTGCTGACATGCAATTGGGCCGCCAAAGTGGCGGAGCATGATTACGAGGCTCTAGGCACACCCCTACTATTATAATCACGCCGTGCTAGTTGTGATAAACATGTGGCTGCATCCTACATGAATTTAAACGATACTTCTATTACTGTAGACGGAAACCTTCCTTGTCATTCGATCTTCGTGGCAGAAAATGCTGCTTGCTAAGTTAGTTCGTTTTCAACAGGTGTAACTGGAGCAAAGCAGTTAAATGTAGTACCTGGTAAGGGCCAGAGTAGAGGACGCAAGACGAAAAAGAAAAAAAGAGGGAAACCCGCAGTGGTGGCCTTTCGTTCTGTCGCCTACTCAATCAGCAACACAAACGTTTTATTTTTGGTAGTGCCTAGCGCATTCCTCCCAGACCGAACGCTAAACACTGCCACCAGAAAATGCAGCACGGGCGGAACCTATACACCAAGTCCTAGAACTGCAGATGACGTCTAATCAGCTGGTCTCCCTCTTCCCTGGACGGCCCTTTACACACTTCACGTCGATTTCGTCTTTAATTTGTGATGTATATTTCCTCACAGTTGTGCGAGTGAAGCAATACACGCCGCAAAATGTTGCCTGTAAACGACACCCAAATAAACTTACCCACCTGGAAAATGATGACCGCCGATTGCAGCGACTGGGTGGCAGATTGCTCGACTACTTCAGAGGACTTTTTCAAACGCACACTTCTGCTACAACTTGGCCGGACCACTGGTAAAGCATCACACCGCCAGCACGCACCACAAAATCCGCGTTTTGAACACTACATAGCAGCGTCTTCGGGCATCATTTTTGTGCATTTGACGTCAACTTCGGCAAACATGAACTATTGGGCGGCCCCAGTAACGAGGCGCACGCACGCAAATATAATAAGGATTAGCTGCAGTAGTTAGCAGCAAATATTAACTCTTAATGAACTGTCACACTAGAGGCACTACCACAAAGAAAGAAATCCTACCGCTATCGACGACCATTCTTCCCATTCTTCCGCGTCCACCATGGAGGAAAGAAAAGTTTTTTCTTCCTCCATGGCGTCCACGGCCAGCATGGCCGGCTACGCGGCTACGGCTCCTCAAAAAGAAGCCACCAGCAACCATTGTAACAAAACTAATAAAATAAATGTATGGCTTTGATTTTGTCAAAATTTATTATTGCGGTTTATTTCAAGCAATTATACAGTTGAAATAACTATAGTTATGTATTAAGAACCTAATGTTTAATTCCAGCTGGTACTAGCCCTCGTTGCTATGCAACTCTGGTTGCTATGCAGCTTAGTGTTATGACACATTCAAAACAATGCGGAAAATTGTGTCCAGAAAGGCAAAAATTTATCATTTAACAATTTGTCGAAACAAAAACGCGTAATATAAAGCTATCGACAGTTCTACACTTTGCTGTAACCAGTTGGCAACATTGGCTTGCTTTTTTTTTGTTCGTTGTTGTACTGGTTGTACCGTTCATTTATGGTACCGTTATCCCAAGATTTCGAAACTGTCATATTATCTTAATAACCCAGTCCCGTGGGCCCTGAGGGCTGGGAAAGTTCGGAGAAGGAAACGCACGGCTTTCATTCTGTTCCCGTGCTCTGTGGGATGGACGCCGCCGCACGTGAGCCCTGGGAAGGACTACCGTTCAAGAAAGTACGTGCGTATTGTGTCGATGTGTGGTATTAGTCCTTTGTTGATCTGTGTCTGGCTTAGGCGAGGTGATAAGAAACGAGTGTGCACATTTCTTGGTATTTTGAAGTCCACAGCAGTGCCTTTTTGTCAGTGTCAGTTGTGCCGTTATTTTTGAAATACGTTTTTGAATTTTCCCAGAGTGCATTTTTTTGTGTAATTGGTTTTCGTTCTCTGAAGGCGGCATCCCGTCATATGACAGCAATTATGCGCTCACGTTTGACTTAGCATCGTAGACGTCACAAGTTTGCAGCTCGAAAGACCAGTACGCGCAAAATTTCGCGCTCTGACATAAACGCACTTTTTAATTAATTCGTTGTCAGGCGTACAGCGATCGGAGGAGCACGCATGCCGCCCTACTGGTGTCCTTAATAACCGCCTTGTATTTTTGTCTAAATGTAGCCTTTCTACATCTGCCATTGCATGGCGTTTTGAAGACTAGTGTGTGCGTGGCATGGATTAGAAGTGGGCAGTTGCCGGTGCTCGTTTCTGAAATGCCCATCAGTGTTCTCATTCTGTAATTTCTACAATTTTTTTTAGCCATTTAGCTGGCATATCAGCGGTGCCGCGCACGTTTGCGGTAGATTTCAAAACATGCCGAAGATTACTTCAAAGCCACATTCGCAAAAAGGCACTCCGCGAAGTTCACGACCATATTCATAATCATGTAATTGCCCCTGTGGTCCCCTGGTATTTCTTAGGGGGTCATTAAAACAGTTTCCTACTAGTTATGTGCCAGAGATCATTGCCACCAAATTTCTAGCCTGTGCAGTACAGTGTCTGGATCCTTTGTGCAGACTACAGTACTGGGGGACACCTTTCTGTGCCAATGGAAAGGTGGCTACAGAGGAGAGCAAACTTCTTTGTGTTACTGCGCCAATGTATTGACTGATAAATCGGTTTTGAGTTCAGTTCTGGCGTGACAGATATGCATTTGCTACAGATCATTTCCTTGTGTGAGATCCGTAGTTGAATGCACTGAACCACGCTCACTGATGCAGGCATATTGGCATCTCCTTCCCTACACCCTATTTGTTTCTCAATACAAGCCAATGGTTTTACTGGAGAACTTGGAGCAACTTAATCATTTACTGTACGGATGGTAGCATCCAGCTCTGTACCATCAATGAATTAACTTGAATTATATGTAGTTTCGAAGGCATCCTCTGATATGTTAACTCTTCTGGGGCTGAAACTGGGCAGTACCACAGACATGCAACGTGCTTGAATAGTACAGGCATGGTATAACGAAAGAGCAGCACGCACCCACTATGGCACGAAGTAAAATCTCATTTGGATTGTGTTGAGTGCGTTGAAGGTGAAACTGTCATACTGCTGCACTCTTGTCATTACACAACTTCAAGTGGTCTTCCAGTTGCCAAACGAAGCCGTTTTACCATTTCAAGACCTTCGTCTTGAGACATGCAACCGTTGGCTCACTTACGCCAGCTTATGCCAGGCTCATTCGGCTAACCGAATGAAATGGGGAAATGATGGAGAGTCCCAGTTGCGTCAGTGTCACTTGGGCCCACATTTTGCAGGCCACTCGCTTCGTTTGTTTTGACAGCTTTTTGTTCTCAAGTAAATTTAGTGGGGTGAAGAAAGTTTCGCCCTGCTGTACGGGAAGAAAGCTGCTGTCAAAAAGAAAACCGTGTTTTTTTTCTCCTGACCAGAACCTATGCGATGCCAGTGGCAAACACGGCAAACAAGAAGCCCAAAAATCTACATTTATGCTCTGTTTTACAAACTCTGACTATCACTTTATTGGCAATATCTATTGAAGGCTAAAAAATAAGCGCTGTTTTTAAATTGCTTAGATTATGCCCACCAAAATATTTTTGTTGGACTGCGTCCAGCTGCGCAGCAAAACAGTGTCGTTCGGCTCTGTAGTTGTTACTGCATTGCACAGAAATTTGTGCACGAGTTGAGGGTTATAAAGCCCTGCTCCCCTCAGGCAGAAGCAGTTGAGCTAGTTCTGTGCAGCTTGCTTCTTTTCTGCCTGTGAAAAGGTGAATATTTTCCTTTGCTGCATTTATAGAGAATGTAGCTTTTAGTTTGAAATTGGTGTGCAGGGCAGAATAAAGGAAAGGAGAGAAGCCGTAAACCTTGTAAAAAGCCATTAATAAGATATTGAGAACCTAAATCAAGACCAGGACATGTAATGCTGTCAAATAAAGGTAGCATACTGAAGCAAAATGGAGAGGCGAGCTAGTTGGTTCGCAAATTCCATGAGTGAAACTTAAGCGCAAAAATTTTTTTCACAGGGACGAGAAAGGGAACGACACAGGCGCTTACTATCAACTGAAAGTTTTAATGAAAAAGAATACACATATATACCACCCCCAGACCGAACAACCCAGCACGTGTGCCTTTCGCACATGCGTACGGCCGTACAAGAGAACCGCCCCATTCCCTTCTCGTTTTTCTTCTCCTTTCCCTCATCCTCTACCCCCTCTCCTTGAGAAGTTGCACTTCTTTATCTAAAATACTCAGCGACGGGTGACTTATGCAATCGGGACCCTTAATCCGGATATGGAGGCTTCTGCAAGTTCCCTGGTGGCACGGTCTCTGTGCTTAAAAACTACTACCGTGTCCGTGAAGTGTGGCTGACAACGTGGCTGATAACCGCATTTAGAACAGTGCTGCGCCAGGTGTGTGTAGAGCTTTCCCTTCAAAGAGGAATGATGCTCTCTCAGGCGTACACTAAGACCGGGGCCGGTCTGGCCGACGTACACCCGGCCACAGGACATGGGAATGCAGTACCCAACACTGGCCATGCAACGAACAAACTGGAGCCCGTGTTTTATCAAACAACCTCGTGGGGAAGAATCGCCCAGGGAATCGAGCCTGTTGCTAACCATGGCGCATAAACCGCCCAGCTTGTCCCTGGCCGAGAACACCACCTTGACGCCGAATCTGTCAGCTGTCTTCTTGAGGCGATGCGACAGCGCATGTACATAAGGAATGACTGTCACTTTTTTGCTCTGGTCGGTATCTGCTATGTGATGCGCGAACCCTTTCAACTGTTTTACAAGACGCTGACAGATTGCCTGGAGGACGGAGAGGGGAACCCTGCGTTCTCCAGCCGAACTACTTGTGCATTAAAGCTTTGTTGCGCCAAATGATAACAGGACTTGCTGACTGCGGATTTGAGACACGTGTGGGCTATCCCGTTCTTAACCAGCTTGGAATGAAAAGAGGCGAAGTTCAAGAGTGGCTTATTAGAACGGCGCGCGTACATCCAGCATGTATGGTGCCGTGAGAAACGAAGCTCGAGGTCAAGAAATTTCAAGGTGCCTTCAACTGGAACCTCGGTCGTGAACTTCAAAGCTTTACCTTTCGCCTTGAAGGCATCAAGAACAGCACATTGGAAGGACTCCATTTGTACGTTGCAGCCCAGAACCAAAAAATCGTCCACATAGCGGAAAACCTTAGCGGCAACGCCCTGTAAAGCGAGCTGCAAATCACAGTCAACCTTGCACAGGAAAATGTTGCTCAGGACTGGAGCAGCCTTAGACCCAATGCACACTCCCGACTTTTATACGTATACCTTATCTTCAAACCCCACGACAGTACTCTGAAGGTAGAAACTGAGCAGCTCTAAAAACGCCTCCACGGAGATTCCACTTCGATTCACAAAGGCCAGCTCATCATTGTCGTTTGTGATGGAATCCCTAGTACGTCTCATCATCACATCGTGAGGTAGGGAGTAAAACAGGTCCTCAACGTCCACGCTAATTCCCGACACGTTCAAGCAACCAACAGAGGACAGATACTCCACAACCGCCTCAGAGTTCCGCACCGAAAACGGATCAATGATGGTCAAAGATTCTAAATGCTTCTGCAAAAAACCCGAAACAGCCACCTCTTACGACCCTCGCTCTGAAACGATAGAACGGAAGGGTACCCCCAGCTTGTGGGTTTTTGCCGCGAAAAACAGCCTCAGTGTGTGTTCCTTCTCCTTCTTAATAGCCGTGGCCAGGCTATCCAGATTCCACGAAGTACACATGTCCAGGGCCCGGTCCCTGGCTACCATGCCACTGACATGTACCTCTGAAATTCTTACGCACCGCACCGAGTGCCCTTTCTGCGGATGCGGACTGCTCTAGGACAACAAAATGGCCTGTGGCTGTGACTGTGGCTGGGCAAGGTTGGCTGTGATTTGCAGGCAGCTCGCTTTACAGGGCGTTGCCACTAAGGTTTTCCGCTATGTGGACGATTTTTTGGTTCTGGGCTGCAACGTACAAATGAAGTCCTTCCAATGTGCTGTTCTTGATGCCTTCAAGGCGAAAGGTAAAGCTTTGAAGTTCACGACCGAGGTTCCAGTTGAAGGCACCTTGAAATTTCTTGACCTCGAGCTTCGTTTCTCACGGCACCATACATGCTGGATGTACGCGCCCCGTTCTAATAAGCCACTCTTTAACTTCGCCTCTTTTCATTCCAAGCTGGTTAAGAACGGGATAGCCCACACGTGTCTCAAATCCGCAGTCAGCAAGTCCTGTTATCATTTGGCGCAACAAAGCTTTAATGCACAAGTAGTTCGGCTGGAGAACGCAGGATTTCCCCTCTCCGTCCTCCAGGCAATCTGTCAGCGTCTTGTAAAACAGTTGAAAGGGTTCGCGCATCACATAGCAGATACCGACCAGAGCAAAAAAGGGGCAGTCATTCCCTATGTACATGCGCTGTCGCATCGCCTCAAGAAGACAGCTGACAGATTCGGCGTCAAGGTGGTGTCCTCGGCCAGGAACAAGCTGGGCGGTTTATGCGCCATGGTTAGCAACAGGCTCGATTCCCGGGGCGATGCCCCCCCATGAGGTTGTTTGATAAAAAAAACACGGGCTCCAGTTTGTTCGTTGCATGGCCAATGTTGTGTACTGCATTCCCATGTCCTGTGGCCGGGTGTACGTCGGCCAGACCGGCCGCTGTTTTAGTGTACGCCTGAGAGAGCATCATTCCTCTTTGAAGGGAAAGCCCTACACACACCTGGCGCAGCACTGTTCTAAATGCGGTTATCAGCCACGTTGTCAGCCACACTTCACGGACACGGTAGTAGTTTTTAAGCACAGAGACCGTGCCACCAGGGAACTTGCAGAAACCTTCCATATCCGGATTAAGGGTCCCGATTGCATAAGTCACCCGTCGCTGAGTATTTTAGATAAAGAAGTGCAACTTCTCAAGGAGAGGGGGTAGAGAATGAGGGAAAGGAGAAGAGAAACGAGAAGGAAATGGGGCGGTTCTCTTGTACGGCCGTACGCATGTGCGAAGGGCACACGTGCTGGGTTGTTCGGTCTGGGGGTGGTATATTTGTGTATTCGTTTGCATTAAAACTTTCAGTTGATAGTAAGCGCCTGTGTCGTTCCCTTTCTCGTCCCTGTGAAAAAAATTTTCGCGCTTAAGTTTCACTCATGGAAAAAGGTAGCATGATGGAACGATGCAGTGAGAGTAAAGGGTGATGGAAAAGGTATTATGTCAAGGTTAAATATGCATTAGGTTTAATGAGCAACAACGTATGGGTACGAGCTAGTTGGTACTCCATCTAAACACCGTATAGCGCAGTAGGCAAGACACAGGACGAAGGGGACACCACAGCACCAAAAGCCTGGCTAGTACCGTGGGTGCACCATGATCAGAACACAATCTTTTACTTTCTTATTTTCTTTCTCCCCCCCCCCACTCCCCCGAGGTGTAGGCTAAGGTTGGAGTTGCCATGCGGCATAAAGTGAAATGCGTGAATGAAAGCATTGCCTCTTTTTTTTCTGTGGTGTCGTTTGAGGAGAGGAGCGTGTGTACTGTGTCAGATGACTGGTTCCTCTTTTTTTTCTTATCGCCAATCAAATGCCTTGCGAGCTGCTCCACTCACAATGGGTGCCTACAGAAAATGTATTATATTCCAGGCGAGCACCTCTTAATTAAACAACGTACAGATGCATTTATTGCTACAGCAGGTGATTTAGCAGTCACTAAAACCCCGTGTTATATTTCGTTACACATTGAAAGTCACTGGTGTGCAGTGGAGTAAGCTCGAATGAACATTACCCTTGATTTCTGTATCACACCAATGTTAAAGGCTGTATTAACAACACAGATTTTCCTGTACCCACTCCTAGATTGAAGAACTCTCTAGCCAGGGAGGCTCAACAGAGGCAGTTTGTGCAAGGCGCCTGCTGAAGTTGCTGTTGGCGGACAGCTTAGCCATGGAGTTTTCATGGTTTGGCAAGAAGGGGAAACACTCCTTTTCCCAGCTGCGACTAGCACCTGGCATTGTGTGTAAGTTGATGTCTTCATGTTATTACAGACATCAAATTCTTTCACCAGACAATGTATAGTGCCCCAATTTCTATTGTCAGTCACATCCTGTGCAAATGTCAGCTGTGTTGACAACCGGCAGCTTATTACTTTTTTTTGCTAGAAGAGGTATTAAATTTGTCTGAGCCTTTGTAGCACAGAATTTTTACCCCCTTTCCTACTGTTATGGCCTGCAACTATTTTGGCAGTTTCGGGCACCAAAAAAAGAACGCAAACTGTGCAAGAACCCCTGTAATCACTAACTGATGGAGTCATGCAGTTCTCTTCATCACTGAAGTCATCATTGCTTTATGTCAGTGCGCCGCCATAGAACGCACGTGATGAGGAAACAGTAAGGCTTCTGAGAAAACAGCGTTCAAGTGAAAACGCTCTAGAATCCAGATGGTCTGTTCTGAACATTGTGCTGCACATTAGTACAGAGTGAGAAAACTTTAGCAAATTTCCTTTATTCCTCTAGAGGTGGTGCATCATGTATACAAAGAATATGGACACATTGCAGTGAGGAAGCCCACGAAGTTTAACCTTAGACTCCGAAGCCGGGCAAGCCCGACAGGGGACCACTGTGGCCATGTTGAGTTGTCGTTAATCGGGCAGGGCAGGCAATGAACCGCAAAGGGTTAACCTCTTGTTTACATAATGTTCTGCAGTTATAATCCGCTGTGATCCTTATGAAACTGCCTTGGGATGTGATGATGTCAGCGAATTTTACTAGTTTGGGTTTTTGGCAAAGTTTTAAGGCATACAAATCACGATGGTTGATATTACCGCACAGTTTGCTTCCTTTATTCAGTGGGATACCCTGATTGAACTTTGAACAGGTCTGCATTGTGTTGAATGCAGTATTGTACTTTGAGTAAACATTGCATGAAAAGAATAGCTCAGTATGCAGCACTCTGCTTTATCAAAGAGGAAAGGTGACATTGCCAAGCATCTCCAACTCGCAGCAGAAAATAGCGATGTTGCTTAGCTTGCAAAGCTCAGCAACAGACTACTGGCAGCAATGACAAGCTGATGCTGGTCGTTGCAGCTTATTACCACTTCTAGATGGGAACTCTAGGTGAAAACGGTTAAAAAAAACACGAAAATAAGAGGACTATAATATGATCGCTCTATAGGTTGGCAAGCATGATTAGTCAAAGTAGCCACGAAATGTATTCCCCACTGGTAACCCTACAGATCATCAGACAGCCCATCTAGGGAGACCTTGGCTGCTAACAATTATAGGAATCATGAAGACAGAATACAAGTTTTGTTCTTTTGTTCTTTGGGCCGATAACAATAATGCCAATTTTATCACAGGCCTGAAACAAATAATCTGCATACTAAGGAAAAGCATGTGACGCAGTGCTGACACCTGAGCCACTTCCTGGAGATGTCTGTGTGATATCAAAGAAGCATGTTTGTGCACCTCTAACCAAAGCCACCTCCAAGAAAAATGACTGGGCAATTACCTTATGTATGCAATTATAAGAGGAGGGTGCTGTTTGGAGGGTCAAAAAAGAAAAAAGTATATTTCTGCCGATATGAAATGAAGCAGGGAAGACAATTAAATTCCTTACCGTTCAGCAAAGCAGACACCAAGATTTCACAAATTATCTGCGCATGAAGATATTTATTCAGCGGGAGACGACATGCACGCTCAGAAACTGCTGTGCTCAGAGGTGGTATCCGAGTTCTCCAACTTATGCACTTGAAGAGGGCAGCGTTCTCAGTGCCATCAAGAGCAATAGAAATGCAGTGTTTGCGGGAGGCTGCTGCCACCATGGCTTCGGGGATCGCTGCCCAAGTGTCCACCACACACTGGGCAGCGATCCCCAGCATACACAGAGAATCCAACTTTAGAAACACTATAAAAATCTTGCAGGAGGCACTCCGAGAACTCCAACAAAAAATGCAAGATGGCGTCCTGACGTGTTTGCAAGCATTGTGGCTTTTACTGGCTTGAAACAGCTACTGCTGGCTTAGATCGATCACATGGTCGGATACATCTGCTGCCATGGCCTCTGCTGTATCACAAGCTTTTCAGCACACTTGCAGTTGCCAAAATTTTGTAATTACTATCTGCAGCCTGCATTTGTTTAAAGTGTTATTTTGAAATCTCTATGTTGCATTTCTAACAGTGTTTTTGAACTCTTTGAAATGGTCATAATGTGGAATTCACACCGAAACTTTCACACCAACATCACCATATATACTGAGCTTGGAATATAAGACGGGGTATGACTTTGAGACTACGGATTTTGAGAAAAACCCTCGCCTTATATTTGAATAAATACGGTAATTCGTTTAACTGTACTAATTCAATGCTAACAGGCAGTTAACATACTGATCACTATGTTGATAGTGGCAGCCCATAACACATCACTCCTGTCTAAATTACGTCAGTGCCTTGGAAAGCTTTTCAATATTTGTTGCATTGTTTTGGTATAAGAAAACGTCTTTTTTGGGCTGGAATGGAGTGGTGTGAGCTACCGAAGGCTAGTTCTTTCAGAGTCAGCAAAGTTGTATTTTGTCTGCATGGCCTGTTTACATATTAATTTGTGCTCCATATTTGCTGAACAGTTTGGCATTGCAATGTGGCATGGTAAGTTGCATGCTGCAGCAGAAGCTGTTGCTGTAACAGCCAACAGTGGTAAAGCTGCCTAAAGAAGGTGAGGCTGCCCAAGCCTCACCTTATTTACGCCTTCTCACCTCCCTTCTTTGACGCCGCCCTACTGATCTTGAGAATACCCAACGCAAATGGCTCAGTGGTTATAAGGTGCAGCGCTGCTAAGTACGAGGACGCGGGTTCGATTCCTGGCCGCCAAGGCGCCTTTTTCCGATGGAGGCAAAAAGCAAAAACGCCCGTGTACACGAGATTTCGGCGTACGTTAAAGATAACCAGGTGCTCAAAATTAGTCTGGAGCTCTACACTACGGCGGGCCTCATTGCCTGTGTTGCATCGGCACATTAAAGCCTGCAGTCAAATCAATCAATCAATCAATCAATCTGATCTTGAGAATGGATTCAAGCAACTACTTAAATATCGTGAATTTCTGCAGTCGTTTTTTTAGATTTTGGCTCAATTTTTTAGGTGGGTGTTATTGCCTTGGTAAACTTCTAGAATTTGGGGGTTCATCTAGTTTAACCACTTTAGGCTTTATGCTTTAGAAGCACGCAATTTATTGCAACCTAGATGCAGTCATTGTGTGTACAGCAACTGACGTATTTTGCACTGAGCGCTACTGAATGCAAAATAACTTTTTTAGAGGGGCCATGACGACATAATACAAGTTTTGTTCAACAGGAAAACTGGCATCAACAAGTTGGATACCAATTTATATCAAACTTCGAGGAAATTGCGATGTTAATGGGAACACAAGAGCTGGTGGGAACTCCCCAGCCACTCTCCGGTGATTTCGTTGTGACGTCAGGGAATTGTGTTTGTGCAATAGGGGCCAGCCCAAGCCAGCACCAAGGCACATTACTGCGCATTTGACTGGGGCGGGTTTGAGCTAGTCAATTAAATGATAATCGGCAGTTAACACAAGGATATGTTCTTAATGTATCCCCCCCTCTCCCCCCCCCACTCGCCTTATGCTAACTTCGTGTAGCCCAAAATTTAAAAGTTCTTCAATATTTCTTGCATTTTGTCTTTTCAAAAAGGTGTATTGTGGCTGAAATAGAACTGAATGGGTCACTGGAGACTAGTTTTTGTAAATAGAACGAATCTTAGGGTCCATGGCCCTTTTAAAAGTGTGGCGACACTGTGGCCATGTGGTGAATTTGTGGTTTTGATCTGAGAAATTTCCAGGGCTATGTTTCAACTGTAAGTGAAGATTTTGATGTTGCTGTGGCACTAATGAGCACTAATGTATCTTTTTGCACTGCTGCTGTGAAGTCTTCGCATGGTGCAACTGACTTTGAAGTTGAAGCAGCTATACGGGAATGACTGCGTCATGCTCCTGCCAGGCACAGGCTTGCGTCAGAAAAGGTAACAATTTTAGCTCTACTAGCCAAGGGTTCTTTTGCGGCTTGCAGGACAATAAATTCCCAACGCAGCAAAGGGAAAGGGGGTGCGGAGGGTTTCACTCACGGAGCACACTGTAGATGAGGCGGCGAATTTACCCAGCATTCCAGCGCAGAGGTGGCTGGCATGGCTTTGTATGGTTTTGTCATCTGCTTAACTGACCATTATTTTGGGCCTGTTTTGGTCCAGCTTTGCGTCCATTGCACACTTCCTTTGCACGGCTTGAATAACTTGTTCGACAGTACCTCCTGGGTAACCTTTACACGACTGAATTAAGTGGTCGTACGGCAAAGATGCATTAAGGATTGGTTTGCAGGGTGAAAAGGAAATGTAGAGGCCACATACAGACATCTGGCGCTATAAAAACACCACCTTTTGCGCACTGCTTGCCACGAATGGGAGAATAAGACTGTGTATTCTCTATTGCTGAATACCAATTTGGTTGTGTTCTAAGAGGTAGAACGAAAGGCAAAAGGAGCAACTGGTTCTGGTAAGTAGAGGATATAAAAGTTTCCTCAGCTTTCTCGCTATTCTCAAACTTACTAAACTAACTGTTGTTTACATCGGTATAAATGGGAATCACTAAGCCCACATGCCGAATTGTTTCGGTGTGTGTGCTTGTTGTGTGCAGTGGTGTAGCCTCTAGCTAGCGCTTCAGGATGGCTAGGTTCCGCTGTCTCACCCTTCGAAAGACGCTCCCATCCGTCTTCTTTCTCCCGACTCACGGCCAGGCTACAGCGGTGGCGTCCGCCGCTGTAGCCCGCCCTTGGCTGAGGCTGCTGCTGAGTTCGGGACGCCACCTTCAAAAATTTCATCGAGTAATGGCTGGCAGAATCTCTGGTTTCACTCTTTGTAGAGCCACGTGTGTGAATTCAAGTGACGAGAGATGGGCAATTGTTTTGGGTGTCGTTTAAAGCTTTGCTTTACAACCACCTTCACACCATGGACTGGAGCCATTTTTTTCTCCCAGCACATTTCCACCATCGACCAGATTTAGGGAGAATCCCGAAGGTGGAGTAAGTTTCTGCAAAGGAAAGTTTGACATCCACCTCAATGCGGTGTACAGGTACAAGGGAAAGCTATACAGATTCCTCAGAAACATCGCAGTTGAAAAATTCGTCCTGTTCCAGGATGTGAATTTGAACCACTGCTTGACCGGAGCAGTTGCTCTACCAACTAAGCTAACCAGGAGGCTAGTTGTTTGTAGCATAGAGTTTCTCAATATCACCTAGAGCGGCAAGTGTCGCTGCGATCGCACTCCGCCATGGGAATTGCGAGTAGTGTGCGAATCGGATTGGCACCAATTGTCTAGTACAAAGGGCTATGGATAAGGCTTCTCGGCTCTGAAGTGCTTGTTAGTTCTGTTTTGCGGTGTGCTTTTCCGTTTTTGGGGTGCCAATTTCTGGCATTCAATGGCTATCACAGATATGTCTAAATACCAGCGTGATTAGCACTTAACGCATGCTCGCGTTAGCGGCGAGCTTCTTAAGATGAAGGGGTGACCACATGCTGTGACGGCGATAAGCGATGCCACAAATGTAACTCAAAAGGTACAACAGCAGTGTGTACTGGGTGACAGCGACAAGCGAAAAAAAATTAATATACTGCCGCCAATGTCCTCTGTCGTCGTTGCTCGTCGCTACAGTTCACTGTATCACCGCTGCCGCTCGCTTGTGGGCTGCTTCTGGACGGCCAAAAGCGAACGAAGGTCCCAGCGGCCTGTTATATGCCGCTTAATACTGCTTGCCGACGCCGTCGTCCACACTACAGCCAGTAAATAAGCTACTCTAGCCCACACTATCCGTTTTCTGCACACATTCAGTTACAATTTCCGCATCGCTCGTCGCCGCCGCTGCGTTTACTTACCCCTGGAAGCATGCGCTGCCTTGGCCAGGTTCAATGGGGCAACATACATAGTTACTCAACAAGCCAGTATTTATTTGCCATTTAAAGCGTTCATTCAATTTGAAGACTCACTTGAAGACTCGCTTGAAGACTCACTTGTGGTAATAGCAGCGCCTATGAGTTTGTTTATATCTGCTTGGACAAAACAAATACGACGCGATTACATAATTCTTGCATATCTATGTTGCATCTGCTTCACCTGCCAAAACGCATAGCATACGATAATAATACTGTATTGAGAGGAAGCAAGAACACAGTTTAAAACAATCTAAACAATTTTTAGCTAAATCTTTGATATTACAAAAAAGTCATAGCAAACCTTACCCATTTTGAAGTATGTAATATTTAAAAATAAATCCGGGATGGCCCGCTGTATCTGGTGGCGTGAGCCGAAGGCAGCACTTCTGCTTTTTTTTTTCTTTATAACCCACAAATTTGTTTTGAAACATAAGCCCTCTAACACAGTGTCTTATATAAAATAAAGTTTGTTAACAGCGGCACTTTTGGCAGCAATTTTTTAAACAAAAACTCAATTAGAGTAGCCCCAAAGTCTTTGCCGGCCATGCCACACCGAACTTCCGGCCGAACTACACACTATGGCGGCACTAGAGTGAACTAGAATAGGGGAGTGGCCCGAGTGGGCTGAGACAGCGTTGCTTTCGGCGTGCCGCGCGCCGTCGACCACCGCTAGGATGGCTAGGGGCGCTGGTGCGCGATCTCGCAGCTAGTCAGCCGTGCCCGCGCTGTCGCCGCGGCCTTCAGACTAGATGAAACGTGGAAGGCAGTGGGTGCACTTGCGTTCGGTGAAATCGGGTGCGTTCTGACGTGTTTTTTTTATCAAAACAGTGAGACAGTGTATTTCGTCAAGGACTGGCATGTGAGTTTATGATAGCTTCCTTGACATTTTGAGTGTGGTGTTGGCTAAGCAGCAGTGCGAACTTGGGTGCAGTGAGCATTGTAAGGCTGTTGCGGCAGAGGTGAGCGCGTTTTACCTCATGACCCGCATTCACTTCTACATCAAAAGCATCAACAGAAGCAATTCAAAAAGACAGCAATCTGCAAAGTATGCTAAACTATAGGCAAATGCTCGTACAACTGGACAAAAGGGCGAAATAAACTGTGCCCCCACACTAAAATGTAATCTGTTCTATCTCGTTCACGTGATGTATATTATTTATATTGCAACCGGGTTTGAAAAAAGTGAAGCTGTGCCATTAGCTATACACAACTTTGCTTAACATGTAACATGGCATAGTTGATAGATTTGTTAGTGAACATTCCCCGCACGGGGCACCTTGAGCAATCTTGGTGACGGTACTGGCGATACCGCGGACCCCGAGCCCCCAAACATACGCTGGATCCAACCGTGGCAATGTGTTTATAGGTGGAGGGTTAGAAACCACGAACGGTGGCCGTCGGAGCCCAGGTCAAGCTCCGGCGGATGGGCTCCCTGTCTGTCTACCAGGCAGGGAGCTCCGGGACCTCTTTGGCTACCAGGGTAAGGTCAAAGAAGAAAGTACCCCAGTCTCCCTGCTTTTCAATGTATCATATGGCATTTTCGAAACCCCCCCGAGACGTGATCGGCCCCCGAAAAGGGGCCGCACCGAAGTTTCCTTTCCACCCCTACCAACTATCAACGTTCCAAAACATGACAACTATCCCCGTTTTTTGGTCCTCGAATCAATAGACAAATCCAAACCCGTCTCCTCCCAATCTGTATTCCTCGTCTCCAAGTTCCTTGAAGGAATCATTGGCAAATCTTTCGAAGCAAAAAAACTACGAACAGGCGAAGTGTTGGTTGAAGTCAAGACGCAGCAGCAAGCCACAAATCTCCTGACCCAAACCCGCATGGCAGATCTGGACATCACTGTCACACCCCACCGCAGCCTCAACAGCTCGCAGGGGGTGATATCTCAGCCAGATCTGCTAAGTGAAACAGAGGCCGACCTTCTGGAAGGCCTGAAGGATCAGGGCGTAACAGCTGTCAGGAGAATCACCATCCGTCGCGACAATGTAGAAATATCAACAAAGCACGTAGTCTTAACATTCAGCAGTTCAAAACTTCCTGAGCACATCAATGCTGGTTTCATTAGGTGTGGTGTACGTCCGTACATACCTAACCCGCACCGCTGCTACAAGTGCCAGCGGTTCGGGCACGCTACGACTTCTTGCCGCGGCAAACAGACCTGCGCAAAATGCGCCGCACACGACCACCCCACTGAAAATTGTGACTCCACCACCTTCACCTGCGCAAACTGTCAGGGGCCGCACGCGGCATGGTCCCGCAGCTGTGAGAAGTTTCACCAGGAGAAGAAGATAATTCACGTAAAAGTAACCGAGAACATCTCCTTCCCCGAGGCGCGAAAGAGGTTCGCCTCTTTCCCCCTGGGGAGGTACGCCGACGCAGCTCGCCGGGGGGCGGAGCGGCGTCTTGTTTCGGCGGGGACCCAGTACCGCGAGTCGGACTTGGTCCCGCCCCCGCCCCCCTCTGGGTTGCCTCAGGCAGCCCAACCCGCCTCCGCACCGCTCGCTGAGCCAGCAGCGGCTGTGGTGGCAACCACGTCTCGTGGAGATGCTGCTGCACCCACTGCTTCCTCCTCTCCACCGGCCCGAAGCGCCTGCGAGGGCCCGGAGGAGATGGAGCTGGAGGAAGCCGCAGCAGTTCCCACCTCCGCCGCACCGCCTGTGCCACCCGGGGCGCTCCTGACGCCCTCGGCGGTCGCGGCCAAAACGAAGGGCACTGCAAAGGGTGCCCAGTCCAAGTCTAGGGGGCCCAGTCCGCTGGGCACCCCCTTGCCCTCAGATGACGACCTAGACGTCGAGCCGTTCCGGCATGCACCACAGCGGAAGGAACGGGCTCCGGCGTCCAGGTCAGTAGACAAAATGAAAAAGCCCCTTCCAAGAGTACAAGCCCCGAAAGCCGACACGTAAACACACACATACTCCAGTAGATCTAACCTTCAATAATGGGAAGAGAAAATATCATACAATGGAACTGCAGAGGCCTTCTTAAAAATCTTGATGATGTTTATGAGTTACTGCATTCCAATCAGCCAAGTGTCATGTGTGTACAAGAAACACACTTAAATTCCAGACATACAAACTTTTTGAATAGTTACCAGGTATTTAGGAAGGACAGGGTTGGTGGTGGTACATCTTCCGGGGGTGTGGCCATCATTGCCCGAAAGTCCTTGGCGTGTCATTCTATCCTGTTACAGACCGTCCTTGAGGCTGTTGCCATTCGTACCATAATTTTCAATAGGCTAATAACTCTATGCTCAGTTTACATCCCTCCTAATTTCCAGCTCTTGAGCTCGGATTTCGAGGGCCTTATGGATCAGCTACCCACACCTTTCATTCTTTTAGGCGACCTCAACGCACATAACTCTCTTTGGGGCTCTGCTCGCACAGATGCCCGAGGTCGCCTTATCGAAAAATATCTAACATCTTCGGGAGCATGTCTATTCAATACAAACAAGCCTACATACCATAATATAGGACACAATAGTTATTCACACCTCGATTTGGCGATTGGCTCTGCAGTACTCTTTCCATCTCTAGAATGGGACGTTGGCACTAACCCATATGGCAGTGACCACTTCCCAACCACATTAACATACTTAGGTAAAGGCCCGAGCAGTCCATCTTCCCATAACAGGTTCAATGAAGATAGAGCGAACTGGAGTACATTTACAGAAACATCTAAACTACACCACACATCCATTGAACACCTACACGTTGAAGAAGCTACCCAACTCCTCACGGCGCACATCCTCGACGCCGCTGAGAAGTCCATTCCCCACGCCTCTGGTGCTCCGCGCAATCAGAGGAGGCCGTGGTGGAATGAGGACTGTAGGCGGGCGCGAGAGGCCCAGAACAAGGCGTGGGGTATCCTTCGACGGTACCCCACGTCGGGCAACCTTATTTTGTTCAAACGGGCCAAGGCGTTAGGAAAACGTGTGCGCCGTGAGGCAAAACGAGAGAGTTGGCGCACCTTCCTTACATCTATTAACTCGTACACAGACACACACAAAGTCTGGACACGAATACGAAAACTAAAAGGACAACAAACACACAGCCTTCCCCTGGTTAGTACAACAGGGGACACACTGGAAGACCAGGCTAACACACTTGCACAACACTTTCAACATGTTTCCAGCTCTGCACACTACACAAACACTTTCCTGAGACATAAAACCACTTGTGAAAAGAAGTCCTTACATGATAATAACAGGTCAAAATCTGGTTACAACTCTGAATTTACTCTTTATGAGCTGAAGGCTGCCCTGAGCACATGTAAACCTTCAGCTCCAGGCGCAGATCAGATTACATACACAATGATACAACACCTACACCCAGATGCTCTTGAAACACTCCTACACTTATACAACAACATATGGCTTTCGGGGCACATTCCGAAATCTTGGAGGGAGGCTATTGTAGTGGCGTTCTTGAAGGAGGGTAAGGACCCGTCTTCTCCCGCCAGTTACCGACCCATCGCTCTCACAAGCTGCCTGTGCAAGCTTCTCGAGAGGATGATTAACAGGAGACTCGTGTACTTCTTAGAATATAATGGTCTTCTCGAGAGCTGCCAGGCCGGCTTCAGGGTGGGGCGATCCACAAACGACCAACTCGTCGCCCTTGAGTCGTATATAAAGGATGCCTTTGTCCACAAACAGTTTTGTGCTACGGTCTTTTTTGATCTCGAGAAAGCCTACGATACCGCTTGGCGATACGGGATACTTTGCGACCTAAAAGCCTTCGGTGTCTCGGGAAATATGTTTAATACACTTCGTAGCTACCTGGCGGAGCGAACCTTTCGTGTGAGAGTTGGCACTGCCCTTTCAAATGTTTTCCTGCAGGAAAACGGCGTGCCTCAAGGCGGCGTTTTGAGCTGCACATTGTTCATTGTCAAGATGAACTCACTTCGAAAGGCGTTGCCACGAACCATTTCCTGTACAATATATGTAGATGATGTGCAAATTTCTTTTAAATCTTGCAATATGTCAATCTGCGAACGCCAAGTCCAGCTTGGTGTCAACAAACTAGCAGTCTGGGCAGATCAGAACGGTTTTAAGCTGAACCCAGTCAAGAGCACTTGTGTTGTGTTTTCCAAAAGGCGTGGGATCAGGCCAGATCCATACATCAAACTGAATGGTGTCTCGATTCCGGTCAAAAAAGAACACAAGTTCCTCGGTATAATTCTTGATGAAAAACTTTCCTTTATTTCTCATATGAAACAACTAAAACAAAAATGTCTTAAAACAATGAATATCCTTAAGGTTCTCTCACACCAATCCTATGGTTCCGATAAAGAACTCCTGCTGCGCTTGTATACTGCTTTGGTTGGGTCTCGTTTGGACTATGGCAGTGTGGTATATGGGTCGGCGAGTAAAACAGCATTGCGAATGCTTGACCCAGTACTACACTTGGGGCTACGGCTTGCGTCGGGTGCTTTTCGCACTAGCCCTGTCGAGAGTCTATATGTTGAATGTAATAAGTGGAACCTTGAGAACCAGCGAACGTACATGGACTTGCTTTATGCTTTTAAAATTTCATCTCAGAATAACCACCCTTTTTATCCTGTCCTTAACGATACATCCACATCTGTGCTGTTTGTAAATCGCCCGTCCATTACTCCGCCTTTTTCACTTCGAGCGAGAGAGCGAGCCTCGGATCTGAGTGCTTCGTTTTTAGACGTATACAGGTCATCCTCTTTAAACATTTAGCCGCCTTGGCAAGTTCGCCCTGTGTCCTGTGACCTTTCTTTTATAGAGCTTGACAAAAATCGGGTACCGCGAGCTGCAATACTTCAGCACTTTCTTTCTTTGCAGTTCAAATATTCACGTGCTGAATTCTACAGTGACGCTTCTAAAACCTCCACTATGGTGTCGTGCGCTGCTCATGGTCCAAATTTCAATGCAGCCAGAACCATGAGCGTGCACACAACAATTTTTTCAGCAGAGGCGTACGGAATTTTACTGATTGTACGACATATCCTTGAAAATCAAATTCCCAATTCTATCATCTACACAGATTCTTTGAGTGTTGTTCGCGCATTATCATCGCATAAACCCCCCAAAAACCACATAATTAATCTTGTATTCAACACTATCATGTCGGTGTATGCGGAGAAGCATCGGCTGCTCCTCTGCTGGGTCCCAGGACACGCTGGGATCGCTGGGAACGAGTTGGCGGAAGAGAGGGCCGGTGCTGCTGCACTCAGGAACACGGTCGACATAACAAGCGTACCATATACAGACCTCAAGCCTCACATAAAACAGCACCTGCGCAGAACATGGCAAACACACTGGGACGAACAGACAGACAACAAACTACACGTAATAAAGCCACACTCGGGACGGTACACAACTGACTCACACAACAGACACACAGAAGTCGCCTTGGCAAGGCTACGGATAGGGCACACCCATGCGACGCACTCGTATCTGCTGACGGGATCTCCTAGACCCCAGTGCGGCAGGTGCGGAGAGGCCCTATCCGTAGTGCACATACTAATCACATGCAAGGCACTTCACACAACACGACACAAACACTTCAGAGAACTCTACAGACAACATCTCCCCCTACATCCATCGTTTTTCCTAGGTGATGATGCCATTGTTTCCGTGAAACGTGTGTTTGAGTATTTGTCCGACGTCAAGTTTTTAAACCTCATTTCCTATCACGCATCATGAAATCTGGCCCTATACACCAGCCATGCTCATTGTCGTGTTGTGATTTTACTTTTGTTTTTGCTGATTTTACTTAGTGTTTAAGGTTTCACCCCTATCATCGACTATTGTTTTGGCGCTCTTTGCCCCAGTTGGCCTTGCGCCATAAACATCCAACGATCATCATCATGTTAGTGAACATTAGTTACTATTCTTTTTTGATAGTAATTATAACAAGAAAAAAAACCACAAAATAATTTATCTTTTGCCATGATAGCCTCTCTGATTTCTGAAAAATGGTGGACTCCTTGCCATATTGGTAAGCAGCAGTTAGTTCCGTTTTTGTGCTATGCGGTGGGTGTAAACTTCCTTTTAGGAGATGGATGTGGGTGTCAACGTGCTTATTTGCGCACATGCGCTGAATAATACATCAGAATTGACTGCGACACCTAGGCTAAAAAATTTGACACTCTTAAATGCTGCTATGCGAGCAATGATGTGTTTTTAGAACTGCGATGCTCTTCCCTGTGTAGGGACTGAACACCTGCCAGTTCGGGAAAACTAAGTAATTATCTTTCGTCAGGCGTGTTGCCTAACAGCGTGTTGCGGAGAACACAGGTGACAGTTCATTGACATTCAGGAGCGCCCGCGCCAGATGTAAAGCTCGAGGTGAATCAAAATCGCGGATAGCGGATCGAACTAAGGTGCCTGCAACCAGAATGGCTCACCACATCGAGGCCGCAGTTCTCGTGAACGACCTGGAGCAGTAGTAAGTGAAGCAAAAGTTGCGTTTGGCCGCTTAGAATCTTGCTTAGCTTCTGAATGTCTTTGAAAGCAAAAAGAGAACGCGAGAAGACTGCAGTGCATGGCCAGACGCGTAGTCTCACTGCGCCAGACCAGCTGCGAAGGGGTGCAGTCGCGCCACCTGGCAATGTCGAAGCCAACCGGAGTGGCTCGGCGCTGCCGCTCGGGACACTCCCTTATTCTAGTACACTCTAGGCGGCACTCATGTAGGCATGAGCGCCTTCGCTGAATCACGTTGACGCTAGCGCCAGATCCCACTGTAGGTGAGTTAGTGAGAAACAATGGTTTGTAGCGCGAGAACGAATTAATCAACAGCTTGAAGTGACACCACTTCGAGCTGTTGATCAATTTGTTCTCTGTCTACAAACGACTAGCCGTTTCGTTAGCTCAGTTGGTAGAGCAACTGCTCCATTCAAGCAGTGGTCCCAAGTTCACATCCTGGACCAGGATGAATTTTTCTTCAACTGCGAAGTTTCTGAGGAATCTGTATAGCTTTCCCTTGTAGCCGTATGCTGCATTGAGTCGGATGTCAAACTATCTTGCTGTGTGATCGTAGCTCTAGCTATCACGGGCACAACTAAAATTACATGTTTATAGTGTATCCCCGATTATGTGCCTTTTTGGTGCTACTAGGGCCACCTTTAGTGAGGTAAAGACCTGACTCATTCAGTTTGTTGGGAATACATGCGCTTGCCTTGGATTCGGAGGGGCCCATGTCCAATGAATGCCTGCAGCCATTTGTAACCAATTATTTTAAAATCAATTGCTTTACTTTCTTTTGTGGCATTCCTTGTGCCTGCCATCTCTTGACCACGGTGACGCCAAATTTTCGGCCTTTTTTATTGCTTTTGTCACATAAAAAAGGCAATGGCAACAGAGGTGCACTGGGAGGAATGACAGTGAGAACCGATGAAAGAAAGAAAAGGGAAAGAAAAAACGTGATGTGCACTGAAGAAGAGCATGAAGAGCACTGATATCGTGGGGTGAGATGTCAAATGTTTATTTATTTATTCATTTGTTTATTTATTTATTTATAAGATACTGGTGTCCGTAGACCAAGCAGTTTGGCAAGTACAAAGTGTGTTACATTCAAAACAAAGCATTGAATGAAGGATACAAATTTACAAACGGTAATTAAACAAACCTGAGAAAAAAAAAGAGAAAAAAAACACAAGAACAAGAGAACATGTCTTGACAGAAAAAAACGTGGTCTGGCCATGGCTAATTGGCTTAGCCCAGCAACCTTCCACCCTGACAAAAGCATTCCGGTATTTTGATGCATCCATGGTATTTCCTGCAGCTCTCTCACAAGCAAGTGTGTTGTAAAATACACATCCTTCAGATTTTTTTTTTGCTGAGGGATTGTGCGCAGTAGCATAGTACGTATGTAAAGGAAATACCTTTGATTAGAAGTATTTAGAAACACCTAGGGATGTTCCAGCATATCTGAATAAAGAGGTACTTAGAGCTATTATGGGATCTATTGAGATCCAGTACAATTACAAAAAAAAACAGGCATATGCTTTCTTTTGAAGTGATTTTAAGACCTCATTAATGATTAGGCCGTATTGGAAATTTCTGTGCTCATATATTTAAATTAGGTGGGGGCAGGAAACTTTGCCTCCACTGCGAGGTGACACCTCATGTTCACTTAAAAATAGCACTACACTAACTTTGCCAAACTTTACTAGCTTTGTAGCTAGCTAGTAAAGCTGTAGCTCAAGCTTTACAAAGGGCCCAGTGAAGCGCATATATAAACTATGTTTAGCTTTGTATCTCTACCCCCCGAGGTTTCTTTCATGCCCATTTGTGTCAACAGAAAACTGCCACGAGCAAATAAAAGAAGTTATTGGCACCACCAGGAAACGAACCTGGGATGAATAGAAAAATGTAGACAGAGAGCCCGTTGTTTTACCGATTGAGCTTCGAACCCATGCGGAGATGACGGTGACAGATGAGAGTGGCACCCATCGAGCACATCTGTGGCTTCCGTTGCCTTCTTGCTTACCGTATTTTCTCGCATATAACCCGCACCAAAAATTGAAAAAAATCGTCCGAAAAGTGGGGGTGCGGGTTATCTGCGAATATTCTGGAAGCAGAGGTTGGCTTCACGGCAATGCATGGCCTGCCATGCAGTCCGTATCTTCATCGTCATCATCAGGTGCAAAGCCAATAAGAAGCCAACACAGGCCATAGACAGATCCCCTACATAGCGTGTTTATTCGGACTTTTCACATGCTTTGTTTGGTTTGGTCAACAGCGTCTGTTGCGGTGATTTGCGTGCGCTTTGTAGCGAAGTTGTTGGGCCCCCAACTCAGGTGTGGCCAGTTTGCACCGTTGGTCAGCCTTGTCTGGTGAGGCACCATGAGTGGGTCTCGGCGTCAATCTTTCACCGCGAAAGAGAAGCTGAAGATCATAGCTGCTGTGGAGGAAATCGGTAACAAAGCTGCTGCGAGAAAGCACGACGTCGACGAGTCCTGCATTCGCGACTGGTGGAAAAAAAAGGCCTCTCTCGAAAGTGCACAGAAGGAGAAGCGAGCATTTCGTGGCCCGAAGACTGGCGCGTACCCCCTTCTTGAGACGCAGCTTGTCAAATTCATTGAGGAGTGGAGGAGTCATGGCCACGCTGTGTCCATGGAGATGGCGCGGATGGAAGCTCTGAGGTTGGCCCGGGAGATGAACATCCCACGCGAGTTTCGTGCGAGCCGTGGATGGCTCCAGCGATTCATGGCCAGGCACGGATTTTCGATGCGGCGGCGAACGACCATGTGCCAGCGGCTTCCCAACGCCTACGAGGAGAAGCTGTTGAACTATCAACGTTACGTCATCGGGCTCACGAAGGAGCACAACTACTTGCTCTCCCAGGTGGGAAATGCTGACCAAACGCCCGTGTACTTCGAGACGACAATGGACACCACTTTGCAGAAAAAGGGCTCGAAATCTGTGAGCGTGCCGACGGGCGGAAACACCAAGCTGCGCTGCACCGTAATGTTGTGCGCTTTGGCGGACAGCACCAAACTGCGCCCGTATGTAATCTTCAAGCGCAAGACGCTACCCAGTACCCCACTGCCACCAGGGATTGTTGTGCGGGCCGAAGATAACGCTTGGATGAATAGTGACCTCGTCGGTGACTGGCTTCGCACGATCTGGGAGAGAAGGCCAGGAGCCATGTTGGCACGGCGGTCGATGCTGGTGCTGGACTCGTTCCGAGGCCACTGCACTGACGCAGTGAAAGCGCGCCTCGCCGACAACCGCACGGACCTCGTGATCATACCCGGTGGCATGACTTCCATGCTCCAGCCACTGGACGTGTGCCTAAATAAGCCGTTCAAGGCGCACGTGAAGCGGCTGTATGCCGAATGGATGGCCGACGGCCTTTACGCCCTCACACCGACGGGACGCGTGCGGTGGCCAGACATTGCGCTGCTGTGCCAGTGGATCGTGGATGCGTGGGGGGCGATTCCGGCCGACATGGTGCGCAGAAGCTTCAAGAAGTGCGCCATCAGCAATTCCTTAGATAGCACCGAAGACGACTGCGTCTTTGAGAGCGGCGACGGAGCCTCGGATGGCAGCAGCGACAGTGGCGAGTCTGGCGATGATTGACTGAACTGACTGAACCGGAATCGGCGCTGAGAACGTTGCGGCGATCATTTCGAAATAAAGTTCACCTGTAAACGAAATTGTGACAGTGCACTTGTGACTTCCTAGACCAGTTTTTTTAGGTAAGCATGCGGGTTATACGCGAGGATTTTTTTTCTTTTTTCGGGGAGTTCAAAGTTAGAGGTGCGGGTTATATGCGAGAAAATACGGTAATGCCTTGTGAGAGCATCATGCGACATCTCATGCCGCTGTACGCTGCCCATGGCACATGTACAGCTGGGTGCGGGCCTTGTGCATACGCCAAGTGTGAGTAAAAATTGGAGGAAGCTCACGTGAGCTGTGATTAAGTGCATGTCACTTGTCTCTGGTTTCACTTGTAGAGCGACGTGTGTGAATTCAAGTGACGTCGCATGGGTAATCGTGTGGATGTCATTTGCACCTTCGCTTTACCTTCAGAGGTTCGATTGGCACGCACTTTTTTTCTGGAAGGTTACAATTGTCAGGAACTCCTTGTAAACATTTCATGGGGAGGGACCCTGGTGTACTAGGATTTTGGGGGCACACCTGAGTGCTTCCCCTCACGATAAGAGCTTTGCGTAGTGTGATTACACTTTCTGTGGGTTGGTAAGACATCTGCTATTGTAATTCTGCAAGGGATAATTATTGCTAATGCTGCAAAGAAATGAGTGCTCTTAAATATGTTGCATTCATTCAGGAAGGGGCCATTTGTTTTACTTTCACACTTCAGACACAAGCTGCAGTGTGACAGCCCAATCCAAGACTTCCCGAGCAAAGACTGCCCAAGCCAAGACTACCCAAGCAAAGACTGCCCAAGCAAAGGCTGCCCAATCAAAGGCAGCCCAAGCCAAGGCAGCCCAAGACAACCCACCTTTGTATACATTTGTTTTCATGGTGCCCTAAACAATTCACTTGAGTGGAATTATTTAGTCACGTAAATTTGTGCTCTTTTTGTAATCACCGTTCACTCATTTCTAGATATCACCTTTTTCTACTCTTCCTCATCATACACAAGGTGGAATTTTGTTGTATAAATTTGGAGTGCACTCGTAACCAACATTCAATCATTTGTGTTTCTCAGCTTTTTTGTGTTATAGTTCCCCAATCATTTCTCTGTTATTTAAGGTCACAGCTGTTCTCTAACCATTATTCAATCACTCTGTGCTTCGAAGCTTTTTTTGTTTTCTGTTTTCAAACATTTCACTAGGTGTGAATTTTTAGTCGTGTAAATTTCTCTGGTATCTACCATTCGATCATTTCTGTGTGCACATTTTTTTCTTGCATTGTTTTTGCAGCATTCTACTTTGTGTGAAATATTGAAGTCGTGTAACTCTTTACTGTACACCCAAACACGATTCTATCATTTGTGTGTTTATAAGCTTTTTTAAATTGTTTTATTGGTCTCCTACCGTTTTACAAGGTGTAAATTATTTAAAGCGTAAATTTCTGCTGTTCCAATAGTAACCACCATTTAATCATTTCTGTGCTTCCAAGCATTTTTATTGTTTTATTGTTCCTCAATCATATTACTAGGTGTTATGTTCATGTCGTAACTGAGTTGCCACATTTTTTCTTTGTTCCCAAAGTATAACGCTTTGTGTAAAGTATTGAAGTATTGTAACTTTGTGTTGAATTCCTAACCACTACTCAATAATTTCTTTGTTTCCAAAGTTTTTTTGTTGTCCTGCTAGTTCACTAGGTGTAAATTATTTAGTCACGTAAATTATACTGCTCTTGTAACAACCATACAATCATTTCTGTATATACAAGTTTTTTCTAGTGTTCATAACCATTTCTCTAGATGTGAGTTTATTTAAAGTCACTTATATTATCTGGCCCTCACAATTACCACTCAATCACTTTGTTTTCTACCTGCTATTGCTTTATTGCTTCTCATTTTCTTTTCACTAGCTGTGAATTATTTAGAGTTACATTAATTTGTCTTGCTCTTGTGACCATGTACCATTCAATCATTTGTGTCGTTCCACATACTTTTTTTGCTTTGTTTTCTAACCCTTTCACTTAGTGTGAGATATTTTAAGTTACATAACTCTCTTGTTTTTGTAACCTGGGTTGATGTTTGCTTTCTTTACTATTTTTTGGCAATCTGTGTGACTTATTTATTGTCATGCAAATTTGTGTTATTCTTGTTATAAAATCTGTACTCTTTAAAGGAGCCATGAAGAGAAAATGCAACTTCGTTTAATCTGAAAGAACTAGGATGCAGTATCTCACTCAGCTCCATTACAGCCACAAAAGATGTTTTTTAACGAAAAACAAGCAAGAAGTATTCAAAAACTTTCAAATATTGCGCCACAGTGACGTGTTATGAGCAAGAATGACGTCATACGGGCCAAAAATAAAACATAATTTTCACTGCGTTAACTGCACGTTAGCATTCAAGTGATGCGGTCAAATGAAACTAGAGGCCACATTACAGATGTCCAGTCATGTGTCGTCGCGGCAGGTCAGTTAGGCGGCCGCCAATCGCACAAACAAGGTTCCGTGACGTCATAGAAAAGTTGCGGGAAATTGGCTAGGGGGTCGCGACTGCTTCACACGTTTTCTTTAATATCTCCGTTATTCTTTCGAAGACTGCGATGACATTGGTATCATTGTTATCGGGGCTAAGCACTCTTTCTAATAAACCCAACTTGTATTTTGTCTTCATGGCTCCTTTAAGCCAAGGCAGATATATATATAGCATCAAAACTGGTTGTGTTGCAAAACCATATTGCATAATTTTGAAGTAAATATAAACTGTTTTAAGTGCGAATGCTCTTCTTAAGCGAACCTGAATCGTCTGCCGCCGTAGTCCGCATAGCAACAGCTGCGGGTGCGCGCGCTCCTCGTCTTCCCTAGCAACGGGGGGAGATGGGCGCGCGCTGCCTGGCTGTGTCCCCGTGGCTCATTCTTGTTGTTGTTCCTGCTGACATGGCACATACCCACGTGGGGGATTGGCCAGAAATCGGGCGTGAGAAGGGCTAATGCACTCGCTTAAAGGAGTACTGACACGAAATTTCAAAGCTGAGATCCGCTCTAGGAATCAAGTACAACGACAACACAAATAGGTGTCGGTGAATAAATGCATCTTTCTTTCTTTGTAGTTGTGTGTGTGTGTGTGTGATCTCTCTTTCGCGAACATTACCGAACCGCGCAAATTCAACTCGTGCATTCGCACTTTCACATTCTTCCCCTCGGGGAAATGCGGGGAATTTTTTTCCTGAACTGTTTTGTTTTATGTGTACTTTGAAAGCTTTCTTTTGGCCGAGCTTTACAGCTAGCTTGGCAAGACCATCATTTTAATTAGTTTCTAATTGTTTCTCTAATATTTTATTTACAGAAGGCCAGTGCAGCCGTGCTGTGTGAACTGTACCTGGAATACGATGACACTAGGTTCCCTTAGTGTCAAGGGCACTTGTGCTGATCAGGGCTGGTTTGCTGTTACTTGGTGCCACTTGTTTTCGATGCAACATTTCTTGTTTGGAGCTGTGCTTTGTGTGCTTCTGCAAGGAGTTTATGTCAGCTTAACTCTTCACATGAGACTTCAAGTAGTATGCAACACTTCGAAAGTGTAATCACATTACTCTAGTAACCAGGCACCAAGTAACAATAAACAGTGCTGAATGAAGGCATGTATTTGAAGCACAAGTGCCCACGACACGTAGGCAACGTCGCAAAGAGGGCTGGCCAAGCTCCTAAATAATGTATAAAGACTGTAAATTTAATGCATACAGGTTCATCTCGACGATATTGTACTAACGTAGACTAGATGGGGATTTAACAAAGCAATGTCTGTGCCAAAGACAGCAAAACAATGTAGAGTAGACGTACCAATACGTCTTGCATATGTACCACTACAATACCCATAAGACGTACCACTAAGGTAACGTCCCGTAAACACCGTATAAAAATACCATGATACGTCTATAGTACGTCATCCTTCGTGTGATTTGGACGGGTTTTTTGCAGTTGTAGGAACGTTGAGTATATGTAAGTCCGACCCGAACGATACGTCTCCTGGACATCTGCAACGTCGATTGCGGCCATCTCCAGGATATCTACAGAACGTAACGCGGTTTGCTGGGTTTAGATATATTTTACCACTGTACCTAAGATGTTTCTCGTACAGCACGAACGTACCGATCAATAACCTATTTTAGACGTCTAATTAATTGTGACAACGCATACATTTCTAATACTAACTGCATGTCACTGACCTGTCCTAACATTAAATAAGCGAGTTCACTTAGCCATGAGCACAACCTCTGCGTAGAAGCATATAAGTGTGCAGGCAGTTTCGAATCAAACTCAAATCCTCTTCAATTTCTGGAAACGTTTTGAAGACTATACACGTTCTTTCAACAAAAGCACGTAAGCGTAATGTAATACCTGGCTGCTGCCCCAGCATAAGTAAGCACAAGATACTTGCCTTATTCCAAAAGTGTGGATGGCACAAACCTATATCTTTGCAAATATACAAATGAGTAAAAATGAACCAAAGTTGCATGGAAAATATCAGAAGGCATTACTTATAGTCCACAAATATGGTTTTTATTTCATAAACCCTATGTCACATCTCAACAACTTAACGGAGCACATGGTCTCAATGAAAAAAAACCCTCCAATGCAAACTCACGTTGTCGCCTATTGAAGCAGTTATCAAAAATTACTTAGATCAAGTATATTACCATTAACTGTGTGCACTATAGGCTACAACACCACTTTGAATTGCATCTACACCACAGCTGTAGACAAAAAGTATGTTCAAAACAATTTTGGTTAATTGTGAGACGGAGCAAAGCGAAACTGCTTAGAATTTTATGTGCCATTAAAATGCCTATTACAAGAGTCCGAAATCAACAATATTCAACAGTGGGAGCTGTGCTGTGCTTCTACATATTGGTGCATTGGCATGTCACAGTGCCAGGAAATCACCGCAGACTCAAGTTGTTGGCTTACATTAACTGCACTTTGTGAATAAGGCGTTTATTATATGGTGATCAGGTTAGAGTTGTTAATAGGAATCAAATCAAGATAATTTCTATGGGAATAAAGCACTTTCATGCTGAGATAATGCAATTTACATTCTGGGCTTAAAGGGTCAAACAAAGTTGGTAACTGCTCCTTCGACCTGCGGTAATGTCACCCACAACAGCAGGAGTGCTACCAAAAGAAATCACATGAGCACTGATATATTTGTTAAATCTCTCGTAGTTTATTTCACTCTCAATTTCTTGGAGTGCCTAAGTGTAATATTGATGGGGCATTCAGTTGGTCACTTCTGAGAGCTCTGGAAAGTTGAAGCCCATTCCCATTATGAAAGTTTGGTGCATATCCCTCAGATTATGAGCACTTTACGCAGAGTACACATGACCAATGAGTTTGAAGTGAGAGCACACCAAGATATATTGCTGCAGTGTGCTGAAATAAGCTGAGCTATTACAGTGGCCGCGCTGACTGTGCCACACCACCATAGTTACCTACTGCTCTAAGATTGGCCCGGCATATATGGTTGGGTGCAATGACCCCCTACTTGGATTGCGGGAACTTGCACGTTGACTGCTTCTGAACCTAAGAACTGGAGCAACTAACCAAATGCCCGTAAGTGGTTTTAGGTTTGTGATGAGTCTTCTGCAGACTTCAGGGCGTTTTTCTTTCTTGGTACTCGCCGAGTTCCACCTTTTTTCCTGAAAATGACGAGAAAAACAAGCATAATTTTTATGGAAGCACACTCTCAGGTTCCTTTTGATGCATGTTTTTTTTCACCGTGTTCATATGACTTGGCTTCTCGAAGACTTTAAATTGAGGTTTGGCTTCTCCAAGGATCTTAATTAAGGTCTGATATGTCTTGGCAACATCACATTGAATCATTGACCAAATCTCTGTCATCAACTGTGGGTGCTTTACCACGGTGTTGTCATTTTATGCCTGAGAAATCAAAGCTAGAGATTTATCGCACAATATTTGTGTCACACTTGAATTATTGCAGTCTGGTCTGGGTACAAGTACACTAGAAATTATGCATACAATGTATCACCCACAGAAAAGAGCAGATCGTTGCATCGCAAACCTACCGAACTTGCACACAACACAAGTATTCTTTCTTAAATATAGAATTATAGTAATTAATAGTGCGACAAACTTGTGCGATTTTTGACTGTGTCATTCTTGGTTATTTAATCACAAACTACAGCATTTTATCAGAACATTTTCGCAACTAACAGTACAACACAGTGACTCTCACACCCGCAGCTCTGACAAGTGGCTTATTCCTCACCACCGGGCTAACTACAATTTTTAATTACTAGCATACCGTTTGCCTTCTCCACTCAACATGTTGGAAGACGAGAAAAGAAACATCAATGCACTCTCTCCGCGTCAAGAGCACGAATACTTTTTAAACCATTGACAGAAATGTTCCGGAATGCTCAGTGTGGTTTATGTTTGTTTTGATGCGTGAGTTTGCCAAAATGTCGTTTTCTTGTTTGTCAAAAAGAGTTGCTATTGAGAGACGATGGAAAGCGTGACCGGTTTATTCGGACACTCGGACGAAAAGCACAATTAAGTGCTGATGATGATTATGTACGGGCGATGACGATGGCTCACACTATATAAACTTCGAATATCACTATTACAAGGTCATGTACTGTTGTATGAAGAAGTCTTTTAAAGAAACAATGGTGTGCCTATTTCTGTTACATACGCTTTAGAATCTCCAGTCTGTAGTTTAGGAATTTACCCCTTTGCTGTGTATTTGTGAAGCCCTGCTGCTTTGTACGGGACCCCAGGTCCCCTCAAGTGGTTACTGAGCCGCTTTTTGTCTGGGTGGCCCCCAACACACCCGCTGGAAATTCAATTCTGATTCTGAAAGATGTGAACAGTATACGCGACATTTAAAACTTTTGTGGGAAAAATTAGGTGCATGGGACTCAAATGACCCTTCTTTGATATGCAATTCTTTTGAAGCAAGAACAATTTTGAGACACAAGTGGAGCCTTATTTCCCACGAAATAAATGATGACAACGCAATTTTTTATGCCTTTTTGGCCTTTCTGTTTCTTGTGTACCTGTTTTATGCAATTTGACACATCATTTATATATCCTTCTCTTTTCACACAGTTAAGTTAATAACGTTTCCTCCAGTGAACCGAAGCCAAAATCTACCTTTTGTGCTACCATTCAGTTATGTGCAGCCTTTGGCGATTGCACAGGCAATGAAAACTTTTCAGTGTGGTCTATGCAGCCAATACCAGTCACTAAATTTGTCCAAATACTCACAGCGCAGCACCCAAACTCCTCACCAACTTTCCCACTTGAAAAAATATACAATAGCAAGGTTCCATGCAGGAAAAACTGTTCATCTGAAGAGAGTTACACCGGTACCACTCAACTACCACAGTCTGCTTATAATGCCCTAAGTGCTCTGACTGGCAGTGAGGAGCCTGTTTTGTGACTGCCAGGAACTGACTGAAGTTTGAGAGCAGTCTGCCGTTTTTAAAGATTCTCCCACTAGGTAATGATGCCAGCCGGCTCCCAAAGAATGCATCGCTGCCTCCATGCAGACATTATAGAAAATGTATTGTCGCGACTGCAAAGGAATGAGGAGGGACACATCAAAACGCTACAGCACCATAAACCCAAACTGGGGTCCCCGTTTATTCTTCACTTGTGGCCTGACATGCAGTAGAAGCGGGTGGCCAGCACTTATCAGTGGCGGCTCAGCCCAACAGCATCACCACAGTATTGTCTGTGATTTACGTCAATGTAGATGCGAGCGCAGTGGAGAGTGGTGTACTAACGATTAAGGCCATCATTCCTCAAGTAAGAAGTGCGAAGCAAGTCACTCTCATTGATGACAAGGAAGTGCAGAATGAAGTACCAGTGCGGCTGCCCACTCGGAAGTAAGGACCGAATTGAATATTGCCTGTTTCTTTATAACCTTTTAACGAGGTGAACAGAATGTCTTCTAATGCTCCTGCTTTTTAAAGCAAAATGACCTACAGGAGCAACAATCAGAGAATAGTTCATCAGCTGTCACTGCACAGCCAACCATTTACTGCTAGCTTGTTCCAGAACAACAGCTGTCATAAGATGGCATTTTGACATCCAGATATATTAAGTTCTACATTTTACTTCACGATCAGGAAAGAAAACATATAGCTTGTATGGAGACCAGACAAAAGATGAAAGCAAATACAACGTGGGAAAGGCACTTTCGAGTTCATTCTGCAACTGCCATGCTCACCTGAAATCAATGTACCAAATGTGTGTACTACAACCTGTGCATTCGGTGTAACGACAGCTGTTAATGCACCCAGTTGACACTATTAACCAAAATACTTGGCAGGATCACAGCTCCTCAAAAGTTAATTTTTCAGGTAGCAAAGTAAAATAGAGGCACAGCAATCTGCGAGGGCCACAATTTTATATTGGCAGAGAAGGGTTCACTGTTTATATATCCCTGCACTGTTAACAGTATCCTGGCATGATTATTTTGCCCATTCATTTGAAATACAAAAATCGACAAATCACCGAACACCAACTGCATCCACAGGAGGCATATAACTACAGAGTCAACCTTGCAACACTTTTTAAAACCGCACAACAGTCAGCACTCATTTTCTTACTGGCCGTTGTCACAGTAAGTGCACCGATTCAAAATGAGGACCACACAGCACAACGCTGAGTGTGCCGCAACAGTGCACGCCGCAGTAAAAATTATGCACATTGGCCGCTGTAACTGCTGACATGCAATTGGGCCGCCAAAGTGGCGGAGCATGATTACGAGGCTCTAGGCACACCCCTGCTATTATAATCACGCCGTGCTAGATGTGATAAACATGTGGCTGCATTCTACATGAAGTAAAACGATACTGCTATTACTGCAGACGGAAACCTTCCTTGTCACTCGATCTTCGTGGCAGAAAATGCTGCTTGCTAAGTCAGTTTGTTTTCAACAGGTGTAACTGGAGCAAAGCAGTTAAATGTAGTACCTGGTAAGGGCCAGAGTAGAGGAAGCAAGACAAAAAAAAGGGGAAACCCGCAGTGGTGGCCTTTCGTTCTGTCGCCTACTCAATCAGCAACACAAACGTTTTATTTTTGGTAGTGCCTAGCGCATTCCTCCCAGACAGAACGCTAAACACTGCCACCAGAAAATGCAGCACGAGCGGAACCTATACACCAAGTCCCAGAACTGCAGATGACGTCTAATCAGCTGGTCTCCCTCTTGCCTGGACGGCCCTTTACACACTTCACGTCGATTTCGTCTTTAATTTTTGATGTATATTTCCTCACAGTTGTGCGAGTGAAGCAATACACGCCGCAAAATGTTGCCTGTAAATGACACCCAAATAAACTTACCCACCTGGAAAATGATGACCGCCCATTGCAGCGACTAGGTGGCAGATTGTCGACTACTTCAGAGGACTTTTTCAAGCGCACACTTCTGCTACAACTTGGCCGGACCACAGGTAAAGCATCACACCGCCAGCACGCACCACAAAATCCGCGTTTTGAACACCACATAGCAGCGTCTTCGGGCGTCATTTTTGCGCATTTTGACGGCCCCAGTAACGAGGCGCACGCACGCAAATATAATAAGGATTAGCTGCAGTAGTTAGCAGCAAATATTCACTCTTAATGAACTGTCACACTAGAGGCACTACCACAACGAAAGAAATCCTATTGCTATCGACGAACATTCTTCCCATTCTTCCGCGTCTACCATGGAGGAAAGAAAAGTTTTTTCTTCCTCCAAGGCGTCCACGGCCAGCATGGCCGGCTACGCGGCTACGGCTCCTCAAAAAGAAGCCACCAGCTGCCATTGTAACAAAACTAATAAAATGAATGTATGGTTTTGATTTTGTCAAAATTTATTATTGCGGTTTATTTCAAGCAATTATACAGTTGAAATAACTATAGTTATGTATTAAGAACTTAATTTTTAGTTCCAGCTGGTACTAGCCCTCGTTGCTATGCAACTCTGGCATAGAGATAATATACTGACTCAACTCTGGTTGCTTCAAAATAATATGGCAAATTGTGTCCAGAAAGGCAAAAATATATCATTTAACAATTTGTCGAAACAAAAACGCGTTATATAAAGCTAACAACAGTTCTACACTTTGCTGTAACCAGTTGGCAACATTGACTTGCTTGTTTTTTTGTTCTTTGTTGTACCGTTATCCCAAGATTTTTAAACTATACCAACTATACAGTCATATCAGTCATATTATCTTTATAACGCAGTCGCGTGGGCCGTGAGGGCTGGGAAAGTTCAGAGAAGGAAACGTACGGCTTTCATTCTGTTCCCGTGCTCTGTGGGATGGACGCCGCCGCCCGTGAGCCCTGGAAAGGACTGCCGTTCAAGAAAGTACGTGCGTAGTGGTATATGTTGTGTCGTTGTGTGGTATTAGTTCTTTGTTGATCTGTGTTTGGCTTAGGCGAGGTTATAAGAAACGAGTGTGCACATTTCTTGGTATTTTGAAGTCCACCGCAGAGCCTTTTTGTCAGTGTCAATTGTGCCGTTATTTTTAATACGTTTTTGAATTTTCTCAGAGTGCATTTTTCTGTGTAATTGGTTTTCGTTCTCTGAAGGCGGCATCCCGTCATATGACAGCAATTATGCGCTCACGTTCGACTTAGCATCGTAGACGTCACAAGTTTTCAGCTCGAAAGACCAGTACGCGAAAAATTTCGCGCTCTGACGTAAACGCACTTTTTAATTAATTCGTTGTCCGGCGTAGAGCGATCGGAAGAGCACGCATGCTGCCCTACTGCTGTCCGTAACCGCCTTGTATTTTTGTCTAAATGTAGCCTTTACATCTGCCATTGCACGTTTTGAAGACTAGGTGTGCGTGGCATGGATTAGAAGTGGGCAGTTGCCTGTGCTCGTTTCTGAAATGTCCATCAGTGTTCTCATTCTGTAATTTCTACAATTTTTTTTAGCCATTTAGCTGGCATGTCAGTGGGGCCGCGCACGTTTGCGGTAGATTTCAAAACATGCCGAAGGTTACTTCAAAGCCGCATGTTCGCAAAAAGGCACTCCGCGAAGTTCACGACCATATTCATAATCATGTAATTGCCCCTGTGGTCCCCTGGTATTTCTTAATGGCCATTAAAACAGTTTCCTACTAGTTATGTGCCAGAGATCATTGCCACCAAAGTCCTAGCCTGTGCAGTACAGTGTCTAGATCCTTTGTGCAGACTACAGTACTAGGGGATACCTTTCTGTGCCAATGGAAAGGAGGCTACAGGGGAGAGCAAACTTCTTTGTGTTACTGCGCCACTGTATTGACTGATAAATTGGTTTTCAGTTCAGTTCTGGCGTGACAGATATGCATTTGCTAGACATCATTTCCTTGTGTGAGATCCGTAGTTGAATGCACTCAACCACGCTCACTGATGCAGGCATATTGGCATCTCCTCGCCTACACCCCATTTAATTGTTTCTCAATACAAGCCAATGCTTTTAGTGGAGAACTCTGAGCTACTTAATCATTTACTGTACGGATGGTAGCGTCCAGCTCTGTACCATCAATGAATTAACTTGAATTATATGTAGTTTCGAAGGCATTCTCTGATATGTTAACTCTTCTGGGGCGTAAACTGGGCAGTACCACAGACATGTAACGTTCTTGAATAGTACAGGCATATATAACGAAAGAGCAGCACGCACCCACTATGGCACGAAGTAAAATCTCATTTGGGTTGTGTTGAGTGCGTTGAAGGTGAAACTGTCATACCGCTGCACTCTTGTCATTACACAACTTCAAGTGGTCTTCCAGTTGCCAAGCGAAGCCGTTTTACCATTTCAAGACCTTCGTCTTGATACATGCGACCGTTGGCTCACTTACGCCAGCTTACGCCAGGCTCATTCGGCTAACCGAATGAAATGCAGAAATGATGGAGAGTCCCAGTTGCGTCAGTGTCACTTGGGCCCACATTTTGCAGGCCACTCGCTTCGTTTGTTTTGACAGCTTTTTGTTCTCAAGTAAATTAAGTGGGGTGAAGAAAGTTTCGACCTGCTGTACGGGAAGAAAGCTGCTGTCAAAAAGAACACCGTGTTTTTTTCTCCTGACCAGAACCTATGCGATGCCAGTGGCAAACACGGCAAACAAGAAGCCCAAAAATCTACATTTAATGATCTGTGTTACAAACTCTGGCTATCACTTTATTGGCAATATCTATTGAAGGCAATAAGCACTGTTTTTAAATTGCTTAGATTATGCCCACCAAAATATTTTTGTTGGACTGCGTCCAGCTGCGCAGCAAAACAGTGTCGTTCGGCTCTGTAGTTGTTACTGCATTGCACAGAAATTTGTCCACGAGTTGAGGGTTATAAAGCCCTGCTCCCCTCAGGCAGGAGCAGTTGGGCTAGTTCTGTGCAGCTTGCTTCGTTTCTGCTTGTGAAAAGGTGAATATTTTGCTTTGCTGCATTTAATGAGAATGTAGCTTTTAGTTTGAAATTGGTGTGCAGGGCAGAAAAAAGGAAAGGAGAAAAACCGTAAACCTTGTAAAAAGCCTTTAATACAATATTAAGAACCTAAATCAAGACCAGGACATGTAATGCTGTCAAATAAAGGTAGCATGATGGAACGATGCAGTGAGAGTGAAGGGTGATGGAAAAGGTATTATGTCAAGGTTAAATATGCATTAGCTTTAATGAGCAAGTTACGTGAATATTGTAACTTCAGTAATAAAGGTATTCATGTTAAAACAGTGCGCTTTTTCAGGCTCTACAGTTCATACTTTTGTTTTACATTTTGTAAGCAGCATTGTCGTTACCGGGGGTATCATTTTTTCAGTACTTATCTCTAGTCTCTCGCCTACGAGCCTGGTACACAGACGGCAAGTTGATTGATTGTGGGGTTTCAGTGCACTGAAGCCACATGCGGGCTATGAGGTATGCTGTAGCAGGGGGAGGCTTGGGATTAATTTTACCCGCCGCGGTGGCTCAGTGACTAAGGCGTTGCGCTGCTGAGCACGAGGTCGCGGGTTCGATTCCCAACCGCGGCGGCCGCTTTTCTGATGGAGGCGAAAAGCAAAAACGCCCGTGTGTGCGAGATTTCGGCGCACGTTAAAGATCCCCAGGTGGTCGAAATTAATCCGGAGCCTTCCACTACGGCGCGCCTGATCGCCTGCGTTGCGTCGGCGCGTTGAACCCCACAATCAATCAATCAATTAATTTTGACCACGTAAGGATCTTTTATGTGTGCTGACATTTTGACACACAGCCGTTTTTTGCTTTTCGTCTCCATCTGAAAAGCTGCCACTCTGGCTGGGATAGGGCATGGGGCGTAATACAGCAGCTAACGTTTTCTGTACGTATTTAATTCCTCTGGTAGTGTCTAGATGTCCTCCTGAAAATTCCCTGCATAGTTCTCGGGTCACAGCTCTATAACCTGTACAGCTAAGTTTTTTTACAATAGAGCATAGACCACTTACAACGCATGTATGGGATTCACAAAAATACACAAACTATGTGCAAATCGAACCACTCGTGAAACCTACCTTTGAAGCATTTTATTTACCCTTACCTGAACCGAATGCCACTCAAAAACGAACATTGTGCTTATTTCAAAAGTTTGTCTTCACAGCAGGCTACGCAGGAAAGTAGGAGAGAATTGGTAGTTGTGTGGAAAACGTCGCATGGTTTTTTCATGCACATTGGAGGCCACTGGCAACTGCATCATAGCAACAGCACTGCAGGCTGACCCATCAAGGCACTACGTCTCTGAGCCGCCCAGCCAGTACCCAGTGGTCAGCCGAAGGAGACAAAGCAGACAGCAGTGGCAAAAGAGATATTGGAAAGAGTAGCATGTGCGTGCAAAACATTAGCAAAAAGGGGCGACCTGCAAGAATAGCATAGCGGCTTCACTGAAACACGACGTCACGGCCTGTCCTAAGCTTTCCTTTCCTCCATGCAGCAGGCACTGCTGCATGAAGTTTCAAAATGCTGAACGGGGCTTAGCTTTTTATATATATTCATTTATAGAAGTGTATCTGCAGTGTATTGATGTTTGGAAGTCCATACACCATAGCACCAAAAGCCTGGCTAGTACCGTGGGTGCACCATGATCAGAACACAATCTTTTACTTTCTTCTTTTTCTTTCTCCCCCCCCCTTCCCCGAGGTGTAGGCTAAGGTTGGAGTTGCCATGCGGCATAAAGTGAAATGTGTAAATGAAAGCATTGCCTCTTTTTTTTTCTGTGGTGTAGTTTGAGGAGAGGAGCGTGTGTACTGTGTCAGATGGCTGGTTCCTCTTTTTTTTCTTCTCACCAGTCAAATGCCTTGCCAGCTGCTCCACTCACAATGGGTGCCTACAGAAAATGTATTATATTCCAGGCGAGCACCTCCTAATTAAACAACGTACAGATGCATTTATTGCTACAGCAGGTGATTTAGCAGTCACTAAAACCCCGTGTTATATTTCGTTACACATTGAAAGTCACTGGTGTGCAGTGGAGTAAGCTCGAATGAACATTACCCTTGATTTCTGTATCACACCAATGTTAAAGGCTGTATTAACAACACAGATTTTTCTGTACCCATGCCTAGATTGAAGAACTGTCTAGCCAGGGCGGCTCAACAGCGGCAGTTTGTGCAAGGCGCCTGCTGAAGTTGCTGTTGGCGGACAGCTTAGCCATGGAGTTTTCATGGTTTGGCAAGAAGGGGAAACACTCCTTTTCCCAGCTGCGACTAGCACCTGGCATTGTGTGTAAGTTGATGTATTCATGTTATTACAGACATAAAATTCTTTCACCAGGCAATGTATAGTGCCCCAATTTCTATTGTCAGTCACATCCTGTGCAAATGTCAGCTGTGTTGAAAACCGGCAGCTTATTACTTTTTTTTGCTACAAGAGGTATTAAATTTGTCTGAGCCTTTGTAGCACAGAATTTTTACTCCCTTTTCCGAATGGTATGGCCTGCAACCATATTGGCAGTTTCGGGCACCACAAAAAAGAACGCAAACTGTGAAAGAACCCCTGTAATCACTAACTGATGGAGTCATGCAGTTCTCTTCATCACTGAAGTCATCATTGCTTTATGTCAGTGCGCCGCCATAGAACGCACGTGATGAAGAAACAGTAAGGCTTCTGGGAAAACAGTGTTCAAGTGAAAACGCTCTAGAATCCAGATGGCCTGTTCTGAACATTGTGCTGCACGTTAGTGCAGAGTGAGAAAATTTTAACAAATTTTCTTTATTCCTCTAGAGGTGGTGCATCATGTATACAAAGAATATGGGCACATTGCAGTGAGGAAGCCCACGAAGTTTAACCTTAGATTCCGAAGCCGGGCAAGCCCGACAGGGGACCACTGTGGCCATGTTGAGTTGTCGTTTATCGGGCAGGGCCAGGCAATGAACCGCAAAGGGTTAACCTCTTGTTTACATAATGGTCTGTAGTTAATATCCGCTGTGGTCCTTGTGAAACTGCCTTGGGATGTGATGATGTCAGTGAATTTCACTAGTTTGGGTTTTTGGCAAAGTTTTAAGGCATACAAATCACGATGGTTGATATTACCGCACAGTTTGCTTCCTTTATTCAGTGGGATACTCTGACTGAACTTTGAACAGGTCTGCATTGTGTTGAATGCAGTATTGTACTTTGAGTAAACATTGCATGAAAAGAATAGCTCAGTATGCAGCACTCTGCTTTATCAATGAGGAAAGGTGACATTGCCGAGCATCTCCAACTCGCAGCAGAAAATAGCGATGTTGCTTAGCTTGCAAAGCTCAGCAAGAGACTACTGGCAGCAATGATAAGCTGATGCTGGTCGTTGCAGCTTATTACCACTTGCTAGATGGGAACTCTAGGTGAAAACGGTTAAAAAAAACACGCAAAAAAGGGGACTATAATATGATCGCTCTATAGGTTGGCAAGCATGATTAGTGAAAGTAGCCATGAAATGTATTCCCCAGTGGTAACCCTACAGCTCATCAGACAGCCCATCTAGGGAGACCTTGGCTGCTAACAATTAAAGGAACCATAAAGACAGAATACAAGTTTTGTTCTTTTGTTCTTTGGGCCGATAACAATAATGCCAATTTTATCACAGGCCTGAAACAAATAATCTGCATACTAAGGAAAAGCATGTGACGCAGTGCTGACACCTGAGCCACTTCCTGGAGATGTCTGTTTGATATCACAGAAGCATGTTTATGCACCTCTAACCAAAGCCACCTCCAAGAAAAATGACTGGGCAATTACCTTATGTATGCAATTATAAGAGGAGGGTGCTGTTTGGAGGGTCAAAAAAGAAAAAAAGTATATTTCTGCCGATATGAAATGAAGGAAGGAAGACAATTAAATTCCTTACCTTTCAGCAAAGCAGACACCAAGTTTTCACAACTTATCTGCGCATGAAGATATTTATTCAGCGGGAGACGACATGCACGCTCAGAAACTGCTGTGCTCAGAGGTGGTATCCGAGTTCTCCAACTTTAGCACTTGAAGAGGGCAGCGTTCTCAGTGCCATCAAGAGCAATAGAAATGCAGTGTTTGCGGGAGGCTGCTGCCACCATGGCTTCGGGAATCGCTGCCCAAGTGTCCACCACACACTGGGCAGCGATCCCCAGCATACACAGAGAATCCCACTTTAGAAACACTATAAAAATCTGGCAGGAGGGACTCCGAGAACTCCAACAAAAAATGCAAGATGGCGTCCTGACTTGTTTGCAAGCATTGTGGCTTTTACTGGCTTGAAACAGCTACTGCTGGCTTAGATCGATCACATGGTCGGATACATCTGCTGCCATGGCCTCTGCTGTATCACAAGCTTTTCAGCACACTTGCAGTTGCCAAAACTGTGTAATTACTATCTGCAGCCTGCATTTGTGTAAAGTGTTATTTTGAAATCTCTAGGTTGCATTTCTAACAGTGTTTTTGAACTCTTTGAAATGGTCATAATGTGGAAATAGGGTTGCCACCTGGCCGGTTTTGGACCGGCCCGACCGGTTTTTTAAACAGTGGGCCGGTTGCCGGTCCATACTTAAAACCGGCAGTCATTGGCCGGTTTTTTCGCCCTCGTACCGTGATTATGCCCGTTTTGGCGTTTTATAAGCGTCAATTCAACAACTAAGGCGATAAAAGTGTGTCGACAAGATGGAGGGGGACCTAAGATAGGAACAAACCAACGAAATGCTACCACCACGGTCAGCAATTGCGATTACTTTTCAGTGAAGCACATATAACCAAGCTCTAAATCACTTCCAGTACAAAGGTTATGTTCATTTCTTTCTAAGAAAACGCTACAATAAATGGCACTGCATGTCAAAAACATGGCGCCTTTTTTTCAACACAAATAAAATATTCTATATACCCCCCCCTTCCCTCCACCCCAAGGGCCGTTTTTTTTTCGGCGAAAGGTGGCAACCCTACCCACACCAAAACTTTCACACCAACATCACCATATATACTGAGCTTGGTATATAAGACGGGATATGACTTTGAGACTACGGATTTTGAGAAAACCCCTCGCCTTATATTTGAATAAATACGGTAATTCCTTTAACTGTACTACTTCAATGCTAACAGGCAGTAACATACTGATCACTATGTTGATAGTGGCAGCCCATAACACATCACTCCTGCCCAAATTACGTCAGTGCCTTGCAAAGCTTTTCAATATTTGTTGCATTGTTTTGGTATAAGAAAACGTCTTTTTTGGGCTGGAATGGAGTGGTGTGAGCTACCGAAGGCTAGTTCTTTCAGAGTCAGCAAAGTTGTATTTTGTCTGCATGGCCTGTTTACATATTAATTTGTGCTCATTATTTGCTGAACCGTTTGGCATTGCATTGTGGCATGGTAAGTTGCATGCTGCAGCAGAAGCTGTTGCTGTAACAGCCAACAGTGGTAAAGCTGCCTAAAGAAGGTGAGGCTGCCCAAGACTCACCTTATTTATGCCTTCCTTCTTTGACGCCGCCCCACTGATCTTGAGAATACCCAACGCAAATGGCTCAGTGGTTATAAGGTGCAGCGCTGCTAAGCACGAGGACGCGGGTTCGATTCCTGGCTGCCGCGGCGCCTTTTTCCGATGGAGGCAAAAAGCAAAAACGCCCGGGTGCACGAGATTTCGGCGTACGTTAAAGATCCCCAGGTGCTCAAAATTAGTGTGAAGCTCTACACTACGGCGGGCCTCAATGCCTGTGTTGCCTCGGCACATTAAAGCCTGCAGTCAAATCAATCAATCAATCAATCAATCTGATCTTGAGAATGGATTCAAGCAACTACTTAAATATCGTGTATTTCTGCAGTCATTTTTTTTAGACGTTGGCTATATTTTTTAGATGGGTGTTATTGCCTTGGTAAACTTCTAGAATTTGGAGGTTCATCTAGTTTAAACACTTTAGGCTTTAGAAGCACGCAATTTATTGCAACCTAGATGCAGTCATTGTGTGTACAGCAACTGGCGTATTTTGCACTCAGCGCTACTGAATGCAAAATAACTTTTTTTGAGGGGCCATGAAGACAAAATACAAGTTTTTTTCAACAGGAAAACTGGCATCAACAAGTTGGATACCAGTTTATATCAAACTTCGAGGAAATTGCGATGTTAATGGGAACAGAAGAGCTATTGGGAACTCCCCAGCCACTCTCCAGCGATTTCGTTGTGACGTCAGGGAATTGTGTTTGTGCAATAGGGGCCAGCCCAAGCCAGCACCAAGGCACATTACTGCGCATTGGACTGGGGCGGGTTTGAGCTAGTCAATTAAATGATAATGGGCAGTTAACACAATGATATGTTCTTAATGTATCCCCCCTGCCCCCCCACTCGCCTTATGCTAACTTCGTGTAGCCCAAAATTTAAAAGTTCTTCAATATTTCTTGCATTTTGTCTGTTCAAAAAGGTGTATTGTGGCTGAAATAGAACTGAATGGGTCACTGGAGACTAGTTCTTGTAAATAGAACGAATCTTAGGGTCCATGGCCCTTTTAAAAGTGTGGCGACACTGTGGCCATGTGGTGAATTTGTGGTTTTGATCTGAGAAATTTCCAGGGCTATGTTTCAACTGTAAGTGAAGATTTTGATGTTGCTGTGGCACTAATGAGCACTAATGTATCTTTTTGCACTGCTGCTGTGAAGTCTTCGCATGGTGCAACTGACTTTGAAGTTGAAGCAGCTATACGGGAATGACTGCGTCATGCTCCTGCCAGGCACAGGCTTGCGTCAGAAAAGGTAACAATTTTAGCTCTACTAGCCAAGGGTTCTTTTGCGGCTTGCAGGACAATAAATTCCCAACGCAGCAAAGGGAAAGGGGGTGCGGAGGGTTTCACTCACGGAGCACACTGTAGATGAGGCGGCGAATTTACCCAGCATTCCAGCGCAGAGGTGGCTGGCATGGCTTTGTATGGTTTTGTCATCTGCTTAACTGACCATTATTTTGGGCCTGTTTTGGTCCAGCTTTGCGTCCATTGCACACTTCCTTTGCACGGCTTGAATAACTTGTTCGACAGTACCTCCTGGGTAACCTTTACACGACTGAATTAAGTGGTCGTACGGCAAAGATGCATTAAGGATTGGTTTGCAGGGTGAAAAGGAAATGTAGAGGCCACATACAGACATCTGGCGCTATAAAAACACCACCTTTTGCGCACTGCTTGCCACGAATGGGAGAATAAGACTGTGTATTCTCTATTGCTGAATACCAATTTGGTTGTGTTCTAAGAGGTAGAACGAAAGGCAAAAGGAGCAACTGGTTCTGGTAAGTAGAGGATATAAAAGTTTCCTCAGCTTTCTCGCTATTCTCAAACTTACTAAACTAACTGTTGTTTACATCGGTATAAATGGGAATCACTAAGCCCACATGCAGAATTGTTTCGGTGTGTGTGCTTGTTGTGTGCAGTGGTGTATCCTCTAGCTAGCGCTTCAGGATGGCTAGGTTCCCCTGTCTCACCCTTCGAAAGACGCTCCTATCCGTCTTCTTTCTCCCGACTCACGGCCAGGCTACAGCGGTGGCGTCCGCCGCTGTAGCCCGCCCTTGGCTGATGCTGCTGCTGAGTTCGGGACGCCACCTTCAAAAATTTCATCGAGTAATGGCTGGCAGAATCTCTGGTTTCACTCTTTGTAGAGCCACGTGTGTGAATTCAAGTGACGTGAGATGGGCAATTGTTTTGGGTGTCGTTTAAAGCTTCGCTTTACAACCACCTTCACACCGTGGACTGGAGCCATTTTTTTCTCCCAGCACATTTCCACCATCGACCAGATTTAGGAAGAATCCCGAAGGTGGAGTAAGTTTCTGCAAAGGAAAGGTTGACATCCACCTCAATGCGGTGTACAGCTACAAGGGAAAGCTATACAGATTCCTCAGAAACATCGCAGTTGAAAAATTCGTCCTGTTTTAGGATGTGAATTTGAACCACTGCTTGACCGGAGCAGTTGCTCTACCAACTAAGCTAACCAGGAGGCTAGTTATTTGTAGCATAGAGTTTCTCAATATCACCTAGAGCGGAAAGTGTCGCTGCGATCGCACTCCGCCATGGGAATTGCGAGTAGTGTGCGAATCGGATTGGCACCAAGTGACTAGTACAAAGGGCTATGGATAAGGCTTCTCGGCTCTGAAGTGCTTGTTAGTTCTGTTTTGCGGTGTGCTTTTCTGTTTTTGGGGTGCCAATTTCTGGCATTCAATGGCTATCACAGATATGTCTAAATAACAGTGTGATTAGCACTTAACGCATGCTCGCGTTAGCGGCGAGCTTCTTAAGATGAAGGGGTGACCACATGCTGTGACGGCGATAAGCGATACCAAAAATATAACTCAAAAGGTACAACAGCAGTGTGTACTGGGTGACAGCGACAAGCGAAAAAAAATTATTACACTGCCGCCAATGTCCTCTGTCGTCGTTGCTCGTCGCTACAGTTCACTGTATCACCGCTGCCGCTCGCTTGTGGGCTGCTTCTAGACGGCAAAAAGCGAACGAAGGTCCCAGCGGCCTGTTATATGCCGCTTAATACTGCTTGCCGACGCCGTCGCCCACACTACAGCCACTAAATAAGCTACACTAGCCCACACTATCCGTTTTCTTCACACATTCAGTTATGATTTTCGCATCGCTCGTCGCCGCTGCTGCGTTTACTTACCCCTGGAAGCATGCGCTGCCTTGGCCAGGTATAATGAGGCAACATACATGCCGCTTAATACTGTTTGCCACCGCCGCCGCCCACACTACAGCCACTAAATAAGCTACGCTAGCCCACACTATCCGCTTTCTGCACACATTCAGTTACAATTTTCGCATCACTCGTCGCCGCCGCTGCGTTTACTTACCCCTGGAAGCATGCGCTGCCTTGGCCAGGTTCAATGAGGCAACATACATAGTTACTCGACAAGCCAGTATTTATTTGCCATTTAAAGCGTTCATGCAATTTCATAATGCTTTGCGCGCGTGCTTGAAGACTGACTTGTGGTAATAGCGGCGCCTATGAGTTTGTTTATATCTGCTTGGACAAAACAAATACGACGCGATTACATAATTCTTGCATCTCTATGTTGCATCTGCTTCACCTGCCAGAACGCATAGCATACGAAAATAATACTGTATTGAGAGGAAGCAAGAACACAGTTTAAAACAATCTAAACAATTTTTTTAGCTAAATCTTTGATATTACAAAAAAAGCATAGAAAACTTTACCCATTTTGAAGTATGTAATATTTAAAAATAAATCCGGGATGGCTCGCTGTATCTGGTGGCGTGAGCCGAAGGCAGCACTTCTGCTTTTTTTTTCTTCATAACCCCCAAATTTGTTTTGAAACATAAGCCCTGTAACACAGTGTCTTATATAAAATAAAGTTTGTTAACAACGGCACTTTTGGCAGCAATTTTTTAAACAAAAACTCAATTGGAGTAGCCCCAAAGTCTTTGCCGGCGTTGCCACACCGAACTTCCGGCCGAACTACACACTATGGCGGCACTAGAGTGAACTAGAATAGGGGATTGGCCCGAGCGGGCTGAGACAGCGTTGGTTTCGGCGTGCCGCGCGCCGTCGACCACCGCTAGGATGGCTAGGGGCGCTGGTGCGCGATCTCGCAGCTAGTCAGCCGTGCCCGCGCTGTCGCCGCGGCCTTCAGACTAAACGAAACGTGGAAGGCAGTGGGTGCACTTGCGTTCGGTGAAATCGGGTGCATTCTGACGTGTTTTTTTTTTCAAAACAGTGAGACAGTGTATTTCGTCAAGGACTGGCATGTGAGTTTATCATAGCTTCCTTGACATTTTGAGTGTGGTGTTGGCTAAGCAGCAGTGTGAACTTGGGTGCAGTGATCATTGTAAGGCTGTTGCGGCAGAGGTGGGCGCGTTTTACCTCATGACCCGCATTCACTTCTACAGCAAAATCATCAACAGAAGCAATTCAAAAAGACAGCAATCTGCAAAGTATGCTAAACTATAGGGAAATGCTCGTACAACTGGACAAAAGTGCGAAATAAACTGTGCCCCCACACTAAAATGTAATCTGTTCTATCTCGTTCACGTAATGTATATTATTTATATTGCAACCGGGTTTGAAAAAAAGTGAAGCTGTGCCATTAGCTATACACAACTTTGCTTAACATGTAACATGGCATAGTTGATAGATTTGTTAGTTAACATTAGTTACTATTCTTTTTTGATAGTAATTATAACAAGAAAAAACCACAAAATAACTTGTCTTTTGCCATGATAGCCCCTCTGATCTCTGAAAAATGGTGGACTCCTTGCCATATTGGGAAGCAGCAGTTAGTTCCGTTTTTGGGCTATGCGGTGGGTCTAAACTTCCTTTTAGGAGATGGATGTGGGTGTCAAAGTGCTTATTTGCGCACATGCGCTGAATAATACATCAGAATTGACTGCGACACCTAGGCTAAAAAATTTGACACTCTTAAATGCTGCTATGCGAGCAATGATGTGTTTTTAGACCTGCGATGCTCTTCTCTGTGTAGGGACTGAACACCTGCCAGTTCGGGAAAACTAAGTAATTATCTTTCGTCAGGCGTGTTGCCTAACAGCGTGTTGCGGAGAACACAGGTGACAGTTCATTGACATTCAGGAGCGCCCGCGCCAGATATAAAGCTCGAGGTGAATCAAAATCGCGGATAGCGGATCGAACTAAGGTGCCTGCAACCAGAATGGCTCACCACATCGAGGCCGCAGTTCTCGTGAACGACCTGGAGCAGTAGTAAGTAAAGCAAAAGTTGCGTTTGGCCGCTTAGAATCTTGCTTAGCTTCTGAATGTGTTTGAAAGCAAAAAGAGAACGCGAGAAGATTGCAGTGCATGGCCAGACGCGTAGTCTCACTGCGCCAGACCAGCTGCGAAAGGGTGCAGTCGCGCCACCTGGCAATGTCGACGCCAACCGGAGTGGCTCGGCGCTGCCGCTCGGGACACTCCCTTATTCTAGTACACACTAGGCGGCACTTATGTAGGCATGAGCGCCTTCGCCGAATCACGTTGACGCTAGCGCCAGATTCCACTCTAGGTGAGTTAGTGAGAAACTATGGTTTGTAGCGCGAGAACGAATTAATCAACAGCTTGAAGTGACACCACTTCGAGCTGTTGATCAATTTGTTCTCTGTCTACAAGCGACTAGCCGTTTCATTAGCTCAGTTGGTAGAGCAACTGCTGCATTCAAGCAGTGGTCCCAAGTTCACATCCTGGACCAGGATGAATTTTTCTTCAACTGCGAAGTTTCTGAGGAATCTGTATAGCTTTCCCTTGTAGCCGTATGCTGCATTGAGGTGGACGTCAAACTATCTTGCTGTGTGATAGTAGCTCTAGCTATCACGGGCACAACTAAAATTACATGTTTATAGTGTATTCCATATTATGTGTCTTTTTGGTGCTTTTAGGGCCACCTTTAGTGAGGTAAAGACCTGAATCATTCAGTTTGTTGGGAATACATGCGGTTGCCTTGGATTCGGAGGGGTCCATGTCCAATGAATGCCTGCAGCCATTTGTAACCAATTATTTTAAAATCAATTGCTTTACTTTCTTTCGTGGCATTCCTTGTGCCTGCCATCTCTTGACCACGGTGACGCCAGATTTCCGGCCTTTTTTATTGCTTTTGTCACATAAAAAAAGGCAATGGCAACAGAGGTGCACTGGGAGGAATGACAGTGAGAACCGATGAAAGAAAGAAAAGGGAAAGAAAAAACGTGATGTGCACTGAAGAAGAGCATGAAGAGCACTGATATCGTGGGGTGAGATGTCAAATGTTTATTTATTTATTTATTTGTTTATTTATTTATTTATAAGATACTCCTGTCCGTAGACCAAGCAGTTTGGCAAGTACAAAGTGTGTTACATTCAAAACAAAGCATTGAATGAAGGATACAAATTTACAAACGGTAATTAAACAAACCTGAGAAAAAAAAGAGAAAAAAAACACAAGAACAAGAGAACATGTCTTCACAGAAAAAAACGCGGTCTGGCCATGGCTAATTGACTTAGCCCAGCAACCTTCCCCCCTGACAAAAGCATTCCGGTATTTTGTTGCATCCATGGTATTTCCTGCAGCTGTATCACAAGCAAGTGTGTTGTAAAATACACATCCTTCAGATTTTTTTTTGCTGAGGGATTGTGCGCAGTAGCATAGTACGTAGGTAAAGGAAGTACCTTTGATTAGAAGTATTTAGAAACACCTAGGGATGTTCCAGCATATCTGAATAAAGAGGTACTTAGAGCTATTATGGGATCTATTGAGATCCAGTACAATTACAAAAAAAACAGGCATATGCTTTCTTTTGAAGTGATTTTAAGACCTCATTAATGATTAGGCCGTATTGGAAATTTCTGTGCTCATATACTTAAATTAGGTGGGGGCAGGAAACTTTGCCTCCACTGCGAGGTGACACCTCGTGTTCACTTAAAAATAGGACTACACTAACTTTGCAAAACTTTACTAGCTTTGTAGCTAGCTAGTAAAGCTGTAGCTCAAGCTTTACAAAGGGCCCAGTAAAGCGCATATATAAACTATGTTTAGCTTTGTATCTCTACCCCCCGAGGTTTCTTTGATGCCCATTTGTGTCCACAGAAAACTGCCACGAACAAATAAAAGAAGTTATTGGCACCACCAGGAAACGAACCTGGGATGAATAGAAAAATGTAGAGAGAGAGCCCGTTGTCTTACCGATTGAACTTCGAACCCATGCGGAGATGAGGGTGACAGATGAGAGTGGCACCCACCGAGCACATCTGTGGCTTCCCCTGCCTGATTGCTTACCGTATTTTCTCGCATATAAGCCGCACCAAAAATTGAAAAAAATCGTCCGAAATGTGGGGGTGCGGGTTATCTGCGAATATTCTGGAAGCAGAGGTTGGCTTTACGGCAATGCATGGCCTGCCATGCAGTCCGCATCTCCATCGTCATCATCAGGTGCAAAGCCAATAAGAAGCCAACACAGGCCATAGACAGATCCCCTACATAGCGTGTTTATTCGGACTTTTCACATGCTTTGTTTGGTTTGGTCAACAGCGTCTGTTGCGGTGATTTGCGTGCGCTTTGTAGCGAAGTTGTTGGGCCCCCAACTCAGGTGTGGCCAGTTTGCACCATTGGTCAGCCTTGTCTGGTGAGGCACCATGAGTGGGTCTCGGCGTCAATCTTTCACCGCGAAAGAGAAGCTGAAGATCATAGCTGCTGCGGAGGAAATCGGTAACAAAGCTGCTGCGAGAAAGCACGACGTCGACGAGTCCTGCATTCGCGACTGGCGGAAAAAAAAGGCCTCTCTCGAAAGTGCACACAAGGAGAAGCGAGCATTTTGTGGCCCGAAGACTGGCGCGTACCCCCTTCTTGAGACGCAGCTTGTAAAATTCATTGAGGAGCGGAGGAGTCATGGCCACGCTGTGTCCATGGAGATGGCGCAGATGGAAGCTCTGAGGTTGGCCCGGGAGATGAACATCCCACGCGAGTTTCGTGCGAGCCGTGGATGGCTCCAGCGATTCATGGCCAGGCACGGATTTTCGATGCGGCGGCGAACGACCATGTGCCAGCGGCTTCCCAACGCCTACGAGGAGAAGCTGTTGAACTATCAACGTTACGTCATCGGGCTCAGGAAGGAGCACAACTACTTGCTCTCCCAGGTGGGAAATGCCGACCAAACGCCCGTGTACTTCGAGACGCCCATGGACACCACTTTGCAGAAAAAGGGCTCGAAATCTGTGAGCGTGCCGACGGGCGGAAACACCAAGCTGCGCTGCACCGTAATGTTGTGCGCTTTGGCGGACATCACCAAACTGCGCCCGTATGTAATCTTTAAGCGCAAGACGCTACCCAGTACCCCACTGCCACCAGGGATTGTTGTGCGGGCCGAAGATAACGCTTGGATGAATAGTGACCTCGTCGGTGACTGGCTTCGCACGATCTGGGAGAGAAGGCCAGGAGCCTTGTTGGCACGGCGGTCGATGCTGGTGCTGGACTCGTTCCGAGGCCACTGCACTGACGCAGTGAAAGCGCGCCTCGCCGACAACCGCACGGACCTCGTGATCATACCCGGTGGCATGACTTCCATGCTCCAGCCACTGGACGTGTGCCTAAATAAGCCGTTCAAGGCGCACGTGAAGCGGCTGTATGCCGAATGGATGGCCGACGGCCTTTACGCCCTCACACCGACGGGACGCGTGCGGTGGCCAGACATTGCGCTGCTGTGCCAGTGGATCGTGGATGCGTGGGGGGCGATTCCGGCCGACATGGTGCGCAGAAGCTTCAAGAAGTGCGCCATCAGCAATTCCTTAGATAGCACCGAAGACGACTGCGTCTTTGAGAGCGGCGACGAAGCCTCGGATGGCATCAGCGACAGTGGCGAGTCTGGCGATGATTGACTGAACTGACTGAACCGGAATTGGCGCTGAGAACGTTGCGGCGATCATTTCGAAATAAAGTTCACCTGTAAACGAGATTGTGACTGTGCAATTGTGAGTTCCTAGACCAGTTTTTTTAGGTAAGCATGCGGGTTATACGCGAGGATTTTTTTTCTTTTTTCGGGGAGTTCAAAGTTAGGAGTGCGGGTTATATGCGAGAAAATACGGTAATGCCATGTGAGAGCATCATGCGACATCTCATGCCGCTGTACGCTGCCCATTGCACATGTACAGCTGGGTGCGGGCCTTGTGCATACGCCAAGTGTGAGTAAAAATTGGAGGAAGCTCACGTGAGCTGTGATTAAGTGCATGTCACTTGTCTCTGGTTTCACTTGTAGAGCCACGTGTGTGAATTCAAGTGACGTCGCATGGGTAATCATGTGGGTGTCATTTGCAGCTTCGCTTTACCTTCAGAGGTTGGATTGGCACGCACTTTTTTTCTGGAAGGTTACAATTGTCAGGAACTCCTTGTAAACATTTGATGGGGAGGGACCCTGGTGTACGAGGATTTTGGGGGCACACCTGAGTGCTTCCCCTCACCATAAGAGCTTTGCGTAGTGTGATTACACTTTCTTTGGGTTGGTAAGACATCTGCTATTGTAATTCTGCAAGGGATAATTATTGCTAATGCTGCAAAGAAATCAGTGCTCTTAAATAGGTTGCATTCATTTTAGAAAGGGGCCATTTGTTTTAGTTTCACACTTCAGACGCAAGCTGCAGTGTGACAGCCCAATCCAAGACTGCCCGAGCAAAGACTGCCCAAGCCAAGACTACCCAAGCAAAGACTGCCCAAGCAAAGGCAGCCCAAGCCAAGGCAGCCCAAGCCAAGGCAGCCCAAGACAGCCCAACTTTGTATACATTTGTTTTTATGGTGCCCTCAACAATTCACTTGAGTGGAATTATTTAGTCACGTAAATATGTGCTCTTTTTGTAATCACCGTTCACTCATTTCTAGATATCACCTTTTTCTACACTTCCCCATCATAAACAAGGTGGAATTTTGTTGTATAAATTTGGAGTGCACTCGTAACCACCATTCAATCATTTTTGTTTCTCAGCTTTTTTGTGTTATAGTTCCCCAATCATTTCTCTGTTATTTAAGGTCACAGCTTTTCTTCTAACCGTCAATCAATCACTCTGTGCTTCGAAGCTTTTTTTTGTTTTCTGTTTTCAAACATTTCACTAGGTGTGAATTTTTAGTCGTGTAAATTTCTCTGGTATCTACCATTCGATCATTTCTCTGTGCACATTTTTTTCTTGCATTGTTTTTGCAGCATTCTACTTTGTGTGAAATATTAAAGTCGTGTAACTTTTTACTGTACTCCCAACAACGATTCAATCATTTGTGTGTTTATAAGCTTTTTTAAATTGTTTTATTCGTCTCCTACCATTCTACAAGGTGTAAATTATTTAAAGCGTAAATTTCTGCTGTTCCAATAGTAACCACCATTTATACATTTCTGTGCTTCCAAGCATTTTTATTGTTTTATTGTTCCTCAATCATATTACTAGGTGTTATGTTCATGTCGTAACTGAGTTGCCACATTTTTTCTTTGTTCCCAAAGTATATCGCTTTGTGTAAAGTATTGAAGTAGTGTAACTTTGTGTTGAATTCCTAACCACTACTCAATAATTTCTTTGTTTCCAAAGTTTTTTGTTGTCCTGCTAGTTCACAAGGTGTAAATTATTTAGTCACGTAAATTATACTGCTCTTGTAACTACCGTACAATCATTTCTGTATATACAAGTTTTTTCTAGTGTTCATAACCATTTCCTTAGATGTGAGTTTATTTAAAGTCACTTATATTATCTGGCACTCACAATTACCACTCAATCACTTTGTTTTCTACCTGCTATTGCTTTATTGCTTCTCATTTTGTTTTCACTAGCTGTGAATTATTTAGAGTTACATTAATTTATCTTGCTCTTGTGACCATGTACCATTCAATCATTTGTGTCATTCCACATACTTTTTTTGCTTTGTTTTCTAACCATTTCACTTAGTGTGAGATATTTTAAGTTACATAACTGTCTTGTTTTTGTAACCTGGGTTGATGTTTGCTTTCTTTACTATTTTTTGGCAATCTGTGTGACTTATTTAATGTCATGCAAATTTGTGTTATTCTTGTTATAAAATCTGTACTCTTTAAGCCAAGGCAGATATATATATAGCATCAAAACTGGTTGTGTTGCAAAACCATATTGCATAATTTTGAAGTAAATATAAACTGTTTTAAGTGCGAATGCACTTCTTAAGCGAACCTGAATCGTCCGCCGCCGTAGTCCGCATAGCAACAGCTGAGGGTGCGCGCGCCCCTCGTCTTCCCTAGCAACGGGGGGAGATGGGCGCGCGCTGCCTGGCCGTGTCCCCATGGCTCATTCTTGTTGTTGTTCCTGCTGACATGGCACATACCCACGTGGGGGATTGGCCAGGAATCGGGCGTGAGAAGGGCTAATGCACCCGCTTAAAGGAGTACTTACACGAAATTTCAAAGCTGAGATCCGCTCTAGCAATCAAGTACAACGACAACACAAATAGGTGTCTGAGAATAAATGCATCTTTGATTCTTTGTAGTTGTGTGTGTGTGTGATCTCTCTTTCGCGAACATTAACGAACCGCGCAAATTCAACTCGTGCATTCGCACTTTCACATTCTTCCCCTCGGGGAAATGCGGGGAATTTTTTACCTGAACTGTTTTGTTTTATGTGTACTTTGAAAGCTTTCTTTTGGCCGAGATTTACAGCTAGCTTGGCAAGACCATCATTTTAATTAGTTTCTAATTGTTTCTCTACTAGTTTATTTACAGAAGGCCAGTGCAGCCGTGCTGTGTGGTCTGTACCTGGAATGCGATGACACTAGGTTCCCTTAGTGTCAAGGGCACTTGTGCTGATCAGGGCTGGTTTGCTGTTACTTGGTGCCACTTGTTTTCGATGCAACATTTCTTGTTTGGAGCTGTGCTTTGTGTGCTTTTGCAAGGAGTTTATGTCAGCTTAGCTCTTCACATGAGACTTCAAGTAGTATGCAACACTTCGAAAGTGTGATCACATTACTTTAGTAACCAGGCACCAAGTAACAATAAACAGTGCTGAATGAAGGCATGTATTTGAAGCACAAGTGCTTACGACACGTAGGCAACCTCGCAAAGAGGGCAGGCCAAGCTCCTAAATAATATATAAAAATGTAAATTTAATGCATACAGGTTCATCTCGACAATATCGTACTAACGTAGACTAGATGGGGATTTAACAAAGCAATGTCTGTGCCAAAGACAGCAAAACAATGTAGAGTAGACGTACCAATACGTCTTGCATATGTACCACTACAATATCGATAAGACTTACCACTAAGGTAACGTCCCGTAAACAGCGTATAAAAGTACCATGAGACGTCTATAGTACGTCATCCTTGGTGTGATTTGGACGGGGTTTTTGCAGTTGTAGGAACGTTGAGTATATGTAAGTCCGACCCGAACGGTACGTCTCCTGGACTTCTGCAACGTCGATTGCTGAACTCCAGGATATCTACAGAACGTAACGCGGTTTGCTGGGCAGCCACATTCCACCCTAGACGAAGGTAACATACCCTCTGGGATGATGAATATTTAAAACGTCTTACGAGTAAGTGCTCAGCACATGAAATTGTGGCATTAAAATTAAAACAGAAGATCCCTCTGCGGCATCCTTCACTTGGGGCAGCGCTTGATCACAAACTTCGAGAAGCTGAAAAATGCTCCATGCGCCGCTCCAGCCAGCAGAAACAATGCAGGACGCAAGTTGGTAGGTGGACCGTTGCCATCCTGCGATTGTGAAGATTTTTATTTAGTAGATGCTCTTCTTTTTGTACCACTGTTCATTTCTCCTTTAACAAGCAGCTGAACTCCTGCAGGTTCTACGAATCATACAAGCATAATAAAATGCAGCAATGCCGAACAATTGGCAGGGTTACCTCAATTTTTCTTTTCTGGGAATGAAAACAATGTAGGTAATCTATGCACAACTACAATCAAACCTTTCAATTTTTACCTACTTCACTCCTAACAAGCACACATACATGTTAGACATGTGAGCAAGCTGCTAAATTAATACCCACAAACTGAATCAGGCATCAGAAATCGGCAGAGAACGACGTGTCACCTTTAAATGGCACATTTTTCGTTAAAAACACGTAAATGGGCGAGAACGACCCATAACTATGATTTGGTACCCTTATCTGGTATGGTTTTCAGGCAATGCGCACATATCACTTCAGTACCTTCAGGTGGTGGAGAGCTTTGAAAACTCATTGCGGGCAAGTGGGTTGTGTTCAAGCTCTCGTATCTTGCCAGCATATGCTGGATTCCAGCATTCCCAAATCAACGTGACGACCCGAATGTGGTGGATGCAAGAAAGAATAAGCACACGCCAAGGGCGTAGCCGAAGGTAGGGTGGGGGGAGGGGAAGGCCGGTGCCCCCCCCATTATATTTTATGCCAAGGCTGGGGTGCGGTTTAAGCAGCCTTAAAAACCGCCTAAAGTCACCTGCAGGCGTGGAACCTGCAGTTTTAAGGAAATTCTTGCTCATATAAAGCTGACAACAAGGGCAATGTCAACGTCTGAAACCTGCGCCCGCTCCAGATGCTGTACCTGTCAATATATACAGCCCGGCTGCATTTCGCGCCGGATAAACCGACAAGCGCCGGGAACCTGCCGCGAGCCGATCGAAACAGCCCCACTGTTTCACTGGCGGAACAGCACGGCCGGGGAATGGCAAAACAGCAGGAAAAGCCTCATATAGGCTTACATGTGGTCGGGAGCATGTCATTCCTTGTCTTTACACTGGTACAAAGTTTAATCACATGACAGAGCATGTCGCTGTATTTTGTTCAGTCAACTATCAATCCTTGATATGTTTATTTTTCTACCGACATCGCATTTCATTGACTATTGCAGTTCCATAAGTTCTGCTGCATTAAAAGCATTGCTCTGCCCATCTTGTATTTCCTCCACATCAACAAAACTACACAATTCTCCTTATTGCGGAGCTTTGTTTTCTTTGGCACTATTCCACTGTTTCTTTGACCTCCCTTTAGAATCAGCATTCTGTATTTGCTTAACCGGAATTTTACTGAAACCATGTCTGTTTCAATTTAACAGATAGAAATAATGAAATTTAATAAGAAACGTGCAACAAGCTCTACATTCAACAGCAGTGCAATAAGGTGTTCCGCTTAGCGCAAGTTTACTACTCACGTTACTAGCACAAAAAATAACAAAAGGCGATTACTTAAGGACGAAGACGCACGTTTGCTAGCTTCACCGCCATAATATATATACGAATGCGCCGCATGTACAGTCCACTGCGATTCGAAGGTTGTCGCGGGAAAGCTACTATTTCAAACGAAGCAGAAAGAACACCAGCTTTAGCAAATATTCCATGCAAGTTTCGTTATCGTCGGCGTAGATAAAGGGCAACCAAGTCCAAGTCTGTGCTTGATAACAACAAATGTACAGCTTGAAACCCAAAGGGTGGCAAGTCAGTCGTGCGGGCCATTGTTGTGTCATGGAACAGCGAACAAGGGAGCGAAGAGTGCGAAATCTCGATTTTCATGGTTCCGAAACGAAACCGTGGGCTGGTGGCCCGCTTGGCCGCTCGATGCTGGCGCGATAACCTTCAAATCGTGCTCGACTGTACTTCATAGCTGACAAGACAACTTAATAGTGCCTTTGCTAAAGGAAAATCTAAAACACGAGTATCTTGATAGTAAACACCCAGTGTTGGCCTGCACTTCCGCCCGACGAACTTCAGGGACCGCGCGCCGCTCACGAGCGCACTCATGATCACGCTCACGAGAGCGGGTCCGCCTAACCACCTGCTCTGCTGACGAATGAATCGCCCGTGGTGTGCCCACAGACCAGCGAACGGCAATTTAGGTGATCATCATTATCATCACCATCTAAGCTCGTTAAGGTGGGCTTTACAGTTAGCGTTGAGCATGCACAAATCGCATGTTAAAGTCAGTTACTTCAAGCTTCGTTTCCAAAACAACGCGCAAGATGCCTTGCCAACATATTTCCCCGTCCCATCTTTTGGTCGACCACGGCCCCCCCCCACCCCCTCCCCCCCTAAAAAAATTCCTGGCTACGCGCCTGGCACACGCCCAATCAGGAGTACGTTCAGCATGCATGTCGGTTGTTTAAAAAAAAGGTGTAATGTATTGCTCGGAAGACTCAATGCTTGCACGCATCTTGGAGCAGTAACGGCCTTGGCAGATGTGTTTGAGTGGTTTTCCTCTCTCATAACATCCACACTGCTTTCAGGCAAAGCCCCAGGCCTTGCAGTTAGCATGTTCCAGTTAAGAATAATGCAGCTGATACTTTACACTTTCAAATCTTTTTCTTTCTGGAAGGATGTTTTTTTATTGGCGGTACAGCAGTAGCATGTGTAAATCGCAGCCTTCAGAACCCCAATCAGGCCTCTTTAAATGGTACAGGCAGTTAAATTAACTATTTGAAAAAGTACACTGCAAGGACTGTCAATTCCATGATAAACATCCAAAAAATAGCTGAAAACAGAACTGGTAAGGCTTTATCGAAGACTAAACTACAAAGGTAATAACATTTTTGTGTCACCACCTAAGAAATATGGCTTCACCGTAAACATGACTAACACCAGGAAATTCGTATACATGGTGATTAACTGCTACGCCCACATTATGATTTTGGGTGAAACTGAGTTTTCCGAAATTAACAATAAAGGTTGCCATTTAGCAGCTACATGTTAGGTTATGCATGAAACACCAATAATTGTTACGGTGGCGAGAACTTGTACATTCAAGTGGTCGAACATTATTCAAGTATGGTAGCCCACTGTGCTACCAAAACTGTTTGAAAACTTACGTTCTGGCGGCCAAACACTGTTGACAATGGTTGTGGCTCTTGTCCGGTTGAATGGAGGGACGTGATGTGCTCAGACCGTCCAGAGGTCTAAAACAGGATGACACATGATTACCACTCAGGCAAGAATGGAAATTATTGGGTGCACGAATGTTACAACTCGGGCAACACAACATTCAGCCAAAATCAATACCCGCGTACAGCGGCACCGTACACATGGTGAGGTGGCTCGCCGCAAACGCAACGAAGCTTGCGAGGCGCGCACATTCGCTCGCAAACAATTTTCCCTCGCCATTCACAACACGGCACAAACGACAGCGGTGATTAACGAAGCCGTAAACGCTGCGCAGCACAAGTAGCCGCCCGTGTTCTGATAAACTACGCGTAAGACGTGGTTCGCAGTGGGGAACTCTGAAGCTGTTCAATATAATGCTGCGGAAAGACGTGGTTCGCAGTGGTGAACTCTGAAGCTGTTCAGTATAGTGCTGCTGAATGGGAAACGTTACTGAGTTACTGAGCGCCACTGCGTTACAGAGCGCCAGTGCGTTCAGCGCTCAATGCAAGCACCACAATGTTCTTTCGCACATCGCCTTTCTAGCGACGAGCCCTCTACGTTCAACCTAGCCAATTCAGTTAAACAATTCACACACGCGGGCTCCTGTTTCCTGTTAACGAATGCTTAAAGCGGCGATGACAGCTACAAACGACATCCAGTGACAAGAAAGGCGGCAAGACGAGACAGCTTACCTGAGAGACGACGCAGAAGAGCGAGCGACGTTCAGGGGCAAGCTCCAAACGAAATTAGCCGTCTTCAGGTGGCAAAGTTGTTCTCAAATACTTCATCGCGAAGTCGAACCCGACAGACATAACCGAAGACGACGAGGTGCCCAATTAATCATAATAACTGCGCTTGTTTAACCGCACACCACAGTAAACAATCGGTGAAAGACGGGTCACGGGGTATCTGTTCCGGAATTCGGCCACACCGCCCCGCGCCTTACTCAGGGTATCGGCCGTTGGCAGGGAGTTGCGTAAACAAATTAAAACGACAACAATAAATAATTGCATCTTTTACTGAATGTGACATAATCTTTAAGTTTATTATTTATTGTGTGTATTATAATAAAGAAGCTTAGATATTTAAAGTGTACAAACACAAAACGCGAACTGAAGCTTTTGGCGCTCGATTTGAACGTTAAAAAAGCAGCAGATAGTAAGATAACACTGCGCAATGAACTTTGGCAGTGTTCTAGTGTAAGTAATCGTATTATTATTTGGCGTCTGTTTATTTAGCGCCAGATTTCATGCCCCTCCCTCCCCAACTTTTGTTTTCTTTTGATATCTGCCTTGTTCTCCAAAGTTGTTTCTGCAGGAGAAACTAGGTGGTCTGTTTATTGCATTTGTACACAATATTTACGGTCGCTAACAATAAGAATGGAATAAAATTGTAATTGCTAGTACGTTATAACTCCACTGAGCGACGAGAATGACTGTTGTCATAGCGGGCTATGATTGTGCTGGTGGGGCAGGGGAGGAACAGGGAACGACGGAATGATGATACAGATGTCACAGTTCAAGGTTGTGCTGTGCTCCGTGCAAGGCTGTAGAAAACAAAAAGTGGGAGGGGTAGTGTTATTCTGTCGATGTCGTAATAAGCAAGGGCTGATATTTTTTTCCTGTTTCAACGTCGGGGCTGCCGCTGCTTCTTATTGAATTTGGCAGCTTTTTTTTCAATGCGAATGCATTTATTAGTCGGGGGTTGTCTTGCGTCCATCGAGCGGCGTGCGCCCGCAGGTGTTGGCCGGCGTGCGCCTGCATTCCTCCAGCGCGAGCGCACGTGAGCGCGCGCCTCGTAGTTCTGCCTTCGTCGTCGTCGTCGTCGTCGTCGTCGTCGTAAATGCGAATGCATTTCTTAGTCGGGGGTTGTCTTGCTCCGTCGGCGTGCGCCCGCAGGTGTTATCTCTCCGCGCTCCTCCTCGAACCCCTAGCAACAGCTGTGGCGCGCCTAGCAACCGGAGCTGGTTGTAGCTCGGGCGGGAGTAGCGGAGGGCAAGGGGAGAGGAGGAGCGCGCTCGGGCGTGTGAGGGCGCTCGCATCGCGGACCTCGGGCGGAGTAGCGGAGAGTGAGTGGAGAGGAGGAGCGCGCTCGGGTGTGTGAGGGCGCTCGCATCGCGGAGCTCGGCGGGAGAGAGAGCTCGCTCGGGGCGGGCGTGTTGGGCGTGTCTCTCTCTCCTCTCTGCGTACCCTCTCTCCGCTCGCTGTGCTCGGAAAATGTATATAAATGCAGTGGAGCGCACGCCTCTCTCCGTTACTGTTTGCCGCAGCGCTCTCATCGGTGCACCCAATGCATTCGCATTTCCGCACGATCCTCTTCGGGGAGGTGGGGGGAGGTTTTTTTTGCTTCTGAACATTTTTGATTGATTGATTGATTGTAGGGTTTAACGCGCCGACGCAACGCAGGCGATGAGGCGCGCCGTAGTCGAGGGCTCCGGATTAATTTTGACCACCTGGGGATCTTTAACGTGCGCCGAAATCTCGTACACATGGGCGTTTTTGCTTTTTGCCTCCATCAGAAAAGCGGCCGCCGCGGCCTTCTGAACATTTTTGACGAGGTTGGGAGGATGGGGCAATGGAGTGTCTTTTTGAAATTATATTGCATGCATGGCCTCAATCAATGAAGAGCTGAACACCTTTTCCACACCCTTTCAATACCCTTCCAAACAAAGGGGTGTTGAGGTTGGTCAACACCCTTTTTTTTACGCAAGAAGGGTGTAAAGCTACGAAAAAGGGTGTTGAGATTCAAGAAAAAGGGTGTGAGGGCCTCCCAACACCCTTTTTTCAAATATTTTACACCTTCTTTGGCCAAAACGGTGTAAAGAAGTTTAGTGTGTCCCCCCACCCGTCGAGAGAACATCGTCCCGATTTGTGCAAAGCTTGTGGGGATTGTGGCTGCATGCGATCCCGACTCTGTACGCGGCAGCGCTCGGAGGCCCGCGCGGCGTGCGCGGAATCGCGCAACTACACGGCAAGAATAGAGGTGTTCGCTTGCGCGTAACGAGATGGCGCCACCAGCGCGCTTCGGAGCGGGGAGCTGGGAGTCGCCTCGGCGGGGAGGTGGCTGCGAGCGGGGATTTTGGACTGCGGCGCTCGGCCAGCTCGGCGGCGGCGGGCGGCCGCTCCGAGCGAGGACGAGACAACGAGGCGGCGGAGCGACCTGGCGCCTTCCCCTTCGAGCCTGGACCGACCATCGTCCACCGGTAGCGGCGGAGTCGAACAACTCCGGCCGCACGAGCAACGCGGGATCCGAGAAGACGGAGCCAGCTAAGGGAGGTTATGGGAATAAACCCCCCTTGGAGGTTGGCGTCGGTTGCCTTTGTCTCTTGCCTGCCTCTCACGCCGGCGCCGTCTACACGGCAGCCGCGTGCGGAGGATCGTCGGAGTATGACCCGCACCACAAATTGGCGCCCCAACGTGGGGCCTCGACTTCAAACGCAGCTGAGGCGCATACAGGCAAGATGGCAAGCAACGCAACGAGCTGAGCGACGGGAGAAGGCTGGAGGCACGTAGGCCTACTGTCAATATGGCGGCGGGTCGGCTCCCCTGCCGCGCCGTGCCCGCGCACACGCACCGGCGACAGCGATGGATTGACCCCCCAAGCACCGAATGGTGCGGCGGACTCTGCCTACAAGGATGCAGCGGTTGGGAGTACGCAAATGCGCACCATAAACCCGTGACGACAGCGCTTCGACTTAGCCGATGCGACGTTGACAAAGAGCGAGGAGGACGTTAAAGGTAAGTCTTTTCCTTTTGCTACGGGTGGTGCGAAGGGAGACGAAATCGTCTCCACGCTAGTGGGTGCTTGAGTCTCGTTGTCGGAAAGGTGGAGAAGGTACCGCCCGAGATTGCATTCAGGCAGTAAAAGCTTCGCGTGGCTCGGCAGGGGGCTCGGTATTTTTCGGGAGGTGATCGTCAGTGTTTGTAAGAGACGGACCTCAGGCGACTATCACCGGAGAGCCGCGCCCGTAAGCCGCTTGTAACGCGGTGGGCGCTGGCGTTACGGCAGGCTGTATGCTGCGATTGGGGATAGTCCGTGTTTGTGGGCGAGCGTTACTGTGGGAGTGTGTGTGTGTGTGTGCGTGTTTGTGTGTGTGTGTGCGGCCGCCCGTAAGCCGCTCAGATAGCGGCGGGCGCTGAGTCTAGTGCAGCTGGTAATGTTGTGACCTACGGTGCTTGAGAATGTGTGTGAGTGCGCGCCTGTAAGACCGCTAAGATGGCGGTTGGTGCCGGCAGCTGATATTGCTGCAAGTGAGTTGTAGGAGCCCTGCCTGCTTGACGCTTACGCAGTTTTGCCGAGTAACGCACCCGGGCAAAGAAAACTTGAACGGGTATTTCGAAGCCACGACCCGTGTTATGTCAGACGAGCTGCATCCGAGTAGGCTGTCTCGCCAGTGACAGGAGTTGGCGGAAATCCGCTGCTCCCTTCCTCAATAATTGGAATCGCTCGAATTGAGGGGTGAGAGCGGAGCCCTCGGCACACGGATGGCAACGGGAGTCACGCCGGTTGCCAGTCGCCACCGCCATAGACAGCGAGGACGGACCAGCTGAACCACCCGGCGGGGCCGGCCAGTGAAGGTAGCACCGAGCGCAGCGTGTTCAGCTGTCGCCAGTTGCTACTCCGACCCCCCCGGGCCAGCGCCCTGCGGGGCAACCATTCATCCGTTCGGGAGGACCAGCCGCCGAAGCAGCCACGGAACCCAGGAGGCCGAGGGACCCGCCAATGGGGAGAACGCCTTGCACTGGGAGCAGAGGTCGCGTCAGCAAGCGACCTCCGCATTCTTCGGCTGCGGCTGCCGGCTTCTTCTGGACCTGCCAACCTGCTGTGCTTCCCAACCGTGAGAGACTCGGACCAGTGCAACGCGTGGCACGCTCATCAGGCGGAGCTTCGCGGTTACGGCATCATTGGCGAACATTGGGGGTGAACTGGCATGTGGCTGACGTTTGTTGGCGTATTTTGTAACTTGAGGTTGTGCTTCGCTGCGCCGTTTCAATGCGAGTGGCGTCGAGTATTTAGGGAAAAGGAGTGTGGGGATTGTGGCTGCCCGCGATCCCGACTCCGTACGCGGCAGCGCTCGGAGGCCCGCGCGGTGAGCGCGGTATTGCGCAACTACACGGCAAGAATAAAGGTGTTCGCTTGCGCGTCGCGAGATGGCGCTACCAGCGCGCTTCGGAGCGGGGAGCTGGGACTCGCCTCGGCGGGGAGGCGGCTGCGAGCGAGGATTTTGGACTGCGGCGCTCGGCCAGCTCGGCGGCGGCGGGCGGCCGCTCCGAGCCAGGACGAGACAACGAGACGGCGGAGCGACCTGGCGCCTTCCCCTTCGAGCTTGGACCGACCATCATCCACCGGTAGCGGCGGAGTCGAACGACTCCGGCCGCACGAGCAACGCGGGATCCGAGAAGACGGAGCCAGCTAAGGGAGGTTATGGGAATAAACCCCCCTTGGAGTTTGGCGTCGGTTGCCTTTGTCTCTTGCCTGCCTCTCACGCCGGCGCCGTCTACACGGCAGCCGCGTGCGAAGGATCGTCGGAGTATAACCCGCACCACAAGCTCTTGGAAAAAAAGAGAATGGCCTTGCAGTATTACCCCTTAACGTTTCCTTTCATTTCATTTATTTTACTCTCAGGGCCGTTCAGGCGTTACAGAGAGGAGTGGGGTAAAAAAGGCAAAGTACTTAACAAACAATAGAGGGGTCAATAAAAATGATTGGCAAGTGCATACTTGAACTTTCCCAGTTATTTCGTAGATACGATGCCGGCAGGAAGGCTTTTCCAGTCCTTACTGGTTTTCGGGAGTAATGAGCCAAAAAAAAGGTTGGTGTCGCTGCTTGCACACCTACTTTTAAATGCTGATCAAGGCGGGAAGAAATGTATGCAGGGGGGATGAAAAGAGACTGTTCTAGAGTCTCGTTGTCGTAAAAAAATTTCTGGAAGAGGCACAATCGGGAAATGAGACGTCGAGTAGTTAAAAATTCAAGATTTGAAGTTTTTTTGATCAGTGATGTGCTAGCTGTTCGGGCATAATTACACCGAATGAAACGTGCAGCGCGGTTCTGTACAGCTTCGAGTTTCTGTTATAATGAGGGAGTTTGCGGGTCCCACACAGACGAGGAATACTCAAATTCGAACCAAACAAGTGTTTTTAGAGGAGCAGTTTTAGTGAGCTGGGTGCAAGTGAGAAGTTCCGGCGAAGAAAACGAAGCATGCGATTTGCATTACTAGTTATTTGTTCAACGTGCGTTTGCCAGGAGAGGTTGTTAGTAATATGCACGCCAAGGTATTTGTAGCTGCTTACTGAAACTAAGGGTACGGCATAAAGGAAATACGGGATGGCGGTTGTTCTAGTTTTTCGTGTTATTCTCATCGATTTGCATTTACCAGTGGTAAGTTGCATTAACCAAATGTTACACCAATTAGATACGTTAGTAAGATCATACTGACGAGCAGAAACATCAGAGGGGTTTCAAATTTCTCGGTAGAGCACGCAGTTACCGGGGAAAAGTCTTATATGTGAAGTGATAAAGTCAGGAAAGTCGTTATTATATACCAGGAAAAGGAGAGGTGCAAGCACTGAGCCCTGCGTGACACCCGACTTGACTGGGCAAAGATAGGAATCATAGCCATGAGCTGAAACGTACTGGGTGCGATTATTCAAGAAGTGTTCTAACCATTTTAGGAGATTGTTTTCAATGAAAATGCAATCAGTAAGTGATGAACGATCGATAGCAGAAAACAAGTCATTGGTAAATGCTAGCAGTTGAGTTTCGCATGAGTAGTGTTTACGAAAGCAGTGCTGGTACCGGGTAAAAAACGGGTTAGGAGAGGTGCAAGCACTGAGCCCTGCGTGACGCCCGACTTGACTGGGCAAAGATAGGAATCACAGCCATGAGCTGAAACGTACTGGGTGCGATTATTCAAGAAGTGTTCTAACCATTTTAGGAGATTGTTTTCAATGAAAATGCAATCAGTAAGTGATGAACGATCGATAGCAGAAAACAAGTCATTGGTAAATGCTAGCAGTTGAGTTTCGCATGAGTAGTGTTTACGAAAGCAGTGCTGGTACCGCGTAAAAAACGGGTTAGGCTCCAAGTCTACCAGATTACTATAAATAATATGTCCTAGAATTTTGCATGGGATTGAGATTAGGGAAATGGGCCTGTAGTTCCGAGGGCAGTAAATATCACCGGCTTTGTGGACTGGAAAAACGTTCCCAACCTTCCAATCCATGGGCACCGCGGCCCACAGCAATGACTGCGATGAGATATAGGACAACATTAAGGAGGACTACACTATCGTGCATTTCAAAATTTCTAGTAATACCATCTACGCCCGCTGAGGATGAAACTTTGGCCTTAATAATCAATTTAGTGATGCCCACCCAGTCGATCATAATAGAATCCATTTGTGGGTAGAGGAAACTACGGGAATCCGGAATCACAGTAGCAGCTGAATTAGTGAAAGATAATGAGAAAGTGTTATTTAAATGTACGGAACACTCGTCATGAGGAATAAAAAAACCTGCATCACTTTTTAGAATAATATCACTTGCGGTGGGTTTCTTGCAGACACGCCAGAATTTAGTTCGATTGGTTTATAACAGAGAGGGAAGTGTGTTATGAAAAAAGGTTTGTTTCGCAGTAATGAGAGCACGTTCGTATTCATTAGTGGCCGATTGATAAGCCTTCCATCTTTCACGCGAGGTGGATTGTTTACATTTACGAAAGGTGCGTTTTTTCTTGTTAAGCAAACGTTCCAAGGAAATATTAAACCAAGGTGCTGTCTTGGATGTCACTAGAACTAGGGTGATATATTTGTCCGTAAGTGTCTTTAACTTTTGTTTTGAAGAACGTCTAATTGTCGTCAAGAGAGCGCTACGAAAACAAGGGGAAAATTCATCTGGAAAGGAAGCTAGTTCTTCAATAATGGCCTCAAAATTCGCTTTTTTGTAGTTTCCAATGACTTTGTACTGTTTAGGATTGCGGGGTAGGCGAGATGACATTGCGAAATAAACGGCAGAGTGATCGCTTAGGCCGGGAATTACAGTTAGTGACGAAACAGTTTCAGGTAGTGTTGTTAATACCAGGTCAAGAATGTTGGCTGTATAGCTACTTATACGAGTGGGTTCTTTAACGTGTTGAGACAAGTTGAAAGTTGAGAATATATCAAGAAAATATTGGCATTCTGCAGACCCAGGTGTGACGATGGACCCAGAATCTTGCCACAAAATTCCGGGGTAGTTAAGAATCACCCAGAAGAAATACTGAGGCTTTCGGAAACCTAACGATGACGTTGTTTAAGCAGTCATGTAAGTCATCACAAAAAGAGTCCTCAGCGATTGGTGGCCGTTAGCACACGCAGAATATTGGATCGCTATAGTTAATACGTATTCGAATGCATATAAAATCAAGAGGTCATGAAATGGTAGCAATATATGACTCTATCCTTCTAGATACAGCTATCAACACGCCACCCCCAACGCGTGTTCTGCGGTCACATCGATAAATGCTGTACTCGTTCTTGCAAGAAAATAGCTCACAGTTGTTTACTTTTGCGGATAACCAATCTTCCGTCAAAACAACGATGTCCGCGTCCCACGTGTCAATTAGAGCTGATAATTCATCTGGTTTATTTGTGATGTTCCTGATATTTGTGAACAAACAAGTACAGGTTCGCTGTTTTTGCACCTGGACAGCCGCGCATGCCAATGTGGTAGCAGCAATTCATTGTGATTGAGAGGGGCTATGTGCGCCACTATCAGGCACATGTGCTTTATACGCTTCAACTTCACACACACTATCAATTTGATGGCAGTAAACGTAGCATTTCTTATTCAAAGAAGTGCGTTGTAGCGCAAGCTGTAGTTCTGCCCAGATGCTTTACCAATATCCAAAAGTTTTTTGTTGTTAGCTGTTCCGCCTTGCAAAAGCCTTCTGGTACGTAAACGTTCGTATTTTTAGGTTTTGCCTTCTGTGAGAGCATCTTTCTCGGTTTTTCTAGGTAACGTGTGAGGTAGGGCTTTATACGCACGACATGAGCGACGCCAGGGTGGCGGTTACGCCGGCGTTAAACAGGCACTAACACAAAAATTTTGCATCTTGTTTTTTTGTTGCGATACCTAGCTAATGACCTATCCATCACGCGTACAAACCTTATTTGCTTCAGCGCACGACGGTTGTTTAATTAGAGACGGTTTTAATGCGGGCATTCGCAGTTTCGGTTTCAGCGTGTGCCGCGAACGTCTGGATTTTTTGTAACCAGAGCTGTCCACGTGACCACACAAAACTGTGACGTGCGCAGCGCCCTGCAACCCTCGCACGTGAGCGTGCTGCTTCAACGGTCTGGTTCGTTCGCACAAATTCGACATGTCAACACCGTCGTCTTCGTCCGTGTCGTCCTGGTCATCCATAGACGAGGATTTGTTGCAGGCGATAGACGACGCTCCGTTAGATGTGGCAAATCACTTTCAGTTCGACCCTTTTGCCAGCAACGAATCGGAGCATGAGGCCCACAATGACAGCGAGGAGCAGCCACACCAAGACCCACGCGTCGGAAATGTTGAATGGCAAGTATCACTTAACTCCGTGTCGGGCGTCGTAACATCCAGGGCGCTCAACAGCGATGTCTAGTTGATATATTTGTGCGCCAGTTTTTGCGAGACTGCGAAAAAAAAAGCAAAGAAAGGCATGGCCCTGTAACAATGCAATGTAAAACATGCAGTTGGCTTGTCCGCTTTGCATGATATGCTTTTTTTCTGTAAAAATTTGGCAAGGATTATAACTACGATGCTGAATAATATATGCACTACGGATGGAAAGTGTGAAACGCTTCTCGCGTTAATCGCAGGTGCCAGTGTGGACATTACAGGGCAATGCATACCGAGCTGGAGTCGCTGTGCTGCAGGGAGATGGATCGTGTGAACGGATTGAGAGGCGACGACTACGACGGCATTACGGCACACGACATGTTCAGTGTGGCGTTTTTGAACATACATGCCTTCCAAATAATGTACTTCGAACTCTTGGAGGAGCGCCCTGAAGTTGTGCAGGCTCCGGAAATATACAGGTCGGACATTTACATACGTTTGCTACCGTGCTCGCGACCTTAAATGATCGTCGGTTCGCAAGATTAGGTTCTCAGTGCTAGCAGTTAGCCATCGCACTTGCGTACGCTGGAACAGCCGTGCTATCGGAGTTATCTTTGCGGCATCAGAAAACGTTCCGACAGCGTAGAATACCTATTTTCTTCACTGGCATCGCACAGTCTCTTTTTTTGTTGACTCGGACGATATGCGACACTAGGCACCTGCACCCTCATGTCAGTGCATAATTTTGTGTGTGTTATGTACGCGTGCGTGCGCGCGTGTGTGAGTGAGTGAAAAACTTTATTAGACGAGAGGCCATGGAGCCCTGGGGGGTAAGGATGAGGGGAAAAGGGGAAGGTAACAACTCTCACAATGAACACAGTTGCAGTCTTGGCGTCCTAATCACAAAATGAACACGTACAAGTCAGTCAGTGGCACTAAAATGCACAGCTCACACTTAAATGTACAGTTCACACTGTAGACAACGCGGTTCACACTGAAAACAGTGCACGCTGCAGTCAGTTCACATTGTAGGTAGAACGGGGAAGTCTACCAGGCCGTTACACTAATTTGTAGAGTCCGTTTTCAAGGGCGTACTCGGTGATTGCTTCTAGTGTGGTGGGATCGTCGCGGACCCGACTAACATGTTCCTGTTCCGTCACAGGGGCGGGACCTAGAGTTAAAAGCTGGTGGCGATTACGGTCGAATGATGGACAAAGCCAAATTAAGTGATAAAGATTTGGTGTGCCTTCACGACTATAGTGGGGGCATCGGCGCGATTCGGATCCGGCTGGAGCTGTCCATTTATAAATAATGTGGGGGGTGTACGCTGCAGTCGCATACACTTTATTGGCGAATACTTCCCCGGGACGCGAGAAGTGCTTGAGAGGGGCAAGGATGCCAACAGGAGTTTCTGCCTGTAAGCGCTTGCAGCTTTCCTTTTTGAGGTGACGAAGCTGGAGTTGCCAGTCTGCCTGGAGAGGGGGACGGGCGTGGCGGGCACCGTGGGAGGTGATTGTAGCCTCTCCCTGGCAGCGTCGTGTGCCATACGGTTGCCTTCTGCGCCTGTAGTGTGTCCTGGAGTCCAAATAATTCGAACTTTGAAGCCTTCAATTTGTAGGTCTCTTATCAATGTGAGAATGTTTGTTGCCGTATTGTTCGGTGAAAACGGACGATTTAACTCTCGGACAGCAACATAGGAATCCGTGATGATGCGAAATTTCTTCGTGGATAGATGGCCGGAATGGTTATAAATTTGCTGCGTCGCTCCCAGAATTCCTAGAAGTTCTACCTCTTCTACGAGGCCGAATGTGTTAGAAATGTGCCTGGATCCATTCAATTTCGGCAGGTCCGCAGATGTCCAGGCAATGGCCGCCGTCGTTCCATTCAGAGCCGCGTCGGTGTAGATGTCAGCTTCGTCGCATTCCTTGTCATTTGCGAGAGTGTGAGCGTATTGTTCGCGTACTTTTCTTTTATCCCGGCGGATCAGGCGTCGACGCAGAATTCCGATGGATGGGCGTTCCCACGGAGGGAATGCTGTCGGCAAATCGGTGCTCTCAGACTGACTATTTAAGTGGTCCCGTTTTTGGAGTCTTTTTCCTTGTGGCGAATGGTCCAGATGATATTTGAAGCGTAGTTTTGTCTCTTCGATGAGGTTAGCGAGAGGCAGAAGGGGAACTGCATCGTGTAGAGTGTTTACCCTTGTGAAGGCGGGGAGGCCACTGATCGCACGGAGAAGGTGCCGATTCATTTGGTGGAGGGCTTTTACATGTGAATGCCGTAATTCGTAAACCGGGAAGCCGTACGTGAAGCGCCCATGCGCCACAGCACGGGCGAGCATGGTGCGAGCTGTTTGGTGCGCCCCACCATACTTGTTCGATATCCGGGTGACTAGGTGTAAAGTGGAACGCCAGGTTTTCCTAAGTGAGGCTATCCACTGTTTTGGGCTATTACAGCTGCTGACGGGAACACCCAGCAGTCGAATGGTACCATTGTGGGATTCGAGCAGCGTATCTCCCACTTGAAGGGAGATAATTTGTTCCTTATTTGTGCCACGTTTACCATTGTGTGTGTGTGTGCGCCTAGTCATAGAATGAAAATATCAAGTGTTAAAAGGTACGAACAAGCTGAACCCCTGGCAATGCATCCTGTTGTTGGGAATAATTTACATGGCTGTGTATTGGGGCTGGTCGTTGTGCTCGTTTGCTGCATACAAAAGTTTGCATTTCATGACATGAACGTAAATTATAAAATATTCCTAATGTGATGCATTTTTTTCAGACGCTACAGGTACACTGCCTACCGCATGTTTGCCCGATGGGTCTGGCGTCGGCTGGGACGACGCAATAAGAGGGTCCTGCCCAGCTGTGTTGTATGCAAAATTAGGGACACCTTCCCCTCTCAACAATATGCGGGTTTCCAGTACCCACAATAATAACGCCTCTTTGTGTTGGTATACTGTGCAATTTAACAAAGTTATTTTTATGTCAGCTGCTTCTATGTTTGTTGCCAAGTAATATTTTTTGACAAGACCGTGGAATTTTAAAAATTTATTTCTATGTCAGCTGCTTCAGTGTATGTTTCCAAGTAATATTTTCTAGCATATTTTACTTGTTGAACAAAATGTCACTAAACTGCTATAAATTTTATTTCATGAGACTGCATGAAAAATGCATCATTTGATCACTCAGCATGACCCGAGGTGCGCTGTGGCTGCAGGCAATATACGTAAGCATGAAAGTGAGCTTCTACGTCAACACGATTCATATTGGGGAGCAGATATAACAGATTTCAAAGGTGCCTGAGGTAGTGGCAAAAAATAAAATATTGAGAAAATAAGAAAAATAAGAAAAGTGTATAAATGTGAAACTGCACATAGCATGGGCATTATACTAGAACACAATAGCACGAAGCACATATCAGCCTGATTGGAAAGCACTCATGATCGAACAATAAACTCCCTGGTAGGTGTTTACCAATGATGGTATGACAACACCAGCAGATAAGGGGAGATAGGAAGTGCATAACGTACTGGATGACGGACCAAAAATAATAGAAACCAAGGAAGCCCTTTTTCTGCATCTTACTCTGACCATGCCTCCCTGGCCTCTAACTTGTATGACTACGTGTGTTAGGGGGAAGAGGGGGTGACGGCCAATGGTGGCCACAGGCGTGCAAAGTGGCACCGGCATCCCGAAGTCTAGAACACAGCTGGTACAAGCATGGTACATGCTACAAACACTTTATTTAATACACTCTACTATCAAGTCAAGCAAATACAGCATGAAATTATAAAGTAGATGATACTTGACATATTTTCAGTACAAAAAAAAAACACTGAGGAGAAATGAACAATAGTGACATAACGTACTAACATGAATGTTTGGACATGTCCGTACATCTCTGGAAAAATGAGTAATTGTCGTGACTCGAATGTCTTCGTAAATTTGCCCAAAGTAAATGCCACACACAAAAAACCGAAGGCATGCTTTAGTGCATAAGGAAGACATGGGTGCTGCTCATTTTCTTGGGCACGAAAATGCATTATCAATCCGGAAAGGGAAGAACACATCGAGATGCCACACGGTCTGCTTTTTGCCGCGGCATGCGGTGACGGAGTGGACTCGGCACAACAGCACTTGGCGCAGGAACGACAAGTGGCGTCCAAACAAGATCAAGGAAGCCGATTTGCAGCCTACGCCGCACGGAGCACAGATGCTGTGGCTATAGCACTGGTGGCGGTAGCTGCTGCGTATTGTCCTCCACCGTCATGAAGTCACTTTTTCCCAAACCTCGAAAGGTGAAAACCGGAAACCCTCGAACGACGCAAGTACGCGCCGAAAAGAGTGATTAACGACTTGCCCTCATACCAACGACCCGACCTAACCCTGACGGGACTCCCGAACACGACGACAGCTACACGGCGTGACGCGTTCCCGATAAGACCGCGACTGCCACTGAGAAGACGACGACGACGCACACAACCCGACCGTCAGCACGCACAAGCTGAGATGCGACGCCCCGACGCACCCAGAACTCAAGGAAGGCGGCGTTCGACGTCAAGGTGTCTATCGACGGCTTTGACGTAGTCGCCCTCGTAGACACGGGAGCCGACTACTGAGTAATAAGCGGACCATTTGCGTCTAACCTGAAGAAAGTTATGACCAGATGGGATGGTCCGCACATAAGCACAGCAGGAGGCCACCTCGTGACGCCAAGTGGAACGTGAACATGCCGCGTCAGCATAAACGGCACGACGTACCCTGCGGCGTTCGTTGTTGACTGCATCAGCACTGCCTTAATTTTTGAACCCATCCGCTAATGACAGCATAATGTGTTAGAGGGATAGAAATGTAACCACGCGTGCGGTGAACATTTAGCAGGAAGGCCACATGTCTGGCACATCTGGAAACCCTCCAGCAGGCATTCCTCGTACACGATGAATTTCCATTAGCAGGAGGTGCGCCTATGGATCTGTTAAAAATAAGGTTGATTGAAACACAGTAAACATGCTTTTCTCAGGGCACTGCATGGTTTTGGGTGAACTAACCCATTGCACCACAGATATCCGTAGGACGTCCGTTTTACAGCCGAACGTCCAAGTACCGCGCTCGACGTCTGGCGGACGTACTTCGGATGTATTTTTCTGGGAAATGTGAACGTCCGTTGAATTTGGTCCGACGGACGTCCGAGCTAAATTTGTGCATGGACGTTTACTGTGGTCCCATCAATAAAGTCCGCTGGACGCTCATCGTAAGTCTGCATGTTTGAAGCAATATTCCGCAATCATGCTAATAACTCATCGTAATTAGCCCCGAGGTAAATATACTGTCTATATTCTTGCTTCCTGCAGCGGGAGGCAAACAATTTGTCAGCTCAGAAAGCCCACGCGCACAAAACACTCGATGCGGGAATTAAAAAAGAAGGATAGCAGATCTCGTAAAGTTTCATAAAAGCATTTGGGTTGATATACAACGTTGTAATGTTTGATTTGCTGCTAATTAGGCTGCAATATGTTCTTTTTGTAAATAAATTTTGTTTATCTTTTGTGCGATGCAAAGTCAACACTGTGATAACCCGCTTCAAGCCGTACAGCCATAGCCATTCGCTTATGTGTGCGAGTTGCGAAGCGCAAACTAGCTTCCCTGCGGCTTTCTTCCAGACATCTTTTTGCGTCCTCAACGAAAGGTAAGACATTTTTATGAGTGCGGTGAGTGTGGAGGGGGCGGGAAATCGTCTTTAGCTTTCCGTGTACTGCAAACGCCGTACGCTGTGCCGAAGTTAGGCAAAACGGGCTTAGCGCGTTTTGAATGACAGTGCCAACGCGCTCAGGGAATCATCTTTTCTTCGCAATATTAGGCGCAATAAATTAGTTACACCGTTCCCGTAAAGCTATCAGCGGTTCGTGCACAGGCTGTCGTTGAAAGACAAAGTCGTTGAGTATGCCGGCGTTCGCATTCAGCCTGGCGCTACCTACGACGTGGTGTGCGCAGTGGCTACTTTTACGTCCACTCAAGTTTACGGAAAGGGTTGTAACAATTTTTACTGTGTGTGCTCGTTGCGCGATGCGTAATGAATTGGCCTTGAGGTGAAATGTAGGCACGGTGTTGCGAAACGTGTAAAAGGCCGTAAGGTGCGTTTTAGGTGAGTGATTTCACTATCCCAGAAGAGAGGACGCGGCCGTGGTGCTGTGGCTTATGCCGGCGAACGCGGCGAAGTAAATGCATTTTGCTGACGTGAGCATAAAGCGTGTACTAATATATTAACCGGGCTTGTTGTATGCGCTTGTAGAAGCACGTATCCGTCAATACCCGCCGCGGTGGTTCGGTGGCTAGGGCGTAGTGCTGCTGAGCTCAAGGACGCGGGCTCGATTTTCGGGGTGGCGGCCGCTTTTGCGATGAAGGCGAAAAGAGAAAGCACCCGTGTGTACGACATTTAGGCGTACGTTAAAGATACCCAGGCGGTCAAAATTATTCCGGTGGCCTCCACTACGGCGCGCACAACTTATAATTGATAGATGCCGTGAAAGCGCGTTGGTGAAAACGTAGGTTTATATTGTAGAATATTCGGGGGACATAGAACAGCTTTGCTGGATGCAACTGAGGTATGCAGTTTTTCTTTTTTTAAATTACGCTAGGCATTTGTTCTGCAGTACCTGCAGTATCCGCAAACTGCTTAGGCTAGTGCGGAAGACAGTGCAACTTGTCAGTGAGATCGAGGGAATCTAGCGAAGCACTGCGAATCCTACCAGTTTCAGCTATCATTTCGCTATGCACAGGTTTTCACGAGTTAAAAATTTATTTCGCCATGAAATGATGACAGAAGCATGTTCCGACATAGAACCACAACAGTTCGAAATCCCCAATGCCTCGTAAAATGTTTTTGAAGGGTTCAGGCAAAAGTATTTCAAACATCATTTGTATTTGTTGGCATGCCACTACATTACCTGTAGAGAAGAGCAAACCAAAATAGTTCAATAGCAGGCTAAACTTCTTTTTGTGCGTGTAATAATGTAGCCTTATATAGGACAAAAATATGGAATTGATGCTTTTGGTTTTGCAGGTGCTGACCGGGGAGTTGGGGGGAATTTTGAGCCAAGATGTTCCTGGCATGAAGCACGATGGGCACGTGAAAGGTGGTACTTGCATTGGAGGTTTTAAAGTATTAAATAAAGGATTTTCATGATTTGCGAATTCGTTTCATCTGGTTTACATGCTATACTTTGTAACATGCAATCTGCAGTGTGCTAGATCTCTTTCATTCAGCATATTTGTTTTCAGCAGCCTGTTTAACTGTTCAATACTTCACGTTTTCAAGCTGTTTGTTCTTTAGCGTGCACTGCTGGAAGTTTTGTCTTAGAAATTTAATGAAAATATCCCAAACATACTCGGTATAGATTAATAAATCTTTGTAGTGTAGGTTTCAGTTTTCTATAATAAGCTTGGGAATCTGTACTTGCTGTAAATTTCAGCGCTTTATTGATAACATGCCTTGAAGCACTACTCCAGCCTTAAGAATACTCGATACAAAAGCCCCTTCTGTAGCTTGTTTTGTCAAAACCGTAATTATAAATGCTTGTAACACGCACTGTGTGGGCTGACTACTCCAAACCCTATTCATACTTCTCTTGGCAAGAGTGGGGGCAGTGATGTTTGCAGTAGCATAATACAGTGGGAATTTGTCACCTTATTATCGCAACCGCTTTTTAATACGGAACAATGTGTGCACTGTGGGCTGTCATGTATAAGCATCCTGTTCACCGAGTTGGTAACTGCCTACTACAACTTATTCATATTGTTACGTGGCGGCACGACACAGGAAATGAACAATGGAAGATGCGAGTGATGTATTTGCACTATTTACACGATGTCAGCCATGAGGGAGCCCGCCCAGCTGGGTCGTCTTCTTCTTCAGAGGTTGGGCCGATAGCTCTCGTCGTCTTCTTCCCGTGACACATCCCCCTCGTCGAAAGCGACCGTCACAGTCGAGGCCTTAGTAAATGTACAGATGCGGTGACGATGCGCGATGAGAGGAAAAAGGGAGTCCTCGCCGCCACGGTTGAGGTTGATTCGTCGTGGCGAGCACTGGCCCCAAAAGAGCAATGTCCGCCGACGCAGTAAACCGCCGTCCAAAGGCCCCGGAGGCGCGCCGGAGTTCAGGGCAGGGGAATGGTGTCGTCTTCTGTTCTGGTGCGGCTGGTCATGTCGTTTGGTTTCGGCAAGTCACAGGCTGGGGACACGGGGCTGGAGAATGGTGCGTCCATGGCTCACAGTGGCTGGGGCGGGCCGACGCATTCCAAGAGCCTTTCAGCGATGTTCAAGCAGCCGAGACGAAGCGAAGCTGGGGCCAGGTTGAGGATCAACTCCGCAACCTCCACCAAAACATGTTACGTGGCGACAGGACACAGGAAATAAACAATGGAATATGCGAGTGATGTATTTACACTATTTACACGATGTCAGCCATGAGGGAGCCCGCCCAGCTGGGTCTTCTTCTTCTTCAGAGGTTGGGCCGATAGCTCTCGTCGTCTTCTTCCCGTGACAATATTTATGCTGAAACAAAGCCCGGAGTATATGCATGGAGCTTATTGAAAAGCCGTGACGATAGGCTTGCGACGTTCCACTGCATTACACTCCGGTAACATCACTTTCCGCGCTCTTGGAAAGACATATATGAATAGGGTGTGGAATTGTCTGTCCACAGAGTGCATGGCGCAAGCATTTATAATTACGGTTGTGCCAAAACAAGCCATAAAAGGGGCTTTTGTATCACGTATTCTTAAAGCTGGAGTAGTTCTTCAAGGCATGTTATCAATAAGGCACTGAGGCTTACAGCAAGTACAGGTTCTCCCTGATTCGAGAAATTTGGTACCAGAAACGGATGTCTGGCGGACATCCGGTATCCGCATTTTGTTATTCCCTGGGTGTCCTCTGTACATTTCGGTTTGCAAATGTGCGACTTGGAACATCCTCCAGATGTCGAAAATCCGGCTGGGACATCTGTCGGACGTTCGTAGGATGAGCAATTCTTTGCATCAGACCATCCCACGGACGTCTGTAAAACGTCCGCTGGATTTCTGTGGATGTCTGACGGACGTCCAAATGTCCGACACCAGATGTCCAACGGATATTCGACGGACGTCTGTGGTCCACTGGGAATATTGCTGCTAAAGTGAGCAAGTGATTTCACGCAACCACCATGCTGTGAAATTAACAGTATAAATTAACGAGTAATAAATTACACTGCTGGACCATGTGTCCTCACGCACTGCACTGGCACATAGGTGAAAAAGAAAAAAAAAACGTGGAGACGCAAGACAAATAAACGCTGAAGGTGCTGAATACAGTAGAAAGTGTTTTCTTGCTATCTATTACACGTGTTGCAGGAGGTAATATTTCTGCAACTGCACGCCAATATACACGTTTTCTAAGCCCATATTGCAAGCATACGATGTCTCCCTTGTTGACACTTGACTACATTGTTACTCAAAAAATAGGCGCCTCAGCAATAAATCTTTGACCAATTTCTCACTGTGCCAAAGAGACAATTTCGTTATGAGGCACTGTGTACCAGTGTTGTACGGAACGGCGTTACAAGGAACGGCGTTCCTGGAACTAGTTCCTTTTTGGAGGAACGGAGGAACGCCACCGTTCCAATAATGGTCGGTGGAACTGTAACTGTAACTCGTTAGGTTTTTGAAGGAACGGCAGGAACGGCGTTCCTGCCGTTACATCGCTAGGCTTTGGCTGTTTTTGATGCCAAGCCTCGAGTACAAAAATACACAAGCCGCTACTGCGTTTCTCTTCCCATAAGCTGGCCAATTTGCCTTCCCTTCAACCGTACGTGCTTCCTCGAAGGCCAAAGGCAGAAGAATAATCACGCAGCAGGACGCAGCTTGTGCTTGCTTTCATGCTGGTTGAGCTTACGTGGCGTTTCGACGGGTGATCGAGTAGCGTAGCCGCGGATATGTTTTTCACCTTTCATCGTTTGTCTGGGGAGTCCACGATGCGCGTCTGGCCGATACAATTGTTCCCTGGCGGGGAAAGATTGCCTAAGACGGGATCCGGACATTTCGGTGTCAGACATGTCGGTGCAGGACGTTTCGGTGCGGACATTTCTGTGCACGGACATTTACGTCCACGACATGTTGGAGCAGATATTTTGAGTCAAAGGATGTCCCAGGCATTCTTTGAACATTTTTGCTTAATTATTGTAATTTCATGACTTGATATGATTTTACGTTCGAGTCTTGTGCTTGCGCCGCCGTGCGTGGAAACGAACGCTAAACCCTGATGGAGCATTGCCACGCAAAACCCAAGTTCTGTAGTAGATGGTAAAAATTAACGTTGTTAATTTGCATCCGTTCAACCTTTTTCTTTATTTTAACATTCACGTGAAAAACCCTAATACTTTAAGTGTTACCAAAGCACTTTGCTTTCACTTCAACCAACGATGCAAGAAGCTGCTGCTTTTAGTCCATTCCTCCACTTCCCCCCGCAACAAAACTTGCAAAAAGAGGTTGATTAGGCGCGTGTGCATTCCGTTTTAATTATTTTCTCAATTAATCTCGTCTTCATTGCATTCCATGTCGGCTCTACTTAAAACTAACCAACCAACGATCGCACTTACGGTGGCGTTACCTTGGGGAGGAGAAGGCTGAGCCCCGCCGGCTACCAACCCCCTCGGTAGAGAGAGATGGGTGTCACTTGTGCTTCCCCATTGCGTTAACTGGACTTCGAAAACTTGAAGACGACTGTTGCCGCTCTCGTCACAATAGACTATTCAATTTTTTGCTCCTCATAATAAGAGAAAGCGATGTATGCCTGGGTGTCCGTGCTATGCGAGACTTAAAGAGTTAATTCCAAATGGGGCGACTGAAGGCGAAGAAAGAGCTATTCTTGGAGTGGGGGCGCCATCGGTATAACAGCAACACGCGGAAGGGCGTAGCCAGCAAACGATAGTAGCCATTGTGTTCTCAGCGGCTTTTTGGGTTTCTTTTTGTTGCACACTGTAGGGGTTTCATGAGCTCATGGTGAATGTAACGCTTTTTCCTGTATCATTTCGCTGACGCTTCGGAGACCGTGAACTCCACCACGCCTTTAGGATTTTCCGGAAAAACTGAAAATAATGTGACTGAAAAAGAAATGTGGTCGAGATTCAACCGTACAGGCGGGGGAAGAGAAGGGGTGGAGGCGGGGGTCGCTAGGACAGAGAATTAAAATGTGGTGAATGTAGGCATGTAAACCTAAAACGAAATTTGGTTTTTTCGTACAGGATAGGTGGAATTTATATGCACAACTCGTACGCGCTTAATTAGCATTTAGGAGATATACAAGCTGCGGCTGTTTTCAAAAAGGCCAGTTCTTCCTCCACGACAATATCCTAGACCAGTGTTCGCAAAATCATTTTGGCAAGGCAGCCCAGCCTACGCAATACTCTTCAGAAGGTTTTATTCATTGTAATTGTGGGCATGTAATTCTTGTAATTTGAGGGTGTGTAATTTAAAAAAAATACAAAATACGCGTTAGACCATATTGAACACCGGTTTATTGTCTTAGCTAAAAAAGAGCGAATATAAATTAACTACCTGTCGTAAACGAAAAAAAACGTGTGCTGAAGAATTCAACCGTCTGCATAACAGGTGTCCCCGTGAAGAGGTATTAAACAAAAATATATAAATGTAGAATTTAAAAAAATACTGGCAGAGATCAAACATGGCATCAATTAAAAAATAAATTCACAGCTCCAGATTGTTGTCCATTACGAAAAAAATATGACGGCTGTGGCGAACAGGCAAGCACCGGATAATTTGGTCGCCGAAAAGTGTGCGCGCCAAAATGTCCGTATACACCGAAATGTCCGAGCACCGAAACGCCCGTACACCGATAAGTCCGTACACCGAAATGTCCATACACCGAAATTTCCGCACCGAAACATCCTGCCCCGAAATGTCCTAGACCCGTCTGGAATTTGTCCGGTGCTCCCTGAAAAAATTCGCCAGGAGGGTTTCTTTTGATTATTTTTATCTCCGGATAATCTGCTGTCGACGGTGTTAATATTCGTATAATATATATAGTTCGATGTGAGTTTTAAATTTCTCACTTAATTTCGCCCCAGGATTATCCTACACCATATTTTAATTTAGAAACCTAATTGTAACGTTAATGTAACGACACGTTCCTATTTTCGAAGTGGAACTGGAACGCGTTGCTTTCGCAATAAAGGAACTTGTAACGGGAACTCGTTTCAAAATTGGGAAAGAACGAGGAACGAGCTTTCGTTCCTATTTTAGAGGAACGTGTACAACACTGCTGTGTACAGGGAGACCCAATATATCTTTGACAAGCTAAGGTTTTTGGACTTGCCACAAAATGACGGCATACAAGCATTAGCCAATTCATTGCAATCGAAATTGAACCACCACAGACCAGATTTTCTTTTGCATTATCAGGCATGACAGCACAGGACCTAGGAGTGGGTGGATCCATCCACAGTGGCTGGATTCCCAAGATGTAAATTGTATGACTGCCAGTGCCTGTAGTTTTTAAGGACTTTGTCAAGCGAAACGTGTGGTGACGACGAGTAGTTGGTATGAATCTTTGCTTTTTGTGCCCATTTATCGACCTTGCATAAAGCAGCTTTTTGGCTTGTTTTGGGGTAGCAAAAGCCTTTTATGTTGTGATTTACTCCACCCAATGCACATTCAAGCACATTTAAATACACATTCAAGCATGAAAATAAAATGTCGTGCCACTTACGCTCATGTGGTGTTCAATGTCGGTTCATATGTTTTGTCCAGGGGATCATCAATGTGAATGAAAAATTGTTCAGAGCACAGAGGTGTTGAGCACCGCCGCTGCATTTCCTCCATCAATAGCATATCAGGTAACTCCTAGTCGGCCTGGCATGCTCAAAGTACAGTAGCGTGCTAGTATGTTTAGGAAGCCACATTGACACCTAAAAAAAACATCAAATGTTCCCTAGCGGGTTGCAATTCTAGAATTCAGAATCATCGATATAATTACATATCGCAGTATCATGAGAGGCAATCACCCATTTCCTTCACTATTCGGGGAGTTTGAACACTGGCAGCTTTTGTGTGAGCATTCAGCACCACTTGAGTTGCCTTAAAAGAAACGTGAACAATGCACTGGCTATCTGCATCCACCTTTAGTAGTCCTGTGAAAACAAATATCGAGCTGTTTGTCTTCAAGTCAAGTTTTTACATGCCGTCGGTGCATTATCCTTATAGATCTTTATAACTGCTAATGATTTATTTTTGCCGCGTGTACTGAATGCAACTATCATGTTATTAGCAACGCAGTGGTTAGTTAGTAATGGCCCATTTACCCATTTATACTTATTCGATGATGTTAGCTTATTCTGATTCACAATACATCTCAGTACACTGCGGTTGAGATATACTGAAATGCACAGAAATTTTTTAAGTGCAGTAACCCTGCGTTTGTGTAATAATTTTGGTGTGCCCCAGCATGCTGTCACCCGTTTCTATTATCGCAATGCTCGCTTACTCACGCGGTGATAGTCGAATTTATTGATACTTCAAAACATCACTTCATGGAGTACCATACTGCCGGTATCACGGCCACTTTCGCTCGCGATACAGCCGGGGACTTCTAAAACACGATCGGCAGTATGCCGCAGTCTGTTACAGCCAAACGTGTACGTGGCGTTCTATTAACGACACCTCAATTGCAAGCACGTCATGGGATATCCCAGCTCAGTACTTGGCGGTCGAGAAAGAGAGAGAATAAACTTCTTTATTAGCAAAAAAAATGTGTAGTGGTGTCCTCATTTCAGGACCCCATTCGTGGTGCCAGCTGTGATAGCCCTTTCAACCAACCGAAGCTGGTCTTCCGGACTGGAACTGGACAACACGCTCTCCCACTGCTCATAAGACGGACGAGGAATTTTGTCCAACTGGAGTCATTACACGTACCACGATAACAATAATACCCACCTGCTGCTTCTCGACTTTGTTCACCCCACAATGAGCGCTGGGGCCAGTTCAAATGGTAGGGGATGCAGCATCCGCATGGTGCATGTCAGAGAGAGCCTTCGCGATATTGGGCGTCCTTACATATTTGTGAAACGAAACACATGTAAGCAGAACGCAAGCAATACAAACCTCTAGCCGAGGACGCTTGGATCGCGAAGAATGCTCCGAATCAAGGCCCATGACGTTGTAAATAGACGGCATGGCATCAGGCTCAAGACAGCAACGCTGACGGGGTAGCAGCATGTTCGGTAGGTCCTGTTTGTAACACGCTGGCTTGAAATGCAGAGAGCAGATCTGACTGCTCTTCCGTGGGCTCCACTCTCTACGTCCCGCAGCGCCACGCACAAACACTATCCACTTTTGGCGGCGAGGGCATCGCCCAGCGGAATTTGTGCATGCTTGCACCCGAACCTGTATACGATGGACGGCACGGCATCAGTCCACGGAACACCGTATCCCCGACATAGCGCCGCAAAGTAAACACGGGCAGTGCGTAAACTACGCCAGCGCACGTAAACACGCGCGACGCCAACGCGAAAGGCACACCAAACTGCGCAGTGCGGGAGCGGGAGCCGCCAACGGAAACACCACAAACCCGTGACGTGCGTGGATGTTGTTTATTTAAAAAAAAATCCACGTAATGTCGATGGCGCACGGTCCTTCGCTGGCTGCTCGGTTGCGTTTCGCTCACTTTAAAATTGATTTTAAATATGTTCTAGGCTGTATTTGCCACTGACATTTTGCAGATGATGTATGCGCGTTCTCACCAATCTATCTCCGAAGTTATCTCGTCTTCAAAATTTTCTGTCAATTCCCATTTAGGAACGATTCCGCCGTTCAAAACCTCGTAGGCTACGTCGCTAAGTTGGCGCGAAACTCTATAAGGACTAAAGTGGCGTTCCAGGAGCTTTTCTGGGAGTCCTCGACGTTGAACAGGAGCCCATACCGAGACTCGTTGGAGGGCTGCAAGTGTTGACTACGTCATAATTGGAGGACTCCCCATTTGCAAAAACGAGTCTTAAGTATTGGATCCTGTATCGCGCCTGTTATTAGTGATTTAGTTCTCGCACATTTCGGCCGTCTCATTCAGGCCTTAGTAATTGGCAAAGATCGTTTTTTGTTTATTTTTATCTGCGACGCGCAGGCCACTGACTGCGAAAGCAGAAAAGTGTGAATTTCTTTTACGACGCATTGTGTCCTCTGGTTCTAACACGCAAACTCCCAGTCAATGACCAAATCAGATTTTTAGACATACGGTCGTTGTTTAAAGATGTTTGTATCTGTTGTAGCTATGATCATACAGACAATAAGCCATTTCTTCCTTGCAAATCGGCGCACTCAAACCTCGTTAAACGAAAACAAATTTTGATGTGCTTCAATTACGGTGTCGGCAAATTTTGACCATGCTCTATCGGGGAGGCGTTCAGCCAACAAAGCCAAAACTCACTGAGTGTCAGATACCCTCAGCACCTCCTGGTATGAGTCCCAGAGAGCCTTCTGGTAAAAATACGCAGCAAGTCGCAATCGCGTAAGGCCCGCGCAGAGCGTAGGCAGAGGGTAGCAGTGATACCCAGCGAACACACGATATCACACAACCTGAAAAAAGTGGCCCATAGGTATGACGGGGATGTTCTGTCCTTTTCCTTTCACAAGCTTTCTGAGCTCTGCAAAATGAGCGCGCCGGTGGCAACCCAGCAAAGTTACTGCGGCACATGAATTCGGCGACCTGTCGTTGCCGTCGTAGAAGGGGCGCTCTACCGAATTCCCCTAACGTCCGGAAAAGTGTACGTTGTCCTAAAGGGGAGACGCGTCAATGATTAGTGTCAACTGCAGTTTTTTATAAAAAGTACAAAATGCATACACTATGCAAAAATATAGCAAAGACAACCCGATAGGTCTGCAACTTACACCCAACACGAGCAAAGCGATGTTTTCAGTGACAATGATAAATTCAACCTAACAATAAAAAAAAGCTAAAAAAACACGTGTCAAGTGTATGAGTTCGTCCTCTGTATGAGGGTGAATACCTGAAGTTTACAATATCAACGTCACTTGAAATATGGCTGTATGGTGCGATACGATACGGCATGACTCATAACCCGTGCGTGGGTTATTTTTCTTCTACATGTATATATTTGTGTTTTTCATAAAAACCTCAATTGATAGCAGCGTGGTGTCCTTTATCATTCCTGCCTCTAAGTTTTCGCCGTTTCTTGTGCGTTTTGTTGGCTAGGCTTCTGTTGGATCCCTGTTTCCCAACTTATTTGAACAATAGCACTATTTGGCACAGGGTTATCGTAATGCGGGTTATTTAAGTAAAAATTCCAAAAGAAGCAGAGGGCGGTGCTTTCATGCCGGAATGATTACAATCGGTCTCCAGAAAGTAAATGTCAATTCGGCTACAGGTGTCGACAGCGTCACAGATTCAATATTTTACGTCGTCGTTCGTTATACGCAACTTTTATTGAAGTTAGCTCACAAATGGGTCGCCAACGATTGTATGAACCTCGTACAATGCCTCTGGCAACATCTTGATTTAATAATGTGACGGTCTGGTTTGGCTACAAACGACAACACCATGCACGGCGCTCTCCACACGGTACATTTTATATTGCACAAAAAAGGCGCGCCAATTTTGAATCGTTATGAATTGCAAGAACCTTATCCTAGCAGAGGCTTTTGTATCCACGCTTATGAACCCAGCACAGATGCTTACCACCAAACCTTAAACGAACTCACATAAATGGCAATTCCTCGTCACACGGCAACTAAGATGCAAACGTCAACTCATGGGTACTGTGGGCAAGACATTGCAGTACAAAAATGCCATTTTGCGTTAACTACTTGCATTTTACAACACCATGCAGTCCGCAAGCCTAGTAATCAAGCTGACCATACCCCCCGGTTTTGCTTCGCTCGCCTGGCCACGAAACGGCGGAATAAATCCCCAAGAGCCAGTGAACTTTCAATCCAATGCAAACAACATCGAGTTGTAGAAACAAAGTATCTTTTCAACCAGTACATGGACAGCACATTCATAAACGACTCTACCGGAATGCCACAAGAATTCCTAAACTGAACTATATCGTCCTCCTGAAGAATCCACCACTTTACACACTCCATCAATTCGTTATGAAGTAGGGAGCTACACAGGTATTCGACGGGAACAATTAAGGCCCGGTGCTACCGGATATGCTGTTCTCCTTACTGCCTGAATTGCAGCATCAGTAGTTCTAGCAAAAAACCGGGTCAATAAACCCCATTGAAGACGGAAGCTTTTGAAGATTACTAGACAAACAAAGTACCACGTAAATCTCTGAGACACTATATTTCTGAAACGTATGCATGGTTTGTGTGTTTTCGAAGAAAAAAAATTCCACGTGATTGTGCTTTGCTTTTTTACGTCCGAAGCCAACCACGGCAAATTTAGTCCTTCTAACAATGTCAAAGAGAGTTGCTTTAGCTTTGTGGCCTTTACGTTGTTGAGACGAAGTTTTTCTCAACTGCCTCATGGCCTTTTTGCAAAAACATGTCACCAAACTTTCATCATACGGCAACATTCGTTATCTCAAAGAACAGCCTTACCACATCTGACACAAGATGCTCAACCACGGTTTGCAACTTCCCTGGAATCCTCGGAGCACCTACAGGCCTGAGGATTGTGTCAACGTGCTCGCCTGAGCAAATCGAGTGCTCCACCTCTGGAACTAACCAAGCGATGGCTCTCGCAGCGTCACGTTTTTCCGCTGGTGACAGCGTCTGCACGACCATGAATTGAGCTCAGCGCGTCAAGACGTCTAAACGGCAGACCATATTGAGCTTGTTTACCAGCACGTTTTTTTTCAGCAGTAGAAAATGTTCAACCGTGGACCACGAATAGTGGATAAAATCCTCTGCAGTTTTTCTTCAAGCCGTGAAGTCCCCGTTGCGGTGGAGTCCATCTTTGTTTAGTTGGAAATTCACACGAAGTGCATCTATGTGCAGCCGAACCCGGTGATTCCACTCCGATAAAATGCTCTTGCACAGCATTTGGGAACGGCCTAGATAAGGCTCTGGACCACTGAACAGTGTACACACCTTAGCCGGGCACGCATCTTGCTTGACGTACCATGACGAACCAGGGGCCTTCCATGCACATATGGCCAGCAACACAGACAAAACAGAGGCTCAAAATGGCCAGATAAAAAACAATTACTGCACAACAGTAATTTAGCTGCGAAACACACAAGTAGTTATACATAAGAAGCTGCACCCGAGTAGGAAGGATCTGTTTATTAACCAAGGTAAGGCCAGTAATCCGAGATAGCTTCGACGCGGAACATTATATAGCTCTCACTCTGTTTTTTGCTCACTGAAAAAATTACACCCAGTGTTTTAAATGATCTTTCTATTTCTATGTTTGCACCACAGAGCTCCAAATTCGTAACGCGGTAACGTTCTGTATTATCAATGCGAAACCCAATAGTTTTAATTTATTAGTGTTTATTTTCGGTCCATAAAAATCTGCAAATTTTTAGTCCTAAAAGACTTTTATTTTCTTTCAATACCAGCTCATTTGCCGGTGTCGCACAAAATCGCAAGGTGCCTTCATTCGCATAACTGACACATTTCTTTTGGTTGTGAATCTGTGGGGTATAAACACGAAAATATTAAATAGAAATAGGCCTAAATGCTCTCTAGCGGAACACTTCATGAGATAGGTTTCGCGCGGATGCTTGCTTTTTTATGTGAAAAAACTGCATTCGCCTGCTCCAATGGGATTTTATAATTAATAAAGCCGTTTCCCGGAAGCCGTGGTATTTTAACTTCTTAGTAAGGGATGTAATCCATTGATTGATTGTAGGGTTTACCGTGGCGACGCAACGCAGGCGATGAGGCGCACCGTACTAGACGGCTCCGGATTAATTTTGACCACCTGGGGATCTTTACGCGCGCCGAAATCTCGAACACACGGGCGTTTTTGCTGGTCGCCTCAATGGGAAAAGCAGCCGCCACGGGCGGGTATTACACCTGGAACCTCGTACTCAGCAGCACAACGCCTTAGCCACTGAGCCACCACGGCGGGTAGACTGAGTGATCCAAATAGTCGAAAGCTTTGTAAAATCCCCTTATATCTCAAGAGGTAACTTTCTTTGTTCAAAAGCACTCAAAATAAACTGTTTGGCCTACGAGTGCAAGCTTTGCTGAACGGTGCTTCCTGGAATCGAATTGAGCGTCGATTAGCAAGTCCAGGTTATCTCAGGAGTAAGACATTCTCGATAAAATCACCGTTTCTAGACGTTTCTGAAAACGGAGGACGTATTCATACTGGTCGGCAGTTTCCGACATCGTTCCTGTCGCTTTTCTTGAGCAAAGCCCTCACCCTCGGTAGTTGTATATGTTGCCGGAAAACACATTGGCTAAATATATGTGTTAGAATCGGTAGTAATAAATCTAGCACAAACTTTACTGGTTTTACTTTAATTCCAACAGGGATCCCAGGGTCCCCTGTTTTTCAACTCCGGAAAATGTAATTTACCTCATTGTCGGCTGCCGTGCACACAAAAAATTCCTCATCACTCATGAGTTCGAAATTATTCAAAGCATTGCTACTAGTACCTCCTTTTACCAAATTACCAAAATATTCATTGAAATAGTTGGCAAGAAGGATACCTGTCCGCTGTTTTCCATCTTGATTAACCTTAATAAATGCATTGAAATTTGGGATAACTTTAAAAAGGCTCTCAGTTTTTTGCATTTTTGAAGTATCGTTAAAGTACTCGCAGAAGGCGTTATTTCTTGCCGTTTTGATTTCTTTTGCGGATTTGTTAGATAAAGACTTGTACATTTGAAACCTTAAGGGACCGCGAGAGTTAATTAACTTTTTGTACACTTAGGTCTCGTTTTTATTTTATTAGACAGCTCAGGAGTGACCCAGGGTTTGCAGGTTTGCCTCTTTGCCGAAGAATTTTAAATCAGAAACAGTCATCGCAAAGCGCTAAAAACATATGTTGCTAGGGGCAAGTACGGAGCTGCTCTCGAAAAGCGAACAGAGTAGTACCGTTTACTGGTTGACACAATGTTGGTTGCACAGCCTGTTTCTTATTTAAAATGGCGTTATAAACGCAAAAGTACATTTCAGTTGATCACTTACGTCGCTGATAATTATCCCTAGTTTTTGGTTTGTTGTTTTCACTTGTGTAACGAACAAGTCAAGTTCGATAGCGGTTTTCCGGGTACGCATGTAGGGACAGCAACTACGTTCATGCATCCAAGCAACAGTTTTAGTTTATCGAACTCATTTTTATTGGAGTAGCAGGGACCGTATTGATATTGAAATCAGCTCCTAGAACAATATAATCATATTTAATTTGCACAAGCCAGCAAGGATTAAAAAAATGTAATACTTGTGCCTGTTGGAATCAGGAACCTGGTACACGTCGTCAAAGACAGTTTGATTTGATAGTAGGGTTAGGACTTCATACTATTGATTTTCACAGGTGTATTGCGGTAGTATTTCCCGCGAGATATGTTTCTGAACCATCGGTGGTACAGCCTCCCCCTAGGCCACTTCTTGTGTTCCGAATAAAATTGTCGTGCCTTGACAAACTAAACGCATTGGTACTGCCAACGTACCAAGTTTCAGTAAACAAAATTATATCAAATACCTGTGGAAATAATTGAAGAGAAGTTCAAGTTCGCGGCCCTATTTTACCCCGATCGGGTGTTCAAGTGAAAACAAGTTAACGAATGCGCAGTTCTTTCAACAAGCATTTTGCAAATCCCTTGGCAGTATGTATTCATTGTCCATCTTACTGGAAGTGACTGCCATAGACGCATGGGTAGCGTATTAGTCTGTAGAACATAGAACCCGTTCATTGCGTGCCATACAATCCTCATCGCCGTCAATGCGTTTCACGAGGATTGTTGTCGTTCCTGTGCAGCCATATCAGTGCGAATTGTTCCGTGCCCAGGACTTTGCCACTGCAAGGAAATACCGGCTTGTCTTTCTAAAATGTAGAGCTAAAATAACAATTGAAATGAAGTTTTCAAAAATGAAGCACTTGGATTTTGATTGGTTCAGTTCAGTCTCTTTGTACAGAAACGACTATTTCACATTCTGATTGGAAAAGAGAATAATAATGCCCCGGATGTTATCCCTACTTGCCGGTAGCCTATACGCAGATACAATATCACGTACAGTAAGTTGATTTTTGTTGCGACTTTGTTTACTTTCGCCAACAAGTCATCGTTCTCTGCATCAGGAATTCCGTGAAATTCTAAATTTAAGTTCATACATTGCCATTTTATGTCATGAATGTTTTGCGAAATTTTTTTAATCCTTGTCACCGTCTTTTTGATTTCAGCTATTTCTTTTACAGTGACGGCTCAGCTGTTCCAGAATTTTGTCATGTTTGTCTGACATCGGTTGAACACAATGCTCGATTTTTGTGTTGTGGATTGGACGTCATAAGGCCGACAAGCTTCAATTGCATGATCGCAAACGAGGCAGAAAATTCTATGTCCCGTACCTTTTTATCACCTTTAAAGTTCACGAGCATGCATGAAGGGCAGTGCCATGCTTTGCGACATTACTGTTTTTTGGATATGAATGTTTTTTCGAAAATGACATGGCAGCTGCAGGGGCAACAACCCCTCCACTTCAAGCCCAGAAATTTGGCGCACGCTTTAGCGCATCACGGGCATTCAAATTCCTCTGCGGACGACGCGCTCGCAGAAAATCATACAAAAAATCCAGATCAACCCTCGTTAAAAAAAACTGAACAGGTGCAGCAGTAGTGACAGCGGCAGCAGTAGCGGCTTAGTAAAATGGAAAGGCTGTGTAAACAGGTCGCAAAAACTATTCCTGTAACAGGGCAGTGTCGTTGTTGAGGTCACGCCCATGTGCTGCTGCTGCCTCCTGGCTCGGCGAGGGCGATGTTTGAATTTTTGCATTCTTAAAGCCAAGTTTTACTACTTTCGTCCTGTGGTTCCGCGGAGGATGCCCAAGTTAACCTTTTGACCGGAGACACATCCCCGGTGACACACAACTCGAAGCGCATCCCCTTAATCTGCGGACCCGCTTTCGGCGCTGCTCACAAGGCCTCGTTTTCAGTCGATTTGCACGTATGAGCGGCGGCCGCCCCACCGGCAGCGGCCGATCAGCTGATATACAGCCGGCCACTCCCGCAACCTCCCACGCATGCGCCGCTGCGTCGTCTCGGCCTGCGTGACTCGTCTTGCGCCTGACTAAAAGCAACGGCGCGTTTCCCGTGAATCGACGCGGCGTTCGCGTGCCTCTTTCTGTGAGCGTTGCACTTGACCGAACGGCTTTGAGCGGTGGTCGGCAATACAGCTACGTCAAAGGTTAACCAAGCGAAACCAGACCTCAACCAGACAAAGCCAAGCTTTTACTTTGCATATCCAAGGTTAGCTGAGCCACGCCGCAGCTATTTTTTGTGGCGGTTGCAGAGGGATAGGCACCGCCGGTGTCTATGTATGGCTGTTGCTGTTGGCCAAGTATACGCAGAGTAACGTTTGCGCAGGAAGGGTCCGATGGCCTTTCGAAGAAGTTCGTCGATAGCCAGCGTGCCTCTATCCTCAAAGTTTGGGTGCCGTCATCCATGCCTGGAACAGTGCAGACTGAGGAACAGGTTCAAGTGCATCCAAGAATTTGAGTTCTTCGAGGTGTACGCGCCCCCTTTAACAATATTGCGGCTCAAACGCGCTTTCTGCTATGTAGAGTAAATGTCAGGCTCGTGTATCGCAAAAGCAGCGGTGAATTCCGACTATTAAAAGCAAGCGCCCTTACTCAGCAGCACGCGATTTAGATTGTGAAAGCGGCACTGCACGTAAGGTGGTCAAAATAGTACTGCTAAGTATACTGGTGGGCGTTGAAGCGCGTATGCAAAATACGCCTGTTTCTTTTTCCTACATGGTATCGAAGTCGAAACGTTTAGCTGTTCCCAAAACAGTGGCGAACTGTCGTTTGACGGTCTCTATCCAACTGCGGTGCCTTTCAAGCTCACTATTATCATCGAAAAAGCGAGCAGCTATCAAGGTAGTTACCACGAAAACCCGCCCAAGGTCCAGCCGTTCTTACTGAAAAGAGTCAATTTGGAGGTGGGAAGCCCGCAACTAATCGGCACGTTTGATTTTGTCGGCGATCCTTACATGCGGTTCAATAAAAAGGAACGTGCCCTGGTCATCGGCGGCGTACCCGCGAGACAGCTTTATGGTTCATAACTAGAGACCGGTACCATAGGCACGAAAAACTACTGTTTTAGGCGCCTATAATAGGCACTAAAAAGTGAAATTTAGCCATTTATAAGCACCAAATAGTGTTGTTTAGGGCACATATAGGCTCAATTTGTATTGACTTCACCAGCATATTTTACGACAAATTTGTGGCTTGCAGTAAAAACATTAGAAAATTTAAGTCTTCTACACTGGGCAAAGTAATTTTATTTTCTTCGTAAAAATCAGCCACACAAGGGTTGCTATTTTAACAGATTTGTGTGAAATGCAGCGTGACTTGACAACAAATGAAATGCTTAAAAACAATGCCAAGACCCACCCATTTCAATTATTTACGGCCTGAAGTTGTGCCTCATTTCGGTCGATAATTCTGTGCGAAAAAACCACACTCACCGTTTACTGAAGTTACAGGAGCGTGCTTGTTCTTCGGGACGCTTCATGATTCCATCTGGAATATAATTATGTTTGGTGCTAAGAACCTTCGGCAGCTCTTTTAGCACATGGAATCCAGGAATTTTATGCCAGACGGAATGGCAGATTGTCAGACAGGAATGGCTCTACGGGAAACCGGTGCTTTGGGGATTGTCATGGGCAAGTCTTCGACCTTCTAAATGAGCTCAGCATTCTTAGTCTCAGTTGCGCAAAAGCTCTCATCTGCGGAAATGCGTTTTGCTAAGAGTGTGAAATAAGCACACAAATGTGTCAAGTCACGTTCGAGTGTAGTGTGGCGGAAACAATTTCGGCTGCGAGGCTTTTGTCGACTGCAAAGCTCTTAACATCAGTGGCGAGTGTATTTTCAGTGCATTTGCGCCATTAGCCGAATTTTTAAGTCGTAGCAATGGGCTGCGGTGGAACAGGCAAAATCGGTAACTGCTGTTTGAAGACACACCTGCAAACCGAAGAATGATCTTAACTGCAAGCATTTATTCGTTGACAGAGGAGAACGACCTGCTCAGCTCTTTAAAGCACCGTCGAATCCTATAGATTCATCGGTGCCGTGGTTTTTACAACGTTAGCACGGAGGTGGCACATAGGCAAAAGTTTTCGCCGTTGGTCCGCGGGCACAGCGCATCAAAGGACACAAAACAAAGCAGCTCGTGTGGATAAGGGCTGCGGTTTGCTGCGTACGGACCTCTGGCAGCTCGGCCTGTGTGAGGACATCTAGGTGGCGGTGGCTTGTGCGCGGCTTGCGTTTCTGGGCTTGTTTGGCAAGGCTCGCGGATTTTTTTACCAATGGGGTGCTACAAACACTTTGTTGCGGGTTCCCAAAGCGAGAAGAGAGGGAAGAAACTTTATTCAAGAGTCGTACGTTGCGAACTCCACACTGGACAGAGGTGGTTCCCTGTTCAAGGGAATCCATATGCTGCTCTCGCCGCCTGGCCCCTGGTGACCAGTAGTAGCTGATTCTCCAGGGCGGGGCTGGTCAGCAAGATCCTCCATCTCTCGTTAAAGGGAAGAGTGTAAGGGTAAGGATAGGGTGGGGCGAGACTCGGGCAAGGGGGGCGAGTGCTTCGGGCTAAACCAACACTCTCCTATCATGAGCTGGAGAGTGCCTAGTATTTTACAGATTGGGCAAGCTTCTTCGAATTGGCTTAGGAACATGCGGTTGAGTGGACGGGGGTGCAGAAAGACTCTGTCTGAATTTGCCGGTATATAGTTTGCTGTTCCTTCGTGAGTGCTGCGTGTGGTGCTGGTAGCGTTCTCCTGTCGTGCCTGTAATAAGTGGTTATTTCCCTGTAGGTAAGCAATGGTTGGTTTTTGCCTCTACTGCGGACGTGGCCCGGTAAGTCAGTGCTCGGGCCTGCTGGTGGGCAAACTCGTTACCCTCCACCGCAGAATGGGCCAGTACCCACAGAAATTCTATGGTTTCCTTCGGAGGTTTTTTCTCCTAGAGTACTCGGAGAGCCAACCGGAACACCCAGCCGCACTGGAAGCTTCTGTAGGATTGCTGGGAATCCGTGACCACCTTGGTCTTGTCCGGTAGAGTAAGGGCCAGAGAAATCGCCCGCTCCTCTGCCTCTTCAATGCTCTGAACTACAGCGGATGCACACGTCAGCAGCTCTTTCGTGGTTGCCACCGTTGCTGTTGACCGGTTCGTACCACATTCATGAAGGCGTCCGTGAAGATAGCCTCTTCTGCTTTTGCCAGAAGCCTGTTGAGAGCACGAGCTCTTGCCTCCCGCCTGCCGCCATGGTACGCCGGGTTCGTGTTCTTTGGAATGGGCTTGGATTTGATGGCTTCCAGCCATTCATCTGGCAGCTGGTCTCTGTCCTCAGATAGCGTCGCCTTCCAGCCGATTTTCTGCAAGAATATGAAATATAAATGTAACATGCAATAATGAAGGCAAATATGAATGCAATATGACACGTTTGCAACAGAGAACGCATAAACAACAAATTTGATGTTACGACGCATTCAAGAATTATGAGATATCTTTAGAAATGCTGTTGCCGAATGCTGAGATTTCGCTCTATAAAGATCTGCTGGAAAGGTTCAAGCAAAATGCGATATTTTGATGAATTTTTTCACCAATATTGCCAGATCACGGTGCAGTTGTAAATTTAGATAATATGAAATGTATTTTTTTTTGTAAAATAGATTAACTGTAGGGTTTAACGCGCCGACGCAACGTAGGCGATGAGGCGCCCCGCAGTGGAGGGCTCCGGATTAAATTTGACCACCTGGAGATCTTTAACGTGTACCGAAATCTCGTACACACGGGCGTTTTCGCTTTTCGCCTACATCAGAAAAGCCGTCGCCGCCGCCGGGAATCGAGCCCGCGACCTTGTGCTCATTAGAGGAACGCCTTAGCCACTGAGCCACCGCGGCGGGTCGCACGTGTGCCGTTCTTCGCTGTGACCTCTCGGCGTCGCCCAGGCTTGGGCATGACCTTACGCCACATGAGTAGGTCCCGCATTCAATGTCGTTGTCGAGTACAGACTGGCGCGTCATGGGACCGGCATGCCGAAGACGAAGACGATTAATCTGTCAAGGAAACCCTTCACAATCCTTACTGAAAAGTGGCCGTTGGACCAGCTCACAAAAAAACACCGTACCAGAGGATTGGCCCTACTAGGCTGTGCCGTCGGAAAACGACGTAGAAACAGATGACGACGATTGCTACTAAATAAAACGCGGTACTACATACTTTAAGTCTCTTTGCTTTATAGGGCCGCTCAAAACGGCTTTGTAATGCTGGGATCCGGCTGTTCCCTCTGTGCTGGGACCAGCTGTCATAATGGGCAGTAGCGTGGTCGACCCCCATATCTGGTGTTTCTCCAGTTACACCAGCAGTGTAAGCTGCGCCAAATGTTTATTTACTTATCGGATCTCGGCCCGTCGCCTGTGCATTAGCCTGTTAGCTAACGCAATCTTCTGATTACCCTGGCTTTCTCCGCGAACTAGGATTTTAACCAGTTTAGAGATTAGGCCCTTATGAGGCATCTCCTTTGTACACTTCTGAAAGGGCCCGCGCATTTCCTCGCAACATTGCACCGTGCTTGCTCACTCATGTTCGCGGAACCTTTTTTCCTGGCCCAATAGCTGTTCTATTGGATGACTGTCTTATCCTTCAATCTCCGTACATATTCTGAGACCGCTAATACACACGTTGGGCGCAGTCCTAGGCGCTTAGAAATCTCGCTACTTGGCTCTGCACTGCTGCCTTCTGTAACCGGCTCAGGTGCAGCGCCATTCGTTTGAGTAATCTCGGAGTATAAACCGAATCTTCGAAGGGAAAGAATACCTTGTGCAGTCCTTCTAGTAGTTATTCTAGTCTTTAGTTGAAGTTATAAAGAACTACAGCTACCGCAAATTTGGCTTCAACATTTATTCAACCTGCATGGTTTTATAAAGTTTCTACACAGTCAAATTCAAGCCCATCTAACCACCTATCACCAATTATTGAAACTTCTTAGAGACCGTGTGTACAGCGTCTTATGCAAGGACCTCTGACCCACTGTCCTACCACTACATGCTCTTATTTGGTTTACCCCGGTTGCCGGCGATGACGCAGTGTGTCCAAGAAGCGGTGGTAGCCGCAGTACGGTGTGGTGTAGCCGGCGTCCCTGCGCTACGTCGTGGTAAGAACGGCGTCGGCTCGGCGCATCCCGACGTGCTCTCTCCCTCTCTGTGGCTATTCTTGTGGTAGCCGCCGTAGCAGGAGAAAGTTTTTTTTCTGGGGGACCGTCGCTGTTGCAGCTACAACCAGACCATCCACCTCTGATTCTGCTTGCTCCTGCTGTTGTCTTTCCACCTTCTCAGTCCTCTCCTCCCGCGCTTAAGTACTTGCTCCCATCAGTAGCGGCACTCCTCCATTGGCTATCCGCATCCGGCGCGCTTTTCTCTTCGCCATTGCACGCTGCCCCACACGTGTTACTCGCGGCGTTTCACTATTCTTCACCAGCGTGGCGCCAAATTCATCTGTCGTCCCCTCGTTTCCCGTCTTCGGTTCGCCCACGTGATCCATATGAACCTTGGCGATTTCCCCTGGAACTATGACACGTGGTTTGGGTTGGAGGTGATTGAGTATTGGTTTTGATTGAATTCGAATAGGTTTGGGCTGGCTTAAGAGTTGGTTTCGGGTATTGAGTTTGAGTTTGGGTTACAGGGACTGGCACCACACTTCGCGTGCCCACTTTGTGTCTTTAGGGGAAGGGTTAGATGTTATTTTGTTCTATTGTATCTGAAGCTCAACGTGGCAAATGGTATTAGCCTTGCGAAAACCATATTTATTCAGTTTCCAAAGAAGAAGCAAACACTCCGTTTTTGTTTGGGAATACATGAAGCATTTTAAGGATATCAAGTACCTTGTCATCACGTTCTCGCTGATTGTAAGCTGGCAACAATATATACACGAAGTCCGCTCTCAACGCTTTGGAAACTGGCTTACTTGAAATGAACACTAAAACTTAAAGCTCACGCATGTAAACTAACCGCCTACAAAACCTTTGTATGGGCTCCAGTCGAATACGCTATGGTGGTCTCATGGCGCAGGCAATACAGCGCAACTGAAACCAGTTAACACAAAGATTTATCTATCTTCGTGATCATCGGAATGTTTCGCCTTTGGCACACGCTATTGCTTTACCACTTAACCCTTTTGAACACACACCTACTTCTGGACGTGTCGGTACTCTACACAAAACTGTGAATAGGTTTGTCTGCATTGACGCCCCACGTCCTCTGATAACTGGTGCAAGAACCCACAGATCGAACCCCCTGATTGCCATGCCCTTCATGACTTCTTTAGATTGGTGTAACTTTTTGTTCTTGTCTTTTACAAGGGGAATATAAAAAAAGTTGGATGTGCAACGTTTCGGGACAATAGGACTACCAACTCATCTGTTCTGCTAGTTCAGACTTTCTTCATTGTTATTCATCTCCTCCTGCACTGCATCGATCTGTGAGAAATCCTTATTTGTAAATAGATATATGGCGCGCTGCCTCCTCTGGAAATTTGAATAGAAAACAAGAGAAACAACCCTCTGACATCGGTTACGTTGCGATTGTTAGGTTTGTGGGGTTAGAATGCGCCAGATTGCGTTAGCATTTTCAGGCACGTACATCTAAACTTAAGCACCTAGTTTTCATGTTTACGCGAAAATTTCGGGACGTTCAGGTTAGTCATTTGGCGCAATTTCCTGGCCCTATGCTTACTATATTAAGCGGAAACGAAAACACAGGACAAGAGTGTGAACGACACCAGCAATATCAGAATTTTATTAAAAAACAAAACATACTTATACAAAAATAAATAAAAGACTGCATACAGCCCCTCAAACGTATCTCACACAAACACTCTTACCCACGTCTCTAGGAACGTTACCGCAACATCTGCTGGTGCAAATTTGGGGTGATTCACGAACGTGTCTACGCTTTTTGTAATCTTGTATGCTTCGCCATTGCCCGTGATTGCTGGCCTTTGTATTTCATCACCACGACTGCGCGGTTGGTCTCGGCTCCGGCCGTACTACCGGCAATGGAGGAAAAGCTGCGAGCCCGGTACAAGCGGGCTCTCTTCAACCAACTTCTAGGCATCATTCTGTCTGGCCATTATATGTGTCCCCGCTCGACAAGGGAGTGGAACATACAACATCGCAGGCGCCATCAGAATTCAGATGTTTAGAATATCACCAATGAACCACAAATATTCCATAACCACAACCTACTGAGACAGAATTGTTAATGGACTCTCCGTCGAAGAGATTGCAAACCATGGCGAAAAAATATGCGGCATATATCGTTTAACTCACTACGTGAGCTCCTCGATCCTCCGTGCCTTTGGTATAGAAACTTAGTCGTACTAGAGTCTTTGTGTAGTTCACACTCCATTTGTCTATGTTTTCTTTTGCCGTCACCCTGATGAGAATTTAAAACTCGCCCAATTCTCTACCTTAGCGGAAGGTTATTTTATCATTGCTGTTCTGCTTGCATAAACGATTGGGAATGTGATGAAAATTTCAGAATATGAACCTACAAATCCACTTGCTGGGGCACTCGTGCATAAACTGGAATTCAACACCACTTCAGCAAAGCTTAGCAAATGACAATCAAACCAACAGCAGCCGCTTGAGAAAGCTGAATAATAATGAACGTAGGTGAAAGACAGGCCATGCCAAAACCACGCCCCCTGAATTTGATGACCCATAGGTGCTATAAAAAGAAGGGACCTACTGACGATGTTGTAGAAAACAGTTGACATCTTACCCATTCTTGAAAACACTTCACTTCAGCAGAAAAGCTACTTATACTTGACGTTGGTATACGCCGTACAAAGAACTATGCTGGCGTCTCATGTATGCCTCCTCTTCATGTTGTCTCTTGCAGGTATGAAATCTTAAAATTCATAAAATTTGACAAAAATATTTTTATGGTACTCTAGGGGGAAAGCAGTATGTTTCGGTAAATATGTTGAACCTACGTTATGACTAAAGTGTTCGACAATGTTACGCAGAATGTTCTTTACAGCATTATACCTACCATGGGTTCTTCGAGGTTTGGAAGTACATGTTAACGTTGATGGTGTGGTCGTATATCTCACGCGAGCAGTATGTCAAAATTTTGTTGTCTACAACTTTTCGTTCGCTGCCAGATGAAATACACCAAAGTAACTCCCATATTGCACACTAAGCATATCTTGTGCGCAAAGCGGACATTAAGCTAAACCACCCCAGCCGTGATCACGTTGCGGCAAGAGATGGTTTCGGGCATCGACATATAAGCGGGCTTCACATAACACCAAAAGAGGCACTTTCGCATGTTTCGAGGGAATCCCTGCCGCCGGAGGACCGACTGCAATGAAGGACGTGCTTTTCTTCCCGGAAACATGTCACCGCGGTGGATAACCCGCTGCGCCGCACCGTGGTAATATAACCAATGATCCACAAATATCCCATAGACAGCATGTCACTTCAAAAGAACTGTTGATGAACTTCCCTTCGGATACCTTTTTAAACCCCCTCATAAAAGCCTGCCGCATATCGCATTCTCACAAGGTATCGTACTCGATATTTGCGTGGTTTTTGCATACGATGACGCGCTCGTGTTCGATACATTGTAGGTACCTATTTGGCGTTTCATTACTGTAAGTTTCATTGCCCTTCACGTAGCCTCAATTCCCACTATATTCCTCGTGGTGGCTCAGTGTCAGAGGCATTGTGGTGGTGAGCCGGAAGATGTGGGCTTGACTCCCGATGCTACGGTCGTTACATAATTAAGGTGAAAAAGAGAAACACTCGTATCCGTAGATCCTTACGGACGTGAATGATCCTTATTTGTCCAAATCATGCAAGCCCCCCCCCCTGAGGGTGCGTCTAAAATCATAGGTGTAGCTTTTGTCATCTGACCAAGCCCCATCCAAAAAATGAATTTGTTCTCTTGTCACACTTGGGCCCGCTTTCGGGGGCGACTGTGCACATACGGAAGATTTGTACTCTACTTAGCATCACTGACAGCACTACTGTTTGCGCCACGGGCCCATTTCTCATGCGTTTATTTTGTATAAAACAACGCAGCGCAGATTCAGGTTGTGTGTTGGCCACATTGCGATCATATTGCAAATGCGACGTCACGCTTTTCCTCTTCCAATGTCGTGTGTTTGTTTGATGTGTTGGGTTTAATGGCACGGAGCAAAAAAGTCATCACGCGCCAAAAAGCAGGTTTTGTGTCTGTTTTGTACAATATAATCTATTGGTTTACAGCAGTTTAGCTTTGTTAAGAGCATTGCTTTGCTTGAAAATTATAAACTGCGGAAATTTTGACAAGAGCTTTGTCACGTAGGCGCAAACTCGGTCAAAAATGCGTTCGTTGTAAAACTGCGGAAAACGTTTTTTTTCTCTGGAGTTCAAAATCTAAAATTAAAAGTAATGTTTCGATCACACATAGCTCCGGGTCTCGCTGTCCACATCTCAGTTCATGTTCTTTTATAAGAAAGAAGCTATGTGTTAGATGGCTATGTTCAATGCGGAGGCACATAAAATGACTTCACTGAGGTGAGCTAAAAAAGGGCGGGAAACGAGACTACAGAAATGCCCTTTCTAGGAAAAGGGCACACAGACAGAGCACCCTGTCTCTGCACCATTTCTGTTGTCTCCTTTCCCGTGCTGGTTTATAACTCAGTTACGTACGGACCGGCCCACCGTCAATCAAAGAATGCCAGGCAGCCTTTGTGCGAAATGCATCTCGTGTGGTATTTTTGAGGCGGGCTAGAAAGGGTTGAGTGTGCTTTTTGGAAACCATACCGATCAACATGAGGAATGTGCTTTGATTTTAAGGCAAAGCTTCTGGTAATCACTACAAGTTCTACCATTTCGGTGAGAGAACTGGTATGATCGTAAGATCTCCGGGTGTATAATTATTTTTGGAGGTTGGAGGATTTTCATGTTTCAGCAGTGATACAAGAAATGCTTTTTCCAGGCTCCCGGCATTTTTAGCAGAACCCAATTTTTTAAGAGTTCACAAGTTCTTGTACAATATGTGCAAAATATGCGCGAGAATTTCTAATGCTCGCATTTATTATATGAGCCACATTTTCCAGACTGCTAGGTTTGACATTCATTGCGTTTTTTTATCGATTTCAAATTTTATATTCATTCATGATGACGTCGAGTAGATATACTGTTGTTAAATGCAAAAGCCTTAAATGTGTATGTTTAAAGAATGTGCACTGCAAGATGGAGAGAAATGGGATCTTAAAAACTGGAAGTTGCAGGAGGCTTGGAGCGTCAGTCAGGAATCGGGACCAAGAAAAGCGAAACACCAGTGTTGAGGATTATCGTAAAAAATGGCTTTGAGGAAAGGCTACTCCGAAAAATGGAAGAATCCGAAAAGGAACGTAGGCCTCTACCCTACCTGCAATGCGAGCTGTTTTGAGCGCTGATGATACCGGCGAAGGCGAATTTAATGCTCACGGGGATTAAAGCGGGGATTAAAGCACACTCCGAAGCAAAGCGAGCTTCGGAGTGTGCTGCCTAGAGAACTGGTTAATTGGTGACGAGCGCACCCGGGAAGTTCAACACAGCGTTCGACAGCAGCCAACAGAAAGTACTAGTAGGTTTCCTAGTTCCTATTCATAGAAAGTTTTAAGCGTCCCCTATCATTTTTAGCTGGTCTGCGGGGACATCAATACTACCTTAACAAGGTTATTGTATGGCTCAATGAAGCAGTAATCGGAAATACGTCCATTTCAGCTCTAATTCAATAATGATTACGGGGACGTTGCCCCTTAAAAAACTGTTCCACAATTAAGCCCCCGAATCTGGCATATACAGAACGTCATTTTTGTTTTCAATGTCTGCCAAAGACAACAAAATAAGTTGAAAACCAATTGGGGAATGTTTCAGACGGCATGGGCATTTCCACCCTCTCACTTGTGAACGTGGGCTTGGCTCGATGCGTACGCCTTGCACCAGCTTCCTGTTTTGCGCCGTGCACTCGCGAAAGACTCCTTTATACAGCTCGTGCAAGCGGTGACGCGAATGACGGGAGGCGAATGGCACCCTGCGCTTTCATTTGATCTCACCCAAGCAACGTCAGGTTGATGAGAAGGCAGGTCTCTCCGTTGCGTCGTTATGTAATGTCCTCGCGCTTGCACAGTTTACGGATTGACGTGGGTGTGCAGAGCGACCGCATAACTGCCGAATTGCCATATGCCTCATTATTCCTAACGCAATAAAAGGTAAATAAAATTGAAATGAATAGTTGTAATGGTAACTGTTTATTAGTGCCCTAAGGCCAACTTGGGCAAAGAGCACCCAGAAAGTTATATATACGAAGATAAAGTCCTGTAACGTGAAACTAAATTGTGGCAGTTGAAGCAGATGACGGACGGTATAAAAACTACTAAAAAGAGCTGGCAAATATGGACAGGAAATGATTGTGGAATATATAGACCGAGCTGTAAAAATCAAAGTTCTAAAAATAGCTAAAACACACTAATAGGAAGCACGGGATAGTGAAATAAAAAGACTTATATGTGTAGTGGAGTTTGTCGGTGTCAATGGTTGTGGGAAGCGTTTGCGTCGTATTGTGTCGAGTCCCCGGCATCAAATGAGCATAAGGATTGTGGATAGCCAATCTCCCCACGTGGTACATAGGGGTGTTGAAGAGCCAGTGACCAGACGGGAGCACGTCGCATGCGGGTGGCCTATCTCTAATCTAGCGGACGAAACTTCCATTGGACTGCTGTGTGAGTCATTAGTACATCTTCCTAAGTATGGTTTGGTTACGGGTTTTTCTTGCCTGTCTGTTCACTCCACTCAGCTTGCCAGGTTTTATAAAGGTGTTTCTTAATGCGTGGTTTCATGTCGGTGGAGGGAAGTATTGTTATGGTCACTGTACCCGCAAGTGCCACAGCAGCCGCGGCCATTTTATCCGCGGTCTCTTTCTGGGCGACCGAAGAAGGGCCTGACACCCAGCACACGGTTATTCCAAAATTTTACGCATATGGTGACATTGTGGTTTTATACACTACAGCAATAACAGTTTCCACAAGACTTGCTCGATAATAATCCAAATAGAACGCTCTCGGAATCTATGAAAATGATATACTTGGGAATTTCGTGTGGGACTACCTGATTTCGAACAAGAAAAATACCATAGACTTTGGTTGTAAAACTGCTGCTTTAGACGTTGAGCGTCCTACGGACCCTAAAATCGTGTCCGTGCGCAGCACACGACATAGTAAAGAGAGTTTTTAATGAGTCGCTAAAAACCTCTTCGCTCCTGTATTTCTCCGGAAGAAACGAATACATCAGTTTTCGGGACGCAGTATTTGTAAATTTCAATACCAGGCAGGGCACATGTCACTGCGTGGAGCTGCCACGGCGGAAAAAGACTGGTACAAGACGCTTTAAAGGGTTTCAAAAAGGCCATGCCAAGTTCAGATGCTTCCTTACTCTACTCGGATAATAAAGACAAGTGGCTGAGCAATTTTAAAATTGCCGATATGGGCATGTATCGTGAAAGACTGGCCTAAATAAATGGTGGGTGATTGGTAAAATTTTGAAGGCATATCTCAGGTTAACCTACGTTCGCTGGTGTGTGAGACGCCACTTGTTACATTCAAAGAAGCACAGACTTCGGGCTGGACTGCTACGGAACGCGTTACTCGTAAGGCACATGTTTGGTGCAGCAGTGGATCTAGCATTTTTAGTGCTGTTTTGTTAGTGATCCATATACCACACTCCCGTAGCCCAAGCGAGACCCCACCAAGCTTGTAAAAATGCCTAAAAGCAGATGTTTATCTGTACCATTTGACTGTAGTAGGATAACATTAAAAACGCTGCTTGTGTTTATGAATTTACGTTTAAGTTGTTTTATGTCCAACACCATGCCTGAAAATTTCAGTTCCTTTTGTTAGAGGAATGGAGTCACCGCTGCGTTCACTATCAACATTCTCCTCGATCCCGTGCTTCTTTAAAATGCAACGCGTGCAGTTCTTGCCGTAATAAAATTAACTCCATTTTTTTCGTCCAAGCAAGCCAGCTTATTGACCTCAACCTACACTTGGCGTTCCTAGATGGACATGATGCAAAATGGATGCGGGCGACAGGGACAGATTACGGCGACAACAGGACAGATTACAGGATGCACATCGTCCACATAGAATAATGATATTTTTGGTAGCAGTGCCATCCCCAGTGAGTTCATTTTCGCAAAAAAAAATGTTCAGCACAAAACTCCAAGTTGACGGACGCCGTTTTCCTGCACATACATATTGCAAATTGCTCATAAATACCAATTATGAAGCCAAAGGTTCTTTCCGACAGGTAACTTGCAAGAGTCTTCAAGAAGTTGCCAAAAAAACCGCATCACTTGCCGTCGCTGAGGATGCCATTTTTGCAAGCAATGTTATAGGCCTTTTTGAGGTCGAATAACACCGGTAATCAAAACTGTTTTATGTATAAAAACATCGCTGATGTATCATTCAAGGCCCAGACTATGATTGTTTGCTTGTGACTCCACCGTATATCATGCCTACCAGCTCACCTGAGGACCACTGTACTCTAAACAGTACAGAATTATCCAAATTATCATCTCGTGAGGAAGCTTGAATAAAAAGCTTCTCAAGGCAACAAGAAAATTATTTTCTGGGGAAGATGGGTCTTTCCCTCAGGGACGGCCAGTAGAGACGTCCCGAAAGCCATATTGTGCTGTGTGAGTGTAGGAGTGCTTCAGGAGTGTCTCCGCTCATGTACCTGAAGTCTTCCGAGTGCTCAGAGCTACCCTCAGCGTGTGAACCTATGACAGAAAGTTATAAAGGGTGTCTCAATCATTGTTATCGTGCAAAGAGTTTTTTCTAAGATATTATGTTGCATGAATATACATGTGTAGTGCGAAGAACTACGCACACGTTCAAAATAGTTTTCTAGTTCACTAGCCCGACCTTCACTTGTGTTGCCTGCTGGCTGATGAATATCAGACTGTGTGTCTGTGTTCCTTCGAGTTTACGTATTCGTTTCCAGACGGTGTGTGTCTGTGTATAAGCCTATTGATATCAGGAATGCGTACCAACTCACTGTTTTAAATGCAGAGCATTTCTTTAACTCACGATGTCACCCGGCGTTGTCGGCGTTGGCGTGCCTCGGCGTCCGCAGCAGCCGTTCCAGGTGCGCCCGCTACCCCACTCCTCCTCTCCCGCATCACGCTACCCTCCTCACTCTCAACAAAAGGTCCGCATCCCTCCCCCTACACTATATAAAAAATAATACTTACCGGCGCCTGGTTTCGATCCCACGATCCTGCGGGCGGAACGCAAGGTACATGGTGCTCTACCCACTGCGCCACAAAGCCGACAGAGAATGGAAGGCTACGAACGCGCCTTACATCCTTGGCTCATTCAAACTACGCCAAGAAGATACTGATACAACGCATTCACAACCTGTGGGCGGAACGCGAGATACATGGTGCTCTTCCCACTGCACCACAAAACCGACCCAGAATGGGAGGCTACGAACGCGCCTTATATCCTTGACTAATTCAAACTACGTCAAGAAGCTGCTGATACAACGCATTCACTACCACCAACTCCCCAAACACTAAACGTTAACGCAATACACCCACCCCCTATGCGACGCATTTACTCGAGTCCCCCTCGCAGGGAGCTGGGCCCTTTTTTGCCTCACAGCGTATACGCTTACCCAAGAGGTGTCCGTTGAAATCATATGACGGTCTCCGATTCAGATTACCGATAAAGCACAGACCGCGTCTTTTTCTGGGCCACTCACACCCGCCTACAGTCCTCGTTCTACCGCGGCCTGCACGGGCTGCGGGAAACCGGAGACCTGCGGAATGAATTTGTCGGTGGCGTATGCTTTGTACGACGTGTTGACTTGGGTTGCCTACACCACGTTAAAAAAAAAGCCCGCCAAGGGACGGAGCGATGAGCAGTTCCTTCACGTCGGCTCTGCATTTGAACGCCAGTTTCACTGCTTCAATTGCCCCACCGCTCACCAGCCCTGTACCGTCCGGTCCTTAAAGCTCTACGGATCCCACAGACACCAATTCAGGGACATCGGGTCATTCAACGGGCAGTTACAGCCTTTTGAAGTTTCTGCCACACCGCACAGCGAGCTATGCCTACTCAGGCATAGCACATTCGACCCGGCCCAATCGCCAGCGTAGGAGCGCAGGTGCACACGTCGGCCACGGCGGGCCCTTTGAACCCCTTTACACCATGGAGGTTACTGTGGCAGGAGAGGAAATCGACCCCACAAAACTCAGCCAACCTGGATTGGCTTAAATGTGTCACATACAACGAGGCTTCAACGACGCTGCAAATTCCTCACCAAGAACACCCTCTCACTCTTGTCCTGCCTCGCCCCAAAAAAACATCCGGCTCTCGACCGCCCCCCGTCAACCTCCCACTTCGCCACTACTGGCCACGGATATTAAAATCGTTCGGCGCCCGCATGGTGAACTGGACCTGAGGTCAGTGGCGCAATCTTATCTCTCGGATGCCGTCGTGCACAAATCGGGCGTACCCCTAAACCCCGTCCATGAAGTGGCAGTCTGCCGCATCCAGCAGACTGCCAACTTCATGTTCATTAGCCCCCCATCCGGTGATCGCATGATGAAGAATGCGGCGGCAAGCTCGTGATTCGGGGGCACTACTACGAATTGGCTGAACATGTGTCGGCACACTACAACACGGTTGCCTGGGTTAATTTAAACATCCCGGAAGAAGACAGGCCAGAGAAAGTGCGGGACAACATCTGCAACTTCAACCCAGACCTTCGCGTTCCAGAGGCGAAACTTATAAACGCATCGATAATGGCTCAAAATCTATTTGATGGCATAAAGGTCCCTCTGTGGAGTCTTTATCAATCCACCATGCACAGATGCACACCCTTCCGGCACAAGACCGAAGCGCGTGCCTTTGTTGGAAAACCGAACACCGCAAAGATATCTGTCCCACTCCGCAACCGTCCCTAAGGTGCTCCTGCTGCGGCAATTTGAACCCCCCAGAAGGCCATCTGGGCCAACACTTTGCACAGTGTGGTAAGGCGCACACGCAACGTGCTCTGCGAACTTCCACCGACGGTTCCAACCTCAGAAGCGGTCCCCCCCTTATGCCCAGATGGTCTCCTACGGCCAAGATCCGCGGAATGCCACCCTCTAAGACGTTCATCGACCACCAAGCATACCCGGCATCTACAGTCAAGCCGTCCGCGGACAGGTGCGCTCGGCAGGCCTGCTCCCCACTCCGCCACTCGTTCTCCCTCCTAATACCGCCCACCCGCCTCCTACCTGATTATTCTAATGCGAAACATGCTTAAAGAAATACAAGACCTCCGTTCACAACTCCTCCACACCAAACACGAGAACGAGCGGCTCGCCCAAGAAAATGCTCTTGTGAAAGCTGAAGCCCCCATCCCAACCTGCCTACCTGATGCCCCACAAGCGGAGCCACCTAGTAAACATAAGGCCCTTATCCAAACTACTTCTACCCCACCCGCTCGGAAATTCAGACCCTCCGCACGAATTTTGAAAATGCTTTCACTACACTCAAAGAACAACCACAGTGAGAAATAGCCGCTATAAAGCAGACAGTACAGGGATTACACAATGAGCTCCTCAAATAGGTCACGCAATTTAGGACCCTCACTCCAACACCCCCACCTGTCTCACAAGATAGCGTGCCCTTAGCAGCCAATATCAACCATGACACAGAAATATAAGAAACACCATGTTATATGGTGTAGTGCAACTGCCACGGCTTCATACAAAATCGGATAAATTTCCAAGCACTTCTTCACTCCCTCACCTCCCTTAATAGCACTACAAAAGGTAAATACCCTCCCAAAACTGTTCAATTACACTGCCCATAATTACCCATTACACCTCTCTGTCGCAATCTTCACACAACGCATGCTCTTGGCAACCCCTCATATCCTTACCTCACCGATCCCACGCCCCCTGGCCATCATCCTACCCCCAAAACCATCAGAGGCCAAAATACACATTCTTATTATACAAAGCACCCTAAAGACCAACACACTAGCTTTGGACTTCTTTTGAAACAAGCACTAACGTCTGCTGGGAAGGACCCTATAGGAATACGCTGAGAATTTAATGCCTACAACCTTGCTTCGGGCTACAAGAGAACCACTCGCAAAGGCCGGCTTCTCTTGGAACTTGCGCAACAACTACAACTCACCACGTACACTGACCCTTCTACCCCTATACGCGTTGGGAACTGCGCACAAAAAGACAACCACCCAGACCTCAGCTTTTCTTGTAATATGCTCTCGGCAAAACATAAAATACTACCACATACACTACGCAGCGACCCTTACGTTATTGACCCCGCCCTTCCCCCTCTAACCAACCACCCCGCTAAATAAAAACAACAGTCGATTACGAACTGTGATGCGTTCCGTCACGACAGCCGCAAAACCCCAGACCCCGTCGGCGGATTCCGACGCCTTAGAAGAATTACGTGAAGCACTACTTACCACCCGCACCAAATATGAACAACCTGTGGGCCCCTCTAGCCCATCCTTATATGTTGACCTCCGCATGCAGCACCTATGGGAAGCTTACTCTGGCATAGAAAAACGCTGGAGGCAGCAGATGCACAACCGCAACCTCAAGCGTTAACTAGCTCGTCTCCACCTCGACATGCAGCAACACCCACATACCCTCACCCCAACCAACTGGAAGAGGCTGTGTGATTCCCTCAACGGAACGCTTTCTACTGAACGCACTTGGGCCAATCAACGCGACCTGCTTAATCCCAAAATATTCAATCATCACACCAATGGTCGGGTACAACCGATACACACAATTATTCAGGACCCCTACACACTTCTTAGCAGACTTACACAACTCTACATCCCCCTTGCACCAGACGTTCCTGAACAGGCTGAATTCACTGGCACAACCAATGACGAACTCAATGTCTCAATCACTCTCAAAGAAGTGAAAGCCGCGTTGCTCACGCTCCGCCGCCATACTGCGCCCGGAGCTGATGGTATCACAAGTACACTCTTCCGCCATCTTAAAGACCTCACCATTGACCCCTCACGACGGACCTCAGCACACACTGACATAACCAATACTGTGATTTGATTTGATTGACTTGTGGTTTAACGCGCCGACGCAACGCAGGCGATGAGGCGCGCCGAAGTGAGGGGTCCGGATTAATTTTGACCACCTGGGGATCTTTACGTGCGCCGAAATGTCGCACACACGGGCGTTTTTGCTTTTCGCCTGGTATTTTTTACATTGTTTTGAGACTTGATATCGAAACATACAAATGGAATGCCTTTTTTTACCAAATATGCCTTGGTGGTGCCGGAAGAGAGAGAGAGAGAGAGAGAGAGAAGCTCTTTATTAGAAAACAGAGTGTTTAGCCGGCGTACAAAATCGCCTTCATGCTACTCTGTTAGAGGAGGGGGAAAATGAAGAAAGGCCCAAGAGAGAGGAGGGCAGAAAAGAGATGCAAGCTGAGAGAGGGACGAACGAAATTAAGTAAAAGGGCAACAGCGAAAGTCTCAGAGTGAAGAGATTTAAAGTTTTTGAATTAAGCCAGTGTCGCTGAGGTACGAAAACAGAAATTTTAGGCCTAGGCGTTGGTGAGAAGAAGACGGCCGGGGCCCTAAAAGGGTTTTTAAGGTCACTGGTCCTTGCGTATAACCTATGCGTGCAATGTTCTGTAGCAAAGTTGATCTAGAGTCCTTGTAGGCAGGACAGTAGAGTAAAAGATGCTCAATTGTGTCTTCCGATGCACAGTTGTTGCACCTGGAGGCGGTAGATAGTCCAATGCGGAAGCGGTAGCTGTTGGTGTAAGCTGCATTAAGTCGGAGCCGATGAAATAATGTTTCTAGATGACGGGGGAGCTGGTGAGGAAGTCTTGACGACAGCTGAGGGTCAAGGGAGTAGAGAAACTTGTGGTGGTGGGTGGGATCTGACCACATTCTGTTTCTCTCTGAAAGGGCGTAACGTGTGGCCATGGTGGAAGCGTCGTGTTTGGTAAAAAATGTTCTTCGTATATTTCGGCAGGTGTTGCCTGCAGAGGCAGCGTCATCAGCTTTTTGGTTTCCCGTTATCCCAGTGACCAGGCACCCATTCAAAAACAATATTGTGCCCAGCGCCTACTGCAAGGTGATGTAGATAGAGAATATCTTGAACGGCAAGTTCATATGTGAAGTGCTTGCCGCTCTTAAGGAGGCACTGAAGGGCAGGTTTAGAGTCAGTGAATATGGTCCATTCGTTGGGCTCTTGACGTAGGATGTACCGGATTGCCCCTTTGAGGGAGTGTAGTTCAGCTGATGTCGAGGGCGTTGGTCTGTCTAAACGGTAGGAAAAGAGTTTACGAGTCGACGGGACGAATAGTCCAGAGATGGAACTTTGCGGCAGCGAAGACCCATCAATGAAAAGATGAACCCTGGTGGAATGAAACCTGTTCATGTAGTCCAACGCCACTTGGAGCAGTGCAGCCTGAGGCGTTATCTTCTTAGATGTCATCCCTGGGATGCCTAAACCTATACGAGTAGACGCTAATGTCCCGGGCGGAAACTGAGATGGCATTGCTCGCGGTGGTTGCGTCGTTTTGGGAAGGCACAAAGCTCTAATAGCATCTCCGAACCCAGAACTCTGGGCCGCAGTGATCCTGCTGAGACAGTGGGGTGTAGGTTGAAGTAGATGCCGGTAGTGGACACGGAGCGACTCCTGTAACATGAGTGCGTCCAGAGGCAAGCAACGAGCTTCAGCGATGGTCCCGGTACCCGAAGAACCTCTGGGTAGTCCAAGACAAATTCGCAGGCTGTTCCGTCGAGCCGCTTCTAGCTTCATTTTGTTAGTAGGCGCTGCATGGTATAGTAAGGGAAGGCTATAGCGTATGAGGCCATCGACGTAAGCTTTGTGAAGCTGTAGCATCGACCCGCAGTTGCTGCCCCAGCGGGAACCGGCAAGGTATCTCAGAACCTGAGACGTCGCAGAGATGCGGGCACACAGTCTTTTTATGTCAGGCGACCAGGAGAGATTACGGTCGATGATTACGCCAAGATACTTGTGGGTCCGGGCGTACGGGAGGGCTCGTCCACTCAGCAAAATTGGGTACTGATCCATGCGCTTCCTTGTAAACGCCATTGCAACGCTTTTCTCATGCGATAGGTGAAGTCCACGGGCGGCAAGGTAGGTTGAAATGGAGAAGAGAGCTTTCTGGAGACGTTGCTGAGTGGTGCGTCGGGAGCGTGCTGTGTGCCAGATACAAATGTCGTCTGCGTAGATCGTGACGTTAACTCCCCGCGGTAGGCACCGTTTCAGCTCTATGAGAGTCAAATTAAATAGCAGTGGACTTAAAACGGCTCCTTGTGGAACACCTTTTTCGACGGGCAAACGTGATGCGTCACCATTCGAAGTCCGCATGAAAAGCTGACGTCCAGCAAGGTAATCCTCGATCCAGGCGTAGAGTCTTCCTCCAAAGCCATGTACTGCAAGAGCAGTTAGAATGGCTGTGTGTGTGACAGAGTCGTAGGCAGCTTTTATTGTGATTGGTATGCGGCTAGAATCCAATTGCTCCTCGACTGACGAGATAAGGGCAATTATATTGTCAATAGACAATCTGTGCCTACGGAATCCATTCATTTCTTGCGGGTAAAGGCGTCGGCTTTCGAGAAACCAGGACATTCTTTTATGTACCATCTTCTCCATCAGTTTCCCAATACAGTTCAACAGAGGTATAGGCCGAAAAGAGGAATAACACGTGGGCGGCCAGCTAGGCTTTAGAACAGGAGTAATTTGGGCGAGCTTCCAATCAGAGGGCGGCGTACCACTCGCCCAAGAAGAATTGTAGAACTCTAGGAGACGGAGTAGGGCATTGTGAGGCAAGTGCGTCAAGGTTGCGGAACTAACGCCATCCGGACCTGGACACGACTTGGTTTTTACATCGGAGATTGCTGCTGTCAGTTCTTGTAATGTAAAAGGCCGGTCCAGTGCTGGAACGGCTGATTCTGGAGGCCTAACAGGTGGAAGTGTATTCAGCGTTGATGAGGAGAGAATCTTGCAATATTCCTCTGCGACCAATTTCAAAGAGGAGTGTTCGCGCAGTGAGAGGGCAACAAAAGGGCGCAGCTGCTTAGGTTGCGTGCGTAACCCTTTGACAACACGCCAGATGCGCGTCAACGGTGTGTGAGTATTTAATGTTGCACAAAAGTTCCTCCACCGTTGTCGCTGAAGCTTGTATAGGTGACGCATTACATTTCTGTGAGCCCTTCTAGAAGCTCGTAAATCTTCTAGAGATTTTGTACGGAGGGCTTTTCGCTCCGCACGGCGACGAATGGCACATAATCTCTGGTACTCAGCGTCATTATTGGGTTGATTCCAGCGTTTTGTTCTTAAGCATGTGGAATTCCGAAAACAGTGAAGTATCGCTGGGATAATTTCGTCATCTCGAGTCGCTGCCGTAATGCAGGTTCGTATGGCTTCCACGAAAGCTCTCCAGTCTGTGCACGCGTCCTGTTCTTTGTAAGTCTGAGAGTGCGAGTCACGAGTTGATATCAAAATTGGGTAGTGGTCACTTCCTCTTGTCTCTAAGTCTGTGGACCACGTGAATGTTGCGGAAAAGCCAGCAGTGACGAATGATAGATCGATACAGCTGGTTGTTTTGAGGGATTTGAGGAAGGTAATGCTGCCATCGTTTAGTGGTTCAATGCCATGTCTAATTAGGAGGTCTGCGAGTTTTGCACCACGTAGGCTTGTCTGGGAACTGCCCCAAATTTCATTAAGAGCGTTAAAGTCCCCACAGATATTGTGCGGCTTGTCAGACGACGTGAGGAGGTTGTCCAGCCTGGTCTCATCAAACTTGGCGTTGGGTTGTAAGTACGCTGCGATAAATGTGAAAGTCTGAGAACCAATAATTGTAGTTGCGCTGACGTACTCATTTGTTTTGTGTGGTGAGACTGGAATTTCAACTGCCGGAACGTCAGTACGGAACCCGATAAGAAGCCGGCTTGTACCGCTTACTCGTTGTGAGTGGATGAAATAGTAACCACTCAAGCGGAAATTCTTATCTACTCGTGACTCTGAAATGACAACGAATGGGAATCGGTAAGTGTGAAGAAGCTGACGTAGATCACCGAGCTTCGACCTCAGACCACGAGCGTTTCACTGGAAAATGGTGCATCGTTTTAGGGGACTGTTCAATGACACTTTTGGCGATGGTGATACCGTCATTGTTTCCCGATGGTGAATGGCACACCAGGTAGGGAGCAAGATGCTGCTAGCAGAGGTTCCAAAGCCATGATAGCAGCAAATTCAGGCAAAACGCTTGCGGATGGTAAGGCGGACATAAGAGCTTTGAGTGCCGCAAATAACAGGGGAATTATCACTTTACTCAAGTCGACTTGCGTAGTAGCAGCGTGGGTCTCCGCTGGTGGGTCGGTTGCACGCTGAGTCGCAATGGGTAGCACAGGAGTAACAAAGGCTCGTGTAGGTTGTTGTTTCTCTTCAGGCTGGGGCTTTTTGGGGCTTTCTCGAACAGTACGTGCATAGGACTTTTTCGTTGTTGCGTTTGTGTGTGTGAAAGCGAACCCGGAGTGGAGCTGGGTGTTGCACAAACCACTTCTGGATTTGGGGGCGGCTCGCGTTGTTTGGGAGCCCTTCCTTGAAGTTGCTCAACTGCGCGTGCAAGAGTGGCGGCTTTTTTCTTCGGGCAGGCACCGAAGGTTGCAGGATGCGGTCCATCACATTTCGCACATCGAGGGTGCGCGCGCGAAGTGCAGTCTTTGTACGAGTGCGGGCCTGCGCATATTTTGCATCGGACGGGCCCATTGCAGTGCTTCGCAATATGACCGTGCCTTTGACATTTGAAGCACTGGGTTGCTGTACCCAAGTATTCCTCAACGGGATAACTGCAGAAGCCAAGGAAAATGCGCTTTGGTAATGCAGAGCCGTTTGGGAACTCCAGAAGCACTGTTTTTTGGCGACGCTCTGCCACTACACCATTTTCGCCCCGATCATAAGAGACTTGCCTTTTGGCAGATGTAACACCTTGTTCTCTCAGGTAGGAAAGGAGTTCTTCGTCCGTGTACTCAAGAGGGACGTCATCAATCTTTCCAGACGTCGCTGAATAGGAACGTGGTAGACGTGCTTGGACCGTCAACCGTGGTGCCGTGGTGCCGGAAGAGTTTCTATTGTATAAGCTTGTTTAATAGTGATGCCCCTCTTTGTGACCACATTGTTTGTCAGGCGTCCGCACACGCGTCCGCATCTTCATATTTTGTTTGCCCTGCACTGGCTCTGACGGTCACCTCTCGCCACTGCTGAGTCGAAGCTTGTGCGCCACGCAACACCCGAGGAATGCTAGGGAACGCACACAATCTCCCTGCCCTGATTACTACACACAGACATTTCCCGGCTCGGGTTCAACCTGGCAACGCACGTGGTGTTTCGATATAGGGGCTGGAAGCCAACTGTGCTGTACAACATAAACATGGTGCAGTACGAGCAGATTAACGCTTGAGTACCATCGCATACAGTGCTGTCGAATTAACTGCGGGAAAGCAGAGCAGGCCAAAAACCGTACAGCAGAGTATTCGGCTTGATTTGCTTTCAGAGAGCTGGTAACTACACACCGACAGAATTAATGGCTGAGAGCAACATAAGTAAAGAACCACTGGTGTGTATTTAGGGATCCGTGAGCCTTTCTTTCTTCGGCCTTGCAAGTTTAGGCTCGGCGCAATGCGCACGCCTTCTTCAGATGTACGGGATCGTACTTTGGAAATAAATGCGAAATTCAGAATAACGGTTTTTAGATGCGAAGCATCGCATGGTCGGGGCTATGTCCCTCCCATATCGTTGTCGTTGGTGCGCCGTCCACACCCCCACTGCGCATGCTCGGCTTGCTGAACGCCCGGTGGTGTGTTACTCTTCTATAGCTACTTGAGTGGCAGTGTTGCCGGTGACCCGCCGCGGTGGCTGAGTGGCTAAGGCGTTGCGCTGCTGAGCACGAGGTCGCGGGTTCGATTCCCGGCCGCGGCGGCCGCTTTTCTGATGGAGGCGAAAAGCAAAAACGCCCGTGTGTACGAGATTTCGGCGCACGTTAAAGATCCCCAGGTGGTCAAAATTAATTCGGAGCCCTCCACTACGGCGCGCCTCATCGCCTGCGTTGCGTCGGCGCGTTAATACCTACAATCAATCAATCAATCAGTGTTGCCGGTGTCTTCCTGAGCCGGCACGAGACGAGCACTCTTCACGCGCCTTCGACGTTTCATCGTCGTCTGCAGCGGCATGCGTCGGGGAGTCTCGGCGGGCGGTGATTACAACAGCCCACAACCATCCGGGAAACGTGCATCGAACTCATTTTCAGCAACTTTAGGGTTCATCCACTACAACAGCCCTTGACATTACATTTCACAGACCATCAGGCGGTCATATTGCCGCGAACCATGCATTGGGTTTATTTGTGTTTTTGCTTTTACCGCCCGGCTGCGCCGGTCTGTGTTATCTCTGTGCCAAGGGAAGCGCGTGTTCTATTCTTTCTTTCTGTGCCGCATGTGTTATCTGTTCTGATAGGGAGAGCATTCCGATCTAACGTGAACAGCCCAAAATAATCTTCTTGGACCTACAATGTTCTAAATGTAAATCGACGGTTCGAGAACCACGCGCGCCGAAAGATAAAAAGCCTGCAGAGCAGACGCCGAGGTATTCGATCGCCGACGCTCGCTTGCGTATACGCCACTTTGCTGCTTCGCCGCCCGTGTATCCTTTGAGTTGTTAGGGAAGCACAAGTTCGCTCCAATAAACTTGTTTTCCTTCAAGACCACTGCGTCGTCTTTGGCATCGTGACATCTGGTGGAGGTGCTGGGTAGGTGAACCCTAAGCGATCGTCAAGCCGACAAGCAAGCCCAACTCGTGTCAGCCGCCGACAGCAAGGTCTTCAACCAGAGTTTGGACTGCTTCCGGACAACGTGAAGAAAGAAGACGACAGGAAAACCACCATGATCAACGCAGGCACCATGACCAGCGCTTCTAATCCTGCCCTGGTCCTGCGACAGCCTCGGGAACCACCATCATTCCGAGGATCCCCCGGAGAAGACCATTATGACTGTTGCAGAAAGTGGAGCGCGTCCGCATCTTTAATAGGTGGGATGACGAAGAAACTTTCCGTCATGTATTCTTCTATTTAGAAGATACAGCCCGAACATGGTTTGAAAGCTATGAAAGCTTCCCGTTCCTCGAAGAAACGCAACAAGCAAGTGACGTGATCGCAGTCGCCGACTTTGAACGCACACCCGACGATACCTTCATGCTTCCGCATCCCTTCGACGTGAATCCGGCACTACCGCAAGAAGAAAGGAACAAGTTATTGGCTTTGCTGCGTCGTTACAGCGACTGTTTTTCGTCGAACTAAAAATTACGTGAGACACCTCTAACGAAGCGCCGGATAATAACCGAGGATGGAGCCAGACCTACCCGACAGTCACCGTACCGCGTCTCTTCACACGGGCGCGAAGCCATCCGTACTGAAGTCGACGACATGCTCAACGACGACATTATACAGCCATCGAAAAGTCCGTGGGCTGCGCCGGTCGTACTCGTGAAGAAAAAAAATGGCACACTGAGGTTCTGCGTTGACTAACGGTGATTGAACAAGATCACCAAAAAGGACGTGTACCCCCTGCCACAAATCGATGACGCCCTCGACCACCTCTGCCATGCGAAGTACTTCTCATCGATGGATCTGAAGACAGGCTACTGGCAAATTGAAGTAGACGAGCGAAATCGAGAGAAGACTGCATTCGTAACCCCGGACGGCCTATACGAGTTCAAGGTTATGCCGTTTGGGCTATGCACGGCACCAGCAACGTTCGAAAGTGTCATGGACACTGCGCTAGCTGGCCTGAAGTGGCACACCGGCCTCGTATACCTCGACGACGTTGTGGTATTCTCCCGGACTTTCGAAGAACACCTTGCAAGGTTGCAGTCTGTACTCGAGGCCATCCGTACGTCGGGGTTAACGCTGAAGTGTGAAAAGTTCCGCTTCGCGTACGAGGAACTCAAGTTTTTGGGCCATGTCATCAAGGCCGCGGGAGTCCTGCCGGACCTGGCGAAAACTTCAGCCATAGCGAACTTCCCAAGGCCAAAAGATAAGAAGGGCGTGCGCAGATTTCTCGGACTGTGCGCATACTACCGGCGCCTCGTCGCAAACTTCGCACGCATTGCAGAGCCACTCACACGCTTGACGAAGATAGGAAAATGCCCAAGAAACAGCCTTCTGCGAGCTGCAAAAATGCCTCCAAAGCCCGCCTGTGCTCGCGCATTTCGACGAAAACGCCGAAACGGAAATGCACATGGACGCCAGTGATATAGGATTGGGTGCCGTCCTCTTCCAAATGCAAAGCGGGTGCGAAAAAGTAATCGCCTATGCCAGCCGTGGTCTGTCCAAGGAGGAAAAAAACTACTCAGCCTCTGAGAAAGAATGCCTCGCGATTATATGGGCCATTTCGAAACTCCGCCCATACGTGTATGGAAGACCCTTTAAGGTTGTGACAGACCACCATGCGCTGTGTTGGCTCGCCAATTTGAAGGACCCCTCTGGCCGTCTTGGTAGGTGGAGCTTGTGCCTGCAAGAATTCGACGTTACAGTAGTCTATAAATCCGGGAGGAAACACTCCGTCGCCGACTGCCTGTCTCGCGCCCCCGTCGACCCACCACCACAACATTCCGACGAAGACAGCGCATTCTTCGGAGTCGTGACGGAAAGCGATCTAGCCGCCCAGCAGCGTGCCGACACCGAGTTACGCGTATTGATCGACTACCTCGAAGGACGCAACGTCGCCGTTCCTAGGACCTTCAAACGGAACTTACCAGCATTCACCCTGAAAAACTCCGTCCTCCTGAAGAAGAATTTCAGCCCCGGAACTAGAACGAATTATCTTCTTGTCATTCCTACAGACCTTCGTGACGAAATTGTGGAAGCATGCCACGACGACCCATCTTCCGGACATCTCGGCGCAGCTCGCACTATTGGAAAAATCAGGACGAAGTACTTCTCGCCCGGCCTTGCATCCGACGTCACCCACTACGTCCGGAGCTGCCGTGACTGCCAGCGACGAAAGACGCCACCGACGAGACCCGCCGGACTTCTGCAGCCGATCGCCGTCCCATCAAGACCCTTCCAACAGATTGGAATGGACCTTCTGAGCCCGTTCCCTACGTCACGATCCGAGAAAAAGGGGACTGTCGTAGCTAGAGACTACATGACGCGCTACGCGGAGACCGCCGCTCTTCCCAGGGGGACTGCACAAGAAGTCGCCAAGTTTTTCATAAGACAAGTTGTGCTGCGACAGGGAGCCCCTGAAATCCTAATCACGGACCGCGGAACGGCATTTACTGCGGAGCTCATGCAAGGAATCTTACGCTACAGCAACACGGATCACCGAAGAACGACGGCGTACCACCCCCAAACCAACGGACTCACGGAACGTTTGAACAAGAGGATTGCGGATATGCTATCCATGTACGTCGACGTTTAACACAAGACCTGGGACGAAGTGCTCCCGTATGTCGCGTTTGCGTACAACACGGCTATCCAAAAAACCACGCAGATGACACCGTTCGAGCTTGTCTACGGAAGACAGCTGACTACAATGCTTGACACCATGCTGCCGCACGTAGAAAACGACGACCTGAACACCGACGTCCAAGGATATCTTCAGCGTGCGGAGGAGGCCCGCCAGCTCGCTCGAGGTCGTATAAGGGACCAGCAGCTGGTGGATGCCGGCCGCTACAACCTCCGACGGCGAGCCGCCGAGTACCACCCAGGGGATCGTGTGTGGTTTTGGACTCCCATCCGACGACGCGGACTGAGTGAGAAACTTCTGCGATGGTATTTCGGACCCTACAAGATTATGAAGTGATCCCCGATGGTGACTCCGGTACATCACGACGACATACGCGGTCCAAAGTGCTCCACGTGGTTCGCTTAAAACCTTTGTACGGACGATGACGAACTTTTATTTTTATTTGCTCGGACTGTCGCTTATGTTCGCATCGGGTCGATGCACTCTTAGAGGGGGGGTAATGCCGCGAACGATGCATTGGGTTTATTTGTGTTTTTGCTTTTATCGCCAGGCTGCGCCGGTCTGTGTTATCTCTGTGCCAAGGGAAGCGCGTGTTTTATTCTTTCTTTCTGTGCCGCATGTGTTATCTGTTCTGATAGGGAAAGCATTCCGATCTAACGTGAACAGCCCAGAGTAATCTTCTTGGATCTACAATTTTCTAGATGTAAATCACGCGCGCCGAAATATAAAAAGCCTGCAGAGCAGACGCCGAGGTATTCGATCGCCGACGCTCGCTTGCGTATACGTCACTTTGCTGCTTCGCCGCCCGTGTATTCTTTGAGTTGTTAGGGGAGCACAAATTCGCTCCAATACACTTGTTTTCCTTCAAGACCACTGCGTCGTCTTTGGCATCGTGACAATATTCAAAGCGGAACGCCAACCACAGCTCGACGTCACCTACGTTGAACATGATGATGATAATGCCTAAATAAAGACAAACTCCTACCACGCAATGCCTCTCCACTCTAACACCCCCACCCCCTTCAATAAAATTGCACCATCTTCCTGTAGGGGAACCCTTAGTAGTATGCAAAAGAGATATGGGGTCAACGCTATTTCCCAATTCGTAGTTCCGATAAGTGAAAAGTGTGGTAGTTACCATGGAAACCAAACGGTAAATATAACGGTAGCTACGTACCTCAACCTCACGGAAACAATGAACTGAAAACGAATTGGCACTTGAATCGACTCCATGCCTGCTTCTCATACTACTGAGGGTTCTCCTACGGGAAGATGGTGTAATTTTTTGTATTACCTGAACTTTTTTAAGGCCTGAAGGAAACTGAAATTTGGCGTTATGGTACTAGAGCTGCTGATCACATACTCTGCCAGAATGAAGCTTGTTTGTTAGAGGGTGTCTCTGTATCAATTGTTTCGAAATGTGTATTGCTCTCTTCTAAATCAGTACACATTAGGTACCTCCTTATACCCGAATTTACGCCGGTACAATGCCCAGAGAGAGAGAAAGAGAAACTCCTTATTAAAGAGGAAAATGCAGACAGGTTTGCCGACATCAGTTCACCAAATGCTACTGTGCGGGGAAAGTAGGAGCGGGAAAATGTAATAGGTGTAGGGAAGAACAGGAGAGTAGTAGTGGAGAAAAAATAAAATATGATCCTTCTCCAGGGCATTGAGTTCAAAGGTTCTTGAGATGAATGGACGACTGGAATTTCGTGGACACAGCAATGTCCTCCAGAAATTCGACTAGCCTGGACAAGATTTTGCGCTGTACGGAGGGAGAGCGCCATGGTAAAAGTACCAATCTCAGTGTCAACGGTCCAGGGTGGAGGCATTCAATTTTATTTTGCAAGCGGCACCTTTAGTCGGCATAGGCAAAGCACTCCAGTATTATATGTTCGACAGTTTCAAGTGAACCACAATTATCGCAATATGGGCTTGAAGTCTGGTCGATCCTAGGTAGATAGGATTTTGTTAGTGCTGCATTAAGACGAAACCTATGGAACAACGTCTCCAAGCGGCAGGGTAGACGCTCTGACAGCAACATTCTCACAAATGGGTCTTTGGAATGTGAATAACCGTAATGATGCTGCAGCAAGGACCATATACGGTTTCTTTGTGACAGAGCTAGTGCCTTTGCCATTGTGGCGGCATCATGCTTCGTGAAGAAAATCTTTTCTTTTTCTCATTTGTGCGCCCGTGCGGGCAGCCTCGTCCGCTTTTCGTTTCACATGATGCCACTGGAAGGTATCGCGATGTCCGGCGATGTATGTGAAATGATGCAAATACTTTACGTCGCGCTGGACATGTTCGTGAAAGCTGAAACAGGTAGCGTAGTGTAAACTTTAAGGGCTGCCCTTGAATCAGAAAAAACAGTCCCACATGTCAGCGGCCGGCGTACAATGTATCAAAGTGTTTCTTTAATCCCGTATAGCTCCGCCGACGCGGGCGAAGTCGGTCACTCAAGGCGATATGCAATGCTTTTCCACATGATAAAATGAAAATTCCCGAGGAGCTGCACTCATGTGTTGCCGATCAATTGGTATAAATGTGAGTAGTTGAAGAGTAAAATCTGTTATTATGTACAAGCGTCATCTGCAACAGGCCAAGTTGAGGTATATGTTTTTTAATCAATTGTAGGTATGAATGATTTTATCCGGAGAGGCGTCAGAGTCCAGGGCGGGAAGTTCGGTGGCATGGTTTGTGGTGCCTATGTTGAAATTGAGGCATTAATACCTTTTATTGTATCTCCAAAGCTAGAATTCGTATTTTCAACAGCAATACGAGACTGGAAATTGGTTCGTGCATGTAGCGTATCCCTCAAATAAACGCGGAGCATTTCGTGGGGCCGTAGCACGTCCAAGGGGAGGGAAACCTGCTTCAGCAGTTGTTCCAGAGCACGACGAGCCTTTAGGAAGTACGAGGCATTTTATGAGGCAGTTATTCCTCGCCGCCTCCAGATGTCTTTCGCTTGTGGGTGTCAGTTGCTGCGGGACAAAAAGGCTATAGCGCAACGCGCCATCCACATACGCCTTGAACAGAAAAACCATGGAGCGGCAATCCCTGCCCCACTGGCTGCCAGCAAGATAGGCAATAGTTTGCGATGCTGTTGAGAATAGCTTCCGCAGCCTCTGCACTTCAGGGCCCCAGGGGTTTCTGTCTAAGAGAATACCAAGATATATTTGCGTCTGTCCGTAATGCAGAGGCGGGCTACCCAGAATTAAAGGATATATATCCGTGCATTTGCGAGTGAATGCCACGGCGAAGCTTTTTTCTGAGGAAAGATTGAACCGTTTGGGCACTAGGTATGCAGATATTTTTGCAAGCGCTTTGTGGAGTTTGTTTTGCGTTACCCTCAGGGATTTTGACGCACTTTAAATACAGATGTCGTCCGCATAGAGAGTGATGTTGACGCCACGGGGCAGAACACACTTCAGGTGGATGAGCGTGGGATGAAACCGTAAAGGCCTTAATACAGCTCCTTGAGGTACTCCTCTTTTTATTTTATGATATGATGTTGGGCGTTCTGTCGTGCACATAAAGAGTTTTCGTCCTTTAAGGTAATTTGAAATCTATGCTTATAATCTTCCGCCTAGTCCAAGTTCGGTAAGAGATGATAGTATGACATCGTGATAAACTAAGTCGAATGCTGATTTAACGTCTAGAAACACTGCAACAGGTACATGTCTAGAATGTAGTTCTTCTTCAACAGACGATACAATAGAAATGGTGTTGTCAGAAGCCGATCTGCTTGGTCGAAATTAATTCCTTTAGGGTGGATAAATTTTTGGTTTTCGTGTACAAAGTGACCCTCTTAAAAAAGTATTGAAGTGAGAAACCTACTTCCTCAAAATTAAATTTGTCCAGCGCCTTAAGAAATCCCCCTGGCCTACCCACTATTGGTCCTACAGCAGTAAGTAAAATGGCAAATGAGCGCCCAAACGACGCTGATTCGAACGGGCTGCCCATATTTCTAAAAAAACGGAAGCGGGAACAAGTGCGGGTAAGTACAAGCCGCTGAGAATCCAAGGGAAGGAAACGATTAGCTCTACGCATGCGCTCAAAGTATGAACTCCACACAAAGGTGGCGAGTATCCTTTGCAATGCTTGCACTTTATTTTTACCACAGTGCAGGACCTGCAGGACGTAGGGAAGCCTTGCAAAAAGAAAAAAAACTGATAGACAAAAAATTAAAGCCGTTCATTCAATGTGAAAGCTGTGGGGAGCGCAGAGCATTGATTTCGCCATAACGGGCTGTAGCGCCGTTCTCCGCTCACTGTTACCACCAAATGCAATTCCAATTTCCCGCCTTTGCAGTGCTGGCGCGCCCCCTGCCTGAAACTGCGCCAGCCTGAGTTGTGTTCTCTTTGTGCTTTTCTCCCTGCACGTGCCGGCGTTGCACTGCCACATCTTGCGTTTGGTAAACATCCCCCTCGCGAGGGGCCCGATCAAATGCAGAGCATTTCCGGGGGCGCACGACGTTAAGTAGTTTGCGTTACGTTAATGTTGTTGCACTTGTGGCAACTGCTGACTAGAGAGCGCTCGTCAGCAGTAATTTGAATGAGTCAACGATATAAGGCGCGTTAGTAGCGTACCATTCTGTGTCGGCTTTGTGGCGCAGTGGGTAAAGCACCATGTATATTGCGTTCCGCCCGCAGGGTCGAGGGATCGAAACCGGGCGCCGGATAGTATTTTCTTTTATACAGTAGGTAGGGGTGCGGTGCGGACTACGGACGTCAACGCGGGTGACATCGTGAGTTACTGAAATGCCCTGCATTTAAAATCATCTTTTCTATTGATTTCCCGTCGCAACTGAGCAAGGCTATCGGTCGAAAGGAGTTGTAGCTTGCCGGTGGTTTTCCAGGTTTTAAGACAGCGGTGATTTTTGCCAGTTTTTAACCAGACGGGACGATGCTATGTAGCCATGCTCATTCTAGGAGACGTAGACGGGAGTGTCAAGATAGATGAGAGATTGCGTCATAGGTGATTTATTCATAACCAGGAGAGGAGCGTTTTCTGACTTCGGAAATCGCTGCGCTGAGTTCCTCTATTGTAAACAGAAGGTCTAAGGTGGGTGCAGCAGCTGGCGGAGGAACGATATCGTTTAACTGTGAGTGCATCTACGTCGACGTGGTTGCAGAAAGGAGCGTGCAATACTGTTCAGCTGCTTCTATCTGGGAAATGTTTTTGTGCAGTAATAGCGCAGTGAATTGGGTGTGATATTCTTGCGCAAGTTCTTTACAACGCGCCAGATGTGCGACAAAGGTTTGCGAATATCTAAATTTGCGCGAAAGTCTTGCCATCGCTGCCGTCGTACGCTTTCCAAATGGCGCCTCACATATCGCTGTGGCAGGTGTGCGCCTCACATATCGCTTGCGGGCTTGTGGCAGGTCTCATAATGTTCTCGTGCGTCGCGACTTCCGCTCTGCACCCCTGCGAATGGTTCGTAATCTCTCGTATTCCTCATTTGTCTTGATGTTCAAACGCCTTCGCATCACACATGACGATTCCTTAAGGCAGTGAGCTATGGTTAGAATGAGGTCACCATCTGTAGTTGCAGCAGTAAACAGCTGATGTACACTATATTCATAAGTGTCCCAATTGGCGCACTTCATTTTAATTCCCAGCCGGGGCGCATCTTTACCGAGGTGGGATAGTAGAATCGGGTAGAGGTCGCTGCCCCTAGTTTCATGTCTGTGCGCCATGAAAACCTTTGAGCGCTGCTGCGGCTTGTTAACAAATGAAACGTCAATGCAGCTGCTGACTGTCGTGTTTTTCATATATGTGATGCTTCCATGGTTAAGTGGCTAAATAAAGTGTCTCATCATTAGCGCGGATAGTTTTATTCCGCGGGAACTTGTATATACGCTGCCCGCATATAAGATAAGGCGGGGCCTTACTACTTAATATACTTTGTAGCCTTGAGACATCAAAACCGTTGTGTGGCTCTATGTACGCAGCGACAAATGTGAAATATTGAGTGCCGATCATGGGTTTGGAACATACGTATTCTTAAGTTTCATGAGTAGGCACGGCAACTCTGGCTACAGGCACGTCATTGCGGAAGGCAACAAAAAGCCGAATCACGCCGTTCTACCGTTGCGAGTGTAGCAAATGGTGGTTTTTTAATCTAAAGTCATCTTCAACCAGACATTCGCATATTAAAATGGAAGGGAATCGGTATGTACGTACGAGTTGCCGAAAGTCGGTGAGTTTTGATCGTATTCAACGTGAATTGCATTGGAAAACTGTAGTTGTCTTGAGATTTGCGTTGATAAACAGTTTCGGGGTGCAGGTGTCCGTTGAAGTCATTTCCTTTGGTCTCCGGAGCCACGCCGCAAAGCCGAAGAAGAGGCAGCCACAAGATGCTCTAGAGACATGACAGCTTCTACTTCCGGAACATCTTCGTAGGAGGGGTTGGCATTCAGGAGAGCCCTTATGGCCGCAAATAGCATTGCGATCAAGATACCAGTAATGTCGGCCTGTGTGTCCTGACCTGCCTTCTGCTCATTCTCCGTGCGCGAACTTCGACTTGCTTGGGAAATTGCACCCTGCGAGAGCGCGTCACGTGTGACCTCAGTAGCCTTGTTGGTCCGCTGCTCCCGTGTGGCTTGAGCGTAAGTCTTGCTGGCGGGAGCTTCCCTTTGAAGCGGAGGGTAGGCACAGCCAAATCGTAAAGGACAACTTCTGGGTTTTATGGTGGTTGGCGTCGTGCAGGAGCTTTCCCTTGCATTTGATCGACACTGGGGGCACGTGTAGCGGCGTTTTTGTTTGGGCAAACCCGTACGATGTGGGATGTGGGCCTTCTCAATTCGCACATCGAGGTTGGTTGCGCGAAGTGCAGTCATTGTGTGTGTGCTCTCCAGAACAGACCTTGCAGCGAAATTTTCCCCTGCAGTTTTTGGCGATGTGCCCATGTCTCTGACATTTGAAGCAATTCACAGCAGATCCAACGTATTCTGTGACGGGGAAGCTATAAAATTCATGGAACACTCGAACTGGCAAAGGAAAGCCTGGCTGAAACTCCAAGATATGTTTGATATGTTTTATTTCTCTCAAACAAAGTACACAAAGTACACAATGAGAGAGGACGGAAGGGAAGAAGCTGCCATATGCAGCTTGAAGACCCCTTACGCCCCACTTAGCAGTTATGTGATTAGAGCACAAACGCAACACGACAGTTTGAAAAATATACACAACTACAGAAATTCAAATCGGTAAAAACATTTTTATACAATTCTAAATATATACAAGTACACAATTCCACACAAGTACCATTAGACCATTGTAATGTCAAAGGCAAAAAAAAAACAGCGAAAATATTACATCGTGACATTTCATTGTAAAATTGCTACTTAGATGAGCCTATTTGGTCGAAGGCTCAAGAAGATGCATCAATTCTATATAAGTTGTTGTAGAAAACATCCGAATATTAACGTTATTACCATGGGGAATATTTAAGTATTTGGGTAGATTCCAAGATAAAGACTGTGTGCGGTATTTGGTGCGGCTTAGTGGTAGGATCCATGGATTAGAGTGACGTATATTATAAGTAGGTTCATGACGCACTAGCTTAAAGATTGCTATCATGAAGGCATTGTTCATTGTTACAGCAGTTTTGTAAATGCAAAGTAGCCTATATGTATACAGGGCAGTTACTCTAAGAATATTATACTGCCTGAAGTATTCTTCTGTGTGAGCATTCCACGTTATATTAGCTATCAGCCTTATTGCTCTTTTTTGCGCAACAAGAAGGCGTTGTTTATTAGACTTTGTCGTCGTTCCCCAAACCGTGTGGCAATAAGTGACCACAGGTACAATATATGCGTTGTTAATGAACAGTTTAACTTGTGTGGGAAGTGTTAACCTATGTTTACATAACAAGCCATTTAATTTGTTCATTTTAGCTCTAACACTGTCAACCTGTATATCCCAATTCAGGGTCTCCGAGAATACGACACCGAGAGATTTTATACTGGACACGATGTCAATCTTGTCATTTCCCAAAACCAATTCGATGTCACCACTTACTGCTCTATTTTTTGCTCTATATATCACAGCCTTCGTTTTATAAGTATTCACCTTGAGACGATTTCTATTACACCAGCAACGCAAATATTCCAAAAATTGGTTGCCACAGAGTGACAACTCAGCTAGTCTGTTTCCTGTGACAAGCATTGTAATATCATCAGCGTAAGCTACGAGATGAACTGGAAAAGGGATATAAAAATAGCATTTAGATATACTACAAACAACAAAGGCCTCAAAATTCTGCCCTGCGGTACACCACACGTGATGGACTCATCGTCTGACAAGGTTTCATTACAACACACCATTTGTCTACGGTACATTAGGTATGACTGTATTAAAGCAAGGCCCATTCCCCGAATGCCATAGTGACTCAGCTTTTGAAATAAGACGGAGTGATCAATCAGGTCAAATGACTTGGATAAGTCTACGCATATGCCGACAGCAAGGAGCTTTTCTTCAAATGCGTCAATTATAATTTATTTTTGTTTAGTTAATGCCATTTCAGTGGATCTGTTTTCTAAATCCGAACTGGCAATCGGAAAGCACAGAGTGCTTACTTAAAAAGTTAGATAACCTGCAATGAATAATTTTCTCTAGTGCCTTAGATAATACTGGAAGAATAGATACCGGTCTGTAATTAGAAAAGTCAGAAACAGAACCACCTTTGTGTATGGCAACAACCTTTGCAATTTGCATTTGTTTTGGGAAGACGCCAGTACTGAGACATAGGTTATAGATATGGACCAGTGTCGGGGCCAAAAGCTCTATTACAAATTTAAACAGGTGAATTTGAAAACCGTCTTTATCCCTGGATTTACTTGTTCGGAGGTTTAAAAACATTGATACTACTTCAGATTCTGTTGTTGGAAACATAAAAGGCGTTTCCTGCACGCCTGGTGTCCCACAGGGATAACTAACAGGGACATCTAGTGGTGCACACAACGCTTTTGTTATATTGACGAAAAACCGATTAAACTGGTTGGAAAGTTACTTCCCGTATAGAACTTCCCCTTCTTTTTCAATCGAAACAATTTGGCTGTGCGACCCAAAGTTGAGCAAGCGTTTTAGTTGGTCCCATTGGTCTCGCGCACTGTTATTTGAAGAGTGATCGAAAAGATTGCTGAAGTACTCCAGTTTTGCTCTCTTCAGTTTTCGGTTTAACTGATTTCGGTATTTTTTATATATATCTAGTTTTTCAGGATCAAATGATCTTATGAACTGCGCGTATAACTTGTTCTTACATTTAATTTTCCGGATTGATTCTGCCGTTATCTAGGGTTTCCTATTTTTGCATTTCCTGGCATGCCTGAGAGGAAAGGAAGCATCAAAAATGGCCTTAATTTTGGACAGAAAAACGTCGTAGGCTCTGTCAGCGTCATTTAGTGATAAGACGTAGCTCCAGTCATTGCGGAAATCACGTTCCGGAAGTTGCTTAATGTGTTAATATCAATACGACGATATTTCAAATTATTCTGGTATCTGGTCGAGCATTGTTAACGAAAGCAAAGATCGCTCATGTCACCGGCAACGATACCGGCATTTATGTTGGGTTTATCGGCATTAGTGATGATAACGTCAATACGCGTTGCCGTGGAACATGTAATGCTCGTCGGGGCTTCGATAACGTTGCAAAAACCATAGGCGTCAATTAATGCTTCAAGTTCCTTTCCTGGTTTCGATACACATTTCATGTCTACATTCACATCGCCCGCCAGATAGAGGGATCTTCCATTTGAAGACGCGTAATCGAAAAGGGCTTCTAGTGTCTCAAAAAAGGCCTCTAGTTTGGCATATGGGGGACGATATATGACACTAAAAGTGCTATTTCGACATTCCACAGTCAATAGTTCGAGATCATCCTTTACAAACATAAATTGCAAGTTTTGCTCAGCGCGAATTGAATTATGAACATGCATCGACACGCCACCCCCCTTGCGATGAGGTCTGTTTAGGAAAAAGTGCTTATAATCATCTAGTGCAAAATATTCGGATTCGTCATCATACCACGTTTCACTGAACATTATCACATTGAAAGAGAAACTTAGCGAATCAAAAAACAACTGGAAATCATCAAACTTGTTATTTATTGAGCGACAGTTTAGATAAAAAATTCCTAGTGTATTTTCATTTACGAGCTTCTTGAGTGCCGAAGGAGCTAAAAGTTCGTGGCAACTCATCAGAGCGGGGCTAGTAGGCAAGTAGCGGCTCAAACATTATCTACAGCAGGATTCGCAGGACCCTCAGGGTTAGAAACCCCCGCCAGTGGCCGCGCCTGGCCGTTGCCCTCTTCTGGGGATCACTCAAAGAGTTGGCTACCATTGCCAGCACCAAACACCCTCTCAACGTCCTTCTCGCTCGAGATTTGCACCTTGGTTGCCCATCAGATTGCCTGGCAAAAAGTTTGCCGTTACTGGTCCATACAGACTTCCAATTGCAGTCGTACTTTTTCTTGACACACATTGCAAGAAGCCTCTTCAGTGTGGGGCAGAGGTGCTCGTTCACATAAACAGCCGCTGGGCTGTTTAGATCGAGATCGTTGTTGGTGAGGCGTTTGTTTTTGGCTTTCGTTAGGACGTTATCGCGTTTCACCCGTGAGCGGAACTGGACAACGATGTTCGTCTTTTCGGCGTTCCGAGTTGGAACGCGATGGCAGACCTCGATATCGCTCTCGCTAATCCGCTCGCTGATTGCGGAACCGATCTTTGCAATTATGCTTGCAACAGATTCGTGTTCTTTTCTCACGGCACCTTGGATTTCAAGGTTGCTTCGCCTTGAGTACTGTTCGAACTGAACTAACCTATTGTCGATGCCCTGTACCTTTGTGTCTGTGAACGAGCATTTGGAGCGAAGCGCCTCGTTCATTTTCTCAAGTTGCTTGTTTTCTTCAGCAGCTTCGTGTAGTGCCTTTTTGAGGTCACGTATTTCGTCATGGGCATTAGCGAGACTTTTAATTATTTCTTTCTGTTCAGCTTTCAGGTCACGGATTTCGATCCGCATCTCCCTCTCAATGGTTTCTCGAAATGTCTTTAGTTCCTGCTTCGTTTCTTCCTTCAGTTTAGCTGTTTCACCTTTCATTTCCTCTTTCAGGTTTCCCGCGTCTTTTGTCATCGTACAAGTATTGAACAGAAGCTCTGAAGCACGGTGAAACAAAGCGCTCTACTATAGCAATGCTATACACCTGTACACTTGACAGCAGCGACGAAATGTTCACAAAGCAAACGTAGTTTGTACAGTATAGGTTCTTACTAACCTGTAGTAAACACACGAAGTTTTCAGAGCGGTGCGTACGTGGTTCGCCGCTACTGCCAAGTGAAGTCAGGAGTAGTGTGGGGCCCCTTTTTATGCGATCCAAGCCGTGACGTAGGACGACACAGCAGGTCGCTGACGCAGCTGACGGCCACGCCTCCGGTGCCAAAAGATTGACTCTTGCGTCCACGCAGGCGCAGTGATGGACCGTGTCAGGCGATGCGTGCAACTACTCCGTTGTGGGGCTCTGTAGTAAAAACACGAAGTTTTCAGAGCGGTGCGTACGTGGTTCGCCGCTAGATGACAGAGCGTCGATGACTTTGAGGGAGGGCTTCGTTTTCATCTCGTGAGTAGGTGACGTAGGTTACTTGCCGACGGTCAGATGTCACACCTTGATCGTGCACGTAGTTCCCCAGTTTCTTATCTGTGTGCTCGAGTGGTACGCCTTGAAGTTTCCCATACGTCACCATGTGAGGCTGCGGCACACACATCTAGACTGCCGTGCCAGCAAGGGTGGAGATACAAAGGAGTTGGTTTACGGCGCTGAGCGACGACACGGTCACAATAAGGCTGCCATCTTTGTTCAGGCGATGGGTCAAACCTTTTTCTTGCGCCATTGCCACGACCTCAGACGCCATTAAGTTGGGGTTCCCTGTCCACAAACTGTAACTTTCGGCTTGTTTTAAGACCACGGGGATTCCGCCGGCTTGCGTTTTCTTGTAACTGCCCGGTGTGAATTCCCCTTCATTTATTTCCGTGTCAGTCATGTCAGCTGGCGTCTGTTGAAGGCGCAACACGCGCAACGATCGCATATTTTTTCTAAAAAATTCACAGCATATCTACGGGGTGAATGATGATGAGTGGGCGAAGCTCCTGAGGGGAAATCATCGGTAAAACCGTGACTCTTCAGTGAAAGTTCGCCCACTACATCTGTGTCCGAACGTAACGTCTAGAAAGTCTCGCTTAAACCGCGCATCGGCACCTTGGGGCTGAGCTCGCCTGATGGGTTTTGCAGACGCCTCACGAGCTCTCACTGCATCGGGGTCTGCCTGCCGATACGCGCGCTTTCTCGCCGCTTCCCGTTCTCTGACGTTTTGGAGATCCTCTTCGCGCCGCAGCCGTGCCGCTTCGCGTACGGCGGGGTCCTCGCGCCGTTGCCTTGACGCTTGGGCCTCTCGTTCTCGAACGCTGGGATCTTGGCGGCGTCGTCGCGCAGCCAGACGACACGCTTCGGCCTCCCGCTCTCGTATGGCAGGATCTTGGCGGCGGCGTCGCGCAGCTTCACGGAGCGCTTCTGCCTCGCGGGCTCGCACATCTGCAGCCTTATCCATCGGGCGACTCCGAGCGCGCGCCAACAGCGAACGGATTTTATTACAACGCTCCCGCCATCTAAAAAACAATCCAAGAACTAAACTAGAGGTAGCCACGCCATCTAGTAAACAATCCAAGCGCATCTTTTCATGATATACAAGTACCGCCACTTAGTAAACAATCCAAGAACTAAACTAGAGGTAGCCACGCCATCTAGTAAACAATCCAAGAACTAAACTAGAGGTGGCTACATACATACGTCTAGGATGGACAGACCCACGCCTTAAGGAGCTTCGCCCCTAAAATATGATGCCATGTTACAGGTGCGATCATTACGCGAGGTAAATTTTTCTGGAAAAAGTTTCAGCGCAGAAAACGCAAGTTGCAGCACCGAATGTGTATGATAAGTGTCATGAACATCATAAACATAACAAATAAAAATATAAGAAAAACTCCACTGACCACCGAAGGACCTCCGAGTGATACAAAAATGCAGTGTTTTCATTGCGGAACGCGCCAGAGCTCTGGAATGCGCCAGAATGAGTTTGCTGTGATGTGAGTACAGGTCGAACAAAAAATTGCCCCCACCTCTCCGAAGGGAATCGTGAGGAAGTGCGAATGCATTTCTTGCGCCGAGAGTACACGGCGTAGTAATTGTGCCATCGCCTTGAGAGGCGCAGTACCGGCGAGGGGGAGCTGTCAGGCGAGGGGAGAGGCGCGCGACGAGGGTGAGTGCAAACCTAACGGGGGGAGAGGCGCGCCAGCTGCAGAGCATGTGACGTCACGGCGCGAGGGCTTCACGGGCCCTTCGCCGCACTGCCTTGTCTTCAACCGCTGCGGTATCTTCAACGACGCGTGCAGTGCTCGCATTCGGTTGCGTTCGGAGAGCGGTGCGGGGAGTGGCGCGCGCCCGCACAAACCGCGGTGAGGTGGCGGAGCGCGCGCAGTCACGTGGGGCCAGAAGTGCATTGGCACTTATTCCTGGCCAATCTCCCACGTGGGTATGTGCCATGTCAGCGGCCAGGCAGCGCGCTCCCATATCCCCCCGTTGCTAAGGAAGACGAAAAGCGCGCGCACCCGCAGCTGTTGCTATGCGGACGGCGGAAGGTTCGGGGTCGCTTATAAAGTGCATTCGCACTTAAAAGTGGCTGCTGTCAGCGCGTGGGCTGCTGCCGACTCACCGGCTGCCGACTCACCAACCCGAGCGCGTTTTTTTATATGTTTTGTGTATACATTATGTGCATTCAGTGAGAGTTTCTTCCGTACGAATAATGAACTCACGCTTGCCGATATCGCCAATATCATCAATAACGTAGCCGTGTCCGCTTTGAAAGAGGAGGAAACTAACTTAAGCACGACCATCGTCGTCTAGACTTGGCACACATACGACGTATGGCTGGGCAGGCTCAGGGATCGATCATTGCGCGGGAAATAAAAAAAGTCACATTTTGCCGACGAACTTCAGGGGGGCGATCATTACGCGAGTACGATCATTATGCGTGTGAATACGGTATTTCGACTGTCGGGTTCTCGGTAAACAGCACGTTTTTTAGAGGCTGGTGCTATTTGCAGTTTATCCTCAGAATCGAAGTTATGTGGAACTGCGGGTATACCTTGATGCGGTACACTTGGGGTAGGCAGACCCTGGTTAGTGGTGTCCATTACGGCACCATGCGGCGTACGCGATGGCGGCACCCTGCTCAATTGCAGGGCCCGCTGGCAGCTGCGCTGAAGCCGTTTGACGCGGTAAGTACGCGTTTTTTGAAGTCGCCAGATGGTCATAAGGAGGTAGGGCGAAGGGTTATAGGCACTGCGAATAACCCCTGCTACAAAAACCAAAAAACGGCAGAGCGGCGAAAGCAAGCAGTCGGCTGAGCCTATATTAGTCTTCTTTTTTCACAATGTCCTATTTAAATGTTGTGTTATAGCCAACCTGCAAATAAACGTTGTGTTATAGCCTACGTGCAATGACGAAGGCGTCTAACACCAACCAACGGGCAAATAACCCCCTACAAGCACAGCGTCTCCAGAAATATCTCGGTCTTCCGCGTTGCGCATCGACTGTGCCCACATCAAAACAGCACGGCAAGAGATTGTTCAATTCCAACCTACATGCCCGAAGAGACATTTAAAGCACACATCAGGAATCTCACTCGGCTGCCCCTCAACCACCTTGCATCCTTCCTTCAACGCTGCCACGGGTTTATTGTACGCTGGTTGCCACTCACAACGGGGCCCTGTCATCGAGATACGCAGCTCACGTGCTGCCCTCGTCCATAGTTTGATGCCTGTTTCAGCCAAAAGTGCACCTAAAAATCCCAGAGATAAAAAAAATTCAGGGAAGCTTATACTTACGCGCAAGTCTTGAATTGCGAAGCGGTTATAGTTGAGCATTGCCGCACACATAGGTTTCAGTAGGTTTCAGTATAATTTTTTATTTGCACATTAGCGGTTCTGGTAATCGTCGCCATACGCATCGAAGAGGTCGTCGTCGTCTTCGCGGCGAGTGGTGGATGCAACATCGTCAGCACTGTCGGCTTCCACCAGCTCAACCGGCCAAGCTTGCAGTAAATCGTGGAAAGGTTCGAACCTTAGCGAAGCTGCGGGATTTTCTTATATGTGAGCACTGAAGCACACATCACTGTTGTGTCGTGAGCGACGGCGGGCGACCTCGGCAGCGACGGGAGCGAAGGCGTGCCGTGCCGGCCCGCGCACGGCGCAGAAAAAAAGAGTCCTTCCCCGCTCCTTGAACCTCAGACATAGAATGATTTATTCACCATGATGACGACACAAGCACACACGCATACGCACGTGATTTGAGCAATAGTATCACTTGCGTCTGACCGCAACGATACCTAGTTACAACGCAACAACGCAAGCGCACACATTGCACCGGCGCTCCACCATACGGCTCCACATATTTTGCATCAGCATCATAACAGACCCCAAGATCTTGCAGCAGGAAGAATACCAAAACGCCTCAAAAACCTTGTTCCACCTGAACTCAAGAAAAAATACAACATCACATGGTGTCCCGGACACGAAGGACTGGATGGTAATGAAGCAGCGGACAAGGCAGTGGGTGAACTCACACACCGCACACCTGACGATCACGCTCATCGCACCCCCTTCCCCGAAAATTATTGAGAAAGACTCGCTTATAAGCAAGAAGAGAAGTACCTTTCCTACTCTACACAAGGAAATAAATGCTGTGGAAGCTCAAATCCTCAGGCAAATACAAACAAACACGTACCCACATAAATCACGACTGGCAAACATGTTCCCCAATTCCTTCCAAGAAACGTGCACAAACGTGCACAAAAACGTGCATAAAACCCCGCTATTTCACGCAACCTGGGCATGCCCGCGCATCTGGCCTCAGGAAAACAATAGTATACAGATTAATCCTATCGAGACATGGGAGGCAGCCCTTACCAGCTCATCTATCGAAGATCAGCTACGTCTGATCCAGAGAGCCCCAAGCTGGGAGCCGTTGCATCTGGAGCCCTGGACGTTGGGCCCAACCCATTAACTCCCTCTCAACTTTTCGCCCCGATCCCCTTCCACTTTCTTCTCACAATAAAAGTTCTACTACTACTACTACTACTACTATTACTACTACTACTATTACTACTACTACTACTACTACTACTAAACTCTTTTGGTGACGAGGATGGGATCTTTTTCTTCTGTCGCGACAGCAACATCGTCGACGGTTCCCGCAGAATAAAAAATTCAGAGCCCTTCCACCCCGTGAACAGGGATGGCCAGCAAAGCTGCGGTGCCGAGCTTCAACGTAAGGTTTCAATGGGTCGTAGTCCAAGGGGTGCTCGAAGAAAAACACGTTTGTTTGCAATTTGCGATTGAGCATTGTTCCTGGTTATTAACTGAAAGTCTAGTCCTGTCCAGTCACTGCTCCTCGCGCATGCTCAGCACGGCTCTTCCCGAGCCACGTGAAACGGCTATCAAGCGGCTCCGACGCAGCGTCAGACTTGGCTTCTGCGCAATTGAGGCGCACACCTGGGCACGTGCCGGCGCCAGTGCATCTGCCGCGGCTATGACGCAAAACAATCCAACACAATCCACTTTAATCCAATCCAATCTAATTCAAGCCAAGCCAAGCTAAGCCAACCCAATCGAATGGAATCCAATCCAAACCAATGCCCCTCGCGCTTGCGCAGAACGGCCCTTCACGGCACACGCGAAACTAAGGTGGCTAGCGAAAGGGTTCAACGAAGAAGCTTGTGTGTTAGCTGCCTCGTATTTCGTCTCTTTTCTTTGGTATTTCACGAATTGAGCCATCATTTCGGCAAGAACGCCTGCCTCTTTACGGGGGTTTTCTCCGTATGCGTTGCCTGGATCCCCCTCGGAGTCCACCGGCCTGAAAGGGCACCGCAGACCGAGTGACGCTGCCACCGGAGATCACGCCATGGCCCCCCTTGCCGAGAAGCGCTTAGCTGCCTCTACAAAAACTCCACGTTCATTCCACCGGCATCAGGCGACGACGAGAACACTGATGATACCACTTCCCAAGGAGACGATACTACTATTGTGGGTGAAGTAGAAGTCGTCGCTGAAATGACTGACGCGGATGAGGAAGAATTCAAGCTGGTGAGTCACCGCAAAAAGCGTACCATTGGCATACCTGTGGTTGTGTCCCCGGCTAAGAGCGACCAGGACCTCAGAAAGGTGAACCCTATCACCCTCTTCTCAGCGTTCGAGTCTCTGTTGGGCAAGGCCCCACTTTGCAGCAGGTTCACTGCTCAGGGTGCCTTGCTTCTCGACGTGGCCACGGAGAAGGAGGTGAATACTCTTCTGAGATGCGACCAGGTCGGGGTAATTCCTGTATCCGCCCGCCTGCCTCACTCCTACGTAAAGAACACGTGTATCATTAAAGGTGTTCCCAAGTGGTACACGGAGGAAGACCTTCTAGGCTATATCGAGCCTCAAGGTGTGCCGCACGTTCGAAGGCTTATGCGGCGCGTTGGCTCTTCGGTGGACAACGGGAAAACCGCTCCATCTGATGCAGTGGTGCTTTTGTTTGCGCCAAACACGGAACGACCGACCATGATCAACCTCGGGTTTACAAGGCACACAACAGCCGATTACACGGAGACCCCTTCCCGCTGCTTCGAGTGTCAACGTTTTGGGCACATCGCCAAGTTCTGCAAAGGAGACGGGCGCTGTAAGCGATGTGGAGGCCCACATGATTTTCATCAACGCAAGGCAAACTTTACCAGTGCCAACTGCGGCGGCGATCCCCCCGCAAGTTTCAGCGGGTGTCCTCTTCGCATTAGCGCGCTACACAGGAGGAGGGCGTTCATCGAAGGATCAAAATCCCCTCCACCGCCACAGCAGACGCCGCCGGATAGGGACAGTTTCCCGGCGCTAATTGCACAGGAGTCCGTAAAGGTGACGGAAAGCACGAAAAATGCGACCAGTGTTGAGCAATCAAAACGACGGGATCTCCCCACTACCCCAGCTCCTCACGATACACAGTCCCAGCCTCCTGCCGTGACACGCGGGCGTGGTCAACATGCTGAAGTCTTAAGGGAGCGTAGTGTCCATTCCAGGACAGCCAGGGTAGATGACTACTCCAACATGGTGCGAGCTCTCTTCACCGCCCTACGGTCTCATCTTACTTCTATGGCTCCAAGCTTCTGCAAAAACATCCTTGAGACCCTGCTAAGCCTGGAACATGTCATTTTGGGGTTTTCTGCGACACTGCTACCACAGTTCAATGCCTCTCCGGAGTCACCCCTTAGTCAACATCATGGCCCCTAATTCAAGATCTTTTCGGGATGAAGTAAAACGCGCCACTATTTTACAATGGAACGCTAGAGGCCTAAAACCCCGTTTGTCGGACTTTCGTCAGTTTGCGTTCATAAATAACTTCCCCATCATCGTTATTTGTGAGCCAAACGCAAATAAGGAAACGAAACTTTCTGGATATGAAACTTTTACCTCAATAACCTCTGGCGTATCGAGCAAAGTGCTGGTGTTCATCCGAAGAGAGCTCACATATGTTCTACACTCTGTTCAACCACATGACACTAACCAGTATATATGCCTCACAGTGAAAAAGAAGGGCTTATCGTTCACGCTAATAGCGGTTTATATATCTCCATCCGGGCGCTTTGGTTACAAGACTTGAAAAAATTATCCAAGACACCCCTGGACCATGGATTATAATGGGAGACTTCAACGCACACCATATGCTCTGGGGTAGCCAGAAGAATGATCTAAGAGGTCGAAGACTTGTTTCACTGGCGTCCCGACACGAGCTTTGTTTTGTAAATGACGGCAGCCCAACTTTTCTTCTTGGAGCAACATATTGCAGTTGTCTGGACTTGGCATTGGTCTCCAGAAGTCTGGCTGACAGTGTTCAGTGGTTTACAGATATTGAAACGCATGGGAGCGATCATCTTTCCACATACTTGAAGATTGAGGGCCTTGACAATTTGCGTCCAGGGAAAATCATCCGGCGGATAGACTGGAAAAGTTTTAAATCCCGCATGGAAGACATCTGCAGCAAAGGACTTTTCTCGAGCTTCGAAAATGCCATAACTAGCACTGCGGAGGACACAACACGGTGTGTTCGGATACATTACAAACTTACGGAGTTCGACGAAGATTTAGAACACCTAAGAGCTATTCATCGTCGTGCGGAACGGAGATACCGGCGCACAAAGTCTATTCATGACCTTCGGGAGGCCAGACGTACACAAAAAAAAATTGAACGCCGTATAGCCCAAGTGCAAGCAGAACGGTGGCAGTCATTCTGCGAAAAATTAGATCCTCGAAAGCCTTTGTCTCAGACCTGGAACACTGTTAGGGGTCTACGAAGCACGACGCAGCAACGACGCCCGTTTAGTGCCTTGGCGCTTCATCAGAAACGCCTGGAAGTAGAGGTTGCGTAGGACTTTTGTCGCAGAATCGCCCAGGGCCCATCTTTGCCGAGCCAAGACGACATACGCGTTGCTCCAACATGACGGGACTCCCGCATGGACCTGCTGTTTTCAATGGAAGAGCTAGACGCTGCACTATCTCTGTGTCGACGTACATCTTCACCAGGGCCAGACGGTGTCACATACGCCGCCCTGCGCCACCTAGGTCAAGAGCCCGTCAGACCCTTCTTTGCCGTATAAACCAGTCTTGGCAAGATGGCACGGTCCCTGAAAAGTGGAAATCTAACCATCTGGTGCCGATCCTTAAACCAGGCAAGTCTCTGCTGGACCTCGCGTCGTATCGCCCTATAGCCCTAGCAAGTTGCATAGGCAAATTAATGGAAAGGATGGTTTTGCTCCGTCTGGAGTGGTATCTTCAGCACCACAATATTTACCCAAACGCTATGACTGGATTCCGGCGAGGCCGTTCTTCCATCGACAATGTTATTGACCTTGTGACATCGGTGCAGCACGAGAAATCGCACAAACGTCTATCTGCAGCGCTGTTACTCGATATTAAAGGGGCTTACGACAACGTACTACATGACGCCGTTTTAAATAGCCTGGAGGATGCGGGAGTGGGTGGCCGAACGTACAGATGAATTCAAAGCTTTCTATCTGGACGATCATTTTTTGTTGACACCACCGATGGCACCACCTCCCAACACTACGTTTTCTGGGGGGTCCCACAAGGCAGTGTTCTTATCCCGCCATTGTTCAATCTCACGTTGATCGGGCTTCAAAAAGCCATACCAACCACTGTACATCTCTCCATGTATGCTGATGATATTTGCATTTGGGCATCAGGAGTTTCACGTCCTCAGGTTCGGGCACGCCTTCAAAAAGCCGCGACCCACACATGCTCATTCTTGCGTTTACAATGGCTTGAAGCAGCACCAGATAAGTGTGCAGTGGTGTCATTTAGTCGTAAAACAATGTCGCAGTATGGCATCTATTTAAATGGACACCCCATTTCTTACGTGAAGAGTCACCGCTTTCTTGGAATCGTGATCGATCGGGACTTATCATGGACAGCACAAATAACATCTCTGAAAAAAGGCTTACTGGAGTTATCCAACTTTTCAAATTTCTGGCTGGAAAGACGTGGGGCGTTTCTATTTGCTCAATGCTACATCTTTACAATGCACTATTTCTCGGTGTTCTACGTTACAGCCTGCTCGTTCTGTCCAATACAAGCAAAACCAACTTGCGTGCAATTCAGGCGATGCAAGCCCGAGGTCTCCGAACGTGTCTTGGCCTAACGCGTTGCGCCTCTACAGTGGCAACCATATGCACCGCAAGAGAACATCCGATAGCGACCTACGTGGCAGTGTATGCGCTCCGGGCTCACATTAGACATCTCGCTCGGCTGCCTCATCACCACCTTGCATCCTTGCCGTCAACTAGATCACAGGCATCCTTTTCTAAGATAGTGGCCGCTCACTGCGAGAGCCTCCCCTCAGGATACACACCGGCGGCACCACCATCATCGCCCCTTTGGTGCCTCTCGAAGCCAGAAGTGGACCTAACCATCCCGAGAATAACCAAGAATTCGGACGTTCCACCACAAGGTCTCCAACAGCTCTCTATGCACCTTTTACATGAAGCCTACAGAGACCGGATTCATATTGTCACGGGACGTGGCGGACAATCCCCGTGGCGCCATGGCGCACCACCAAGGATGGTGACGACGAAGAAGAGCTGTGTGCGCCGCGCCGCCAGGCCGGGCTCCGCCTTGGCATTATGTAAATAGTTCTTTAACCAATATGTAAATACACCGCTTCATCGCTACATGGTCCGTGTCATCTGCCGCCACGTAACATTTGGTGGAGCGTGCGGGTTCATCATCCCCATCCTGGTCCCAGCATCGCATCGCATCGGTATGGACGTTGCCGCCAGGGATATCGAAGCCGTGCCGGGCAGCCCCAGCCCAGCAGAGACCACCACACGACGATGTCCCCTGCCTCGTGTCCCCAGCCCGAAAGACGCAAGTGACGACAAGCCGAGATCAGCCGTGCCCATACAAGCCGAAGATGGATTCCCCCGCCCTTCCGTCCGACGTGGCCTTAGGACCTTTGGCGCTTCGTCGCGGCTGAAGCCATTGCTGTTGCTGGGCCAGGCATCAATCAACACCATCATCGTCATTCGTGGCGGCAAGCGATAAGTCTGCATTTCTCATTGCACACTCATCCGAATTCATTCGCCAACTGGCGTCGGCGTCGACCGGGACAGTCATCTTCGACCGGCGGGGTGATGTCACGGGACGTGGTGGACAATCCCCGTGGCGCCATGGCGCACCACCAAGGATGGTGACGACGAAGAAGAGCTGTGTGCGCCGCGCTGGCAGGCCGGGCTCCGTTTTCGCATTATGTAAATAGTTCTTTAACCATTATGTAAATACATCGCTTCATCGCTACATGGTCCGTGTCATCTGCCGCCACGTAACATTTGGTGGAGCGTGCGGGTTCATCATCCCCATCCTGGTCCCAGCATCGCATCGCATCGGTATGGACATTGCCGCCAGGGATATCGAAGCCGCACCGGGCAGCCCCAGCCCAGCAGAGACCACCACACGACGATGTCCCCTGCCTCGTGTCCCCAGCCCGAAAGACGCAAGTGACGACAAGCCGAGATCAGCCGTGCCCATACAAGCCGAAGATGGATTCCCCCGCCCTTCCGTCCGACGTGGCCTTAGGACCTTTGGCGCTTCGTCGCGGCTGAAGCCATTGCTGTTGCTGGGCCAGGCATCAATCAACACCATCATCGTCATTCGTGGCGGCAAGCGATAAGTCTGCATTTCTCATCGCACACTCATCCGAATTCATTCGCCAACTGGCGTCGGCGTCGACCGGGACGGTCATCTTCGACCGGCGGGGTGATGTCACGGGACGTGGCGGACAATCCCCGTGGCGCCATGGCGCACCACCAAGGATGGTGACGACGAAGAAGAGCTGTGTGCGCCGCGCTGCCAGGCCGGGCTCCGTTTTGGCATTATGTAAATAGTTCTTTAACCATTATGTAAATACATCGCTTCATCGCTACATGGTCCGTGTCATCTGCCGCCACGTAACAATATATACACCGATGGCTCGGTAACGAACTCCAGTTCTGCGGGAGCTGTAATTGTGCCGGCCAGATCGGTAGACATTCAATTCAAGCTGTCCAATTTAACAACCTCAACTGCATCCGAACTCACAGCTATTCGCGAGGTTCTTATGTACCTAAAGCAAGAATTACCACAAACATGGGCTCTGCTTTGCGACTCGAGGCCAGATATCCAGAGTCTGCACTCTGCTCTTCGCCGCGGCCCGTACGAACAGCTTGTGGCCGAGATTCGTCAAGCGTATGACTTTCTAACAAGGCATGGGCACAATATTATTTTTCAATGGCTCCCTAGCCACTGCGGCATTTATGGGAATGAATGTGCAGACAAAGCGGCTCATCATGCCCATGAAAGTGCCCAATTGGCCGACATCCCGTTGTCGCGCTATGGTGCAGCAAGGTCACTGCGCTCCATCGCCCGCGAAATCACCCTGACCGTTTGGAATACGCCGCAGTTTTCAAACCCCCGCCTGTACTTGCTCGACCCTGACCTGCAGCGCCACTTACCCACTAACATGCCACGTTCAGATGCCACCCTACTGTGCCGACTGTGGATTGGAGTTGCTTTCACTAAAGCTTATTCATTCACTATCGGCATGACTGACAGCCCTGCATGTGACGTGTGCGCCACGGATGAAACAATAGAACACCTCTTGTGTCACTGTGTCCGGTTTGCAACGCAGAGACTGCACCTGTCAACTGCTTTCCGGAAACTCGACAGCCAGCCATTAACTGCGCAAACTGTTCTGTGTCACAGACGTAGCCCATCACAATACGAAAAGGCCACAAAAGCACTACTTCGGTTCTTAAAGGACACAGGCCTGTCTGAACGATTGTAGAGACACTGTGCACCATTGTTCATTCGTTATTTGGTTAGTTTACCGTTTCTGTTTAGGCTTTATTAGCGCATATTGTTTTGTTTTTGTAGTTATCTTTAATTTTTCTTTTCTTGCTTCTCAAGCTCTACTCCTGTCTTTTCAATACTCTTTTTGTCTCTTTAAATCCCTCCTTCCCCACTTCCCATGTGTAGGGTAGCCAACCGGACTGTAACCTGGTTAACCTCCCTGCCTTTCATGCACTGTATTATCCTTCCTTCCTTCGGCCAGTGTAGCTTAAGCTACAAAACACACAGGAATCGTGGGTAGAAATTTATTATAGCGCGGGTATGGTAATCACGGCGCATGCTTTATGAAGGCCCTAGGACCTTTTTAGTTTTGTATTATTTTTTTCATGCCCCGGGGGCGTGGCGCGCAGTTTTACGATTCCGGGGATTTGAGTGGGCTCCGCAACGTGGCGCTGTGCTCGCTAGCGATTCCTGTCTACATCGCTCTGGGACCGGAGACGATCTGCTGGATCCTAGCCATTTACAGCTTTGCTGTAAAAAGTGAGTGCGTTTGTTTGCCCTCACTCGACTGCGACTATCTGGCGCGTCTGGCGTCGAGAGGCCTATCGTTCTGTTTGTGCTGACGCTCGTCAACTCATCGCCTAGGCCTCGCCCTACTTCGTTGTTCTGCTTCTGCCCCTGCGTCTGTCTCCTTCCTGCTTGGCAGCATGGGCCTCTTTGATAACCTGCCCGTTTTCCTCGAATTGCCGGGGCCACCTCCGATTTCGTGGCATAACTGGAGAAAATCGTTTCACGCCCATCTCGAGGTGGCTGGCGGTAACTAGTGGAGCGACGGACGGCGCGCTTCAGCGCTCGTCAGAGTTTTGGGTAGAGAGAGGCAAAGGTGGTATTTTGCCGAGACGGAGCAGGAGGAAGCAAGGAGGGGCACCAGTAACGTGACCAACTCTAATGTGACCAACCCTAACTTGACCAACTCTTGGCCGACTCTAGTGCGACCAATCTTAACGTGAACGCATCCTCGGCTTCGGCCGTTTCAAAATTTGTCCAACTTGTGGAGCAGCTGGACCGGCTCTTCGCCGCGTCCACAAACACGCTTGTGTAACGACACGAGTTCAGAAGCCGTCGCCAATTGCAGGGGGAAAGTTTTTTTATAATACGTGACCGTTCCAAACGAGAAAGCCTTGCGTTGCAAGTTCGGTCTGACGTACGCGGAACGCGTCGGAGATCAAATTATACATGAAACGTCTAACCCCCAAGTTAAAGAAAAGCTGCTCGCGCATGGCGAAAATTTATCCTTGGAGAAGGCTGAAGAGATGGGTCGGAGTTTCGAATCGTTGTCGTTGGCAAATCAAGCCTTCTGTTCGCAACATCACCAAGTACAAGCTGTAGGACGACGCGCAGAAGATGGTGGTGCGGAAGCTAAAGTTGGCCTGGGCAGTCGCGGTAGCCGCCGCGCTCAAGATGGCGGCGCGGAGAATCAAGATGGCATGGGCCGCCGGGAAGGCCGGCTAGTTCAAGGTGGCGGCACAGGAATTCAAGATGGCCTGGCCAACCGGGGAGGCCGTGACCTCATTGTACCGGGTTTGGGAAGACAAGATTGTCGCCCCCCAAGATGGATGTTTCGATTCGCAGTCAGCTGCAGAGTTCCGCGGTAAAGTTCAGCCGAAAAAGTTTGCAGGCAATGCCAAGCATCAATTGTGCGAACGATGCGGTAATGAATGGCATAATTCAGCATTCCACAATTGTCCTCCCTGAAATCGGCGTTGCAACTCTTGGAACAAGTGGGGACATTTCGCGTCGATGTCCCGTAAGCCTGCACCAGTCCATCGAGTTTCTTCGAGGGAAGGTACGGGCTTCGCTCCGACTCCGGAACCTGTAGAGCATCCAACATCCACGGAGATCAACTCATCTTTGAGAGCTTCCTTCTTAACAGTGAGCACTTCTTGGAGAAAGGACTTAGTCGTACAAGCCGAAGTCGGCGGAGTGACCATGCAACTCTTTGTCGATACCGGAGCATCCATGTCGTTGATCACTGCCGAAAATTTCAAGCGTAATTTCAGTACACAGCATGCCCTGTCTAATGCCTTCGTGGACTTGCGAATTTTTTTCAAACAACGTATCGGCATCCGCGGCTCATTCCAAGCTCCTGTTCAACCGTTGCAACGGCCTTGCTCCATCACATTCTACGTCACAGACAAAGGCACATCACTTTTGGGACTCGACGCCATCCACCAATTGGGTATTCAGATCGATGGTGCGCCTCTTACGTGTCGACTAGCATCAATGTGTGCAGTTCAGTGTTCCGTGAACGCGCCCCCGGGTTTTGAACATCCCTTCAACGGCGAGTTGGGTCTTGTCAAAGAAGTCTCGCATAGGATCTAGCGCCGGCCAGGTGCGACTCCGGTTGCATCTAAGCTACGAAGATTGCCTCTTGATCTTCGTGATCAGGTGTCCAGCGAGCTGAGACGCCTCGAGGGCAACGATTTCGTTGAACGTGTCGACGCCTCGGAGCGGGATTCGCCACTCATCGTCGTCCAGAAAAGAAACTGTGACATCCGGCTGTGTGTGGACCTCCGGGAACCGAATAAGTCAATTATCTACGAAGGAATAAGTTTGCGCAGAAGACGAGGACGAAGAGACGAGAGGACAGGACGGGCGCACCACTTGTGTTGGTAACCACTTCCGTTTCCCATCCCACCCATGTTGTTATTCTATTTTTAGCGTTTTTTATGCCTATTGGCTCTGATTTTATGCTTTTATTCTTTCATGCTTGATTTAGGGTGGATACGTGTTAATACAAAAAAGAGTGTGCAAACTCGAAGTTTGATTTTTTTTAACTGCTCAAAAGTCTAGCAAACGCGAGCTGTGTTGGTCTTAAGTTCGATTCTTATACCCGTGTTTTCATGTCATCTTATTCTTAGAGGTTTATGCCCTTTTGGCTCTAATTTTACTCGTACATCTTTGTTTTAAATTGCGCCACGGTTTTCAGAAGACGTACTAAGTTGTATCTGTTATCTCGTGGTGTTATGTTTCGCCCTTTTATCGAATTGTTTTGTTTTATTTGTTGTATTTGATTTGAGATTTTTGTTACACCTTATCGGGTGGTGCAAATGGTGATAGGAAAGAGGGGGACACCGGTGGGAGTATATATTGTGTTGTGCTTTTTCACGCAAAATAAAGTTAGAAGGTGCGCCCGTCCTGTCCTCTCGTTTCTTCGTCCTCGTCTTCTGCGCAAACTTATTCCTTCGTACACCATGAACCAACTAGCCAGCAATAAGTCCTACCAAGGCAATTATCAATAATGGGTACCCTTTGCCTCATGTTGAAGAGCTGTTGCAGATGTTTCATGGTGCTGTTTGCTTTTGTAAGGTACACTTAGCGTTGGCTTATCATCAGTTGTTGCTTATAGAGGGCAGCAGAGACTTAACTACTTTCGTGACTCACGAAGACTTATTCAGGTTTAGGAGGGTGTGTTATGGTCTAGCGTCGGCGCCTGCAGTTTTTCAAAAAATGATGTCCCAGATCTTGAAGAATTTGCAAAAATGTCGTTTGCTGTCTTGTTGATACTTTTGTGTGGTGAAATACTGAGTCGGAGCATGACGCGAGCTTGATTGAAGTCCTAACGTGTATAGCAAACAGTGGCAGGAAGTTTAATGAGAAATGTCTTTTTTCGGTCAAAGAACTCGATTTTTTCGGTCACAGGATTTCGGCTGGGGAAATCTCACAGTTGGAAAGCAAAGGAAAAGCTATAGTACATGCTCCGGCTCCTACGGATATAAAGTCACTGCAATCATTTTTAGGTCTTGCAGGATACTATCTTAGGTTCACAAAGAAACATGCAGAGATAGTTGAACCGCTTCGCCTCATGCTCAGGAAGGGTCAGACGATTTGTTGGTCTCGTGAGGCTCAGAGCACTGTCGATCAGTTGAAAGCCTGCCTCACGTGTTCTCCAGTCGTAAAGGTCTTTAATCCTGACTTGCCTGTAGTAGTTACTAAACGACGCATCTGATGTGGCAATTGGCGCGGTATGTGGGAACAGCAGCGATATAATTTTAGGCTTGAAACCGTAGCCTTTGCGTCTACAACTTTGTCGGAGACTGAGAGAAAATACTCTGTGGGAGAACGCGAACCCCTGGCTGGTTTTTCCGCGTGTGAAAAGTAGCACATTTTTCTTTGGGGCCGACGGTTCACGCTTAGAACTGACCATCAGGCTGTAGTTGCGTTGTTAGCCGCAGGACCCAGCAAACCACGTTACGTCATGCAGATATCCCGGAGACGTCAGCACTCAGCATCAGACGTCAGCATCAAAGTTGCATATAATCAACGTTGCTACAACTGCAAAAAACCCGTCTATATCACAAAGGATAACGTACAATAGATGTCTCACTGTACTTTTATATGGTATTTACGGGACGTTATCTTAGTGGTACGTCTTATGGATATTGTAGTGGTACAATTGCAAGACGTATATAGATGTCTATTCTACATTGGTTTTCTGTATTTGGCACAAGCATTAGTTTGTTATATTCATGACTCGTGTACGTTAGTGTGATATTGTTGAGAAAAATCTGTATGCCTGAAATTTACATTCTTCATACATTATTTGGAAGTTTGGCCAGCTCCCTTTCCGAGGTTGACTATGTGTTGTGGGCATTTATACTTCAAATACATGTCTTAGCTATTCAGCACTGTTTGCTGTTACTTGTCACCTGGTTTCTAGAATAATGTGTTTCCACTTTTGAAGTGCTGCATACTGCATGAAGTCTCATATGTGAAGTGCCAAGCTGACCACACACTCTCGCAGAAGCACACGAAGCACAGCTCTAAACAAGAAATGTCGCATCGAAAACAAGAGGCAGTAAGTAACAGCAAACCAGTCCTGATCAGCACAACCGCCCTGGACACTAAGGCAACCACAGTAGCGTCATCGCATTGTACCATACAGAACGGCTGTACAGGCCTTCTGCAAATAAATTATAACAAAAACAATTAAAAAAATTAAAATAATTAAAATGACAGTCTCCCATCCCATCTGTAAGTACCTGCAGCAGGGTAGTAAGAACGCTTTCAAAGTACACATAAAACACAAAAGAGTTCACGTACAACAGTTTATATTGACTTCCAAATTATGTAATATGCTTTCGAAGCACAACCACTTTAATTTTCATTCCTATCTGCCCTGGCCCACAGGGTACACATTCTACAATTACAAGAATAGTACAAATATTCATGGATATAAATAAGTCACACACAGCAGAAAGGTTGACCAAAAATAGGAAGAAAAGCAAACATGTAAACCCAGGGTACAAGCACACGATAATTGTGCAACTTGAAATATCGCACATTAAAATAATTGGGTGAAAAACAACGCAATAAAAGTGTGAAAACAAAGAAATGATTGAATGGTGGTTATAAAAACACAGGAAATTTACGAAACTAAATAGTTCAGATGTGAAACGTTTGTGGAACAATGAAACAAAAGCAACTAGGAAACACAAAAGTGGTGCTGAGTGGTGGTTGTGAGTGCCATACAAATTTAAGCTACCTTAAACATGGCGGTTACAAGAGCAGTAAAAATTTACGTGATGAAATGATTCACACTTAGCGAAATGGCAGGACAACAATAAAACAACAAAAAACATTAGAAACAACTTTTTGAATTCTGGTTAGGAAAACAAAAAGTTACACTAATTCAATATTTCACACAAAGTGATATGATTTGGGAACAAACGAAAAAACGGGGAACACGGAAATGATTGAATATTAGTTAAAAGAAGACAGATTTACATGACTACGTGATTCACACCAAGTGATACGCTCAAACAACAATAACACAAAATAAAAACGCATAAGCACGGAAATGATTCAATGGTGGTTCAATGATGCATGCCTCCATCATCAGTTATGGAGGGATTCTTGAACAGCTTGCGTCTTCGTTCTGGTGCCAGAAACTGCCAAAATAGTTGCAGACCGGATTGGTTGGAAAGTGAGTAAAAATTTCATGATCCAAAGGCTGAAATAAATTTATTACCGCTTCTGAAATAAAAACTAAGAAGCCGCAGGTTGTCCACACAGCTGATATTTGCGTAGGATGTGACTGGCAATAAAACTCTGGACACTATACATTGTCTGGTGAAAGAATTTGATGTCTGTAACTACACGAAGATATCTAGTTACACACAATGCAGAATGCTACTCGCAGGTGGAAAAAAGCGTGTTTCCTTTTTCCCAAACGAGCAGAAGTCCTGCGCCAAGTTGACCGTCAACAGTAGCTGGAGCTGGGGCCTTGTGGAGACTGTTACAGTAGCACCTCCCTTGCAAGCCAGTTCATCCATCTAGGCATGGGTACAGGAAAATCTGTGTTGTTAATACAGCTTTTTAAGACTAGTATAATTCAGAATGGCCGCCTACCATTGTCCCAGAAAAAGACAGTGTATGACAGCTGCACCCTACCGGTACTCGCCTACGGGGCAGAAACTTCCAGGCTAACTAAAAGGGTCTAACTGAAATTAAGGACGACCTAGCAGGCAATAGAACGCTAGAATTTTGGTGTAACATTAAGGGACAGGAAGAGAGCGGAGTGAATATAATTTAATGTCAGCACTGGTACTACTAAGGCAAATTTAACACTATGGCAGCTAATGTGAGGTACCACTCTTTATAAGAACTATATTTCGTGAATGGGGACTCTGAGGACATTTTAGCCCAGTACAGGTCCAATCTGAACTTGCAAAATATTTTTATGTGTCTATCCCGGATTGAAGTGGCAATATATACACGGATGAAGCCATGACCACAAAATGTGGCAAAAAGAAACATGCACAAACCCGGACAGCGTCATTGCCATGGACGTATACTTCCTGCAGCATAATGGCGAGATGGGCTAGTTGGTATTTATGCATTACCAAACCTTCAAAAAGCACATCAATGAAAAACTTGTCATGTTGTCCTGTTCGCTTGTCCTGCTAGGCCTACATTTTTAGTTGAAGTATACGTTGCACAGCAGGAAGTATCAAAGTAGTGCAAGAAATTTTTCCAGCACAATCACATTCACACATAGTCTAAGCTGCACCAGTCAGCAGCCTGCAACATGCAAGTTATTGGCAAACGACAGACCAGACACCATAATAATAATCTGCCTTAAACCTTCGAAATCCCAGATTCTGTGTTACTCTGATCACCAAGGTGTGTTACACACTAAATTCTTTAAGCTGAAAATTCCATAAGTGACAGAACCTTAACAGCTATTTTTGAATATTTTTACTAGGTTCTGAAAGGTTAATTAACGTTTGCGATGCTGCATTAAGAGTACGAAGCACAACCAGCGCTGCTCATACTACTGTACCAGTTACGACATGCGTGTACTTCTGACGTTACAAATAAATTAGGGTTGCATACACGTTGTTCATTCCAACATTTCATGACCAAACTGAGCGTTCGAAAAGATTGAACACTCAATCAGAACGCGAAAAAAGCATCGAGATGGCATTTTCACTCGATTTATTATTTTATTTTAATGCTACACGTACGGCAATCATTAAATTTATTTTGCACGTTTTTAACCGAAAACTATTATGACGAAAGAAAAATGGCATCTGCAGAAACGAAACAAAAACCAATATCACGCTAAAAGTACACAATGTGCGTGTAACCTATACACGCTTATATTAGCACACGCCCTTATATTCGCACTCTCGAGCTTCCCTCATTTCATTTCATATTAAAACATTCGCCTAGCAAAACAGGACAAACACAAACACTTCACCAAACACAGGGCTAGAAATTGCGCGAGAATTGATTCTGTTTACAAACGCAGCAGCCAGCTACAAAGGTCTACCGACAAATCTCAGCAACGCACAAAGCGAGTCCCTCAAATCGTTAGGGCTAACCGCTTGCGCGTACCGAAGTTCGAGAGCAACTCTGCTACGTTAAATACATATGACAAGAAAACAAGGTTCACTAGTACTCACCCCCACTACTTCGCAGTATTTCTTCGTCCGGTAGATCAATCCATGGTAGTCAATTCACCGAAATAACGACATTTGAAGGCGTGCCCAACCGTGCCGTCACCGGCCTGTAGCACGCCTATCGAAACGGAGTGCAGTTAATAACGGACGATAGGACTCGCCGCGCAGCGACTTCCTGTCTCGTGTTCGTCCGAAGGAAAAACTAGTTCCTGAAAGACACCCACCTTGATAAAACGCGTTGCGAAATAGATGCCCAAGTTATTGGTAAATACAGATATTAGTTGCCAATTATATACAAGAAGAGCTTGAGCGTGGGTATTTTTTAAAGAAAAGAGTAATTGTACCGACAATCTAGATTACGGCATTTAGGGAAATTAGAGGGTCTGCGGTGGAAATACAGCTGCAGTGGGGTTGTGGGCGTCGTAATTTTACGGTTCGTTCTGAGGCCGCAACCACTTGCAGCGTATTTTCCCCGCTTTCGCGCGTCGCCCCGCGTTGACGGCGTCGGCAAAATGCACGGCGACGTGAGCTGACGCAAGGGGAGGAGCACGAGGAGAAAACATTATTGAACAGGTAGATCGAGCTTTGAAGTGGGCGGGGTCCTCGGCCTGCTGTCTTCGTTCTTTCAGCGAGCCAAAGCTGCCTATACTTAGGTCCGAGCTGGCAAGTTCACTCTCCCACTGCTCCTATGCAGCTACGCCGATCTCTATGCTGTTCGCCAGATATCAGCGTCGACGCAGAGCCAGAAAGCATCCGAAAGCAGGCGACATCGTCCAGATTTTATGTCCATCTCCTGGTTTGGGGTCATTACGTTCGCACAAAACAATCATTTTTTTAACGTGCGGTAATTTGGTGCCTTGAGGCAAATTACAAGCTATTTCTCTTCGAAAGTGCGCATTCCTCCGTGGCTAGCTTAGCTTTCATCGGGGAGATCAGAGGTTTGGGAGAGCTTTTTGCGAGTTAAATACGGGAGCTCTGGCTCTGGAGTTTTGAAAGTCTATTCTTCGAATATTGGCAAAACCTCAGGGATTTTTTTTTTTGCAATTAGGGTTTCATTGAAATTTTTTTCAAGGCAAAAAAAGGCAGAGTACCTTGCTGTTTAACCTACAAGTGACGTTTGACGGTATCCTCAGTATCAAGGCAGCCCCGAAATTTGCTTTTCTCACACTTTGAATTCAGGAAGCTGCAGTCGGTAAGTAACATCAAGGGTAAATCAAGTAGCAAGTAAAGTTGCGCTAATTGCGTCTTCATTCATCATCCTATTTTATTTTGTTCAGATTTGACGGAAATCACCTCTCCCCCCCACCAAAAACAACATTTCAAGGCTCAGTGGCAACGTCGCTTGTAAACGAATTTTCCACTAAGTCCCTGCCTCTTTCCGTGAGGTTCGGTGTTGGGCTACTGTTTTGAAAGTCAAAGGTTCGAAGCTATATTGGTGGTGGATTACAATATTTGCACAAAACGCCTCGGTACAAAACCCCTACAAAACACATGCAAACCCCCCCGGTAACTTCAATACAGTACGCCTGCGGAGAGTTTGAAAATAAAGTATAGCAGATATAGCTAAAATAATTGTACCTGCGATAGACATGTTTGAAGTAAAAAATGCACATACCAGCAACATCTGAACAACGTCAGCAAAATATGTTTAAATAACGTCCCCAAATGAAGCAGCAGCAACATCGAGAGTACGTCTTTAGCAAAGTTGACAGAACGTCCGGCATTAGATACCAGCAACGTTATCTCAATATCCAAAAAATTTTCATTAAAATATTGCACGTTGTATGGATGTCTAATAGAGATACTGCTGGGACATAGACGTTTGGATCTTTTTGGGACGTCACAGAGATGTTAGTGGTTTGCTGGGGAGATGCAGGTCGGAGGCCTTTAAGGATATCATGGTGGTAAGCTCGTATGCTGTACTACAATTTTGACATCGAATACTGCAAAAAATCAGGAAATCTGGTCGATGATCCTTTGTCGAGATTACCCATTCAGACCGGTCAGGAACTTATTAGGGAGGAAGAGATAGTTTCGCTGGTAACATCAGTATTCGATAAAGAAAATGTGCAGCTCGCAGCGAAGGAAGATGTGACTTTGAAGAAGGTAGCAGAGCATGTGTCCAAGGGTTGGCCCGATAAGAAAAAAGCACAAAGTGATTTAACAGCTTTTTTTTGTGTAAAGGATGAACTTTCCTCTTGTGGACGGTTTACTCATGCGTCATGACCATGTAGTATTTCGCTGTGTGCTTGTATTTACGTTTCTTCAATTAGCACATGAAAATCATCAAGGAATAGTACGTACGAAACAACTTCTCCGTGAACGTCACTGGTGGTCTCATATGAATCGTAATGTTGAGGAACATGTAAAGCATTTTCACGTCTGCCAGCTGGCAGACAAGTCTGCTAAGCTCATGTAGCTCCGTTGCAGCCGGTGGAATTGCCTGAAGGGGCTTGGCAGAAGCTGGAAATGGACATCGTCGATCCGTTGATGTGTCCTACCCAAGATTTCTTCTTACACTAGTCGATTACTACTCTAAGTGGCGTGAGGTTCCGGACACATTCCATTTCATCTGAGGATGTCTATACATTGTCGGACTGCTCTTTCAGTCGAGATGGGCTCCCTGAGGTTTTAGTGACGGATAATGTGCCCCAGGTTGTCTCCAAACAAATGCAAGAGAGTGTAAAAGAGAAAGCTTTCTGCCACGAGTTCTGGTCGAATTATTACCCTCAGGCTAACGGCCAGATTGAATGTTTTAGCAGGGTTTTGAAAAAACATTTTCAGGTAGCCACACTTGAAGGCAAGGATACTTCTAAAATCATTACACAATTTCTTGGGTCGTATAGGGTCACACCACATTCAGTGACAGGTCTTTCTCCGGCTTTTTGCTGCATTGACGTCAGCCTCGTTCTAAAGTGAATATTACCAACTTTAGGATACGAAAAAGGCAGTAGGATCGGACAACGTCCTGCCTCATGTTCGGAATCAGGTCTTCACGAAGCAGCATAAAGCTAAACAGTACTATGAAAAAAGGAAAGGTGCACAGCAGACCCCCATAAAGGTCGGAGATGAGGTGAAAGCAGTATTACATAGGCAAGGATTTCTGAAGCATCGTAAACCTTTTACAGTGCAGGCTCAAGTTGCACCTTTCACTTTAAAGCTTAGTGACGGAAAGAACTGGAACGCGTCAAAACTCAAAGTCATTCCCAAAGGAATTGAGGTTGGCTCGGCACCGTATTTTTTTGACAATGTTGAACCCTTTCGAGGCAGAAAACGTTTTTATACTTTTCGTCTAACTTGTGACAGTCAGTCCCCTAGTCTACCGTTGACAGATGGGGCAAGCCCCAGGGTCCAGACAGACTCTGAGTTGTAAGGAAATGCTAAAATGTCAGTAACAAAATAGTGAGCAACCATATCCAAATAACCATGTAGAAAACACAAGAGAAAATGAGGGGGTGTCTGGGTCTGCGGATAATTCAGGTTCAACGTGTACCCGTCGGCGTCCTAAAACTAAGCAGCCTCGGTGGCTTAGCGACTATGAGCAGTAGGGTGTGGACATGGGGTTCATGTCTTGGGTCACGTTGGACGTGTCATGTCTTGTGTCTGGTCATATATCATCATTGAGAATGTTTTTGGACGGTTTTTCGTACTGCGTTCAAACACAAAAAGGTCTTACTGTGTTGCGTGTCGTGTGTGCAACTCACAGGAGTGTGCGCGACTCTGCTAGTCAGACTTCCGCTGCTCCTGCGCAAGTGATAGTGCTTTTGTGGGCCTATGTAGAACTGTCGTGAGCGACTGATACTTTTGTGTGGATCATGTGTAATGCAGATGCAGACACTTTTTTGGACGGGGGAATGATGTGGCCTCGTGTTTCACAGAGTGTGCGGACTTCTTCTGCACGGCGAGATGATGCGGAATATGCGGCGCCCTCTGGTGGAGCGCCCAAGCACTGTGTGCGCTTGTGTTGTTCGGTTGTAACTAGACGTTGCGGTGGGACGCACGTGATGTTAATGCTTCAATCACGTGCGTATGCGTGTGTGGTTGTGTCGTCATCATATTGAATAAATTTTCTTTTTGCGGAGCTCAAGGAGAGAGGCAGCACCCTTTTCTTTTACGTTGTGTGAGGGCCGGCAGGGCGCCCTTTCGCTCCCGTCGCTGCCGAGGTCGCTCGCCGTCGGCCACGACACAACAATCACCACGCATTGGTACAAGTTTGAAATTGTTTTTTTACCTGTTCTGTCGTCACTTTGCCTTGTTCTAGTACTAGTCATACATCAATTTTTTCCTGTTCCTCCTGCCTGCTTGGCAGGCAGGAGGAACAGGAATACATGCACGTAGCGCTTGCCCTCCGCACTGGAGTTTTTATTTCGCTGAAGCCACTGCGCATGCGAGGAACGCTCGGCGTTGCCGCTAGACACGCACTGACGAGTGCACCGCATTTTCTTAGTATTTGTTTCAGCAACACCGAACTTACGGCTTGTATAACCGCTCCGCTGTTAAAAAAAAGCTTTCTACCTTGCGGTCTTCGATCGTTCTCCCAACTGTCTACACCCGAGGCCCACACAGTTGGGGTCCTAGGCGGATTCGGTAGACATCTCCAGTTCAGCTGGCGCTCCAATAATACACGACAAATCTATCAACATTAGTTTTAACTTCTCAACTTGACGACGTCAACCGCTTCTAAACTGATATTGGAAAGGCTGTTTTATTCATAAGGAAGGAATCAGCACAAAAATGGGTTGTGGTCCGCGGCTACACACAGGCTATTCCTGGCCTTCGGTCTCGCCTTTGCAGCGGCCAGTATGACCAACTCTTGGTAGGAATCCGGTGTATATATCACCTTTCAGTCAGGCATGGGCATAATATTTTCCAGTGGCTCCCATGCAACTGCTGAGTTACAGGGAATGAATGTGCAGGATAAAGCTGCTTATTACGCACATAAAAAGTATATTGGCCTGCATCATTTTATCCCACCTTGATGTAACTTCGCTCTATTAACTGCGCTCCATTGCCAGCCCGGTGAAACTCACTTTGTGAAATACACCGGAGTTCTCAACCTCTCGTATCTACTCACTCGACCCCGATTTGCAGCGCCACCTGCCCACTAACAAGCGGCGATTAGAGGTCACCTTGCTATGTAGCCTGTGGGTAGGTGTTGCCTTCACCGTTATTCCTCTTTCGCAAACGGCATGACCAACAGCCTTGCTTCTAATGTGTAGGTCACCAGTTAGACGCTTGAGCACCTTCTGTGCCACTGTCACCTATTGAGAACGCCGAGGCAACAGCTCTTCATCACAATCCGAAAACTCGCCGCGCACCCGTCTACACCCCAGTATATTGTGGGTCACAGGCGTCGCCCATGAGTTCTACAATATTAAAAAGCCTCACTTTGCTTTTCGAGCGAAGCTTAAATTGCTTAAGTGGTGTCGTCAGTGGCGTCGTAACAAAAAAATTCTCTTCCTACGTATCCCCCTCTCCCTCCCTCTTTGCACGCCCCTGTCACTCCTCTTCCGTAGGTAAAGACTGTCGGTACGCCGATAGGAGGCACTCTGTCTCTCCCCAGACAGGTGTCACATCTCTGGCGACGAATCGCGCCTCTTTCCAATACAATCGGAGGAGGTGACTGCGCATTTCCCTCGACAATCAGTTCACTGCTGGCTGTGGCATGGGTAGGTGGCGCTTGGTACGCTTTCACGGAGAGCGGGCAGCCTTGCAAGAACGCAAACACGAGCGTTACCGTGAATGTGCGCGTACTCGTCGAGTTAATCCAGAGTTTCTGCACGTAGAAAGACAGCCGAATCGACTACACCGGGAGGAGGAAGGGGTTCAGGTGGCAAAAAGCACAAGCCAAACGAGAACCACGGGCCGATGAAGTGGTTTGACATGCTGACATGTAGATCAAAGAAAAGCGGTTTTATATTTTTGTTTTACTGACACAATTGGTTGATGTTTTCACTTAGGGCAAGCTTCGTGTGCGCCCCAGTATACAGTCGCGAAGGTGTTGACTACTTTTTTGAAAGCCACAGACTTATCTGAACGTTTTGGGGACGCTAATAGACTGCAGCGTCCCTCGTTTCGCGAATTTGTCTGGTTTGCCTGCTTATTTTAGTGCACGTTATCTATATTGGTTGTGGTTTTGCATTTGTACTTACCAATTCCGCTCCCTATTTGTTTATGATTTTTCCCCGGATTTTTTTATTACATACCGCTACCCTTTCTTTCCTCATAAACCCTATATCCACATCACCACGTGTTGAGTAGCCAAACTACACATTCATAATTAACATCGCTCCCCTTTCTGTACTATACTTTTATTCCGTCCTTATTCACTCACTCGCTTACTCCCTTCCTCCCTCCTTCCCTCCCTCGAACCCACCCTTCCCTCCTTCACCAAGACCTGGGCTTGGAAAACGCTCACCGAGTTTTACAATTGGAGTCAGACGGAACACATTCCCGCGTATTATACGGTTACTAATTATATCCTTTCTAGGACCTGGATAATTTCTATATCACGATCATAGCAGAGCTTCACCGTACATACAATATTTGACGTTCGTTACGTGGCGGGTTACCCTCAGCCACAGACAGTGCAAGGCACAGTAACACGGGTTCAGCAGCAACTTAGCACGTAAGTTCCCCGATACATCTTCGTTTACCACATGGAGGGGCGTAAACTGATAGTTTTATGCACTAGAGGGTTTGTTTGTAGTGCAATAATCGGAATGATGGCGCTGCGAGAAATATTTCATTGCAACAGCACGTGTTTACTGCCATTTTTTCCGTTTTTATACCAAGGGCTAGCCTCCCTGTCCTGTGGCTGCGGGTGCACTTATGGCGAGAAAAGTTGTCTCGAGAACGAAGAGCGTGTGCCTGGGGCGTCACTTTATTACACATTTCGCGGTGGGAACACGTGCCAGCATGTTAAAGTTAAGCACGAAGACGCATGCCTACAGAAAGGCTATACCGAATGGTTGGGATGCTTTCTTTGCTGCTGGTGAGTACCCTGCTTTGAAGCATTCCTCCTTATTCCACCCGCAGTTCTTGGATGCATGTGCCAAATAATCACTTAAAAGCAACATAGAAGCCTTTCATTATTTTATCGAATCCTGACCAAGTTTACCCAAAGTGCAACGCACAAATACTTGGGGCTGTTTTTAAGTCAAAATGCGTGTACTTCACACGTTCTAGCAAAGATATCCAATCCAACTTTGTTTCAGTAGCGTCTTGGGTACTGTTGAAGAACCGAGGCGAGGACCGCGGGACGTGGGTGAATCTTTAAAGGCAGCTGCTAATGGCCACCTCTTCTTCCTTTCTGATTTTTGCAACATGCTCCCGGCCACGCGATAAATGGCGGAGGAGAATAGGCATGACGTGAAGGATTGCAGTTTCCAGCGGTCATCAAGCATTCGTATTTTAACATTTTTGTCCAAGGTCACGTAATCAGTTCATTGTGGTCATAATCCATGTCATGTCCGTCGTGTTTGGCCACACCATGGTAGTCCGGTCTTCTGCTTCCATCGATGCTTGAAGCGTCTGTGCCACATTCGCCCTGAGGAGTCAGGCCAGTTTAAGCGGGGAATCTGGACCATTGTCGGCACTAGATAAAGACATATTAGTGCTCGTGCAAGCTTCTTGCGGCATGTGCGGCGGATCGATTGTATAGTGGAAGAAGCAACAATCCGGCTGCGTCGTTCTGTGTGTGTAACGATCTTCTTTCTTAGAGATATCTTTTTTCTCCTTGTTTGTTCGATGAGTCCGCGCTTGATGATGCGTTTCGGTGGAGACTTGTTTAGGGTGGTTGTACGTGCTGATCGTAGGGCTGACTGAATTTTTTGTTTTCTCACTCTTCTTCTCGACTTCGGGAACTTGAAATCGTCACATTTTGCATTAACCAACCCAATCACCTCCAAACCCGACGTTTCGCGATGGCAGGATGTGTCTAGAGGCTCCATCCATGAGTGTGAGGTTCTGCCGAGCTGTCGATTGTTCTGAAGGAATCGTTTGTTCACATGTGGTCGTGCTTGTTGGACTCTATGAAGTTGTTCGTTGAGCACAGAAAGTGTTTTCGTGCCATGAAAACCACGCGAATCCGATGACTGTTCAGGTGTCGCCTCCGTGTTGCCGTAGCTCTGACCACAACTCATCTTTACTGGAGTTACTAGAGCCATTTTATCGTTCAGAGTGTGCATTATGGGGGAAGCTGTTTCCAATTCTTCGTCTGAGCACAGAGCGGTAGCTGTTGTCTCCTCTTTTTCTTTTATTGCATCCAGTCCTCGTTTAAAGGAAGCAGCTGGCTGAGTGACCTGTGGCTCTTCCCGATCATTAAAAAGTATCCCCAAATCACTCTTCCTGTTGAGGGAGTCATTACTCTGCGCTATGGAGTCGTTGTTGGAGATACCTGGATGTTTTTCCGGTGCTGTTGCTACAATGACGTCGTCGGAATGGTTTTCAAACTCGGGAAACAATCTGTTCATTCTAAATTTAGTTAACCGGATTGAATCTTCGAATTCTAATGCGATTTCATATTCCTCGGTTAAATGATCCAAATCAACATGTTCTTCAATATCGCTGTTATGCTTCTTTAGAATATCATGTGTTTCGAGTAGGCGTTTCTTTAAGAAAATGAGCTTACAGATTGATGGTGACTCGGCGCTCTTCTCAGTTTTGATGTCGTCAATCAGTGTGGTTACCTTCTTTCGCACGAGGCTCCGTCTTTGGCAAAGGGCTTCCAGGTCCATTATCGACGTCGTTTATGTCTACGTGGTCGTCAGGAAGCATCACGGTCGTTGGAAGGTCGAAGCTGCTGTCGTTGACTTTCAGTGTCCGCGAGGCGTCCGCGAAGAATCGGTAAAAGTTGTTATGGGCGTGGTATCCGGTACACGTTTGGTGCGTCCTCAATTCCTTGGGTTTTCTTCGCAGACGCTTGCGGTCGATGGTCAGGAGCGGTAGTTTCCTCGCAGCCGTGTCACTCACGTCATCGTTGATGGCGGTCCGCACACTCCGTTCTTCAACTGTGTAGATCTCCTATCCTGGTCACGGCACCATTTTGTTGAAGAACCGAGGCGAGGACCGCGGGACGTGGGTGTATCTTTAATGGCGGATGGAACTCTATTTGTAATGATGATGATAGTACTATCAGCAGGCAGCTGCTCATGGCCACCTCTTCTTCCTTTCTGATTTTTGCAACAGGTACCAATAAACGACGCGCATCTTATAGACAAAATAGCAAATACATTTCTTCCTTATGCTGTGCTTTTGCATTGATACATACAATCGCTCTTTTCTAGAGAAAGTCACATACAGTATCGAAAGCAAAAATGAGCCGTCCAATACGCGGAAAACCAGAAGCCAAAGAGCAACAATACCGGCTTTGTTATCTCGGTGCTCGGATAGCTTATTCATGAGTGACCAGTTTCGCACATGGTAACGTGTCCGGTGTTATTTCGTAGAAACTTTTTAATTTTTAATACGAGCCCAGCTTTAAAGTATTTTGTTTGGGTTTTTGTCTAAACCTAATAAAATGATGAACTCTGGAGGGCGCGGCCAGAACGGTGGTGCAGAAAACCTATTACAGAAGGTTAAGATCTTGAAAGACCAAACTATCTTAACAGCCGATGCACGTCAAAAATTTACCGCGAACAGAAACGTACTTGTATTGCTATTTTGGCCCTAATAGTAAGTTCAGTTTCTCTTTCGAAGACAGCAAACAAACTAAAGCCGAGAGACATGTACCGCTTCGCAGTAAAAAGACACTTCCATTGATTGTATTGTTGGATGCGCCGACGCAACGCAGGCAATGACGCGCGCCATAGTGGAGGACTCCGAATTAATTTTGACCACCTGGGGATGTTTAACGTGCGCCGAAATCTCGTACACATGGAGGTTTTTTCTTTTCGTCTTAAACAGAAAAGCGGCCGCCGCTGCCGGGAATCCAACCTGCGTCTTTGGGCTGCCAGCTACAATCTCACTTAAGCCGAACGAAACTATGCTGTAACTGACAAGGAGTAGCTTGCGAATATTTTCTCCACTAAAAAGCTTGACATGTTTTTTCGAACGACCCCAATTCACAATTCACAAAAGAAACTCACGTGGCCGGAATCGAACCTCTGTCCCTCGCGTTATGAAGCCAGTGTCCATCCGATTGCCCGATTCCGGCATGGTCGAAGAGAGTGCCAAGCAGCAGGTACCGATCCGCGCAGTACGCCCTAACCCCAAACGTTAGGCCCACGGCGTGCGCCCCCAACAGTTCCTGTCGGTATTCTCAAAAGCTGGTGCTTACCTCCACAGTAGTACTTACTCGTTTTGTGGGATCGCCCAACCAAAGGATCGATCACGAGAAAGGTTCGCCTTGAACTATCGTCATCGTCAGACAGAGGGGTGCATGATTTTTTCATCGCCCATCCATTTCTCTGCACTTCTCGCTTAGAGGGAGAGAGGGCGTCGGGTCTCATTTTCTCCTTTTTCAGACACGTACACACAATCTTTAGCTGAAATTTAAAAACGTGGAAACGTCCGCTTGTTGGCCATCCACATTTTATGAAACCTAAAATATGGTTTCATTGCTGGTACGCATACCCAGGATACCGAGAACTGTGATTTTGGAGCACTCATTGTCTTTGTAGTGTAAGTATCGATATGCAGCATTTTCAGTGACGCTTAGAACACCGCCCCTATGTTGTCTTGTGCTGCTCATGCACCGAACTTTATAGCGTGCGGAAGTATCAGCGCTCAAACCACTATTTTCTTAGCAAATGCATACGGCATTTGACTCATTGTACAACGCATTCTTCAACATTAAACTACTGAGTCCATTATTTATACACATTCGTTGTTCGTTGTACATGCATTGGCATCTAGGGCGCCCCGAAAAATCTGTATCTAGTGTTTACCTGTCTACGGCCAAAAAGTTGAATTGGCCCTACAGTTGGTTCTAGGCGACGCTGGTATAGCTGGCAACGAAGTGGCCATTTAGAGGGCTGCTGCAACTGCATGCAGGAACACAGTACACATAACTACGGTACGCTGCACTACAAACAAGTTACACCTCCAACAACACCTTCGTAATACATGGCAAACACACAGGAGTGACCAGGGAGACAACCAGGTAGACAATTACACGTAATAAATCTGCCCTTGGAACGACACACAACTGACTCGTACAACAGATTCCGTACAACTGACTCATACATCCGACATACAACTGATTCATACAAGTTGTTATATGCCGGCGATGGACAGGTCACGCACACTGTAGACGTCCGTACCATATAAACGGCACGGAAGAATCACAATGTTGGAGATGTGGGCGAGGGTATATTGTCATTTCAATCCTTGTAGAATGTTAAGGACACGACATTGACAGATGCTAACGCTTTGCTGAACTATACACACACCACATGCCATTATACCCAGCACACTTTTGCGCAGACGATAATACTTTTATTTAAATCCTGTTTTTAGTACTTATTTAAAGTCGGATTTCTACAAACCATTTTTATTGGCATAATCATTTCATCGATACCCTCTACTAAGGGGTTTCCGAATTACCGAAGAGCGTTGAACTGTATTCCCATTGACCACCTCCAGTCGTAGGCAATGTGGCCCTCTACAGCAATATGTGGCTGTTGTTTAACTGGTTCTACACCACTTTTTTACATTTGTACGTAAAGTACACAGCTAAATACGTTTGCAAAGTTCTGGTGTTTGGCGCTCTTGCCCAAGTTACTCTTGAGGCTATCAACAACTCATGCCAGTAGTCCGCGCACACACTTTAAATACCCTTTCTACGCCTGTTCATTCATTCCTTTCTCTACCGTCTGAGACACACACGCACGTGCACCATTTGTCTCAAACCATAAGTTCATTTAAAACACTGCCTTGTCTACTGCACCGTTGCAATTCAGTTCTCACATTTTCCACATCCTCCCCTTCAACATGACAAGTTTGGCTAGTCTGAGGCCTGAGGACGGACCAGTCAACTTTTGTGAACCTCGCCTAGGACATTATCAGAGCTTATTGTAACAATTCCTGAACAACCGCTCAGAAAAGTGCAATCTCATATAGTTTGCTTTTTTTGCCGGGAAGACACGCCAGGTTACGTGCTCGCTACTTTCGCTGGTGTGAGGAGTCATGAGCGTTTTCAAGTTTGCGCGGGAAGCCACGATATAAACAACCATAGGCTGGCTAAGAATTGGACAAGCATATTTCCCATGGAAAATATGGCACAATCAGTAAACTCGCACAAGACACACGAATACACGCTTTCGACTTCGGCACCTTTCGCAGTCGGCTTCAGTGCGGAAGGCAGCACGGCAATCACCATTCTATCTAATAAACGCAGTTTTTTCCCCAATGAAGTACGGCTGCTTTCCGTATCGTGTCAAGTGCAAGCCCCGGATACGTCGTTCCTTAGATCGGTTTCTCACGCGGCCGATACCAGCATTGGAACACTTTCCCGTGACAGCCTGGAACCCAGATGCCACGGAATGAGAAAGCTGCCACCTTTGAGAGTCGGCTTCAGTGGGCACTCCAGCACCGCCACCGCTATGCTAGCGCGAGGATGGTGAACGAATTCCCCCGAGCCATGACAAATAATATTAAACAGCTCCTCCTTTGTTCAGAATTACGCAAGAAACTGTCGAGTAGGAATTCGGCGGAACAAGAGTGTTGCAGAATCACAGGTCTCTGAATGAAACATTACCCTGAGGTAATCTGATAGCGAATAATTAATTTTAATGCCACAAGCCAGCAAAAATAAATTAGCTGATGTACTATATTTGCTATAGGTAGCTACGATCCACATTCTGACACTCTGATGGAAGCATGCTTGCGTCCCTAAATAGAAGACTGAAATTATACCCCCCGTTACAAATTATTTTGCAATGATGGAGAATCTCCAAGAGGAAGGGCAGACACTATTGTAAAAAATATACTTTAGTGATTTTTGAAACCCAGAATTTCATTACAAGAGAGTGAGTTGAACCAAAGCATAAAAATACGTAATTTGTTGTTGCAAATTTGTACAGGCCACCAAGTGCGCACATACGAAATTTAGAAAATTTACACCGCCATTTAGAAGGACTCCAAGTCTTAAAATGTCAGCTGATTCTTGCGGGAGATTTTAGCCTCAGGGGTATTGACTGGAACAACTTATCCTCAATAGTTAAGGCGTTTTGCCATTGAGCCCAATGACGTGGCTTCGGTTCCGGACCGCGGCGGCCCCTTTTTTGGTGGAGGCGAGACGCGAATACGCCCGTGTGTTTGAGATTTCGGCGAACTATAAATATCCCGAAGGGGTCAAAATTAATCCCGACCCACTACTACTGCGCGCCTGATTGCCTATGTAACTTCAGCGCGTTAAACTTCACAATGAATGAATGAATAGATGAATGAATGAATGAATGAATGAATGAATGAATGAATGAATGAATGAAAGAATGAATGAATGAATGAATGAATGAATGAATGAATGAATGAATGAATGAATCAATCAATCAATCAATTGTCAACCAATCAACCCATCAATCAATCAATCAACTGCTTGGACATGCGAAGGTCTGCAGTATGCAATAAATGAAATGAAATGAATATATCAATCAATCAATCAATCAATCAATCAATCAATCAATCAATCAATCAATCAATGCAATTTATGGATAATTATATGACCACATCTATTCTCTCCTTAGATAAGGTTCCAGAAAAACTTATTGAGAACCGTATTTCCTGCTACTTTAAAAAAATGAAATCGCTCATCCTTTCTCAGTTTGGTTTTCGTGCCATCCCATCTACCAGCATTGCTACTGCGTGCCCAACAGACAAACGTTGATCGTGGCGACGTTGCATCTGCTGTTTTTATAGATTTCTCAAAAGAATACGACATCATTGACCATGTCATTATTTTCAATTAATCTGGGGTGGCAATAGAGGTCGAGATTTTTGTTATGCAGCTTTCTTTTAAATAGGCAACAAATAGTTTCGGTTAAACCAGCAACATCTCCTCGGGTCACAGTTAACAGATGCGTTCTTCAAGGCTCGACGTTCGGTGTATTGCTTTCTCATTTTCTAATATTGATCTTTATCTCTGTTTAACTTCATCACAATGCACACTGTATGCAGACGACACCACCATCTTAACCCAGATCAAAACATGTGCACCTTAATACAAATGTTCCAGGCTGACCTGTTTTCCCTCAAATAATGGTGTTTTCACGACAAGTTATCTATTAACGTACTTATATCTTGCTTTGTGCTTTCCAGTTCCCCTGAAAGAAAACTTTCCGCCATCCTTTCCTCTTATATTTCAGGTGAAAAAGTGAACTTAAATTGGGACATTCCTTCCTGGAGTGGTAGGTATCACACCCACGTCGCACTGTTCATGACACTGCAGAAACTAGCGCTACGCATCATTACACTTTCCAATCGACAAACAGAATCTTCCCCGTTCTTCTATCAGCTCCGTGTTATGCCCCTACACAAGTTTATAGCTGCAGCGTTGGTATTTTCTTCTTTAACAGTTTTGACGGTCGCGTTGCTTTAGATCTCTTTCCTCAACGCATCACTTCTAATCTCAATACTACGCGCTTTGCTTCACGCAGAATCTGCACTTTTCTGTATACACACAAATTACGGCAAACATACGATTCAATTATCCGCCATTTCACTTTGAAATTCCCTAGCCCCTCATATTATATGCTCTAAATCACTATACGCTAGAAAATTTGATCTAAAAAGTTTCTTCTGAGCTACTTCTGCTTAATTGAATTGTAAGTGTTTCATAATGGGGCATTCACATCCCAATTTGTCAATAGATTGGAGTGTTATTCACTGTTGTTTTTGGTGTTTCTCTTTTCTAGTACAATTATTTTTTGGTTGGTTTTTACATCCATCCTTCTCTGTTTTATGCTGAGTGTTTATTTGCTGACATTGTATTCTGGTGTTGCTTGATATTTATTCCTTTCTTTTTATTTTAGAATCATCATGGGACGTCTGGCCTGCGGTTCTTACCTTGGAAAGTCTCAGTGCCTCTGTGACCATTCCGTTTCAATGTCCGGCTTTCTAGATAAAATTCAATTCAATTTAATTAATCAATCAATAAATCAAGCAATTTGGCAGTTGATGTAAAACAAAGAGCTTCCTGAGAGTTACTCCAAATTATCGCCTCCCTTCATGATTTCACTGATGCTGTTCGGGAAAGAACAAGCCTGGTTGAGTTTTCGTAATGCATTTTAGGATAATTACGAAGTAATAATAGGAGCATACTGTCTAATTACTCACCTATTTTTGGTAAACTGCTAAATGGAATTGCTGCGGAACCACAAACAAAAATACCATTTTTTTGGCAGTGCGACAGAGCTTATCACGCAAGCATTATCGATTACTTATCATTTATGTTGAACAGTTTCACAGCGGAAACTGACGTCAGCTACTTCTGATTGACGTTTATAGATATGTCGCATCGAATCCTAAGATTTCTGCCATCAAAAAAACAAAAAAAAACTGAAGCACTATGCATGCGTAACTCAAGAAATTATTCACCTTAGAGACAGATCGCCCGGAAAAGATGAAAGAAGAAAACCAACTGAGAACGCATATAACTGTTATCACGGCAGTTTTGAAACAAGCTAAAGACAGTCCAAGAAAGTTACTACACCGAGAGAGAAAAAAACTTTATTATTTTCAGTAGGTTTAAGGGGTCGCGGTGGCCGCAGGCTCCAGCCTGCCGGCGACTAGCGTAGCCCTGTCCACGAGGGAGAGTTGTGTCCCTAGGTCAGAGCTACTCAGTGCCCCCTCCCACTGCTCGTAGGAAGAAATTATAGGGAAAGGGTCTTTAGGGCAGCCCCACATGGAGTGGGGTACCGTGGAGCGTGTGCCACAGGCAGGACAATTGGGGGAAGGGTGAAGGGAGGGGTGAATGTGGTAAAATACCGCTGGGCAAGGGATGGTATGTTCCCCGCACCGTTTACGGAGTCACTTATCGCAGGCCCACAAAAACCCAAAGAGCGCGATCATTATATGATTGCGCCACATTATATAACATTGCTTCATTTGATAGGTGTGGAGCACCTTAGGACCGCACAATGTCCATCCTCGCCCGTGCGAATAGCATTTACAATCGCGAAAAATCACACAGCCACGAGTAGGACTCGAGTCTGTGTCTGGTAGACCAGACAGAGTTAGTGTGAGTCGTTTTACCCACTGGGCTATGAGTTAATACGACCATGAGTTAGTACCGGAGGGTGAAACGGCTTACTCCCTCGCCTGTAACGGTTAGGAGTACATTAGCACCTCCCAATGTCTATCCGCGTCCATCCGTGCCCACACCACCATCAAGCGAAAGTCAAGTGAAATTCGATTTGCGCCGTGAGTTGCAGTTTCATTTAGGAAATAATCAAGGTGCAACTCACTGCTCAAATCGAGTGGCGGTCTGGGTGCAAATCGGATGTCACTCGGAGCGCATCTTGGATGTCATTTCGAGTCCCCGTACTCTGCAATCTCGCCATCATCCACGGAGTGGAGATGCTTCCATTTTTCCTCGCGATCGTACGGTGACTAGTCACACAATCAAATCTCTGTCCATCATTCCACAGAAATACCAGACAGAAATATTACATACGAAGGCTTCGTTTCCGTCCTACTTAATTATAACAAAAATAATCGACTGGGGCTGACACGACGCCAAACGCTCTATTTTAACAGGATCACCGCTAAACCGTCACTAGAAAAAACGCGCGTCCCAGATGAATAGTTCGTGTCCAAGGTATTTTTTGGTTTTAAATACGGCGACCACCAAAAAGTGGAAAATTGTCACCCGATTTTCTTATAAGGTGTATACTGTAACCTTCTTGACCACGCCTTATCGAATTCAATCTACACCCACTTGGAAAAAGAATTTCTTTTATACGCCAAAATCATGCATTTAAGCAAACCCTGTCGATAGAGACTCAACTGGAAGAAATTATTGTTGGAATGGCAAGGCTTTGAACGACAAAGAACAAATTCATTCTTTTTGTCGCGACATGTCCAATGCCTTCGATTGAGTTGCTCATTGAGAGCTAATTGATAAGTTGGTTTATTTTGGTGCTAACTACTACATAACGCAACGAATTAGTGCAGACCTAACAGGCAAATTCCGTATGTAGAAATAACAGCTTTAAATTATAATTATGAGAGGTGACATCGGGTGTTCGACAGGGATCGGTGTAGGTACCAGGCTTATATTTTTTTATAGATATGATATTATGCAAATGATCAAAGTAGACATGAAAGTGCGACTCTTGACTTGCAATTGCCCGCTTCATAAAGAAATGAACGACTAGGTCGATTAAAAAAATTCATAATGACTCTTTTAACACTTTACATATCTGGTGGGAAATTTCAAAAACGAAAATAAATATACGTAAAGCTTGTGCATTTTGTGTCACATACCAAACAAACATGTTGATTTCAACAATACCCTGGATTCTTTTACGCTGGCTGCAGTTGACAGTTTCAAATATTTAGAGTAACTACTTCTAGCGATCTTAGTTGGAAAGAACTTGCTGAAACCATTCGTTGGACAGCAGAAATTAAACTCGCTTTTTGCGTAGTGAGCTTAACCTCGCTTCGAAATACGCCATATTTACTGCATATAAATATGATAGTCTCACATGGGACCCTCGTGAAACAGGGTTCATCAGTATGATTACAGGTGTCCGGCGAAAAGCAGCCCAATTTATTTCTTCTCGTCACTATAGAGCTGATTCTTTTACGGAAATGTAGCAATTACCTAAAATACCCTCTTTATCCGAACGACGCCGTCAAGCCAGGCTGTGTTTGCAACAATATTTTGGAAAGAAGCCACACAAGGAATTGACACCATTAGATACACTGAGCTGTTTGGAATCTCCAAAGGAATTGCTTCAATTATCGATAATGGAAGATTCGGCGGCGTGCTAAAATCAGAAAATGAAGATTAAATAAATCTGTTGTTGGGAAGGGGAACAGGTAGGGAAACAAGACAAGCCCTGTGACCCGAAATACCTCCAGGAACCTCGCATTCGTGGTCGTTACCTAATAAATACCGACTAACAAAAACTCAATAGACTACTGCAGAGCCTCGTGTTTTCTTCAATGATTTATTTTAAACCAAAGAGTAATAAAACGTCGACCAGCATTTTGGTTGCTTGTACATTATAACTTTTAAGCCATGAAGGCCTCGGACTTCAAAGAGGGCTGAAACCGCCGAGGCAGATCAAATTTTAAGGAACGGAAGATACGCTCGCGCATGAACATGGTTTGAAGCGAGTATCTATGTGTTCGATGACGGCGGATTTGCGGAGGACGCCCAATAAAATGAAAATGGTTACTGAGAGGGTATAAAATGTTTCTCGATGTCTCGGCAGGCTTGTTGCTTGTAATTCGGTAATGTCACTAGATAAGGATACAGGGTATGGGCACTCTTTTCTGCTATTGTTCCAAGCCGCCGCCATTATCATTGAGCAGTTCGCATTATGTAACATTTGTTTACACTGCGACGGTATATTGGACCGACGGTATATAAGACCGCGCGACTGACGTTGTTACAAATGCCAAAGATAACTCGTGTAGAGCATTTCACCAGTTCAAGGGTGTCCAAACATGCCGTTTTACTGCATCTTCGGTAGTGTTGTTAACAAACGACCTGGTCAAAGTGAACGTCGAGGCCGCAGATGCGGCAAAATCGCCGCACTGGTAAACGCCAAAATCGCCGCAAGTGCTGAATTGCGTGCATCAGTGGCGGCACTTGTGACAAGTATGTGAAACCACCCGACACTAATTTTTGTTGGCCCCGACCCTACCAGTAGTGACAAGTATGTGGGCCCTCCGACCCTAATCTTCGTGCGGTTGCCGGAGTACCAGTGAGTAGTACGTGTGGTGGAACACATCCCGAGCCTCCTGACCAAGTTCAAGACCCTCTTCCAGCCCAGAGAAGGCACATTCACCAGTACGGCAATGAGCACCCTTGTCCCGGGGGAACCCGACCTCGGTTTTGTAAGCCGCGCCAACTGCCATTCGCCCTGAAGAATGGAGTCAACGAGGAGCTTCAACGGGCGCAGTAAGACGACATCTTGGTGCTCGTCATGTGGTTGGAGTGGCCCGTCCCATCGTGCCAGTCCTCAAGTCAGAGGGCCGCATCAGGATCTGCGGCGACTGAAAGGTCACCATCAACCCCATCGCTACGGTAAAAAAGTACCCGCTGTCCCGAATTGAAGACCTCTGGTCATTGTTCTCCTGGGAACAGAAGTTCACCAAGCTTGAACCCAGAGATACCAGCAGCTGGTGCTCCAGGATTCGTCCCAGAAGTACGTCACCTTATCAACAACACTGGTACTCTTCCAGTACACGCGCCTACCGTTCGGCTGGGCCTCAGCGCCTGCCATTTTCCAGAGGGAGATGCACAACTTGTTCAGGGTTATCAGGCACGTGGCGGTATACTTGGACGACATCCTGGTGACCGGTACAGACGGCGAGGACCACCTTTAGAACCTGCAGAGCGTCCTGGCACGATTTACAGGATGCCGGGGTGAAGCTCAAGCCGTACAAATGTATTTTCTTTGCCCCCAGCGTTGAGTACTAGGGCCACGTCATTTCCCAGGCAGCACCCGACACTGCCAAATCTACATCGACACGTGTGCGCAGGAGGCGTGCGTGACCGCAGAAACCATCGGACCCTGAAACTCCCGGGTAACAGGCGTAGTTTTGTTTTTGTATTGTACAAACAAACTTGGAGGTACGGGTTGTGACGAATATTTGGCACCCCCGACCCAAATATTCGTCGGCCGCTAAGTTACGTGGCCCCGCCAGGCTCGGTGGGCAACAGTATACTCGGCTGGCCAATAAAAATCGACGAGTAAAGAAGCTCGCGGTCAATCAACGTCACCCCAAGCAGGCTGCGGGCCGTGACTCGGCTGGACGGCACCGCGACGCTTGAACGTTCACAAATGCGGGCCAAATCATGACAGTACTCTAATGCCTTATCTACTGACACTACGCTCGGCTTCTGTGGCGCCAAATGCTGAGCCCTGCCAAGCTTGACGCATGCATTTGGCGTCTTGGGAAGAAGTCCTCTATTTAGTGCCACTTTTTGTGCCTAGCCTTCAAAGATTATCGGCAAGCATAATCCTTACGAAGAACACAAGAGGGGGCGTCCCATAGTTCACAGGCGCCTTATAATTCGTAATTCGGTTTTGTGGCTTGTTTCGTGGTATCCTTAAACAAACTCAGAGCTATATGCTGTATGCCTTATTATCCTGACCCATGTGGTCATCGTCTTATGCCTTGGTGTTTGTGCTCACGGAGATGAAACCATTGGGGTAGATGTATATAGCTTTGCTCTGAAATAACTTGCACCAAACGGATTTGTTATCACCCGGGGGAGGGAGTACGAAAAATTTAAAATCAGACCGCAAAAATAACACACCTCCTTCACTTCCATGGCACCGATCAATTCTGACAACTGGGAAACCCGGTAGTTACATAACTTTCATGATAACGTTCAAAAGGTTCATCCTGGTAGAGTTACGTAGCTGCCGCAAACGTTATGGTGTTGCCATAACTCTGTTATCCCAAAAATATGTGCTGAGTGGGCGGAAACCAGTGAGAGGAATTTGGGAAATCTTTTAATTTTGATTCTGACATTAATGTTCCTTATTCTCAAAGGGGTATGTATGTTATTTGGGCTTCAGGCTGTTACAGGAATGGTATGGCATGCGCAAGTTGAAGAGCGAGAGGGAACCCTGTCGAGCGTGTCAGTATTACCGTGCAACTGCACCGAACCTAATGAATATACGGATGTTTGAAGCTTAAGCGTACGATCGGGGCATTATCGTGGAAGGGCTTAGCTGCTTTATAATTTTTTTCACAAATTGAACGTATCCTAAGCAAAAAGTCTTCAGAAATACACAAATCAAACACTTGAAGTTTATGATTGTTTAAACGACATTTGTTTTTACGCAGAAGTCAAGCGGTTTTAGTGTAAGCGGGTGCGGGTGATCCACATGCTTCCGGCATACGCTGTCGCAGATTTCAATACGTGCGCATTCGAATTCAGTCTCTTTCATACACCACGCGGAAATTCCGGAAACCAAAAGGTCCTGGATTCCCTCATGCGCGTCAGGAAAACCATGCACTACCAAGCTATGAACACGGAACAGATTTTTTACCTGATCGTTCTTTAGAGAAAGTTGGTTGATTTTGATTTATAGTTGCTGAAGCTCACTTTCACTTTTCCATTAAGTGCGGTCGTGGGACGGGTGGTGGATCTCGATTCGAATACGGAGATTCATGCATCTAGGATGTCGAACCTTGACTTCATCATTTTATGAAGCTTCTTGATTTCGGTTATTTACTTCGATATGCGTCCGGCAAGCTGTTGAGGCATGGTCGAGAAGTCAACAACATTGGCATCTGAGGCAACTGTTTCCTCAGCAACTGACGAGTTCTCAACCTAGTGTTAAACGCTGGACCATCCTTGCCCTTATTTTTCTTAGGAGCCCTGGGTTAGGTTCCACATCGCCACACAAAAGACGGTTATTGACGCAGTATACTACATCACAGCATGAATTCTCACTATCATGAGCACATATGCAATAGTGTGGGCAATAAAATAGCCGAAAACGATTATCGGAACGAAAGCTAGCGGAGTTTTTCAGGTAACCTAATCTGCCCTGGAAGCAGAAACCGGCTCAGCATGGCGCTAGCGCTGCTGTATTCTTGCCCACTTGAGGAATTAGCCATCGAGGGCGTGTGTATATTTCCCGGCGGGGGAAGTCACCATGCCGGAGCCGTCGATGTTTGCAGGGTGGCGTCACCGGTGATAGGGGCACGCAGGTCATCAGCTGAGGGGGCGATGAAAAGGCCAGGACTATCTACAGGGATGTAGATATGGACGTAAAAGCCCGTGCAAGCTGAGTTGTCCACGTGCAGAAGCGTTGTCGAGAAAAGGTTGAAGATCACAATGGTTTCTAAGCGAAGATTGCGGGTCCAGCCGAGCATGCGAGCAGTAGCTGAGGCAAAAACTGAGCAAAAAAAGAAAGCTGCTCACCATCGTGCTATTGATGCTGTGTTCTTGCCTACGGCCATGCTACGGCAATGCAATATGCCTATGGTCATGCTATACGGACAACTAAGCCATATGGTCATGTTAACGCTATACACTATGAATTAAATCATTTTTCTGTGCTTATGTACGTTTTTCTGTGCTTATGTACCAGATAGCATGTCTGTTACGCTTGCCAATATCATAATTCGGACATTGATCACAGCCTCTACAAGCCAATATCGCCTCAATTTTACAAACTTTCTACAAGAGATGTACGGTGGCTAATACAAAGTTATAGTCGGGGATCCGCACACGACAAAGAATTCATTGCTGGGGCGCCTTGTCGCGAGGTTAGTGCCGCACACAGTTATCATCTGATACATGCGAGCACCGTGGCCACGGGCCTATAGCAGCGTGCGCGACGGGCTTTAGCCGCGTCCGCGACTAAACTCTTCTTCGAAACATTACCATATGACACAGGGAGTCTGTAGAAGCTACCAAAACCTAAAATCAGAGCGCCTTATCAGATACCGCTCTTCCAAAGCCACGTTTTGTGGTTTTTGAACTACCTCTTCTGTACTTCAAAAAATGCGTCCGCCCAGTGAAAGGTTGTAGGCGAAGTCTAAAAACGAAAGGAAAGTGAACACGCAGCTTGTGTGTGTCTGTGATCACTAAAACGTTAGTTCCTTCATATCTTTCTTCAGTCGGATATAACGATAGTTATGCGTTCCCCTTCCTCCACCCCCCATTTCTTGAGAAATAGCCGAGCATTTCGCATGTATTTCGTTTTAGGGAGTCATACCGGGTTTTAACTTACACGAACGCCTTCAGCATTTCTGAAGCTGAACTGGGTAGTTTATTCCGGCATGACCTATTCTTTTTCTTTCCGACTTTCAGACCATAGTTTTATTACCTTTCAGTGGTTTTGTTACCTTTCCATGGTTCTTTCTATCCGGTGTTTATGTGCAGATGATTAACGCCGCAGAGCCTCGCACTATGCTTAACATTTTTCCGTGGCTTGTATACCCTTAAAAAGCACAAGCGGTTGTCAGGTACTGGCCAATCACATTCCTGAGACATTTTTCTAGGACGTATATATTCGAAACGAAGCCACATTTGTTGCCCAGTCTTGAAGACGAAACGAAAATGTGCCGGTATCAGGTATAAACGGGCCGACAGTGGAATTTTCTTGTACCTAAAGTGTCACGATTGAGCCCCGCGTTCGTGAACCTGGGAGGGTAGGGATACCCTCAAGCCGAGAGGACATTCAGCGTGCTGGTGGTGACGGTGACCGACCGCGAGCAGCCATGCTCGGCGGTGTTTATTCTCCGGCGACCTACAATGTTGCCCACCGAGCCTGGTGGGGCCACTGAACTTAGCGGCCAACGAATATCAGGGTTAGGGGGCGCCACACACTTGTCACACCTCTCACCCCCAAATTTTTTTGTCCTACACAAACACGAAACAACACCTGTCACCCCGGCAAGTAACGGTCTGGCGGTCTCCGTAGGCTCGCACTCCGCGTGAGCACAGCCTCCAGCCTTGCAGGTGTCGCAGGACTTGCACGTGGTGCCACAGTGGCGCAAGTAGCACCAGCCCCTGGTGCTGTGCTGGCAGCGGTCGGTGTAATTGGCTCCCCTGCCTGCTGGCTTTCCGAAGGCGCGGCTGAGGTTGCCAGGCGGGGCCTCACATGGTCAGCATGCCGGTGCCACATGGTCCCGTCAGACGTGCGGACGAGCAGCGACGACGCACTGGCAGGAGAGACAACATGCCCGGCAGACCAGCGTGGACCAGGCCGGACGTTCCTGGCAAAGACCGCAGCCCCAGACCCCGCCAAAGGCCCAGGACGGGATCCTCGGTCAGCCGCCAGCTTCTGCTTGAGCTCCTTCAGGAGCGCTGTGTACCGGAGGTCTGGGTGCAAACGTCCAATGGTGTCTTCACCATCCGGCCCAACAGGAGCTCCCAAGGGGCACGGCCCATGACGTCGTGGGGTGTGGTCCGATATTAAAACAGGACTCGGGCAACCTGCGTCCGGAAATCCCCAGCCTTGCTCTTCATGAGCTTGTCTTTCACCATTTGCACCACCCGCTCTACAGCGCCATTCTACGCAGGGTGGTACGGTGGAACCATCATCCGACAGATTCCGTCCTTCGTCAGCCAGGCCAGGTACTCCTCACTGGCGAAAGCGGGACCATTGTCGGACACGATGAAGTCCGGCAACCCCTGGGCTGCGAAGACTTGCCGCAGCGCCGCAATGGTTGCTCCTGCCGAGGGCGTGGTGAGCGGCAGTACCTCCACCCACTTGGAGAAGGCGTCCACCATCACCAGGAAGTAGTGGCCCTTGAAGGAACCTCCGAAATTCACGTGCAGGCACGACCAGGGTCTCTCCGGGAAGGGCCAGGGGTGATCTCCACATGGCGCGAGGCTCGCTGGTTCCCCTGGCAGACGTGGCAGCTCTGCACCATGCGAGCAATGTCCTGGTCCAGGCCAGGCCACCAAAGTTGGGGCCGGGCCACCATCTTGGTCTTCTCCACGCCTGAATGACCCGCGTGCAGCTACTGCAGGACCCTGGACCGCAGGCTCTGCGGAATCACCACCCTGGAACCCCACAGCAGGCAGCCCTGCTGCAGGCTCTGCTAGGCGGCCTTGTGGCTGTACGTTCGCTCAGCCAACTTCTCCCCTCGGGACACCACCTTAACTACCTGCACAAGGACTGGGTCCCGGCTGGTCGCCTGCGACACTGCCGATCTGGACAGCACCTCCGGGTAAGCGTGCTCCAGCATGAATACTTCGGCAGGTTCAGGAACAGCAGCAGGCACCTCCGGCTGGGGCAGTCGGCTCAGGGCGTCAACAGGTGCCAGGTCCTTTCCCGGACGGTAGACCAGCCGGTAGCTGTAGGCCGCGAGCCACAGGGCCGAGCGCACCACTCGAGGCGATGCCTCTCTGAAACCGCCTTGTCAGGCCCCAGCAGTCCTAGCAGCAGCGTGTGGTGCTTGACCGCCTCGAAGTTTCTGCCCCACAGGTACTGGTGAAAGCGCTCGACCCCGAACATGAGAGCCAGGCCGTCCTTGTCCAGCTGGCTGTACCGCTGCTCTGCCGCATGAAGCCGACGGGACGCAAATGATAAAGGGTGTTCCTGGCCATTCTTCTCCCGGTGGGCCAGGACAGCTCCAACGCCGTAAGGCGACGCATCTACAGTCAGGACGACAGGCTTGGCCGGATCGAAGTGCACCAGCACCGGAGCCTTGGTTATCAGCTCCTTGCTGCGCTGGAATGCCAAGCCCTCCTTCTTCTTCCAGGTCCACTGCTGTCCATCTCGAAGCAGAAGATGGAGTGGCTGCAGATGCGGCGACAGGTTCAGCAGAAAGCTCCTGTAGAAGTTTGCGATGCCAAGAGTAGCTCGGCAGCTCCTTCTTGTTCTGGGGATAGGGCGCCTTGAGCACAGCCTCAACCTTGCAGGGTGCCAGGGCTAGGCCTGCCTGGGAAATGACGTGGCCGAGGTACTCAACGCTGGGGGCCAAGAAAACGCACTTCTCCAGCTTGAGCCTCAGCCCGGCATCCTGCAATCGTGCCAGGACGTTGTGTAGGTTCTGCCGGTGGTTCTCGTCGTCGGTTCCGGTCACCAGGATGTCGTCCAAGAACACCGCCCCATGCCTCATGCCCCTGAACAGGTTGTCCACCTCCCTCTGGAAAATGGCAGGAGCTGAGGCCACGCCGAACGGTAAGCGCGTGTACTGGAAGAGTCCCAACATAGTCGATATGGTGACATACTCTTGGGACGACTCCTGGAGCAGCAGCTGCTGGTACACATCTCTGAAGTCTAGCTTCGTGAACTTCTGTCCCCAGGACAGCGCCGACCAGAGATCTTCAATACGTGGCAGCGGGTACTTCTCGACCGTAGCGACGGGCTTGATGGTGACCTTAAAGTCCCCGCCGATCTTTACACTTCCGTCTTGCTTCAGGACTGGCACGATGGGAGCAGCCCAGTCCAAAGACTTGGCAGGCACAAGGTTGTTGTCTCCCTGCAGCCGTTGTAGCTCCTGGGTTACCCCGTCCTTCAGTGCGAATGGCAGCGGGCGCGGTTTGAAAAACGGGGGCTTGGCCTCCTCTGGCAAATGAATGCTCGCCGCCGTGCCGGTTAATGTGCCCACCCTGGGCTGGAACAGGGCCTGGAACTTGGTCAGGAGGCACACACCGCACACACTCCTTCCTGGTACTCCGGCAGCGGCACACCCAAAGCCTGGATCTAGTTCCGAACTCCGAACCAGCAGCGTTGGTGACGGCCCCTTGGTCAGGTACAGGGGGAGGGTGGGCTCCCAGTGCCAAGGCGAACGCTGACCTGGGCTTGACCCTCGACCTGGGCCAGCTGTCCGGAGTAGCTGCGCAGCATGACGCCCGACGCCTCGATGGACACGCCAGGGAAGCTGCGTCTGAATGCATTTCCGGCTATGACCGTCACGCTTGCCCCTGTGTCCAGCACCATGGAGATGGGGCGCCCGCAGACTTCGACGGTCAGCATGTATGGTGGGACCGACGGCTGCACTGTGCCCGCGTGCCACATGTCGAAAATCTGCGGGTCTTCGGCCACGACGTGATACCTAGCCGTTGCACCCGGAGCTGCTGCCGGACGCCCCCGCCGCCTACTCTTGCGCCGACTCCCTTGGCGCCGGCTCCCTTAACTGTGGGCTGGCCCGGAACCTGTGCTTGACGCCGGCTGCTGCTGCTTCCGTCCGTCCGCCGTCGTACCCCTTCGGCACGCCCGAGCAATGTGCCCAGTTCTTCCGCATGCAAAGCACTCCGCTTCCGTGAACTGGCACTGTGAGGGGGGGTGGCCACCACCGCAGCGACTGCACCTGCCATGCCGTGTCGCCCTCTTGTTCACCACCACCTCCGCCGACGGTGAGCCGGCCGCACGCGCTATCTCGCCCGCGTCCTTGGCCGCAGCCTCCATCGCCAGCGCTGCCTTCATGGCGTCGTCCAGCGAGGGGTCAGGAAGCTCCAGAAGTCGCGTCTGCATGGCGGGGTCGTTGATGCTGTAGACGAAACGGTCCCAGAGCAGCGAGTCGAGCTGCTCCCCGAAGGCGCAGCCACTCGCCAACCCTCGCAGCGCTGCGACGAACTGCCGGAGCGTCTCTCCGTCTCAGCGACTCCGGTTGTCGAAGCGAAAACGCTCCATTAACGTCAACGGAGCCGGGCTGAAATGTGAGGGCAGCGTGGCGAGCAGCTTACCCAGCGACTTGTCGTGCGGTGTGGCCGGCTTGAGCAGGTGGAGCAGGAGAGCGAAGACGCGGGTACCGCAGCTGGCCAGGAAGATGTCGCGCTGTTTTGCCTCGGGTGTGTCGTTCGCCCAGAAAAACACGCCGACTTGTTCCTCGTAGACCGGCCAGGCGGACCGTTCACCGTCGAAGTGCTCGAGCGTCCCGTACAGCGGCATGGCGTAATAGCGGCCGGCATGGGGGGGCGGTGTCTCGGCGTTCTCGGCGGCTTCGGTCGCTGCGCGGGCTTCTTCTCTTGTCGCCAGTGTCAGAAGTGGGATCCCACCCTCATTGCCAGTGTCACGAATTAGCCCCGCGTTCGTGAACCTGGGAGGGTAGGGATACCGTCCAGCCGAGAGACGACATTCAGCGTGCTGGTGGTGACGGTGACTGACCGCGAGCAGCCGTGCTCGGCGGTGTTTATTCTCCGGCCATCCACAATGTTGCCCACCGAGCCTGGTGGGGCCATTGAACTTAGCGGTCAACGAATATCAGCGTTGGGGTGCGCCACACACTTGTAACACCAAGTGTTCGAAGGTGACCGTGGTGATATGCTGGTGCCGTTGCCATCCCGCAAAGACCGGTCAGATGGACGCAGAACCGCGTCCACGAATAGCTTTTGTTTGCGTTCGAGAACTTTACCAAGCCCCAGCTATGTTTTTAAGTGTCCTAAACGTACCATTTGCTTACGGACATGACCATAAGCAGTTATTTAGGGCACAAAAAAACACAAAGAAGCGAAGAAAAAAACAAAACACTGCATCGGCTCCTAACATCTACGCCGTGCTCAACTCGTAGACGCCCCGGAAGGGCGGTAGCAGGCGGTGCAGCGGTCGCGAAAAGTGGTTTATTTTTCTGTGGTTTATGTGAACGCTCATGTGTGAGCTTCTTCCCTCGCTAGTAGTGAGGCCTTCAGTACGTGGTCTTTCATGCAAACAAATGTAAACAATACAGTGGCCCGTTGGCATGCCTGTACACTGTCTCTACTGACGTAAGACACTGTGAAAACAAAGATGGCTGCAACCTGGCTAGTTTTGCTCAAAGATGGCGGAGATAACGCGCATAAATTCCAATATCGCCACTACTAGTTGCAGCTTTCAAGAAGCGCGCGTATGTATTAAGATTTTCTTAAGCCTACAATGTAATTGCATAGCCTATCACTGTTACCTTCAAATGACAATATGGAAGAGGGTGTGAATATGACATTCGCTGAATAAAGTGTTCGCTTAGTCTTTGTTTTTGGTTTACATGTGGTTGTGTTTGGTTTGCTTGGGGTGGACGGTCACAAGGGAATGTGTTAGACCTCGGACACTTTCCGGTACTATAGCGTAGTAATGCTGACGCGAAGCTTAATAATAAACTTGTTTTATTTTAAAACCAACCGTTCAAGGAATTAATGGATTGCTGTAGCTTTGATGTCATATAATGGTTTTTATTGTCTTCGCAATTATTAAAAGTTTTCACTGAGTTTTACTGCTTTGTTTTCACGGAGCTTTATTTATTGCTTTAATTCATTTTTTGGCTATTTAAGAATCCGTCCGACCGTACAATAAGCAGTCTCCTAAAGCGACGTCCAGCGCCGTTTTATGAAATTTTCACGTCTGGCGCTGCTTCGTTCTGACTAACGTAAATTAAAGTCACCTAATCTAACCCAACATAACTCCGGTCTAACAAAAAAAAAGGAACCTCGTAAAGACCAAAAAGTAAACAGAGCAAGGAAAATTGCAATTGCAGATTAAGTGAAAAATTAAAGGAAGCATGTTCCTGATTCAGACCAGCGCATTTGGATTCAAGTGGCTAACAGTGTTGCCAGTACATCACAGCTGTTTTTTTTTTTGCATTGCATTGTTTTGGCACACAAATCCCAAAAACAAGGGCCCATTAAAAAGTGCAAAAAAACACGGGCGCATCCCTCGCGCGTGCGTCTGTGTTAAAAAAGGCCGATTCCTTGCAACACTTTCGGACGCTTTCAACACACTGGTGGTCAAGGCTGTTCTTGATACACTTTTACAATGCCTCCCACACTTTCGCAGAACCGTCTGCTCGGCTTTACACCGATATCATTATGGCGATCTCCCATTGGAGATTTCCACATACTATGCGGGGCGAGAAAGATTACTGATGCCGTGCCTATTCAATGGGCAATACGTTGTTAGTGTCATCTGCAAAACTTCCCAAAGCAACACCTTATCTAAACGGTCTATGAACGCTTGCATTACGGCCTCTGGCTTTTCAGAAAGCAAGCATCATTGACCCCTTTAAACAAAAAAAAACTTTTTCGATCATCCAAGTTTTAGCCGGTAATTCCCCTGCGTGTAACTTAAAGAAAAAAGTAAAGTAGGTAATCGAACGAGTTGGTTCAAGTTCATATAGTAAAGCAGCAAAAACACAAACGGCTTGTAAACACACACAAAGGGCTTGTTTGTGTTTACTTTTTTTTCACACGTGTGTGTTCGCGCTGTTGTGCGATATCAAAGAAAAGGAATTTCACATAAGGTGGCACTGGTATTTTTTTCGCACGCTTACGTGGATCCTGACCGCACCCTACTCTGTATGAGATATCTAAACAACAGAATCGGCAGGACAGCCAACACAACAGCAGAAGATACTCTGCCCTGTGCCAATATAGCCTTAAAAACGCGAATGCGTTCGGACGGCACTCTTGCCATGGCTGCAGCGCTGAGCTGAAGTGCCGTCGGGTGGCCATCTAGACACTGCGTTTTTCTGTTGTTGTCTCACTGCAATCACTCGACTTAAAGTAGCGAGCCCTGCTATCGCTAAAATGGGGGTATTGGAAAACAAAGTTGGTGACATAATTTTTTACTAAACATCGCCTCTGAATACGTAGTTACCCCCCCCCTCTCTTTCCGCCAATGGTATTAGTAGTCAGTCGACTCAGACATACACCGCGGAGAATTCTCCTCAGCGGTATGTGTCGTCAGTCGGCGTGTCGGCGCATAGACATTGATACTGCTAACTCAAGGGTTTAATTTTGCCGCTGCTCGTTGCAGAATGAGAATTTTTTAATTGTAACACTGCGAAAAAATTACTAGCTACAAAGAAGAAAATGACAAGACAGGTGGGAAATCGAACCAAGTATTTTAATGCAAAGAAGCCGAAATATATACCCGGCAAGTACAATCTGGTGTGGCGGAAGCAAACAAAAATTTGACACATTAGTTAAAACTGGGTAGAGGCATGTGAACAGCTATCCTAGCTCAGTAGCATCCACAAACGCCTTTTCCTCGTCGTACAGGGTAGGGAAGGCTGGCTTACACAATTGGTCCGACTCTTGTTTATATGATAGACTTCAACTTCTCGTGTCAGCTGGTCCTTGTGGATAAACAGAACGTCGTAATCATCAAAACACGTCATGCAACCACATGCTCGGCACTGCGATGATAGGTGGGAGGATGTGTCTTTTGTTAAATCATTCAAACGTCCCCGTATGCACTTGTTGTCACATCTACCTGATTGCCCAATGCAAACTTTTCCGAAATCGAGAGAAAAGCAGCAGACAATGCATGTATGGCAGGCACAATGCCCGTGCACCGCCTCCGTGATCGGCTGCCGGTGGCGCGCTGTTCCTCCGGCCGTCCCAATCGCCCGGAGAGAAGGTAATACCGAAGAGGTCGTTTCGCCGTTTTAAGCCGCACCGCGGCGCGTGGAGCCGATGGTTGAAACGAAAGCCGTGTATGCTGCAGCGCTCCTCGAGATGGTGTTTTGTCAACTTTCGCGCTTTGTATCGCGATAAAACGAAAGCATACCTAATGTTATGGATGCAAAGCGACTCATAGAACCTGATAATACATTTATTTTCGCTACGGCTGCAGCTATGCAACTTCTTTAATATGTGCCGCATGGCGCCCTCGACACACGGACAATGTTCGCTGCTACCAACGGAAAATTTCTGGCGCCTAATTAATGTTCAGTTCGCTAAAAGGTAATTATTTTTCAGGTTTTTCTTATCCAGGCTTACGTACTTTATACAATCTGCATGATCAATGCAGTTCAGTAGAGCGCGGGGCGTGATCGCGTCATACCCACGACGGATGGCTGTGCTCTTATCTAGCCTCCGAATTAATGCGTGTTGGGTGGAAGCACCCGTCCTATTTTTAGAATTAACACGTTTAATGAGCACTACGCTAAGCGGTAGCCTCAAGGATGCGGCAATATGTTCTACATGTGCGTTTGTACGGTTTCAATTTCAGTCGCAACCACAGGCAAGCCCAATATTGCCCATTTTGGAACGAATACCACAGACATTTAAATTTTCAACTACTGATTTCGAAGCACACCCATGTGTTATGCAATGATGACAGCTTTCACGTTTGTTTGGACAATATCCACTTACATGTACAACCTAAAAGCTGGAAACCAAATGTGTCCTGAACGCTCGTCCAAGAGCTGCATGATTTTTTGAACATCTATTTACAAACTACACAGCACTTATATTCATAAATGTACGCTTTCAAGGCATCAGCATGTCTTTCGCACATGAAGCACTTTGCGATGCAGGCTCTTGGACCCCAGGTTTTCGCGGTTACAGCCTTGTCCGGGACAGTTGCACAAACATTGGCAAGCAGTGCATGGCCTCACAAACTTACCCATCACTATAAACAGAGTGGTTGCAGCACGTTCACGTGCCCTTGCTGGGCACGTGAACAGACGAAAATATTCTAGATGAGGCAAAATAAGTGCTTTGTACGCACAAGCAGAACGCGCTTTATCAGCATTGAGGATTTATAGAAGTTGTAGCTGTTTTCAAAAAGCCCGTTCTTCCGTTACCACAATATCCTAGACTTTTCCGTATGAAGAAAAAAAAGCTGGCGAACAGCGCTTGCAAAATTATTTAGTTTGACAGCACAACCTACACAAAACTCTTCATAAGATTTTTTGCATTTTGCGGGGCCTCGTAATGCCTCTAAGCTGCATTCTTTGGATAGTGACAGTGCGCCTTTTATTTAGACAAAACTGAAAAAAGAACGTATTGTACCATCGTAAACGGTGGGTAATTGCCTTAGCTGAGTTGCATGCCGCAAAAATTAATATAAATTCAAATCTTGTAGTAAATTTAAAAAAGCATGTGCGCAAGAATATAATCACTTGGCTGCAAAACAGGTCTTCCCTGAACGAGGTATCAAACAAAAATATACAAATGTTCAATTTCTAAAAATAACTGGCAAAAATCAAACACGGTGCCAGTATAGAAAATGCAATCACTGCTCTTGATTGTTGTTCATAATACACCCTATGCGGAAATTAAAATATGACGGCTGTTTCAACAAGCAAGCACCCGATAATTCTGTCACGGAAACGTTTTCGCACCCAAATGTCCGCCAACTTGAATGTCGCACCCAAACGTCCTGCACCGGGTGTCACAATCACAGCACGGTTACATTTTCGCCGCACAGTGACATATCGTGGTTTCACTGTTATTCCTCGAAGCTTCTGAGGCAAGCGGACTTCATGACCTGGTCGTTTGGTTGTTCAGCTCAACAAAAATAAAGCTGCAACACAGTTCCGCGAATTCCGGCCGTGAAGACACCCAGCAACTCAGGCCCTGCAAAGCCGTTCAGGGGAGTCGGTGCAGGCTGCCGAACCATCGGCTAACACCGTCACCTCGCGGCGCGTTGCTGAATTAGCCAAATTACTTGTTTTTGCTGGGGGACCCGCCGAATGGGACGGCCGGAGCAACGGCGCGCCGCCGGCAGCCGATCGCACAGGCCGTGGCCCGTGTGACAAGCACAAACCATGGTGGATACTGTAGCCCTTTTTTCTTTCACCGGCTTGTGCTCGATCTTCCTTCGAATGGCGGGGGAAACACGACTAAGCCTGAGGTTGGCTGAGAAGTTGGCATTCCCTTCCTATCTCCCTGCTACATTCGTTATACCATGTGATAAGTGGTGCACGTATAGAGTGACCGTTATTCCCTTATTCGTTCTATATTGTTTCTGCCCATGGTCCTGTTCGCGTTTGAGAACTTTCATCAGATTCTCGCAGGTTTGCGCAATCTCGCGCTCGAGGTACCCAGCCGCTTTCAGCCTACCAGCCTGGGCTTGAAAACTGACCCCAAACGTATGCACGCATGACTTTGTTTAGCCCGATCAGATCGCGTTCATTATTATACCGTTCGTACCACATTTTTAATTGCCCGATCTATGATCCTGGAGTGGTTTGGGGGACCCTGGACTATAACCAAAGTAGTTTTTATGTTTAGGTCAAGAAATGGTGGAGGGCTTAACTTCATGGTTGAACCTGAACACTTTTTACATGGTAACCAAAACACACGGAAATGAGTACGGGAAGCAGTTGGAATATTGGACAACTGTGGAAGTCCGTCTTTGATTTACACAAGTTGCACAACGTAATATACAGCTTGAAGGTAAATCAATCTGTATTAAATTGCTAAGACATAAAATGTAAACACTATAAAATATATAAAAAGAAATTTGTTGTGTTTGTCAGAAAATATGTAAGTCCGCTGCGCCTATAGCTCACCGGAAATCAGCTTTACAAAGGAAAAGCCTTTCGCGAAAGCTTCAGTACATTCTCCAAAAAGCTATTAATGTCACCAGCCCACTAGCAAAAAGCGGCGGCCTCAATAGCTTTTAAAGAACACTTCGCACAGCTCATCACAGTGGTACGGCTGCTGGCGCACCACATCAGTGGACCGTCTGCAAGATGAGTGAAAACGGTGTTTGGGAGGAGCTTACAAAGTTGTCCGTTGGTTCGGGTGTGCAGAGATTGCAACGGCTTTCCTCAAATGTGCATATTATTTTGCACAACCAGAATGCTTGCGGTCGGGTGTAGCTGACACCAACTGGTTGAGGCTGTATAGAAACTGACACGCCCCCACTCGCCCCACAGTGGACTCGTTTCCCTTCAACTGTACATTGTATTCAAGGCACGTGAGCTACAATGTTTACCCCGCACGGGGCACCCTGATCAATCTTGGTGACGGTGTTGGCGACACCGCGGACCCCGAGCACCTATGCTCACGCTGTAACCGACCGTGGTAAAGAGTTTTAAGGTGGAGGGTAGAAACCTCAAACGGTGGCCGTCGGAGCCTTGGTCAAGCTCCGGCCCATGGGCTCCCTGCCTGTCTACCACGCAGGGAGCTCCGGGACCTCTTTGACTACCAGGGTAACGTCAAAGGGGAAAGTACCCCCACCTCCCTGCTTTTATACATGCTGTATGGTATTTTCATAAACTCCCCACCCCTCCAATGATCGGCCTCCCAAAAGAGGCCGCACCGAAGTACTTGCTAAAGAGAAGGCAGAACATTTCTATAAACATCTTGTAGTTCATTCCACAGGGGACACCCCTGTTGGCAAGAAGTCAGTCATTCTTTTGGCCAAATGCATTGAGTCTGTTGTCGGCTGAGACTATGATGCTAAGAGGCTTTCATCCGGTGACCTACTTGTTCAAGTAAAAAGAAAAAATCAAAGCGAAAACCTCTTGAACAGACCACCTTGGCTGACCTGTCTGTTACTGTGACTCCACATAGAACCCTCAACTCCTCTCAAGGTGTAATCTCAGAAAAAGAATTACAGTCTGAGACAGAAGTAGAACTTCTTCAAGCGCTTCAACCTCAATGAGTAACTTCTGTCAAACGAATTGTAATCCGTAGAGCAAATGAAGAAATCTCAACAAAGCATCTTGTCCTAACATTTGATTTCACAACCCCACCCGAAAAGGTCAGAGTTGGCTTCCTAAGCTGCAATGTACGACCATATGTCCCTAATCCCAGGCGATTCTTTAAATGCCAACGATACGGCCATGGAATTCTATCATGTCGAGGAAAGCTGACTTGTCCTAAATGTTCAGAGTCTGACCATTCGCCGGATGACTGTCGAAACAGCACAGTGAAATGCCCGAATTGCAGTGGCCCACACGCTGCTTATTCGCGAACCTGCCCAAAATTCAAAGCAGAAACAGAAATTTTGCAAATGAAAGTAACAAAAAACATCACCTTTGCTGAGGAACGCGAAAAGCACAAGCTGCTTTCGGCCACATTTTATGCAGATGCTGCTCGTCGGGGGCTGGGGTGGCGTTCGGTCAGCACAGCGACACAGTGCAGACTTGCTGCTGATGTGTTGCTGTTCCAGCCCCCAGCGGAGCAGCCAGCTGCTGCCTCTACAACACCTGTAGAGGCTGCGGGACCCCGTCTCTTGCCGGACTTCCTTCGGTAGTCTAGCGGTGTCAGGAATCGCCCAGTGTGGCGACTCCAGCGAATGTGACGATTGTGATCGCCGCTGGGAGCTCTGCCGCTCTCACTGTTTCCTCCCCACCGGCCCAAGGAACACCTGAGGGCACAGAGATGGAGCCGGGAGGGCCCACAGCAGCGCCCATCCAAGCTCCGCCTCCTGCCCCGCCCGCGGCGCAGGCAAAGAACACCCGAAAGTGTTCCAAGTCAAGTGCACCCCCTTGCCTTCAGATGACGACAGGGACGTCGAGCCCTTCCGGCTTTCATCACAGCGGAAGGAACGGGCTGCGACGTCCAGGTCAGTAGAGAAGGCCAGAAAACCCCTTCGAAAAGTCCAAGCCCCAAAAGACCCTACATAAATAGTCACACTCCAGTAGCTCCATACACATCATATTGGGAAGAGAAAACATAATACAATGGAACTGCAGAGGCCTTCTGAATAATCTTGACGATGTATACGAAATACTGCATGCTTATCATCTGAGTGTAATGTAGGTTCAAGAAACACATTTGAATTCTAAACACACAAATTTCTTGAACAGATACCTGGTATTCAGAAAGGACAGGGATGGCTGCACGCACTCTTCTGGGGGTGTGGCCATAATCGCCCGGAAATCCTTAGCATGCCACCCTGTCACTCTGAACACTGTCCTTGACGCTGTGGCAATTTGAACCATAATATGGAATAGGTTGTAACGGTATGCTCCATATAAATTCCTCCGGTTGTTGCACTTTCAAGCTCTGACTTCGAGGCGCTGGTTGACCAGCTACCCGAACCATACATCCTTACAGGCGACCTTAATGCTCACAACTCTCTTTGGGGCTCTTCTCGCACGGATGCCCAAGGTCGCCTGATAGAGAAATTGCTTACATCTTCAGGAGCATGCCTTTTCAATAATAAACAGCCTATATACCATAACATAGGACACAGCACATACTCATATCTTGACTTGTCGATTAGCTCCGCAGTTCTTTTTCTTCTCGAGTGGGGTGTGGGCACTGACCCTTATGGCAGTGACCACTTCCCCACATCACTAACATATATAGGTATAGGCCCATTCAGTCTCTTCCCAAAACAGGTTCAATGAAGCAAGAGCTAACTGGAATACATTTACAGAGACATCCAAACTACACCACACATCCATTGGACACCTACACGTTGAAGAAGCTACCCAACTCCTTACGGCGCACATCCTCGACGCCGCTGAAAAGTCTATTCCCACCGCCTCTGGTGCCCCGCGCAACAAGAGGAGGGCGTGGTGGAATGAGGTCTGTAGGCGAGCGAAAGAGGCCCAGAACAAGACATGTGGTATCCTCCGTCAGTACCCCACGTCGGGTAACCTTATTTTGTTTAAACGGGCCAAGGCGTTCGGAAAACGTGCGCGCCGTGAAGCAAGACGAGAGAGTTGGCGTACATTCATAACATCAATTAACTCCTACACAGACACACGAAAAGTATGGACGGGTATACGCAAACTCAAAGGACAACAGACACACAGCCTGCCCCGGTCTGTACAACAGGGGACACACTGGAAGACCAGGCTACCACACTCGCACAACACTTCCAACACGTGTCCAGCTCAGCACACCACACAAACACTTTCATGAAACAAAACATCTGTAGAAAAAAAGTCCCTGCGTGATAACAAGTCGTACTCTTCTTACAATTCTCCTTTTTCAATTCATGAGCTGAAGGCAGCCCTGACCACATGTAAGCCTTCAGCACCAGGTGCAGACAAAATCCCATACACCATGATACAACACCTACACTCAGACGCGCTTGAAACAGTTCTACATCTATACAATAACATATGGCTTTCGGGGCACATTCCTCGCTCTTGGAGGGAGGCCCAGTAGTGGCTTTCCGGAAAGAAGAGAACGACCCTTCCTCTCCTGCCAGTTACCGGCCCATTGCTTTGACAAGCCGCCAGTGCAAGCTCCTTAAGAAGATGATAAGCCGTAGTCTCGTGTACTTTCTTGAGTACAATGGTTTCTCGAGAGCTGCCAGGCAGGCTTCCGGGCAGGCCGATCCACAAACGATCAATTAGTTGCACTGGAATCTTACATTAAAGATGCCTTTATACACAAGAAGTATTGCATGACCATATTTTTTGATATCGAGAAAGCTTATGATACGGCATGGCGTTATGGCATTCTTGCAGATCTGAAATCCTATGGTGTAACAGGTAACATGCTGAATACTTTTTCCAGTTACCTGTCTGAACGAACATTTCGTATCAGAGTCGGTTCGGCACTTTCAAACGTTCACGTGCAGGAGAATGGCGTGCCTCAAGGTGGCGTATTGAGCTGGACCTTGTTTATAGTTAAGATGAACTCTCTCCGAAAGGCATTGCCACCAAAAATATCCTGCTTGATGTATGTAGATGACTTTCCAATATCTTTCAAATCATGAAACATATCCATTTGTGAGCGTCAGGTCCAGCTTGGGTTAAACAAACTTTCCCGCTGGGCAGATGAAAATGGATTTAAACTTAATCCTTCTAAAAGTACCTGCGTTGTATTCTCAAAAAGGCAGGGCATCCTGCCCGATTCCGACGTAAAACTCTTTGTTGACTCAATTCCAGTAAAAAGAGAACACAAGTTTTTGGGTGTAGTGTTTGACGAGACACTCACATTCATCCCTCACATAAAACGACTCAAACGAAAATGCCTCAAAACAATGAATATTCTGAAAGTCTTATCTCACCAATCATACGGTGCAGACAAACAACTTTTGCTTCGACTTTATGCCGCGGTGGTGGGGTCACGGTTTGACTACGGAAGTGTTGTGTATTGGTCAGCCACAAAAACAGCACTTAAAATGCTCGACCCAGTGCTTCACTTGGGGCTTCCTCTGTCTTGTGGGGCATTCCGTACCAGTCCTGTCCACAGTCTTTATGCTGAGTGCGACAAATGGTGCATAGCGTACCAGCGAATTTATGTTGATCTTCTATATGCCTCCAAAATCTCATCAAGGAATAACCATCCCTTTAAACCGGTCTTAATGATACGTCCACAACTAAACTCTTTTTATACCCCCATCAATTTCTCTTCCCTTCTCGCAGAGAGTGAGAAATGAGGTGACTATTCATGAGGTCTCCTTCTTAGACACATTCAAATCATCTCACACTGATCTTGTAGCACCATGGCATCTCCGTCCTGTGTCACGTGATCTGTCTTTCATACGATACAATAACAACGAGACACCAAGAAGTGGGATTTTGCAGCATTTCATGTATCTCCAAGATAAATACAGGGCTGCAGAGTTTTTCAGCAATGCATCTAAAACGTTCACTGCGGTGTCTTGTGCTGCGCATGGACCCAATTTTGAAGCATATAAAACCATGATTGTGCCAAGTATTTTTCGGGCAGAAGCATATAGCATTTTTCTGGTTGTAAGTCAGAAAGTTGAACATCATATTCCTAAATCTGTCATCTATAAAGATTCTCTAAGCGTCGTCCATGCATTGTCATCTGGAAAGTCATCGAAAAAACATGTAGTTAACCTTGTCTTGAAATACTTATGGTGGCGTATTCTTCAAACATTGAGGTGACTGTGTGTTTGGTGCCAGGCCACTCTGGCATCGGCGGAAATGAACTGGCAGATAAAATGGCCGCGAATGCTGCACTCCGAAACACCGCAAACATAACAACACTACCTTACACACACCTCAAGCCACACATCAAACTGCAACTTCATAAAACTTGGCAAGGAGACTGAAGCGAACAGACAACAAACTACACGTCATAAAACCACACTTGGGACAATACACTACTGACTCACACAACACGCAAATTGAAGTTACCTTAGCTAAATTACGGATAGGCCATACACATGTAACGCACTCGCACCTGTTCACGGGATCTCCAACACCCCTGTGTAGCAGGTGTGGGGAGGGCCTATCGGTAGTCCACATGCTCATACAATGCAAAGCACTTGACACAACACGACACAAACACTTCAGAGAACTCTACAGACGAAATATTTCCCTACACCCACCGTTGTTTCTGGGTGACGATGCCATGGTTTCTGTGAAACGCGTGTTTAAGTATTTGTCAGACGTTAAGTTTTTAAACCTCATTTCCTATCATGCATAATCAAATCTGGCCCTATACACCAGCCATCACCATTATCTTTATTGGTCTTACTATGTCCGGTTTACACGTTTTATACCTAACTTTTGTAGTAATCACTCCTTTTCATTGAATAACTTCTATGGCGCTCCTTGCCCTCGTTGGCTTTGCGCCATTAAACACCAACCATCATCATCAACTGCAATGTTTACCAGGAAGGTACAGTACACCATCTAACACTTCCATTTTTAAGCAGCATCACGACGTGAATCAAGTCAAATATAATTTGCTTAAGTGCAAATTATTACCTTATTTTTCTCGCAACGGAAGACCACGTAATCAGCCAAATAGGTTAAGGGCGCGAACGACAGTTCCGTGGCGACCTGCTTCACCTTCAATATGTGCTGCAGCTTCTAGAGGACCGCAAGGGCGTCGTCATGGCACCGAACGACTTCCGAAAAAGTTTTTTCGCTGACGCTGCTGTCATATTTGCCTGCATCTTGAACTGCACTCTGAATTGATTGGCGCATTTCCACGCGCGCTGGCTTGCAAAATGCCGACCTGCAGCACAAATCGCGCTTCTTCAGTGGAGCAGTTTCGGGCATGCACGGCAGACAGCATGAAGTAGATCTTCTTATAAACCTTGAGAAGATTCTGGGCTATGAAACCAGCTGCTCTGGCATTCACAGGGTCGTTTCCGCCGTTAAACTATCGGAAGCAGCTGAAGAACGACTCCACTGGATCTCCGTAAGGGCTCTTGTCCGCACGCACTTGAAGCAAAAAAGGTAGGAGAATCAGCTTGGATTCACCACAACAAGTTATTTCTGTGGGTGCATAACTATGACTCTGAGGAAATGGAATGTTTAAAATATTTATATCCATCTTGCTCTATTTCATTTGGAAGATATTCTAAGACAGCGACGGTAGACTTTGTTGTCATGACGGTTGCTTCGTTGGTTCCTTTATTTATTCACAATATTTATTCACAATACTGTAAGCCCTGTCGGGCTGTTACAGAGTGGGAACTACATCATACAATGACAATTCTAATTTACCAACAAAAGATTCAACTGTGTCTACATTTTCAAAGAAATCAGCGGCAAGGCAGTTCCAGTCGACCATCGTTCTGACAAGAAAAGTGTTTTTAAATGTGTCAATTCTTGGTGTATAGGGCATAATAGCGTGTGGGTGATTGGTTCGTGATGAGACTCTTCCTGGGGGACGCAAATAGAGATTAGGGTTTAAATTGAGCTTATTGTTGTAAAGCTGATATAAAAATTTTAGTCGAGCGATTTTTCGGCGAATGGCAAGTTGAGGGAGTTTAACCTCAGTGAGCAAGGTTGTTATTGACTGCCTCCTCTCATAAACGGAAAAAATAAATCGCGCTGATAGCCTCTGAACACGCTCCAGTTTATTTATTTGATATTGGTGGTGCGGGTCCCAAATTACACAAGCGTATTCTAAGGTAGGCCGAACAATAGTTTTGTACGCTTGAAGTTTAACCTCAGGAGGAGCACCTCTTAATTTACGTCTCAGTAGACCAAGTTTGCGCTGAGCTGATCCGCAGATATTGTCGATATGTGCATTCCAATGTAGTGTATCTGTAATTGTCATACCAAGATATTTAATTTGGGTGGATCTTTTGATTTGGTTCATGTTCACTGCATAGTCAAACATTAAAGGCGTTTTCTTGTTTGAGACTGTCATGCAGGCAGACTTCTTAGGGTTGATTTCCATATCCCATTTTGCGCACCAATTGTGAATAATGTTTAAGGCATCATTTAAACAAGTTTGGTCAGACACAGTCTTGACGCGTGTAAACAAAAGACAATCGTCGGCAAACAATCGCACTTCAATGTTGGGATGTACACCACTTGCAATGTCATTAATGTACAGCAGAAACAAAATTGGGCCTAAAACCGACCCTTGCGGCACACCAGAAGGGATGGACAAAAAAGATAAATGTTCTCCGGCTATTTCCACAAAATGTTGACGATTCGTCAGGTAAGCTTGAATCCACCTAATTATTTGTAAATTAACACCGTAACCATGTAATTTATTTAGAAGTTTCGCATGACATACCCTGTCAAAAGCCTTTGATAAATCTAATGAAATAACATCTATTTGTTCTTTCGAATTCATAGCTGCAGCAAAGTGATGAACTGTTTCAAATAACTGTGTCACAGTTGAAAGGCGTCGGCGAAAACCATGTTGTTTGTTGTAAAAGAGGTTGTTATTTTCAAAGTACGCAACAAGATGTTTACCAATTATATGCTCTAAAAGTTTACACACTGTACATGTAATGGAAATGGGACGATAGTTTTCAACCATCAGCTTGTCTCCAACTTTGGGCACGGGCACAACCCTTGCTAGCAGCCAATCACTCGGTACAACACCAGTTTCCAATGAGGAGGCAAAAATTTCGACTAAGAATAATGCAACCCATTCGCAATAGCGCTTTAAAAACTCGTTCGGTATTTTATCAGACCCTGAAGACTTCTTGACATCTAATTTTAAAAGCAATTCAATTATACCTTCCCTAGAGATAACAATGTCATCTTCATAGTGCCTACCATGTTCTTCACTTATCGAGGCCATGTCCGTCGGGCTAGTATATGTACTGTTAAAGAAATTGTTAAAAGCTTCAGCAACTGTAACTGGATCACTGCAAATATTTCCATTTAAAAGTACACTGGTTGTAGCCGGCTTTGACCCAACCAAGTATCTCCAAAACTTCTGAGGTGAATTTTTCAAATAATCAGCCAACGTTGTTGAAAAGAAATGCTTTTTAGCAGTTTTTAACTCCTTCCGTACGTCGGTACTAAGCGTAGCGATGGCAACAGAGTTTCTCGGTCTTTTTTGGCGTGCCCGGCGCAGTCGTCGTTTCAAATGAATTATATGTCGATTAATCCACGGGTTTGTTTTTTGTAAGCATTTCTTTCTTTTCGGCACAAAACGAGATAAGCATTCACTCACAGTACGTGTAAAGTATTCCCAAAGTTCATGAACGTTATTCCCTCTGGGCATCTTATCAAAAGAAGGTTCTAGTAAATCAAGAATGGATGTGTCATCGGCTCGTTTGAAATTGTAAACCTTCACGATCGGATTCTTTGCTACGCCCTTATTGGCAATTTGAACCGTGGCCACGACAATCTTATGGTCAGAGATCCCTTCCTCAATTTCGACTGTATATTGAAACGTTTCCTCTGACAAAAATACGAGGTCCAGCAAACTCTGGCACTGTCCTTGTATTCGCGTGGGGCTGTCAACTACCTGAATAACACTGTGTGTTGCCATCGTTTCCAATATGCATTCCGCGTGAGGCTTATCTAAAGGCCCAGGAATGCGCGCCTCCCAATCTATTCCAGCCAAGTTGAAATCCCCAACCATAATTATCCGGCTTTTGGTACTAGTTAGGGCTGTTAAGTGATCGTCTATTTTTTGAATAAATTCGACAGGGCTTCCCGGGGGTCTATAAATGACGCCAATTATTATAGCTGTTTCATCAAGAAATATCTTGCACCAAACACTTTCGTGGTCATCTAAAAGGGGTAACTGCTCATACTTGATGGAACCTTTAATCAGCAATGCCTCACCACCCCCTCTCGTTGCTCTATCTTTACGGATTACGCTGTATGAACTTGGAAATACTTCGTCATTCGTAATTTCTTCGTTTAACCATGTCTCAGTTATGGCAATTAAATGTGGATCATGCTGTAACGATACGCACTCCAATTCTTCAAGCTTGTTTACGACACTTCGGGCGTTTATGTTTAATAGCTTAATTCCATTGCTCGCCTGCTGTCAGTCCCGATCCCGCGAAGCAGTTCCATTATCACTGCGAATTCTGGCCCGAGAGTTCGACTGCTTGTCCCACGTGTACATTGTACCATTAATATCGAGCTTGTCGTGAACAAGCTTGACTTTCGCTCCCTCTTTCTTATCTTTTTGGGCTGATTGCCAAAGTAACCTCCGCTTTTCAAGAGTTTCCTGTGAGTAATCATGGGATATACTGATCTCTGATCCTTTCAATTTCTTACACTGGTTTAATATCGCAATTTTTTCGTTATAGTCATATAGCCTCATAATAATAGGTCTGTCTTTATCGGCCTTTTTTCGCCCAAGCCTATGAATTCGTTCTACGGACGACACAGTGACACCAAGACGTTTAGTGAATACGCTTTTTAGCACCTTGTCCTGTATATCTTCTCGCGTTTCGTTCTCAGCTTCGGGAATACCGAATACAATCAAATTATTCTGTCGGGCTTTATCTTCCATTGCAGTTATTCTTTTCTGCTGGTACTGGACAGTTCGCTCTAGATTGCGGACGGTTTCTTCGAGGCCAAGGAGCCTCCCACACTGGTCCGCCAGAGATTTAATTTTGTCCTCAATATTAGCAAGCCTGGCCTCCATTTGATTTTGGTTGTCTAAAATTTTTTGAAGTAGTTCCTCAGTGGTTGGGCCCGGATTTGTTTCAACATCACCAGAAAGTAGCACTTCTAGGTACGACCACATCGAGCACAGAATTTCACAACACCTCAGTGGGAGCGGCAGCACAACAAGAAAAATGCAGTTAGAACGATAACTTGTTTTTGAGTAATAACTAACCTGCAAAGAGAGCCATGCGTGCGTGAGCGACATGGTCGCGAGCGTACCTCCGCCCCCACTGAAGTCCGGCGGGCTCGGCGACGGCTTTATATCCACGCTGCGGCAGACTTCCGGCGTTGTCCCACTAGGCTGGTCCCACTGGGCGTTCCAAGTGACGTCATACGCTTGCAGACACGGCAGATCCGGAAAAGTTGGAAGTTCCAAGCTTGATAACGTTGGGTCGACGATAAGCGGCATCAACTGCAAAGAGAGCCATGCGTGCGTGAGCGACATGGTCGCGAGCGTACTGCCGCCCCCACTGAAGTCCGGCGGGCTCGGCGACGGCTTTATATCCACGCTGCGGCAGACTTCCGGCGTTGTCCCACTAGGCTGGTCCCACTGGGCGTTCCAAGTGACGTCATACGCTTGCAGACACGACAGATCCGGAAAAGTTGGAAGTTCCAAGCTTGATAACGTTGGGTCGACGATAAGCGGCATCAACTGCAAAGAGAGCCATGCGTGCGTGAGCGACATGGTCGCGAACGTACTGCCGCCCCCACAGCGATTTTCCCCCAGTAAGCGATTTTCCCCCAGTTTCCGTGCTCCCATGTTTGATGTCTTCAATGTAGGCGACCAAATTACTTCGAGCCACACTAGCCTCTCATCATCACCATCATCACTGAAACGAACGGCGCTTCTCTGGGTTTCCACCCAGCAATATCGTGGAGGTCATACGATTGGGCAACATACTTCGTGAATGTAATGGTTGACCCACAGTCTGCGAATTTCCTAGCCCTCTTTTGGGACTGCGGGTTGCTCTGGAGGTAATCATGGGTGGTAATGACTGCCGGAGAAAATATAGCCGTAGCACGATATACTTTCACTTTATACAAATTTGTCGGCTCAGCGTGAGCTCTGCTCGAAATGCGCACCGGCTTCACCAGCACGTTCTCTTGAATGTCGTGGAGCTCTTTCAGAAAAAAACCACCCCTAATTGACCTTATTCCGTCACACATTTCGTTTGCTGGCAGGTTGCTGCTGAGGTTCTTGATGAGGTGGCTCGGATCGAATGACATGAATAAGGGTGCTCCTTCGCGCATGGGGTGCGGCACAACATGGTGCAGCGTGCCGCCCTCCGACATGTCCCGGAACGTTGCGGTGTTGGTCTCATGATTGTCTGCAACGATGCGCAGAATCCGAAACCTTGGTTACTCAATTGCTCTGAAGACCGATCTTGAGAGCAGTTAAATTGGGTAAATTAAGAGTATCGGGAGCATCTTCGCAGGTCCATGAAATGCCCACTGTACCATCAATTGAGAATTTATTGATATAGACAATGCATGGTTCATGAAAAAGCTTACAAATTCAGAAAGGTGGGCCAGGGGAATCAGTTGGGTATGGTGGACATATTTAATGCACCGTTTGAGATATCATTATAAGAGTGAACAAAAATAAATGTGATCTAGTTCACAATTAATGCTAATGCAGCACAGGAAATTTAATTTTTGTTAAAACATTTACCACCTTACGGGCCCGATGTGCAACAGTTTGGTAACACCGTGGCTATGTATAGCTTTATATCACTCACAGAATGTTTCACAGAAAGGAGCATGGTGTCCCGTATGCCCCTACATAACTTCATGAACCACATATAACCTTCTATGGTGGTTGAAACTAGCCCGTATAATTCGTATAGGGATAGATCTCTTATGGGACCGTATCAGGCATGCCCGTAAGAATTCATATGGAAATTTCATATGGGCCCGTCAGAATTCATATGGGGTTAGACTTCTTATGGGTCCGTATCATATGTGCCCGTAAGATGCCATATGGGGATCTAATATGGGCCCGTAAGAATTCATATGTGGTTAGACTCCTTATGAGTCCGCACCGTATGGGCCCGTAAGAATTCATATAGGTTCCTATATGAATTCTTACGGGCACGCATGAATTTTATGGGACCCATATAAAAATCATAACTTTTTTTTCGATAGGAACATGAAGGGTCACATCCAGAAGGTTGTCGTGCTTTAGGTTCTTTGTGAAAAACTAATCTGCTGGGATAGCGTATGATGTTGACAGACCACAAAACACAAAACAAATACGCCAATTAGCTACTTCGCTGGCACGTACTGGAACTTTGCACTGAGCATCGACAAGGCCAAAGATCCTGCGAACTTGTCGATCGTACAGATGTTTCTGCTGCACAGACATTTCATTCACGATGAGGCTGCAGTAGGCCTCGTTATCTGAACGGAAACCTTGCGTTTCTGTCTTCAGCCGTTCTCTGATCAGGCGTGTGACTCAAAGTTCGCATGTGGACGATCCAACGAATCTTTGAAGGGTGCTTCTGCACGGTAACCTCCGAAGGTTTCTGCAGTCGTACCAGTCGTACCCTTCGTACTTTCTGCAGTCGTACCCTTCGCACGCAGTCATACCCTTTCCGAGAGCATGCTTTCCATAGCACGCACTGCCCTAGTGTTGCCTTTGGCCTTGTTAGTCTGGCTTTCTCGTCATTCTCCACTTGTTCTGGTAGAAACATAGAGGTTTTGTCACCCTCTTCTTCAGCATCACGATTCCTCTTAACTGTCAGTACAGCGCGATCCTCCTCGAACTTCACTTGTTCACGGAATTCGTCGCAGCATTCTTGCAGTTCAATTACGCCTGTCAGATCAAACGAATTCTGGCATTCTCTCGTTTCAAATTTACCTTGGTCGCATTATTGCATGTCCATGAGAGCGTACAGGATTAAGCCTGTATAGGTCGGTGATTGCGGTAGCATAGGTTGATCTCTTTCTTCATTCCCAGTTAGGCCCAAATTTGAACGTGGAGCTGTTGGATTTTCTGCAACCATTGTGCTAAACTGCCGTTGATTGCTTACTGGAGGTGCCAACGCATACCCCTCGAGCCGCGGCCGAACAAGCTGCATCCTTTATTCGGACTTCACGGCTGCATGTACATTGGGTACGACAAAAATCTTCTCGGTACAGCTGTTGGCCGAAACAACTGGCGCTTCAATCCCTCCTTGTAGTCATTTTCTTTGAAGTGCAGCAACGAAACGACCGATCAGGAGCTTGGCTTCCACTGGCTGCCATTGACGATCTCTTGACGGGAGAGGTTGTGTAGCCAGGCGTCTCGGAGTTGCTCTTTGACTGGAAACTCGTGGTAGCCAACGTCCAGGATTTTCCAGGAATTCTACTTGCAGCGACGCACACAGCAGTTCTTGGGAATTTCCTACAAAGCAACACACTGGTACGCTATATTACACTCGCAGTGCGCGGAATTGCGGGAAACGAAAAACTCCAAGCGGTCAAGCTTGCTTCAACACTCCCGCCGCTGCTGCTTTTCGCGCCTAAACCTGAGTATGCCGATACGTGTCGCCCCACCGCTAGTAGAAGCGTCAACCGCACATTTCGATTCCCTGCCCTCACCCCTCACTGACGCGCGATCCTGCAAGCCGTATTATTTCTTCCAACCTTGTCACGATTTATCCCCGCGTTCTTGAACCCTGGAGGGCACGGGTATCCTCCAGCCGAGAGACGACATGCAGCGTGCTGGTGGTGACGGTGACTGACCGCCGAGCAGCCGTGCTCGGCGGTGTTTATTGCCCGGCCACACACAATGTTGCCCACCGAGCATGGTGGGGCCACTGAACTTAGCGGCCAACAAATATCAGGGTTGGGGGGCGCCACACACTTGTCACACCCCTCACCCCCAAGTTTGTTTGTCCACCCAAACACAAAACTCCACCTGTCACCCCGGCGAGTAGCGATCCAGAGGTCTCCGCAGTCTCTCACTCCGCCAGAGCACAGGTGTCGAAGCCGTTGTGGCAGCATTAGGTGCTGCCTGTGTCACACTCGCACCAGCTGTCGGCATTGCAGGTGGCACCGGACATGCAGGTGGCATCGCAGAGGCACAAGTAGCACCAGCCCCTGGTGCTGTGCTGTTCGGGGTCAGTGTGGTTTGCTCCCCTGCCTGCTGGCTTCCTGAAGGGGCGGCTGAGGTTGCCAGGCGAGGCCTCACATGGTCAGCATGCCGGTGCCACATGGTCCCGTCCGACATGAGGACGAGCAGCGACGATGCACCGGCAGGAGAGACCACGTGCCCGGCAGGCCAGGGTGGACCAGGCCGGACGTTCCTGGCGAAGACCGGAGCCCCAGACTCCGGCAAGGGCCCAGGAAGGCGTCCAGGCTGAGGCAGTGCGGCGGGCCCGTGGCCAGGCAGCCCGGTTGCGCCAGCACCTGCTTGGGCGCGTACGGGTCCCCGCACAGCATGCACAGCATCAGCCGCAGGTCTGGCCGGGGCCCCGCGGCCAGCGCCTGTTAGATGTGCAGCCGGCCCGCCCGCCGCTCGATGCTCTCCACCAGCGCACACAGCGCCTGCTCCAGCCGCACGGGGTCCAGGCCACCGCCCACGTCCACGAAGGGGCACTGCAGGCTCTTGGCCCGGTTGATGCCCTCCTCGCGCAGGAACTCCCCCTGGCCCGCAAACACTATGACCAGGGGCAGGCCGTGGAAGGGAAGCCGGTCCTCCTGCTCCAGGTTGGCCAGCAGGGTCTTCCCGAGGCTCTCGCGTATGTACTCCAGTCCCGGCTGGCTGGCGTACACGCACAGGCAGCCGTGGGGCAGGGGCTCCATGCGGAACGAGTAGTGCGGCAGGCTCACGTCGTCGTCGATGATCCTGAAGTCCAGCGCGTATTGGGCCTTGTCGTTGAGCCGGAAGCCCTGCGGGTCCGTCTGCCGCATGGCCTGTGCCACCTGCTGGGCGCTGCCCCCGGCGCCCAGCACCACCAGGTGCAGCAGGCGGCCGTTGGCGCCTAGCACCCCCCCGCCGTTGGTGCCGGCCTCTCGCCGGTGCAGCAGCTGCTCGATGACGCCGTCCATGCAGTCGGGCTGGACGGGGCAGAGCTCCCTCTGGCACTTGAATGCTTGCCGCCGTGCCGGTGAATGTCCCCACTCCGGGCTGGAACAGGGCCTCGAACTTGATCAGGAGGCTCGGGACGTCTTCCACCACACGCACTGCTTCCTGGTACTCCGGCAGCCGCACGCCCAAAGCCTGGATCCAGTTCCGGCACAGCAGCGTCGATGATGACCCCTTAGTAAAGTACAGGGGCAGGGTGGCCTTTCTGTCGCCGAAGCGGACGCTGACCTGGGCTTGACCCTCGACTTGGGCCAGCTGTCCGGAGTAGCTGCGCAGCATGACGCCCGACGCCTCGACGGACACGCCAGGAAAGGTGCGCTTGAAGGCTTTCCCGGCCATGACTGACACACTGGCCCCTGTATCCAGCTCCATGGAGATGTGGCGCCCGCAGACTTCGACTGTGAGCATGTATGGTGGCACCGACGGCTGCACTGTGCGTGCGTGCCACATGTCGAAAATCTGCGGGTCTTCGGCCACGACGTGAAGCCTAGCCGCTGCACCCGAAGCTTCAGCCGCATGCCCCCGCCGCCTACCCTTGCGCTGACTCCCTCGGCCGTGGGCTGGCGCGGAACATGTGCTCGACGCCGGCTGCTGCTTCCGTCCGTCCGCCGTCGTCCCCCCTCGGCACGCCCCAGCAATGTACCCAGTCCTCCCACACGCAAAGCACTCCTTGCGCGAACTGGCAGTGTGAGGCGGGGTGGTCACCACCGCAGCGACTGCACCTGCCATGCCGTGTCGCCATCTTGTTCACCGCCGCCTCCGTCAACGGTAAGCCGGCCGCACGCGCTATCTCGCCCGCGTCCTTGGCCGCAGCATCCATCGCCAGCGCTGCCTTCACGGCGTCGTCCAGCGACAGGTCAGGAAGCTCCAGGAGTCGCGTCTGCATGGCGGGGTCGTTGATGCCGCAGACGAAACGGTCCTGGAGAAGCGAGTCGAGCTGTCCCCGAAGGCGCAGCCGCTCGCCAACGCTCGCAGCGCTGCGACGAACTGCCCGAGCGTCTCTCCGTCTCGGCGGCTCCGGCTCGGGTTGCAGTAATTCCGGTTCTACCCTCCGGAAGTTAGCACGCACTGATTATTAAGCAGTTGAAAGTTGAGCTATTTCGGTGCTGTGCATAATGAAGAACGACAAGCATGCATAAATTCTAGACAACTCAGAATCACGCAAAAATACACGTTCTCACTCGCAAGTCGTTTTTATAAATCTATGAATATCCACCTAAGCGGCCTATAATGCACTGTCATCAGACTTTACACATACAGGAAACTCCACCGCACGTGCGAAATCAAACCACAATTCTAATGAAATATGGACAGAAGGAAGCAAATCGCAAACATTGTTTATTGCATACAGGTATGTCTCTCTCACGCAGAGCAACCGGGTTCGCAGCACATCTATGCCTATGACGTCCCTGTTTAACTATAAATGCACGGTTTATACCGAATGTGACCGTCTACAATTTCTCGGCAATTCGGGACATTTGGTTCGGAGTAAAATACCCTTGCATGAATTCAAACATAACACATCCAGCTTTGTGAAAATAGGGGAAAAAAATCGCGTAATCATGTTATCTTAGCCTAGTTTTCAGACAACGCCTTGACTGGCCTATTTGCATTTTACGACAGGAAAACAAAATAAATGAAGTAAATAAAGTGAACTGCAAAGCCCCTGGCGCTGTGGGTATTATATAAATAAATAAATAAATAAATAAATACATAAGTAAATAAATAAAAATAATAAATAAATAAATACATAAATAAATAAAGTACTCCTGTAACGCACGATACGAAGTGTTCTCGTTCTTTACATTAGGGCCGCTGGGGTAGCTTTGGCATGTATATATATATATGTATATATATATATCTATATATATATATATATATATATATATATATATAGTTGAAAAAATGGTAGACGCACGATTCAGAACAAAAGCAGTGGTTTACTGACGTTTCGACTGGAAGACCAGTCTTCATCTTGAGTAACATACAACGTAGAATCACGCACGCTTATATAGGTGCAGAAGGTGTGCTACAGTGCACACTTGTTAAGGACATTGGAAGGTTGGGGCGATAGAGCAGGGAAGGGAGGGAACTATGCATGTGCGTACAAACTTTCGCACCGTACTGCTCCTGACAAGCTCTCCACAGCAACAAAAATAAATCAAGAAGATGCGGTACCGCAGACGACAAACTATTTTCTAAAAGCCCAGCACTATACAACTTTATACAAAAAAAAGACAGTGTAGGGATCCGTTGAAAAACACTTTTCGTACGAATTACACGAATAAACGAATGGTGCAGGGAACGTCTCGACACACGAAATGCAAAGTTCAAGAACAACAAATGCAGAACGGAGGCCGCCGGTGACACATCCATTCCTGAAAATACCAATTACCGCCGGCGTGGGGAATGTCAGGGCAGTTTGCAAGTTCACAAGAGTCACAGAAGAGCGCACGTGCAAGCAACGCAACCGATTATTTAGTTAGGTAGGAAGTAGCTAGGTATGTCCTGCTGGAAGCAACTATTAAATCGGTCGCCAGTAGGGGTCAACAAGTTTCCGTGTATATGGTCAAAGCACATCACAGCAGTATGGAGGCATGCAAAGAAGTGAGTAATGAAGGGAACGAGCCCACTCGTCACAAGCCCACTCGTCACCGGAAAACTCGTCATAGGCCAACTCGTCACACCGGCCTTTTGGTACAGTGCCATCTCGAGATAGGAACTCTCGTGCAAGGCACCTTTTCGTCGCATGGATTTCGTTGCACCGCGGCCGGGTGAACAAAAACCTAGAAGTCCTGACCTGAAAATGGGGTTGAAAGCCGGTCTGAGGCTCGTTTCTACAATGTTAAATTCGTTACGGCTGTTTAGGGGGGCGTGCGGAGGTCTGTGCGACCTGCAGGTGTGCATAAAGAGCTGTTTTTTTTAGATGCGACGCTGAGAGGAGCATCTCTTGGCGGCGGCCCTGTCCTGCATCTGTCGTCGTCGTTGTCCGCGTCCGCACGGCTGCGTCTCTTCCGCTCACCGCCTCTCCTCTCGCCGTGATAGCGCGCCCTCTCCCCCAACATCTGTGGCGCGGGCAGTGCGGCGCGCTCTCTCACTCCGCCGGTGGGCGGCGCAAGTGCGGCGCAAGCGCGCTGTGCGCATGTGCAGCGCCCTCTCTCTCCGCGGTCTCCTCTCCTACGGTCGCGCTCCGCATATAAGCGGAGTGCCGCGCTCCGGCCGGTCTTTCAGTCGATGGTCGTCCGCGCTACGCTTGCTCTCTCTCTCTCACTCTCTCTCTCTCTCTCTCTCTCTCTCTCGCATTACCCGACGATTGCTCACGCAATTCGAGTAATCGACCCAACAGAAACGCACAATGGAACCCCCTTCAGCGTCGTACCACACCAGGGTTCCCGCGAGGGGAGGTGGGCGTAATTTTTTTTCCTTCGGGGGGAAGCGGGGGAGAGGTCGGCGCGAACTGGGATTCTTCAAGTGCTGATCGTCAGAGGTGTTGGGTGGGGTACAGCCGTATTTTCGCGCGTATAACCTGCCCTTGCATACAACCCGCAGACCCACTTTTAGTCTGGGAATAAAAAAATAACTCCCGCAAGGCTTGAACCATAGCTAAGTTCAAGAATTTTTTTTATGTAAACACTGAAGGACAGAGCACCAGGCAATGCATTAGGTTTGAAATTGCTTATTCGTTGATTTGATTGATTGTGGGGTTTTAACGCGCCGATGCTGCGGGGAATGAGGTGCAGTGTAGTGGATGGCTGCGAATTCATTTTGAACTCCTGGGGATCTTTAATGTGCGTGCGCCGAAATCTCAAGCACACGGACGTTTTCGCTTTTCAGCACCATCAGAAAAGCGGCCGCCGCGGCCGTGAATCGAACCCGCTTTCTTGGGCTCAACAGCACAACGTCATATCCCCTGCGCCACCGCGGCCAGTAATTGTTTGTTAACATGTTCCGTTGTCGTTTTTTACGGTACCAAGATGTCAACGATCGCGTCGCAAGAATCTTGGCTGATCACGACAGCTGAGCCCCAGTCAACACGCTTCGGAAAACTGCCCGGAGCATCCGCTTCTCAACTGATGCAGTGAACAACGTCGGAACCCAGCGCTGAAGATGCTAAACAACGAGACAGCAAGGCAACAGTGCAAATATTACAACAGTACAAAGCGATTGCAATTAACATTTTTTAGGCATTTCATGCACAACCTGTACACTGCGCCATTTATAACAATTTGTTTAATTTTTCTGCGTGCCATTTATTACAAATTTGCATGCGATCATCATTTTAATATAATTAACACGGTACGACGTCATAATCACCTAACTTTCTACGTCAAAAACTTTGAAAGAACACTTTAAATGGGCGACGTATAGCAGGCGGAAACATCGCTTTAACGTTCCAAAATAAGCTCGTAATGCATGATTTCCGTGTGACGAATACTCCGGCGACACGAGAATTCCTCGTACGAACTGCCCTGTGGCGAGTTGGCATTCCTGACCAGTTTACCTGTGACGAGTTGGCCTATGACGAGCGTACTTGTGACGAGTGGGCCTAGACCCGTAATGAATGAGAAATTTTAGGGTGAACTAAACTGTCTAAGAAGCGTAGGGGTGGGGGAACCGCGCTCATGGCAAATGGTGAGTGACCGCGCGGACGGTGCGTGCTCGATATAAAATTTAACCCCCCAAAGGGGGCTGCGAACCGTAGTAAATGCCCCCACCTGTCAACTGGAGTGGAAGGCGGGAGCGGAGGCGTACTGGGAATGCAGCTATTATTCCACAAAAAAAGGAGAGAGACATGGGGGGGGACGTTTGGTGGCCAACAGTGTTCGGTATGACGAATGAAAGAAAAAGAAAACAGGTAAAAGTGGCTTAGGTGCCCACCAAAGACGATAATTTCCCCAAACTCTCATTAACGCTTGAGGATGCAGATTTCAACTTGTAAATGAGGTACGATTCGCGGATTAGTCGATCATGGTGACAGCGAAACCCAGATTCTAATATCGTGGCTCTGAGGTGGTGAAAAGAGTGCCCAGGAAGGTTAACGTGTTTTGACAACGGGATAGATGGCAGAGTTTTGGAGTGTGACTTGTGAATATTAAACCTAGTTCTGAACGACTTCTGTGTTTGCCCGATGTATTGTAGGTGGCACACCATACACTTGAGCAAATATACCACATTGCAACTATCACAGTTCAGGTTTCCTCCAATTTTTAGACGAAAGTCAGAGGCTGAATTGACCGCGGTATCCGTTGTGGACATGTGCGTGCATATTTGACATCGAGGCTTCCCGCAAGGAGTGCATCCGCCGGTCGTTTGAGTCCTTAATTTGGATGAGGTCAGGACATCCCTAATGTTTATGTTTCTCCTGTGCACTACCCGTGGGTGCTCCGGAAAAATATGTTTTAGGCGCTCACTTTGGGTAAGAATGTTATAGTGCTTTTTTAGTACAGACGAGACTTTGGGAACAGATGCGGAATGTGTTAAGACCAAGTTCGTTTGCGGGGTGTCGTGGGAATTTTTGGTGCCTCTGAGAATGTCTGAGCGAATCAGGTTTCGTGCTCTTTCTATAGCGTTGTCAATTATTTCAACGGGATATTTTTGTTTCAAAAGTGCACTGCGTAGCTCCTTACAGTTATCATTGAAGTCCTCTTCCTTTGAGCAAATTCGACGAAAACGATGAGCTTGGCAATATGGAATTCCGGTTTTGCAATGTTTGACGTGACTGCTTTGAAAATGTAGGTACTGTTGCTTGTCGGTCGGTTTTCGGTACAGTTTAGTGATGAATTTGCCCTCTGAGACGGTGACCTTTACGTCAAGAAAATTAACAGTAGACGGGGTGTATCGGTAAGAAAAAGAAATAGAGGGATGCGCGGAGTTGAACGCGTCTATGAAGGTTAGCAGGTTTGTCTGCCCGTGGGTCCAAATCAGGAATACATCATCAGTGAAACGCTTATTAGAGTGGCTTTAAGCTCTGGCTATTCATAAATTCTCCCTCTAGGACGCCCATAAATATATTGGCATAGTTTGGCCCTACCCGTGTTCCCATACATGTGCAACTTATTTGGAAGTAGTGTTTTCCATTGAACTCAAAATTGTTAAGCTCTAGAATTAGCCGAAGAAGTGTGCTTAGTGTAGAGCCATCAACAAGTTTCTCAAAGGTTGCTTCCCTGTAAGCGTGAAGTAATGCTCGGATTCCATCGTCGTGCGGAATATTTGTGTAGAGTGACGCAACATCCATTGTAACCAGGAGAGAATTGCTGGAAATATTTAAATCTAAAGCGTCCGAAAGGAAGTAGTCAGTATCTTTATTGTAGGAAGGCAAACTAGGCGGTATGATGCTAATTATTGGGTCCACGTACCGCGAAAGATGTTCCGTGACGGTGTCTATCCCCGCGACGATTTGGCGGCCGGGACTGTCTTTTTTTTGCGGATTTTTGGCAGCAAGTAAAACGTGCCAGCTACAGGATTAAGCGGAACAAGTCAATGGGCTGTTTTTTCTTCCATTACTCCATCCTTCACCAATTGAGTGAGATGTTCGGTAACGGTTTCTTTAAAGTCGGCTGTAGGATCATTTTCGCGTGGTTTGTAGAATGACGCGTCGGATAGCTGCCTCTGTGTTTATTTAACGTAGTCAAGCTGGTTAAGTATTACTATTGCACCACCTTTGTCAGCTGGTTTAATTACAATATTCGTGCTGTGAGAGAGGGTTTGTAATAATTTTTTTTTCACTGATGGAGATGTTATGGCGGAAGGTAGACTGCTTTTTGTAAGGTTCAATGATGTCTTGTTGCACAGCTCTGATACACATATCTAAGCACTCGTCCCGCTGGGGGTTGGTGTCCAGCGTTGAGGGCTTTTAAGCAATTTAGCAGTGTCACTACATGTTTCGCGGTCATGAAAGTATACCTTTACCCTCATGGTACGGGCAAAATTTTCCAGGTCTTTTAAAAGCAGGAATTCGGAAAAACCCCCGGTTCTTGGGCAAAAACTCAAACCCCTAGAAAGTATGATCAAATCGGCATTGGCCAAAACCGCATCTGACAAGTTGACTATGTTACTACTCTTAACATCATCATGCTGTGTGACTTTTTTCGGCCTTGACATGAGACAGCTTATCTCGAACCTTTAATTCGTGCGAGGCCAATGACTCGATCTCATGCTTGCTTAGATGGGGAAAGAGAATTTTTTCGTTTCTTACCAAAAAGTTCAAAATTTCTTTAATAGTGATCGATAATTATGCGCATCAAGTCCAATGAAGCGGATTTGAGTACAAGCTGATTTGTTTGGGAGTCTGTCGGGGGAGAGATTGAGGGGCCAAGAAGGTTGTCTAGTTTAAGCCGTGAAGTAGGTCACACGGAAGTCTGCTGGTGGTTGATATTCGTGGAATTTTTGGAGAGAGAATGAGAGGGTGTTTATTGACCCTCCGCGGGGTTTAGGGAAAGGATCTCAGAACCGCCGGAAGCAGACCAGGCGGTGAGGGTGGGGTCCTCATCAGAAACTATCTGCAAGCCTCAGGTCAAAAGAAAAGATAGAGACGGGGGGAAAACTAACTAGGTCAAGGAAAAAAGAAAACAAAGGGAGAACAAAATAAGGTAGGGAAACCACATAAACCAACACACAAAAGAAAAAGCAATGACCCCGCGACTGAAATGGCACGTGTCACCCACGGCAACATTCCTGGAACAGGCCTGTTCTGAAACTCAAAAACGAAAAGATAAAGTTAGAGTGACGTATGGGGCACAAGACCACGCGAAGTCAAAAAAAGAGAGAAATAAAATAAAAAATTGAATTCCAAAAGCAAAGGTTGGAGGGATGAGGGCGACTATTAAGCTAGACGCTAAGGAATTAAAAAAAAAAGAAATTAGGTGACCAGGTACAGAGCAGAGTGAACGGTCATAGTCTTTGGATGAGGTATATGCACAAAAATGCCTAATGCTGTATTCCCGGTGAATATCGCAAGGATTCCAAGTTGCCCTTAGACGCATTAATTCCAGCAGGTTCCATGGAGTTGAATTTGTGAATTAAGTAGGATTCTCGGTATTCCCTGTCCCTAGGAGACTTAAAATTTGACTGAAGTATATATAACTTAAGGTCATCAAAATTGTGGCCTGGTTGGTTGAAATGCTGCGCTACAGCTATGGAGGATTTGCCAAGAGTATCTGCCCGGTGACCATTAAGCCGGTGACCATTAAGTGACCATCTCGCTATCTGCCCCAGCAACGTTATTGACATTTCCAAAACACTAACGGCCGACGAAAAAGGTATCCTAGAACGAGGTCTAACCTTCTGTCCCACAAATAACAGTGTGAATGAATACGAGTTACACAAAGATCTCACTGAATTTTTCTCGGAGAATGAGACTAAGCGAGTTTTTTTCGGAGAAGCAGGACCAACCTGACTATAACGAACGCACCCTCCACCCTCCTAGCACTTGGACTCCAGAAGTAGATCAATCTCCAGAATGGGATCTGTACTTAAAATAAGTATCAAGAGAAATATTGGCAAAAACTAAGCGATCAAACAAGCGCAAGAACCTAACTCCGTCGGAAGAAGTTACCCTGAATTGTCTATCAGCCAGAACCGACATAGTCATAAAGCCAGCCGACAAAGGTGGCAGTGCAGTTGTTTTACCTATGGGAAAATACAAAGATGAAGCTTATAGGCAGCTCAATAACCCTTGCCACTACAAGCCCTTAGATAACGATCCGAGCCAGGAATACAGCCTAAAAATCATTCAGAGCCTCAAAGATCTACGATCTAGAGAATTAATAACGACTACTGACTTGAATTTCATGAAACCGAATACTAAGCATGCAGGACGTTTTTACCTCCTCCCAAAAGTCCATAAAGGCCCCGTAGAATTATGGTTCACTGCCGAAATTCCTGGCAGACCCATAGTTTCGAATAACAATTCCACAACCGAAGCACTATCTCTGTTTCTGAATCATCACCTATCCGACATTCCGGCTCTTCTTCCTTCATTCATTCAGGCCACCCCCCACTTCCTCCGCATAATAGAAGAGATAAATATGGGCGGTCGCCTACCCAGTGGAACCCTCCTTGTTACTCTTGACGTTGCTGCATTGTATACAAACATTCCGTTCGCCGAAGTAATTGAAGCGATTTCAAAATCTCTATCAATGAACCCGCACCAACATGCACCAGAAGTGTACATAACTTTGTTAAAACTAGTTCTAACTCTCAATTATTTTGAATTTGACTCTTCTTACTTTTTGCAAGTTTTTGGAACTAGCATGGGTACTCCTTTCGCACCGACCTATGCCAACATTTTCATGGGGCAACTTGAAGCTACCCTATAAGCTCTTTTCCGCATAAAACTCAGGTTTACCTCCGCTACATAGACGACATCTTCATGATTTGGGAACACGGTCGCGCGACTCTAGAAACGTTTATATCCCATCTCAATTCTTCGCATCCGACTATAAATTCTCCTGCCAGTATTCTGAAAAAGAAGTGAACTTCCTAAATACTACTGTCATTCTAGACAACGGTAAACTTAAAACCACGCTTTTTAGAAAGCCAACAGACACGCAGCAGTACCTATATTCAAAAAGCCATCACCCCAGAAACTGCAAACAAGGGATCTTTGTAGGACAAGCCACCAGGCTTAGAAGAGTATGCAGTGATGACAGTGACTACGTAGAGCACCTAGACGAACTCAAGGCCACCCTTATGAACAGGAACCACCCCAAAAGCTCGCTCGATCAGGCGTACCAACGTGTGTCTAATCTCTAAAGGGATGACGTTCTCAACAAACAGCGGCAAAACGAAAGCGCCAGGCCACCTGCCCTAATAACTAAATTTTCAAACGCCCTCCCAAACGTGATGATGATGATGATGGTTGGTGTTTAATGGCGCAAGGCCGACGAGGGCAAAGAGCGCCAGAGAAGTTATTTAATGAAAACAAGTGATTACCACAAAAGGTAGGTAAAAAATGTGTAAACTGTACATAGTAAGATCAATAAAGATAATGGTGATGGCTGGTGTATAGAGCCAGATGTGATTACGCATGATAGGAAATGAGGTTTAAAAACTTAACATCTGACAAATATTTAAAAACGCGTTTCACAGAAGCCATGGCATCGTCACCTAGAAACAGCGATGGGTGTAGGGGAATATGTTGTCTGTAGAGTTCTCTGAAGTGTTTGTGTCGTGTTGTGTCAAGTGCCTTGCATTGTATGAGTATGTGGACTACGGATAGGCCCTCCCCACACCTGCTAAACAGGGGTCTTGGAGATCCCGTGAGCAGGTGGGAGTGCGTTACATGCGTATGGCCTATCCGTAACCTAGCTAAGGTAACTTCAATGTGCCTGTTGTGTGAGTCAGTAGTGTATTGTCCCAAGTGTGGTTTTATTACGTGTAGTTTGTTGTCTGTCTGTTCGCTCCAGTCTGCTTGCCAAGTTTTACGGAGTTGTTGTCTAATGTGTGGCTTGAGGTCTGTGTAAGGTAGTGTTGCCATGTCGACTGTGTTTCGGAGTGCAGCATTGGCGGCCATTTCATCCGCCACTTCATTACCGCCAATGCCAGAGTGGCCTGGCACCCAACACACAGTCACCCCAAGGTTTGAAGAATAAGCTACCATAATCGTTTTGAAGACAAGATTAATGACATGGTTTTTTGATGACTTTCCGGATGACAATGCACGGACGACGCTCAACGAATCTGTATAAATGACGGATGTAGGAATATGACGTTCAACTATGTGACTTACAACCAGAAATATGCCATATGCCTCTGCCGTAAAAATACTTGTATTGACATTCATTGTCCTACATGCTTCGAAATTGGGACCTTGCGCAGCACACGACACTGCAGTGAACGTTTTAGATGCATCACTGAAGAACTCTGCAGCCTTGTATTTATCCTGTATATACATGAAATGCTGCAAAATCCCACTTTTTGGTGTCCTGTTCTTATTGTATTTTAAGAAAGACAAGTCACATGCAACAGGACAAAGATGCCATGGTGCTACAAGATCGGTGATAGATGACTTGAATGTGTCTACAAAGGAGACCTCATGAATAGTGACTTTGTCCCTTACTCTGAGCGAGAAGGGAACAGGAATGGATGGGCGATTTAAAAAGAGCTTTGATGTGGATGTATCATTAAAAACCGGTTTAAAAGGATGGTTGTCCATTGATGAAATTTTAGAGGCATATAACAAGTCAACATAGGTTCGCTGGTGTGATAAGCACCATTTGTCACACTCTGCGTAAAGACTCTGTACAGGGCTCGTACGGAATGCGCCACAAGAGAGGCGAAGCCCCAAGTGAAGTACTGGGTCGAGCATTTTAAGTGCTGTTTTAGTGGCTGACCCATACACAACACTCCCATAGTCCAATCTAGACCCCACTAGGCTTCTGAAAATACGTAACAGGAGTTGCTTATCCGTTCCATACGACTGGTGGGACAAGATTTTAAGAATGTTGAGAGCCTTTAGACATTTATGTTTCAATTGTTTAATGTGAGGGATGAACGTAAGCCTTTCATCCAACACCACACCTAAAAACTTGTGTTCCTTCCTCACAGGAATCGATACGCCATTAAGGATAATGTCTGGGTCCGGATGGATCCCACGCCTCCTGGAGAAGACAACACAGGTACTTTTTTCTGGGTTAAGTTTAAAACCGTTCTTGTCTGCCCAGCTGGCAAGTTTTTTGACACCGAGCTGGACTTGACGCTCACAGATGGACATATTACATGATTTAAAAGATACCTGGATGTCGTCTACATACATTGAATAAGAAATTGTAGGTGGCAGTGCCTTCCCAAGGGAGTTCATCTTAACTATTAACATAGTGCAGCTTAGCACTCCACCTTGTGGAACGCCGTTTTCTTGCACATGAACTCTTGAGAGTGCGCTACCTACTCTCACGCGAAACGTTCTTTCGGACAAATAACTAGCAAGGGTGTTGAGCATATGGCCCGAAACACCGAAAGACTTTAGGTCACTGAGGATCCCGTAACGCCAAGCGGTGTCATAGGCCTTCTCAAGGTCAAAAAACACCGTTGTGCAAAACTGTTTGTGAATGAAGGCGTCCTTTATATAGGACTCGAGCGCGACGAGTTGGTCGTTGGTGGACCGCCCCGCCCTGAAGCCTGCCTGGCAGCTCTCGAGAAGACCATTGTACTCAAGAAAGTACATGAGTCTCCTGTTTATCATCTTCTCGAGGAGCTTGCACAGGCAGCTTGTGAGGGCGATGGGCCGATAGCTAGCGGGAAAGGAAGGGTCTTTTCCTTCCTTCAGGAAAGCCACTACTATGGCCTCTCTCCAAGAGCGAGGAATGTGCCCCGAAAGCCATATGTTGTTGTATAGATGTAGGAGTGTTTCAAGAGTGTCTGGGTGTAGGTATTGTATCATGGTGTATGTGATTTTGTCTGCACCTGGAGCTGAAGGCTTACATGCGTTCAGAGCAACCTTCAGCTCATGAATTGAAAAAGGAGAATTGTAAGAAGTGTGCGACTTGTTGTTATCACGCAGGGACTTCTTTTCTACAGATGTCTTGTGTTTCATGAAAGTGTTTGTGTAGTGTGCTGAACTGGACACGTGTTCGAAGTGTTGTGCAAGTGTGTTAGCCTGGTCTTCCAGTGTGTCCCCTGTTGTACTAACCAGGGGCAGGCTGTGTGTCTGTTGTCCTTTTAGTTTTCGTATTCGTGTCCAGACTTTGTGTGTGTCAGTGTATGAGTTGATGGAAGTGAGGAAGGTGCGCCAACTCTCCCTTTTCGACTCACGACGCACTCGCTTCCCAAAAGCCTTTGCCCGTTTAAAAGAAATGAGGTTATCTGACGTGGGGTACCGGCGAAGGACACCCCACGCCTTGTTCTGGGCCTCTCGCGCCCGCCAACAGTCCTCGTTCCACCAGGGCCTCCTTGGGTTGCGGGATGCACTGGAGGCCTGCGGCATAGACTTTTCGGCGGCGTCGAGTATGTGTGCCGTGACGAGTTGGGCTGCTTCCTCCACGTGTAGGTGTTTTCTGGTTTTGTGGTGTAGTTTAGATGTTTCTGTGAATGTGCTCCAGTTTGCTTTTGATTCATTAAACCTGTTATGGGAAGATGGACTGCATGGGCCTTTACCTATGTACGTTAGGGAAGTGGGGAAATGGTCACTACCATATGGGTCTGTGCCCACACCCCACTCAAGACATGGAAAGAGAACTGCGGAACCAATCGCCAAGTCAAGATGCGAGTATGTATTGTATCCTAAGTTATGGTATGTAGGCTGTTTTTTGTTGAAAAGGCATGCTCCGGAGGATGTAAGAAACTTCTCTATCAGGCGACCGCGGGCATCCGTTCTGGAGGAGCCCCAAAGAGAGTTGTGCGCATTAAGATCGCCTGTTAGTATGTATGGTTCGGGCAGCTGGTCGACCAGTGCCTCGAAATCAGAGCTCAGAAGTGCAAAATCAGGAGGAATGTAAATGGAGCATACCGTTATCAACCTATTAAATATTATCGTACGGATTGCTACAGCCTCGAGGACAGTGTTCAGAGTGACAGGGTGGCAGGCTAAGGATTTCCGGGCAATTATGGCCACACCGCCAGAAGAGTGTGTGCAGCCATCCCTGTCCTTTCTGAAGACCATGTAACTATTCAAGAAGTTTGTGTGCTTGGAATTCAAATGTGTTTCCTGAACACACATTACACTTGGCTGATTAGCATGCAGTAGTTCGTATACATCGTCAAGATTTTTAAGAAGGCCTCTACAGTTCCATTGAATTATGTTTTCTCTTCCCATTATTTAGTGTGAGAGCTACTGGAGTGTGTGTGTTTGTTTATGTGTCGTCTTTCGGGGCTGTGACCCTCGCCTTTTTTGGCTTGTCGGGAGGCTTTGGCGTCGGGACGCGTTCCTTGCGCTGCGTTGCAGGCAGGAACTGCCCGACATCCATGACGTCGTCGGATGTCCGAGGGGTGCCCGACGGACCGGGCCCCACGGACTTGGCCCCCCCTCGGGAGCCCTTCGTTTCAGCCGCCACCGCCGAGGGCGTCTGGGGCGCCAGAGGTGGCACGGGCGGTGTGGTGGCGGTGGGAACCGGTGCGGGGCCCGTGGTGTCCATCACCTCGGTACCCTCCAACGCACTGGAGGATGGGGAGACAGAGGCGGGAGCGGCACCGGTCCCGGCGGAAGAGGTTGCCACCACAACCGCTGCTGCCTCAGCAAGCGGCGTGTTTGCGGGTTGGGCTGCCAGAGGCAACCCAGAGGGGGACGGCGGAGGGACCAGGTCAGACTCGCTGAACTGGGTCCCTGTGGAAACCAGACGCCGCTCCGCCCCCCGGCGAGCTGCGTCGGCGTACCTCCCCAGAGGGAAAGAGGCGAACCTCTTCCGCGCCTCTGGGAAGGTGATGTTTTCAGTGATTTTGAGGTTGATTATTTTCTTTTCCATCTGGAACCTTTCACACGTGCGGGAGTACGCAGCATGAGGTCCATGACAGTTGCTGCACATTAATTGTTGAGCCTGGCAGTTATCTGTATCATGATCTTGAGATGAACATTTTGCACACGTTGTTTTTCCACGACAGGAGGTGGTGCCATGCCCGAACCGTTGGCACTTGAAACAGCGCCGCGGGTTCGGGATGTAAGGCCGGACAGAACAATGAATGAAACCCGCTTTGATGGATTCAGGGAGTGTTGAACGGTCAAATGTCAAGATTATATGCTTTGTCATGATTTGCTTATCATCTCGCCGCATGGTGATGCGCCTCACTGCCGTCACGCCCTCGCCTTTCAGACCTTCGAGCAGATCGGCTTCCGTCTCATTTATCAGATCTGGCTCAGAGATCTGGCTCAGAATCTGGCTCAGATCTGGTAAACCTCAGGTTTACCTCCACTACATAGACGACATCTTCATGATTTGGGAACACGGTCGCGCGACTCTAGAAGCGTTTATATCCCATCTCAATTCTTCGCATCCGACTATAAATTCTCCTGCCAGTATTCTGAAAAAGAAGTGAACTTCCTAAATACTACTGTCATTCTAGACAACGGTAAACTTAAAACCACGCTTTTTAGAAAGCCAACAGACAGGCAGCAGTACCTATATTAAAAAAGGCATCACCCCAGAAACTGCAAACAAGGGATCTTTGTAGGACAAGCCACCAGGCTTAGAAGAGTATGCAGTGATGACAGTGACTACGTAGAGCACCTAGACGAACTCAAGGCCACCCTTATGAACAGGAACCACCCCAAAAGCTCGCTCGATCAGGCGTACCAACGTGTGTCTAATCTCTAAAGGGATGACGTTCTCAACAAACTGCGGCAAAACGAAAGCGCCAGGCCACCTGCCCTAATAACTAAATTTTCAAACGCCCTCCCAAACGTAAACAATATACTGCGGAAGTACTACCCCATTTTAGCCAGTAACGACCGACTTAAAAAGACTTTCCCGGAAGCACCAAGGGTTACCTACCGGAGAAACAGGAATCTAAAAGATATTTTAGTGCATGCTAAAACAGGGCTTTCAAAGCAACCAGTCATAGCCAGCTGCTCCCGCCCCAGATGCAAGACTTGTAGGCACCTGCAAACAGACTGCGTTGTAAAAAGCACAGCCAGTAATTATGTCCACTAGATTAATTCAAGTTTTACGTGCACTTCATCCAACATTGTGTATATGTTAGAATGCTCAATGTGCCACAAACAGTATATAGGTAAAACGAGTCAACCTATGAGCCTACGGCTTAATGGTCACCGGGCAGATACTCTTGGCAAATCCTCCATAGCTGTAGCGCAGCATTTCAACCAACCAGGCCACAATTTTGATGACCTTAAGTTATATATACTTCAGTCAAATTTTAAGTCTCCTAGGGACAGGGAATACCGAGAATCCTACTTAATTCACAAATTCAACTCCATGGAACCTGCTGGAATTAATGCGTCTAAGGGCAACTTGGAATCCTTGCGATATTCACCGGGAATACAGCATTAGGCATTTTTGTGCATATACCTCATCCAAAGACTATGACCGTTCACTCTGCTCTGTACCTGGTCACCTAATTTCTTTTTTTTTTAATTCCTTAGCGTCTAGCTTAATAGTCGCCCTCATCCCTCCAACCTTTGCTTTTGGAATTCAATTTTTTATTTTATTTCTCTCTTTTTTTGACTTCGCGTGGTCTTGTGCCCCATACGTCACTCTAACTTTATCTTTTCGTTTTTGAGTTTCAGAACAGGCCTGTTCCAGGAATGTTGCCGTGGGTGACACGTGCCATTTCAGTTGCGGGGTCATTGCTTTTTCTTTTGTGTGTTGGTTTATGTGGTTTCCCTACCTCCCTATGTGGTTCTCCCTTTGTTTTCTTTTTTCCTTGACCTAGTTAGTTTTCCCCCCGTCTCTATCTTTTCTTTTGACCTGAGGCTTGCAGATAGTTTCTGATGAGGACCCCACCCTCACCGCCTGGTCTGCTTCCGGCGGTTCTGAGATCCTTTCCCTAAACCCCGCGGAGGGTCAATAAACACCCTCTCATCCTCTCTCCAAAAATTCCACGAATATCAAGCACCAGCTGACTTCCGTGTGACATACTTCACGGCTTAAACTAGACAACCTTCTTGGCTCCTCAATCTCTCCCCCGACACACTCCCAAACAAATCAGCTTGCTCAATTTCCCTTCCATCTTTCCCTCTCCTTTCACCTGGGGTCCTACCCCTATATAAACCTTGCCTGCCAGGCGAGAGATTGCCCTGAGGAAAGCAAGTTCTCTTTGCTGAAACGTAGGCCACAATCGTGCTTTTACCTTGTTCGAAGTTTTTCTTCTCTTGTGTTTTCTACCATCTTCAAAGTTCTACTACTCCCTATATATATATATATATATATAGCAGAACAGAAAGATACGGGGCGAGGGACTCGGTAAAGATACATATCAAGGTTGCAGTCGTCATTGCCAGTGCTATTCGGCTTTTCTCGAAATATTTAATAGGGCCGAATGACGTGTGCTTGTCACGTTTCTTTGATACATTGATAAATAAGCGAAAATATAAGTAGAGAAAAAATCCGCCGTTTTCCGGGAGCGGGACTCGAACCCACATCTCCGCATAACCGGCGCGGTGCGTTCGCCATTACGCTATCCCGCAGCGGATTCTCTCTCGACTTTACAGCGGGTGTTTATATTTACAAGAGCTCTGAGGCCGGTCGACTAGCGCTGCCCCTCGACTACCGCGGGAGACGTAAAGCGTCTTCTTTCCCAGCGGCCGCCACGTAGACCGTGGTCGGAGGTCGGGGTTAGCAATTGGCATATCCGAACTGCTGGAGCCAGTGCCTCGGATATGCCACGGTCTACGTGGCGGCCGCTGGGAAAGAAGACGCTTTACGTCTCCCGCGGTAGTCGAGGGGCAGCGCTAGTCGACCGGCCTCAGAGCTCTTGTAAATATAAACCCCCGCTGTAAAGTCGAGAGAGAATCCGCTGCGGGATAGCGTAATGGCGAACGCACCGCACCGATTATGCGGAGATGTGGGTTCGAGTCCAGCTCCCAGAAAACGACGGATTTTTTTTTTACCTATATTTTCGGTTTTTTATCAATGTATCTAAGAAACGTGACAAGCACACGTCATTCGGCCCTATTAGATATTTCGATAAAAGCCGAATAGCACTGGCAATGACGACTGCAACCTTGATATATATATATATATATATATATATATATATATATATATATATATATATATATATATATATATATATATATATATATATATATAAAGCCGTGAAAGTGGTGGGGAAACAGCCTCGCTGGTAGCGTAGTGGTCATCGCACCAGACCGGTATTCTGGAGGTCGTCGTTCGGATCCCACCCGGCGGGCATTTTTTGCATTTTTAGCCAATTTCTTCTGACTCACAAAATTCATCTGTTTCTATGACCTACCGCATTCCCCCCTTTGCTTTTCCGAGGTTTTCTTGACTGCCAACCCTTATTCTGCAGTAATTCACGGAGCCCCTCATTTCCCATTTCTTACTCGCTATAGTTCTCTTTGCTGAAACGTTCTCTTTGCTGAAACGTAGGCCACAATCGTGCTTTTACCTTGTTCGAAGTTTTTCTTCTCTTGTGTTCTCTGCCATCTTCAAAGTTCTACTACTCCCTATATATATATATATATATATATATATATATATATATATATATATATATATATATATATATATATATATATAAGAGAAGAAAAACTTCGAACAAGGCAAAAGCACGATTGTGGCCTACGTTTCAGCAAAGAGAACTTGCTTTCCTCAGGGCCTGAGGAAAGCAAGTTCTCTTTGCTGAAACGTAGGCCACAATCGTGTTTTACCTTGTTCGAAGTTTTTCTCCTCTTGTGTTCTCTACCATCTCAAAGTTCTACTACTCCCTATATATATATATATATATATATATATATATATATATATATATATATATATATATATATATATATATATATATATATATATATATATATATATATATATATATATATATATATATATATATATATATATATATATATATATATATATATAGCCCCCTGCTAGATAGGACAAAGTTCTTGCGGAAAGCACGAGGAAGGCTTGAGCGCGAAATTATGGAAGCTCTTTTTATTAGACAGGCAGGGGATAACTGCGTGAGTACTCCGTCCTTATCGCTGACTGATAAAGAAGTGGCTTTTTTAAACACGTGATGCATTTAGACGTGACAATTGCTTCTCGTTTTTAGGTTTTTAGTTTTGTGTATATAAGCAGCATCTTTTTCAATAAATTCTAGTTGGAAGTTCGGCACCGTGTTGTGAGTTACGTGTTCCTCTCGTCCCTGTTTTAGCACCGATTAATTTTTAGCAGTATGTACCAACTCGCCCACATCAAGCTTTTATATATATAGATATATATACAGAAAATGTAGCAAAGGTGAGGGCAGGGTAGAGAAAGGGAGAGTATGTACTATGGAATCATGGTTGGTGGGCAGCAAAAGAATGAGAGAAGTGGAAGAGGGAGGGGAGAATAACTGAATAAATCAACAAATAAAATGATAACAAGAACAAACAGTCACGCGGTACGAGCATAAAAAAAGAGCCAAACAAGAAAAGAAACAACGAGAAGAAAAAAATTCAAAAAAATTAAATTAACAAGGTAATTCTCCCCTCCCCAGTGGCAACAGGGGTGAAAGAGGGGTCAAAACAAGTTATGCTCATGCACGTGTTTGCGATCGGCAAAAAAACAGTCACGCGGAACGAAGAAGGTCCAAACAAGATATGCCCATGCACACAAAGGGCGAACATCTGCCCATACACACCCGTTCTAAGAATCAGGGTCAAGTGATTGAAACATCAGACACTTGGCTTCTGTAGGTGGGAGGCAAGGGTCACGCCCAAAAGCAGTAGGACAGGCAGTTTCGAGAGGAAATGAGTGTACATTGGTATAGAAAGAGCAGAAAAAAGCAGGAAAAAAACACACGGCCAAACAAATCATGAAAAGAAAGATAAAAGAAAGGCAGGTGCACGCGCATGACGCGCACCGGGCGGTACATGCCTGGTCAGCACATGGCACCAGTTCAGGGAACGCCAAGGGGGTCGGCAACGAATATTACAATACAGCAATACAAAAATTAAGCGGAAGAGGAACGCAATCACACACGCTAGCGCGAAAAAATTAATTACAAAGTGAGAGTTACAAAGCTAACAATGGTACCGCAGCCTTCTAGCCAGAACACAATGTCCAGACTTGCTGGTGAAATTTGGTTTAGTGAAGCTATTGTGCTAAAAAACGCGGTGCTAGCACGAAACTATAACCATATACGGGGGGTCGCCAACTGATGGGAGAATATTTTCGAGGGGAAGAAATGAACAGGCCTAACACTAGCCTGAGAAATGCAGCCGAACTTTCAATCGGAGGAAATACACGTCAATTTCCCATAACTTTTATTGACGCCAAACGACGCTGAATTAAACTTATAGATGAGGTAGGACTCACAAACCCCGCGATCGTCATGCGTTTTAAAACTACATTCAAGAAGTGTGGCCTTCAGTTGTTCAAAAGAATGACCAGGAGTGTTAACATGCTGTGATAGAGGCAAAGAAGGGCATGTTTTTGCACGAGAGTGGTGATTAATAAACATCAAACGAAATTGTGTTTCAGTCTGGCCGATGTATTGTTTGCCGCAGAGGTTGCATTCCAGCAGATATACGACACTGGCGGTATCACAGTTAAATTCCCTTTAACATTAACATAATAGTTTGAAGCTGTGCTGGCAGCGCGTTGTGTGGTTGTCATTTGTGGGCTTACCTTACACCGTTGTTTGTTACAGGGCATGCAACCTGTATTCTGTGGTCGGCTGATGCTGTATTTAGGGAGAACGTCGCCCAAATTTTTGCTGCGCCTATAAACAACACGTGGCGGCTCGGTAAATAATGTTTTTAGGCGTTCACTTTAAGCAAGGATATTGTGATGTTTCCTTAGTATGGATGCAACACTTTCGGAGAAGAGGCCGAATGGGTCAAAACTAGGTTTGTTTGTGAATTGGGTTTTGGAGCTTTTTTTACGGAGAATGTCGGCGCGGTTTAACTGGTTAGCTCGTGTAAGCGCGTCATCGATCACCTGCTCTGGGTATTTTGGATTCAGGAGCGTGGTTTTAAGTTCTCTGCAGTTAGAATCGAAATCCGCCTTTCTTGTGCAGATTCGCCTTAAACGGTGCGATTGGCTATAAGGTATTGCAGTCTTGCAGTGCCTCACATGACTGCTGTGGAACTGCAAATACTGGCGCGTGTCCACAGGTTTCCTGTAGAGATTAGTCTGACGCCTGCCCTGAGAAACTGTGACAGTAACGTCCAGGAAATTTATGCTGTGCGTAAAGTAGAAATAAGAGAGAGAGAGAGAGAGATAGTAGGCTGCGCAAGGTTAAAAGCCTCAACAAACGCAAGACGTTCTATTACACCGTGCTGCCATATAATGAATATATCATCTATATACCTTTTGTAGTAGAGTGGCTTCAAATTTTGGGTTGCGAGGAAGTTTGACTCTAGACATCCCATAAAGATATTCGGGTAGTTGGGCCCGATTTTGGTTCCCATTGACGTTCCGCTGACTTGCACGCAATTGACACCATCAAATTCAAAATTGTTAAGTTCAAGGATAAGGTGACGGAAAGTTTGAAGGGTGAGAGAATCGATAGGTTTGTCACCCGCCAACCTCTCATAAGCACATGATACAGCGGTGATTCCATCCGCATGCGGAATGTTAGTGTATAGCGACACGACATCAAGGGTAACAAGTAAACAGTTTGTAGGAATTTTTATCTTCATGATATCCGAGAGAAAATCATTTGTATCCTTAATGAAGGATGGAAAGCTGGGGAGAGTGTCGCGAATGAGAGAGTCGACATAGCGCGAGAGGTTCTCGGTGACAGTACCAATGCCAGAAACAATGGGGCGACCTGGGTTTTTATTTTTGTGATTGTTAGGAAGAAGGTAGAATCTACCGGCTACTGGGCTTAAGGTGATAAGAGAGCGAGCAGTTGTATCGGTTATTTCCTTATTTTGAACAAGCTCAGTGAGTTTATTTTTGACAATTAGTTTAGAATCATTAATGGGATCACTATGGAGTACTCTGTAGAACGTAGATTCTGACAGTTGTCTATGAGCCTCGTTGATGTAGTCAGCTTTGCGGAGGAAAACGATGGCGCCTCCTTTATCGGCCGGTTTTATTACTATTTCTGGGCAACCTGCGAGCTCCTCCAGGGCTTTCTTTTCCTTGTTTGTGATGTTACGGCGGAAAGAGTTTTGCTTTTGGTATGCTGCTCGTACATCGCGATGAACGGCTTTAATGTACACGTCGAGGCATGTATCACGCTCCGTGGGATACGTCCAGTGCTTATGGCTAGGCAATGCAGTTCGGACTTCGTCGGTTGGAGGACGATCATGGAAGTACTCTCGCAGTCTCATATTTCTGGCGAAGTTATCTAAGCCCGTAAAAAGTTGAAATTCGTCAAAACCGCCAGTTGCAGGACAAAAATTCATACCTTTTCACAGGGCGCTCATCTGATGTGGTGATAGGGTAATACTAGAGAGGTTCATCACATTTTCAGTGAGATTTTTGTTACCGTTGATAGCCTGGCGAGAGTTTACAGAAGGGGGATAAAAATTTGGTTTTGCGTTGGCAGACTGATTAGTACCGGTGCTAACGTGAGCTGGTGGACGGTCAGTATTTGGCGCGTTAATCGCCTTAAAGGAGCGATTTTTATGTGTATTTCCAGATAATGGACAGCCATTAGTAGTGGGGCTAATTTTATCATACGGGTGCAGTCATTGCTAGGAATATTATCTCGGGAAAACTTACGGAATTTTGTTTCAGAGATGCCGGATGCCTTTTTGCTCTTTACTAATATTTTCCCATTCCTGCAGGAGGAATGGGACATAGTCTGGTAGGGATTTAGAATTAGTGGCGTTAATTGTAAGGATGCGTTGTCTAGTACCTGTTGCCACTTCCTCATGTTGGATGGGGAGAGTTTGGCAGTTGAGGTCTCAGCCTAACCCTAAAACCCATGAGAGCTACCTTGGCCGACAAATACTATGAAAGTGCGGAAACATGCAATTGGAACGTATGAATTTTGCAGTAATAGTTCTTAATTTTAAGAACTGTTTTCACACTGGGTAGGACGCTGCATTACCGGGTTTTCTGAGTCCTAGTGAGTTAGTCGGCGCCGAAGACACTTTCTTGCGGAGGTTGTATGGGGCATGGGCTGGCTTTGGGGCGTCAGAAGGCAGTGCGGATTCTTTGCTGGCGTTCTCCAGTGGCTCGGTTGTGGTTGGGGCTCCGGTGGCCGCTGTCAATCTCGAGGGCAGGCGCGGCAGGCTCTGGGCGCGGCGCACTCTCGGGGTTGGGCTGCAGGCAATGCGTCGGTGCTCCGTGGCAGAGGCATCAGGAGCACGTACGGGTGGCAGGCTGCGGCGGGCGTTCGGGGACTTTGGGTGTAGGTCAATGGCGCTCAGCCGAAGGTCCGTAGCCATGGTGGTCACGGCGGCATGCGGGGCTGGCCGGTTGGCCCGTGTGTCCGGGGATGTCGTGGAGGGCGTTGAGCTGGAGGGAAGCAGAGGCAGCGGTGGGAAGTTACTGTCGTATGAGAACACGGCGGGAGCTTGGGTGGCGGTGCATGCGACTTCTTGTTATTCTTTTTTATTTTTATTTATTTATTTATTTTTTTCTCCCCTTCCTTTTTCACTTCTCTCATTCTTTTGCTGCCCACCAATCATGATCCCATTGTACAAGTGCAAGCTCTCCCTTTCCTTTCCTTGCCCTCGCTACATTTTCTGCATATAAATAACATTAAAACCAACTTATTCTGTGCTCTGAAGAAATGAAGTCCTCTACCTAAATCGTCAGTAAACTTTAATTCCTTATTTTAATGTCGTTCTTGTTTGTGTCTGTCTATGTTTCCATACTATATATATATATATTATAATGGGGTTTATTGGCAGGTCTTGCAAGAGGCACCAACAAGGTCTGGCCGTTCCAGAGTCCCAACGAGGTCTGGCGTCCGCGCGCAGGTCTCGCGCCGAAGCACTGTCGATGGAGCTGCCACTGTGTCGCTACCCACTGGGGGATTGACGCCACTCAGAAGGTCAGCCTCCGCTTTAGCCGAACACATACCCGCTCGGGGAGACTGATGATCTGACGGTCGCTCACTATCTTTGTTACAATCACCCCCGGGGACAAAGGAGCCATCCTTGGCGACTCAGGGCGATGCGACGATGAGCGGGTCGTAATAGGGCTTGAGACGCTGAACGTGAACCGTCTCGCGGCCACGGAAGCGACGATCGGTACTAGGAGTGACCGGCTCGACGATGTAATTGACGGGAGACGTTTTTTCGACGACTCGGTAGGGACCCTGGTATTTCGTCTGAAGTTTGCTTGAAAGCCCTGGAGCCGAGGACGGTGTCCGTAGCCACACAAGGGAGCCAGCAGCGTAAGTTGGCGTTTCACTACTGGCGCCGTGGCGATACTGCTGACGTCCTTGGTCTGCTGCCGTGAAAGAGCGTGCCAGTTGGCGGCACTCTTCGGCTCGCTTGGCGATTTCCGAGACTGGAACACATTCCAAGATGTCAGGGCGGTAAGGAAGGATGGTGTCAAGTAGGCAGGAAGGTTCACGCCCGTACAGCAGAAAGTATGGTGAGAAGCCGGTGGTTGACTGCGTGGTCGTATTATACGCGTACGTGACGAAAGGAAGAACTAAGTCCCAGTTCGAATGGTCACGAGATACATACATCGACAGCATGTCGCCCAGTGTACGGTTAAAACGTTCTGTCATCCCGTTGGTTTGGGGGTGGTAGGATGTAGTCTTCCTGTGAACAACGCGGCATTCAGTGAGCAGCGCCTCCACGACTTCGGACAAGAAGACTCGTCCCCGGTCGCTCAACAGCTCCCTGGGCGCTCCGTGCCGCAGAATAAAACGTCGAAGAAGGAAGGATGCGACATCGCGAGCAGTGGCAGTGGACAGAGCAGCCGCTTCCGCGTGCCGTGTCAAGTGATCAACTGCCACAATATTCCAACGATTGCCTGCGGCCGTGCTGGGAAGTGGACCGTAAATATCTATTCCAACACGGTCAAAAGGTCGTGCTGGACACAGTAGTGGCTGCAATGCTCCCGTGGGATGTTGAGGGGGACACTTACGACGCTGACACTCTGTGCACGAGCGGATGTACTTGATCACAAATGTGTACATCCCCCGCCAGTAGTAGCGCAAACGGAGCCGCTGATAGGTTTTTAGCACTCCAGCGTGGGCGCACTGTGCGTCAGCGTGGTGGTAAGAGCAAAATTCGGAACACAAATGGCCGGGAATGACGAGTAGCCACTTCCTGCCTTCAGATGAATAGTTCCGGCGGTAGAGCAGGTCGTCACGTATGGCGCAGTGTGAAGCCTGGCGGCGCGTTGCCCGGGATGCTGGAACTGTTGATGGACTCGACAGGTATTGCAAGACTGCGGCAATCCACGGATCCTTCCGCTGTTCTGAGGCCATATCTTGTATAGTTAGTGACGCCACCGCGCAGTCTGTTGTGGACAAGCAACCAGTGTCGGACACGACGGGTGACCGAGACAGAGCATCGGCATCACTGTGTTTGCGTCCGGACCGGTATATGACTCGGATGTCGTACTCTTGAAGTCGAAGAGCCCAACGTCCGAGTCTACCGGAAGGGTCTTTCAGTGAGGACAGCCAGCATAGAGCGTGGTGATCCGTGACAACGTTGAATGGACGACCGTAAAGATAGGGACGAAATTTGGCGATAGCCCAAACAATAGCCAAATATTCCTTCTCGGTGACGGAATAGTTCCGCTCCGCCTTAGTCAGGGTGCGACTGGCGTATGCAACAACGTATTCATGGAAGCCTGCTTTACGCTGAGCGATGACGGCACCTAGACCGACACCACTGGCGTCAGTGTGAACTTCAGTAGGTGCAAGCGGATCAAAATGGCGTAGTATGGGTGGCGACGTCAGCAGGCTTCGCATAGCCACAAATGCCTTTTCACAAGCAGGAGACCAGTCGGTAATTTCTGCGCTTCCGTTGAGGAGCTGTGTCAAAGGGGCGATAATGGTGGCAAAGTTTCGAACAAATCGCCGAAAATAGGAGCAGAGGCCAACAAAGCTTCGAAGGTCTTTCAGAGTGGTCGGTTTTGGAAACTCTGCCACTGCACGAAGCTTTTCCGGGTCCGGAAGTATGCCGTCTTTAGAAACAACGTGGCCCAAGATTGTTAGCCTCTGAGCAGCAAAGCGGCACTTTTTCAAGTTTAGGTGCAAGCCAGCCGAAGCAAGGCACGTCAACACTTGTTCAAGACGCTCAAGGTGCGTGTGGAAATCTGGCGAAAACACGACAATGTCATCGAGATAACACAGACATGTTTTCCACTTGAGGCCCCGTAAAACATTGTCCATCATTCGCTCGAAGGTAGCCGGCGCATTACAAAGCCCGAAAGGCATCAAATTGAATTCGTAAAGCCCATCGGGCGTAATGAACGCCGTTTTTGAGCGATCGGCATCGGCCATGGGCACTTGCCAGTAGCCTGACCGCAAATCTAGTGAGGAGAAGAATTCGGCCCCCTGTAAGCAGTCAAGAGCATCGTCGATACGAGGTAGCGGGTAGACGTCCTTGCGTGTAATCTTGTTCAGGCGATGGTAATCTACGCAGAACCGGATCGACCCGTCTTTCTTAGTTACCAGTACCACGGGGGAGGCCCACGGGCTGGTAGAGGGCCGAATTACGTTGCGCGCAAGCATATCTGCCACTTGCTCGTCGATTACGTGGCGCTCCGCAGGTGACACGCGATATGGCCGCTGCCGTAGTGGCGCGTGGGAGCCGGTGTCAATTTCGTGGGCGACATTCGACGTGCGTCCCAAGGTGGCTTGCTGGCAATCGAACGATTCCCGAAAACATTGTAGAAGGTTGATGAGCTCGTCGCGTTGGGCCGAGGAGAGGTCTTTGTTGATAGACTGTAGGAACACGTCTGGACTTGCCGTACACTCGGGACTAAGTGCTATCACAGGGAAGAACGACGGTTCGTCGGGCACGGCCTCCACATGCGAGGAATCAACAGCTTCCACGAATCCCAGACATTCCCCGTGGAACAGTGTTGTCGGGCAAGAGGATGCTTTGCAGACCGCCATTAAGGTTGAACCAGAGCGAACATCGAGGACTGCGGAGGGTAAGGGGAGCAACTTGCGACAAAGAAATAAACTCGACGATGTGAAAATCACGGTTGTGTCCGCAGCGACATTGCAAGAAACAGGAACAATCACGGAGCAGCTCGGGGGAATATCGGTATCTTCGGAAACCAGCAACTTGATCGACAGTTCGTTCTGCGGCGGCTCCCACAACGGTAGAAGTTCAACTTGCGCACGAGCGCAATCGATTATGGCGTGATGACGGGATAGAAAGTCCCACCCAAGAATGAGATCGTGAGAACATGACGGGAGCACAACGAACTCGATGACGTAAGTGATGCCTTGGATGAGGACACGAGCGGTGCACGTGGCTAGCGGCTTAACGTCTTGCGCACTTGCAGTCCGAAGAGTAAGTCCACCGAGAGGTGTTGTGACTTTACGCAACGAGCGGCAGATACGTTCACTTAACACTGACACTGCGGCTCCCGTATCAACAAGCGCGAGTGCGGCGACACCTTCCACAATAACATCTATAACGTTAGCGGGTGAGATAAGAGGACTTCGGCATTTTGACGTTCGTGCAGTTCTTGCCTCAGGAACTGCAGCCGTCAGTTTCCCTCGGCAACCGGATTTTGTCGGGGGCGCATGGGCGACACGGAGCGGCGACGCGGGAAAGAAGGGCGACGGCTCGAGAATGGTGGTGGCTCACTAGTACAGGAACTCAGTGTCGGTCCTGAATCACCGGGGGCGAAATACGGCTGAGATCCGTAGGCCGATACAGGGTGGACATCACGATCAATTGGTGGCCGCCGACGGCACATCCGCGCCACGTGCCCGGGCATGCAGCATGCGTAACAGATCGGGCGGTTGTCCGGTGTGCGTCAAGGATTGAGCTGTTGAGGTGCCGGTCGAGAATACCGTGTCGCCCGCTGGGGTGCCGTGTACTGATACGCCTGAAAGGCGCCTGGCTCCAGTTGTCGTACGACTGACGCGTAATTCATCGCAGCCGGTGAAGCGAGAGGCGCAGCCATGGGTACCGTTAGGGTCGATGCTACTGGGGAAGCGAGAGGCGCTGCGGCGGAAGTTGAAAAGGGCGGTGCCACTGATGACGCTAAGTGTGAGGTCAAGGGTGAAGTCACGGATACAGGCACATGTGGCGGTTGGCAGGCTGAGGGAAGTGCCTCGGCGACCTGTTCTTGAATAACTCGCCGCACAGTCGGGGGCAGCGGAAAGGCAGGCTCTCGAGCGCTAGGAAGCAGGGCCAGCTGCCGCGAAACTTCTGCACGCACGAACGATTCGATGTGCGGCAGAAGAGGAGAAAGGTCAGAAGGTACGGCCAATGACGACAGTGACCCTCGTAAAACGTCTTCGTTAGCCATTGTGCGTTGTCGAGTAACAACACGCTGTTTACGCAGCTCGTCATAGCTGAGGCACCAATTGAGGACTTCGTCAACAGTCTGCAGGTTCTTGCCCAGGAGCATCTGAAATGCATAATCCTCGATGCCCTTGAGGATGTGCCTGATCTTGTCGGACTGAGGCATCGCAGCATCCACCCGCTTGCAGAGGTCTACGACGTCCTCAATGTAACTTGTGTAACCCTCGTCGTCTCGCTGTGCTCGCACGCGAAGCCGCTGTTCAGCGAGAAGCTTGCGTACAGCCGGGCGACCGAACGCCTTAATGAACTCGGTCGTGAATTCAGGCCAGGTTTTCATGCGCGGTTTGTGGTTATGAAACCACGTGTTGGCGAGCTCGGTCAGGGAAAACTCGACGTTGTTCAGCTTCATCCCGTCGTCCCATCGGTTGTAGGCGCTCACCCTTTCGTAGCCAGACAGCCAATCCTCGGCATCGGCGTCGTCCTTGCCATTGAAAAAGGCGGGGTCGCGTTGGCGAAGAGACCCGGAGCACACGATGGGTGCCTGCTGGGGCGACGCCATTTTGTCGTCGATTTCTCGATGCAGGGGCGGGAGCACTCGCTTGCTTCGTAGTTCCAGGCTGGGGATCGTGTGAAGACTAGGACCTCCACCAAAATATAATGGGGTTTATTGGCAGGTCTTGCAAGAGGCACCAACAAGGTCTGGCCGTTCCAGAGTCCAAACGAGGTCTGGCGTCCGCGCGCAGGTCTCGCGCCGAAGCACTGTCGATGGAGCTGCTACTGTGTCGCTACCCACTGGGGGATTGACGCCACTCAGAAGGTCAGCCTCCGCTTTAGCCGAACACATACCCGCTCGGGGAGACTGATGCTCTGACGGTCGCTCACTATCTTTGTTACAATATATATATATATATATATATATATATATATATATATATATATATATTGTATTATAATGCACGAATGATTTCAGACTCCCCGTATTTTCACGACCTTTCACATTCTATTTCCTTTGCACAGCAGATTCGCGCGGGGTTGAGAAAAGGTCACCTTTCAGAAAAATGTTGTAATAAGTGACTTACTTAGAATACGTTATAAATTGCGTACGTTACCTAATCCACAAGTAAATTCCCCAGAGCAAAGTCTGTGGGTTAAGAACAATAGGGTTAAGTGGGTGCGTGCACACTCGCCAGCAGTGGCGAATCGGCGCGACGTTATTAACAAAAACGCGCAAATCAGCTTCAGGAACGATAAATCTAGTGAGGTAGACGGAGGTGATCTTAAAGGGAAGCGGTGGTTAAAGGGAAGGCGCGGTTGTTTGACCTTGTTGCGACCGGGCGGGGGCACCCGATCCGATCTCCGAGGCCTCCGACATACGAGTGGTAGCGCGTACGATGCGAGCGGCCAGCCGCTGTTGCAGCCGTGAAGAAGTCCAGAAGCAGTAGGCTAACGTAACTGATTACTTCATAGCGAAAGGTGAGCCGAAGCCAAAAAAATATACAATGCCCCGACGGCCGAGGTTACAATAAAGGACTCGAGCAGAGCGACCGCATAGATTCGCTGCTCAGACAGGAATGAATTCAGCGTTTGGGCTGCTTCTATTTATACCCAAAAGCAGCAACGGTCAAAGCGCCAAAAGTAGCAACATGCCACGAATGTCACAGACACACCCAACGCTCTTTCCACAGTTCGTGAGCCTTCGATGGCTTCGGCGCACGTGGAGTCCGAGAGAGGGGAGAGAGTGTCCTTGAAACGTGCCTGGGCGCGCTATCGAATGTTGATCGCGCCGATAGCGAAGCGTCTGAGCCGGGCATGTCGAGGCGTGACTCACCGACGTGCTGGCACCTGACGGCTGTGGGGCGCACGTCCGTGAAGAATGCCTGGGTGTGCCGCGCGGCATCTGGGCGTGCCGCTGGCAACCGCCGGAGGCGCGTTGCAACGCGAGGTGTCTGGCCCGGCATGTCGAGCCACGAAAGTATGATTCACCGATACGCGGGCGCCTGACGGCTGTGGCCCATGTGGTGGCTTCGCACGTGGTGGCTTCGCACGTGGAGGCTTCGCACGTGGAGGCTTCGCACGTAGAGGCTGATGCGGGAAAAGACGGCGGCATTGGCCGATTCGTAACAGCTTCTCCGCCGGGGGTCCGAGATCCCGATGGATAAGGGTCTTCAACCGTTGTCCGGAGGGATGCTTTCGCAGTGATGTGCTCAGCAGACGCTCGACTCCAGGCCTGCGCTGTACGACACTGTGCTGGAGCTTCACAGGGCCGATCACTGGACGAGTAGTGGCTCCCCAAGAACGTGTCTGGCTTGGTCAGCCAAGCAACAGAACAACACAGCAAGACACAACCGCATCGCCGGCAAGTGCGAGGACAAATTCACACTGAAGATCTACCAGGCTTTTAGTTGCGATAAAATACGCTAATAACTATCTACTCTAGTTATATTTTAGCCCAGCAGTACTTTAGGCAAGTGCACAAACTTGAAATCTGACATTTAGCGTGATTGGAAATGTCCCACACACCAAAAAACGTAATCGTAAAGGGCGAAACCTGCTTCAGGAAAAACAATGAAATTGAGGTAAGTCAGGCGTGTACAGGCCACTTCTCGCGCAGAGAGCTGCGAATTGAGCTCTCTTCATTGCCCCGAGCTTTCCCCCTTCTGTACCGCACTTTGGGTGCAGCCGTTCTCTCAACGCTGCTGCGACCGCGTGATATGACGCCGGTCGTCTTGTACGACACAGGTCGAGCGCGCGGAGGAGCGAGAGGGATTTTCCACCGTTCATACGTTAGGCGCGCACTGCTTCTAGGCGGCGTTCCCTTGGCGCTATGCGAGCTCACTGCTTTATCCCTGGGCGTGCCTGCACTGAAACACGTGCCGCAAATACGCGCAGAAGTTTTCCCTCTCTCCTCGTTGCTCACCTTTTAGCGAACGCGTTCGGCAAGCGAACATCGGAACGCGTTTATATTCTCTTCTCTAGGCTGGTCGGTTCCCGACTTCGGCTCAGCCACAGGCGACACCGGAACCTCAACTAGCTCAGCCGATGTCGGCCTATCACAGGGGGCATCAGCTGGGAGTGAAACGGGCACGACGAGCTCTTTAGACACGTTGTAGTTCCCAACAGTCACTACCTCGTCGTCCCTCGCGCTTTCAGCGACAGCCTCGGCACGCGAAGACCGAAGTGTGTTCCCGTTCTCTTTTCTCCCTGCCAGGACTACACTACAATCAAGCTGCCCTGTTTCAAAAGACGGCTCAGCCACCCCAGACAGCTGAATCTCTACGAGCTCGGCTGGCCATTCCTCGAGGTCAGCTACCTGAGCTGGTGGCAGGACGGAATCGGCTTGATTAGTGGCGAGATCGTCATGACTCCCAACTGAATCCTGCAAACCGTTTGCTGCCTCGACTGCAGGCTTTCCCACCACGTCGCTCTCTTCTGGACTACCGTCCGAAGGAACAACCTCCGTTTCAGCGGACCCGTGTTGCCTTTCGGTAGCCTCATGGTTTTCGCACTCCCGCGGAATACTGTTAGCCCACGAACTGCGCGCGTTCGGTCCGACAGCCGTTTTCAAGGCCTCCCGTGATGTAGCGCACTTCGAACATGGCGACGAAACATCTCCGCTCACCGTAGGGGCCTCACACACAGCGTACTTATGCTGGCCTCTGTCGTGAGCCTCCGGAAATGCCCAATCATCGCTTTCTGTTTGAGTTTCGCCATTCCTCACAGAGGTGGCGACAATAACGTTACATGAGCTCTTCGCAGCGAGCCCAGCTGGTTCTTTCCTCGGCAGTTTCTCAAAATTGTACCCCTTTTCGCTTAACAGCTGATCCGAACTGTTCGAGAATAGGTACCTGTACTCCGGAAGAAGTTGTGGGGATACTGCTGCCTGCGTCACAAGTTCACCAAACGGACCTCCGATGCTGACCTTAGCAATCGGCTGGCGCACGTTTCGTGCACCTACGGCTGGCTTCACCCAAACACAAGGCCCTTTAGCTGATCCGGTTCAACGTACGAAGGGTTAACCATGTCTACCGTCGCCGCGGAGTCGCGAAGAACTCGGCACGGTTTACCATTGATGACTAGCTCACGTGCGTACGGCTCTAGAAACTGCCTGCTGTCCTCCCTGTGATCTAGCACGTGAAAGACGAGTTTTCCTTTCTTACAACTGCCAGCGAAATGTCCCGTCTCGCCGCAGTTTTAACACGCAGCCTGTCTGCGCGCTTCAAAAGCTTTCTTTCTGCGCTGCTCCTCAGTGTCTGCTGCTCTCTTTTCGTTATCGTGGACAGTTTTTCTATCCCCGACAACGACTTTGCTTGCTCCACCGTCTACCTGCGGAGCTGTGCCTTCCGGCCCTGACATATCAGGTCTCAGCCTGAACTCTTTTTGGCCGTCTTTCGGCCCCTGCGCACGTCAACGTGCGACGAACTCATCGGCTATTTGAGCTGCCTGATCCACAGTACTTACCCATGGCCTATCTTGCACCCAGAGTCTCAGGTTCTCCGGTAGTCGGCGGTAAAACTGCTCAAGACCGAAGCACTCAACTACCTTGTCGTGCTTTCCGAAAGCCTTTGCCTCTTTGAGCCACTCTTCCGTATTTGCCCTCAGCTTGTAGGCGAACTCCGAGTACGACTCGCCCCTAGCTTTCTCGGCTTCACGGAACTTCTGGCGAAACACCTCTGCTGACAGCCTGTACTTACGCAGGAGGCTCGACTTGACTTTCTGGTAGTGCTCCGCCTCCTCCTTTGGCAAGCGGGCCATAACGTCGGATGCCTCACCTGGCAAAAGCGTAAGCAGCTCTTTCGGCCATGAGCCTCAGCTAAACTGGGCCGTCTCACACGTACGCTCGAAGTTGACCAAAAAAAGACCGATGTCTTCTCCTACCTTGTAGGGTCGCATTAGGTCACACATTCGTAGCGTAGGTCGCTCAGTCGCCGCAGACTGCACGCTGCTGCCACTCTGACGTCTAGGTCGAGACCCCTCGACGTCTAGACGCTTCATTTCCAGCTCATGCTGTCGCTCCTGTTCTCGCCTTCTATCCTCGCGTTCCTCTTTCTGCCTCTCGAGCTCCTCCCGCTGGCGCTCAGCCGCTGCAGACTGAAGTTTAGCGGTCTCCCTGCCATTATGAGCTCAATGCATTCCGACAACTCGTCATCGTCATCCCCAACAGCGAGTATAGCCTGTATCAGCTCTGGCTTTCTCAGCGCGTCCGTAACATCCAAGCGCAACTCTTTTCCAAGTTCAAACAACTGCGGTTTTTTCAACGCCTTCAAATTCATGGCCAGTCTAGAGTACTGCTTTCCGACTGCTCCAAAAAATGTTTTGCGCGAATAACCCACGCGAAAAAAACACACACCATACCAGCTATCCTCACAAGCCTGGTAAAACTCAGTGAAGAAAAGTCCCGCACTCACCCGTGACCACCGTGAATTCTCCGAAGTCCGAAGCCGCCTTGACGTCCGTAGTGTTGGGTCTCGCACCGCTGGCTCCAGGTGTTACGAAGTTGTCATCCGACCGCTGCCAACCAGTGTTGCAACCGGGAAGGCCGACTGCAGCCGATAAGACGTTCAGAGTTGATAGGCCAAACGTAACTGTTTACTTCATAGCGAGAGGCGAGCCGAAGCCAAAAAAACATACAATGCCCCGAAAGGCGAGATTACAATACAGGACTCGAGCAGAGCGACCGCATGGATTCGCTGCTCAGACAGGAATGAATTCAGCGTTTGGGCTGCTTCTATTTATACCCAAAAGCAGCAACGGTCAAAGCGCCAAAAGTAGTAACATGCCACGAATGTCACAGACACACCCAACGCTCTTTCCACAGTTCGTGAGCCTTCGATGGCTTCGGCGCACGTGGAGTCCGAAAGAGGGGAGAGAGTGTCCTTGAAACGTGCCTGGGCGCGCTATCGAATGTTGATCGCGCCGATAGCGAAGCGGCTGAGCCGGGCATGTCGGGGCGTGACTCACCGACGTGCTGGCACCTCACGGCTGTGGGACGCACGTCCGTGAAGAATGCCTGGGCGTGCCGCTGGCATCTGGGCGTGCCGCTGGCAACCGCCGGAGGCGCGTTGCAACGCGAGGTGTCTGGCCCGGCATGTCGAGCCACGAAAGTATGATTCACCGATACGCGGGCGCCTGACGGCTGTGGCGCACGTGGTGGCTTCGCACGTGGTGGCTTTGCACGTAGAGGCTGATGCGGGAAAGTTGGCGGCGTTGGCCGATTTGTAACAACCTCTAGATCTCGAGGGCAGAACTTCTGACCCTGGAAAGACAGCCCGAGGTAGAGTGGTGTAGCTTTTGCTGCAATAAACTCTGTATACCACGGAGATTTTGGTGAACGCCGTAATATACGGAAGATGCAAATTGCGACATAAAAAATTCCCCGCATTTCCCCGAGGGGAAGAATGTGAAATTGCGAATGCACGAGTTGAATTTGCGCGGTTCGGTAATGTTCGCGAAAGAGAGATCACACACACACACAACTACAAAGAAAGAAAGATGCATTTATTCACAGACACCTATTTGTGTTGTCGTTGTACTTGATTGCTAGAGCGGATCTCAGCTTTGAAATTTTGTGTCAGTACTCCTTTAAGCGGTTGCATTAGCCCTTCTCACGCCCGATTCTTGTCCAATCCCCCAAGTGGGTATGTGCCATGTCAGCGGCCAGGCAGCGCGCGCCCATCTCCCCCCGTTGCCAAGGAAGACGAGGAAATTCCTGGCCAATCCCCCACGTGGGTATGTGCCATGTCAGCGGGCAGGCAGCGCGCGCCCATCTCCCCCCGTTGCCAAGGAAGACGAGGAGCGCGCACACCCGCAGCTGTTGCTATGCGGACGGCGGCGGACGCTTCAGGCTCGCTTAAGAAGTGCATTCGCACTTAAAATATGATAGGTCTTACGGCTTCAAAGGACATTTAAGTGAATTCATGTTCGGTTTGTGTTTTCAATGCATATGCAGCCTCTAACAAACGTACCCCCACCCCGTTTATCTCTCAGGTGAAGCGAATAATTTCAGTATAAATCCTGAAAGAAGAAAAATACCACCATGTGGCGTTGGCGTCGGCTGCAATAACTACAGCACTAACGCAAAATTATGCGAACACTCCTTGGTGTCATCGGAAAATGTCGGAGATTTTTAAAGTTAAGTAAACGCTCTTGAGGGTTATGTCATGCGGAAGTTTACTACTATGGTCGACAAGCATGTGTGACGGAATGTAGTGCCTGCGCAGTTTAATTTTAGGGAGCTGCTCCAACCGGTTCTGCTTCGTGGCGACATCAGTGTTTTCCGACATCATTTTTGGTAGACCATTACGTAACTGTAAGAATTGCTCTGACACGCTATGTCAGGTTTCGCGGCAGAAATTTGACTCATAAGCCGGCCAACACCCCTAAAGTTGACCACGTATAGTACCACTCTGTGCCGAAGACCAATCGGAGGTGCACACAGCGTCTGAACAATCTCCGCCTCATCACAGATGCTCATCTGGGCGGCGTTTGTACCGCACCTTCTGTCTTGATAAGGGCCTTCTTCTCATTTTATTGTTTGTAGCTAGACATTTTTTCGCAGTGTTGCACTTAAAAAATTCTCATTCCGCAACTAGCAGCGGCTAAACTAAACCCTTGAGTGATCAGTATGAATATCCGTGTGCCGGCAGAAGACTGTGCAGTTCTCATGCCGACTGATGCCACCGCTGAGGAGAACGCTCCACGGTATAGTTCAAAGTCGACCGACTACGTATCGCGTTGGCGCAAGGGGGGGGGGGTAACTAGGTATTCGGACCCGATGTTTTGTGAAAAATATTGTTCATAACTTCGTTTCTAAATCCTTCCATTTTAGCAATTGCAGGGCTTGCTACTTCAATTCGAGTGATTGCAATGCGACAACAAAACAAATTGCATTGTCTAGAGAGCGGCCCGACGGCACTTTAGCTCAGCGCTGCAGCCATGGCTAGAGTACCGTTCGATAGCGTTCGCGTTTTTAAGGCTATACTGGCACAGGGTAGAGTGTCTTCTGAAGTTATCTAGGCTATTCTGCCGATTATGATGTATATATCTCTATACAGTGGAGGGTGCGGTCAAGATTCACATAAGCGTGCGAAAAAAATACCAGTGCCACCTTATGTCAAATTCCTTTTCTTTGGTATCGCACTTCAGCGCGAATACACACGGGTGAAAAAAATTAGACACACAAGCGCTGTGTGTCTTTCTTTTTTACCATCCGATCGTGTTTTTGCTGCTATAAGATATGAACTTGTACCAACTCGTTCAATTAGGCTAGGTTTTTCTGTAAGTTACACGTTATAAGTTATAAATTATACTGTTTTTCTGTAAGTTATACACAAGAGAATTACCGGCTAAAACTTGAATGTTCGAAAAAGGTTTGTGTGTTGAAATGAGACAGGGCTGCTTGCTTTGTGAAAAGCCAGAAGCCGTAAAGCAAGCGTTCATAGACCGGTTAGATGAGGTGTTGCTTTGGGAAGTTTTGCCGATAACACTAAAAACGGCATCAGTAATCTTTCTCGCCCGTATAGGATTTGGAAATCTCCAATTGCAGATATTCATAACGATATTGATGTAAAACCGAGCATAGAGTTCTGCTGAAGTTTGGGAGGCATTGTAGAAGTGTATCAAGCACAGCCTTGCCCACCGGAGTGTTGAAAGAGTCGGCAAGTGTTGCAAGGAATTGGCCTTTTCAACAATGACGGACGCGCAAGGGACGTCCCGGTGTTTTTTCGCAATTTTTTATTGTGTATTTGTTTTTGCGAATTGTATGCCAAATCATGCCAAAAAGAAAAAACGCCATTGTGATGTAGTGGCAACACTGTTACCCACCTGAATTAAAATGCCCTGGTTTGTATCCGGTACATGCTGACCTTATTTTTGCACTTAGGCTGAATTATAATTTTTCTTGCTCAGTTTACTTTTTGGTCTTTAAGAAATTTCTTTCTATTTGTTACCTCGCAGTTAGGTTAGTCTAAGTCACTTTTCGTTACGTTAGTCAGAGCTAACCAGCGCCAGACGTTGAATTTTTATAAAACGCCAATGAACGTAGCTTTAGGGGACTGCTTCTAGTACGTTCGGACGGATTTATAGACAGGCAAAAAATAAGGTAAAGCAATAAATAAAGCTGGGTCAAAATGAAGCAATAAAGCTCGGTGAAAATTTTTAGTAGTTACAAAGACAATAATAACCATTAGATTACATCAAAGCTACAGCACTTCGTTAATTCCTGGAACGGTTGGTTTTAAAATCAAAGGAGGTTCAGTCATCAGCTTCGCCTCAGTATGACTACGCTTTAGTACCGGAAAGTCTATCAGCTCTAACACATTCCCTTGTGACAGTCCACCACATGGAAACCAAACACAACGACATGTAAATGAAACACAAAGACTAAGGCAACACCTAATTTTGCGCAGGTCATATTCCTACCCTATTCTTTATTGTCATTTGAAGCTAACGGTGATAGGCTATGCAATGCAAGATTGGCTTAAGAAAATCCTAGTATATACGCGAGCTGCATTAAAGCTGCAACTAGTAGTGGCCTAATTGAAATTAAGGCGCGTTATCTCCGCCATTTTTGAGCAAAACTAGCCAGTGTGCAGCTGTCTTTAAAAGGTTAAATTTTGTTTTCACAGTGTTCTAAATCAGTAGAGACAGTTTACCTGCATGGCAACGAGGCCACTGTATTGCTTACATTTGTTTGCAAGAAAGACCACGTACTGAAGGCCTCACTACAAACGAGGGAAGAAGCTCATACATTAGACTTCAGAAACCCCACCGAAGAACCTGTAACAGCCTGGAATGTCGGCTGCTGAAGGAGGTGAGAAAGCAGCTGGTTTGCAGTTTCAAGACAACACTGTTTATTTTCCAAAGATGCGTGCGGCGAAAGCTTTCCCCGACGAGGGAAAGAAGGGGAATCCCCGCGTCCTTCAAAAGAGAGAGGAAAAAGGCCCCCGAGCGAGCAGACGACAATGGCGCAAGGACTACTGCCAGGAGTCGGCCGGGCCACAAGTTAAGCGCTCTCCCCGAAAGGCCACCGCTAAAGAGCGCGGGAATGACCCTACGCCGGCGGTGGCGTCACCAATACAGTCCAACTCGGCTATAACGAACCCGGATAGAGCGAATTATGCTATATATCGAACAAAAATATTTCAGTTACAGAAATACATGGGGAAAATATTCCTTATAACGAAGTTCACATCCTATATATCGAACTCTGCGCGCCTAGAATGGCTGCCGAAATGCATGGTCTCGAACCGGCGATTGAGATGTGCATTCGCCACGACCACAGAGCAAGAGCCGCGACTGAGACATTGCGCCTCGCAAGGAGTGACATGATGCCCGACACTTTCCGTAACTGTTTCCGACGCGCGGGACTCACGATGGAACCCGCAAATTCCGCGAGTCCGGACCAAGACAGCAGCATCGGTGAACTGTGCAAAGAGCTCGCCAGCGTTCCCGATGAAGTCGCGAGTGAAAGCCGTCCGACGCTTACATAGAAGCGCTTTCGGCGGTCGATGTGCTCCTCCAATGCTTTTTTAGATTTTGGATGACGCGGACTCGAACTGGTACTAACAATTTTTCATGAAGAGAATGATATGCTAGTTCAATCCGCCAAAATGAAAGTGAAAGCAAAAATCACCGCTTTTTTGCAAAGTAGGCAACTAAGGCGGAAAGTAGCTTTATTATTTGCAATAAATGGATTATGTTGTGCATGGTAATGGCTAATTTACTGTGTTCGTTTGTGCATGCGGGGATGGCGGAGTTGGGAGGGGGGGGTGGCTCCCGCGGATTGCGAACTCGTAAAATAGGTTCGTTACAAGCGGGTTCGGCTATATCGAACTATTGGATATATCGAACTAATCGCAGTGCATATTGCAAGCGGCAGACTGGAGAGAAAGAAATGCGCGCGGGTGCCGAGCGGCTTCCGCTACAAACCACCCACTTTTTTGCTTAAGATCATGGAGCTTCGCGACCACTACACCGCCTGTCACCGCCCGTCCGCGGCATCTACGAGGTGCGCGCTGCGTGGCTGATAGGAGCCCATGCAGTGTTTTGTTGTTTTTTTTTTGCTTCTTTGTGTCTTTTTGGGCCCTGAACAACTTGTTATGGTCACGTCTGTAAGCAAATTGCACGTTTAGGAGACTTCAAAACACAGCTGGGGGTGGTAGAATTCTCGAACGCAAAAGAAACTTTCGGGGGACCAGGTTCTGCGTTCATCTGGCTGGTCTTATGGTCGGGGATGAACGGCCACCAGCATATAACCACGGTCACCTCCGAACACGTCAGGTACAAGTAAATTTTACTGTCGGCTCGTTTATACCTGATACCGGCACATTTTCATTTCGTGTTCAAGACCGGGCAACAAATGCGGCTTCGTTTCGAATATATACGTCGTAGAAAAATGTCTCGGGAATGTAATTGCCCAATACCTGACAACCGCTTGTGCTTTGTTAAGGGAATACAAGCCACGCAAAAATGTTAAGCATAATGTGAGGCTCTGCGTCATTAATCATCTGCACATTAACACCGTATAGAAAGAACCATGGAAAGGTAACAAAACCACAGAAAGGTAATAAAACTATGGTCTGAAAGTCGGAAAGAAAAAGAATAGGTCATGCCGGAATAAACAACCCAGTTCAGCTTCGGAAATGCTAAAGGCGTTCGTGTAAATTTAAACCCGGTATGACTCACCAAAACCAGCTAGATGCGAAATGCTCTGCTATTTCTCAAGAAATGGGAGGTGGAGGAAGGGGAACGCATAACTATCGTTGTATCCGAATGAAGAAAGACATCAAGGAACTAACGTTTTAGTGACCACACACACACAAGCTGCGCGTTCACTGTCCTTTCGTTTTGAGACTTCACATAAAAGCCTGTCACTCAGCGGACGCATTTTTTGAAGCACAGAAGAGGTAGTTCAAAAACCAGAAAACGTGTCGTTAGAAGAGTGGTATCTGCTAAGGCGCTCCGCTTTTAGTTGGCGGTAGTTTCTGCAGACTCCCTGTGTCATATGATGATGTTTCGAAGAAGCTATTAGTCGCGGACGCAGCTAAGACCAGTAGCGCACGCGGCTATAAGCCCGTCGCCGCGGTGCTCGCGGAGGATACAGGCATGTATCAGATGATGAATGTGTTCGGCGCTAACCTCGCGACGAGACGTCCTAGCAATGAATTCCTTGTCGTGTGCGGATCCCTGACTATAACTTTGTATTAGCCAACGTACATCTTTTGGCCAAATTTAGGCCACATTGGATTGTGCAAGCTGTGATCAATGTCCGAGTTATGATATTGGCAAGCGTAACAGACATGCTGCCTGGTATGAGTGCCCCGCCTAGCGTGCACAGGCACAGAAAAACGATTTAGGTTATAGTGTATAGCTTTAGCATGACCATATGGCTTAGTTGGCCGGATTGCATATAGCATATAGCATGACCATAGGCATAGTGCATAGCCGTAGCATGGCCGTATCGAAAGAACACTACACCAATAGCGCGATGGTGAGCTCCTTTCTTTTTTTGCTCAGTTTTTGCCTCCGCTACCGCTGGCATGCTCGGCCGGACCCGAAATCTGTGATCTTCAAAATTTTTTCGACAGCGTTTTCTGCACGTGGACAACTGGGCTTGCACGGGCCTGCATGCCCATATCTACATCCCTGTAGATAGTCCTGGCCTTTTTATCACCCCGTCAGCTGCTGGTCTGCTTGCCCCTATCCCCGGTGACGTTACCCTCCAATCATCGACGGCTCCGGCATGGTGACTTCCCCATCAGGGCATATGAACGCGCCATCGACGGCTACCTTCTCTATTGGCTAAGAATAAAGCAGCGCTAGCGTCATGCTGAGCCAGTTTCTGCTTCCTGGGCAGATAGGTTATCTGAACGACTCCGCATGCTTTCGTTCCGATAATTGTTTTCTGCTATTTCATACCCACACGATGGCATATCTGCTCATGATTGGGAGAAGTCATGCTGTGACGTAGTTTACTGCGTCAGGAACCTTCTTTGGTGTGGGGATGTGGAACCTAACCCAGGGTTCTTAGCAAAATAAGGGCAAGGACGGTCCAGCGCTTGACACTAAGTTGAGAACTCATCCATTGCTGAGGAAACGGTTGCCTCAGATGCCAATGTTCTTGACTTCTCGACCATGCCTCAAATGCATGCCGAAGTCATTATGGGTCAGCAACGCATATCGAAATAAATAACCGAAATCAAGAAGTTTCATCAGCGATCAAGTCAAGGTTTGACACCCTAGATGCATGCATCTCCGTATTGGAATCGATTCCCCCCACCCTTCCCACGGCCGCGCCAAATGAAAAAGTGAAAGTGATCTTCAGCAACTATAAATCAAGATCAACCAACGTTTTTCAAACAACCATTTGCTAAAAAATCGTTCCCGTGTTCATAGCTTGGTAGTGCATGGCTTTTCTGATGCACATGATGGAGTACACGACGTTTTGTTGTGGAGAATTTCCGCGTGGTTTAGGGAAGAGCTTGAATTCGAATGCGCGCGTAGTAAAATCTGCCACAGCGTATGCCGGAAGCATGCCCATTACCCGTGCACGCTTACAATAAAAGCCCTTGACTTCCGCGTAAGAACAAATGTCGTTCAAAACAGTCACAAACTTCAATATTCTGATTAGTGTATTTCTGAAGAACTTTCGACAAGGATACGCTCAATCCGAAAAAAAATTGGGAACAGATAAGCCCTTGCGAGATAATGGCCCGATCTTATGCTTAAGCTTCAATCAGACATATATTCATAAAGTTGGGTGCAGCTTGACTATAATACTGACACGCTCGTCATGGATTCCTCTCCCCTTTACCGGCGCATCCCACACCATTACTGTAACGGCCTGAATCTCAAGTAACATACATGAGCCCTCGCGAATGAGGAACGGTAATGCCAAAAGCAAAATTAAGAGGTTTCCTAACTTCCTTTCATTTGTTTCCGCCCATTCAGCCCATATTGTTGGGATAACTGAGTTATGGCAACACCATAACGTTTGTGGCAGCGAAGTAACTCTATCGGGTTTCACTGTTATTATAATTGATCGGTGACATGGAAGGGGGGGAGGTGTGTCAATTTCGCAGTCTGATTTTAAATTTTCTGTACTCCCTAGCCCGCCTGATAGCGAATCATTGAGGTGCAAGGTCTTTTACAGCAAATCTGTATACCTCTACTCTCCTACCCCCCCACGGTTTCACCTCCGTCAGCAAAAACGCCAAGGCCTAAGACGCCGACAACATGCACGGGTCAGGATAACAAGGCATACAGCATATAGCTCTGAGTTCGTTTAAGGAGACCATAAAACAAGAATCAAGATCGAATTATCAATGATAAAGCGCCTGTGAACTATAGGACACCCGTCCATGTGTTCCTCGTAAAGATTTTGCTTGCCGACTATGTTTGAAGGCTAAGCAGGACTAGTGGCACTAATTAGAGCAGTTCTCGCCCAACATGCCGAGTGCGTGCCTTCAATCATATTGATGATCCCTGTTTCATGAGGGTCCCATATGAGACTAGCATATTCATAGGCAGTAAATTGGGCGTATTTCGAAGTGAGCTTAAGCTCACTCCGCAAAAAAAGGAGTTGAATTCCTGCTGCCCAACGGATGGTTTCAGCATGTTCTTTCCAAGTAACGTCATTAAAAATATTTACTCCTAATATTGAAAACTCTGAACTGCGGCAAGTGTAAAAGAATCCACGGTATAGTTGCAATCAACATGTTTTACTTAGGTGTGACGCAAAATAAACAAGTTTTACAAATACTTATTTTTGTTTTTGAAATTTTGCACCACTTCTGTAAAACGTTAAGAGAGTCAATATGAATTTTCGAATCGTGCTCATTGTTCATTTCTTTATGAAGCGGCAATTGTCCTCCAAGAGTCGCACTTTCATGTCTTCTTTGATAATTTGCGCAATATCATCTCTATCAAAAAGATAAACCTGGTACGTACACCGATCCTTGTGCAATACCCGATGTAAGGGCTCATAATTCCAATTTCAATTTGTTTTTTCTACATACTGAATTTGCCTGTTAGGTCTGCACTAATCCGTTGAATTGTATATCGTAGCTTACACCGAAATGAACCAACTTATCAATTAGTTGGGAATGAGGGACTCAATCAACGGCATTGGACATGTCGCGACAAATACAATCAATTTTCCCTTTGTCGTTCAAAGCCCTTCATTGTCAACATTTGTTTCTAACAGTTGAGTCCCTCTCGAAATGGTTTGCTTAAATGCATGTTTTTGGGGTATAAAAGGTTTTCTTTTTCCAAGTGGGTGTGATTGCCTTCGATATGGCATGATCAAGAAGTATACAGTATACACAATATGACAAAATGGGGCGATAATTTTTCACTTTTTGGCGGTCTCTGCATCTGGAAACAAGAACTACCTTGGGAGGCGCGTTTTTTCTAGTGACGGTTTAGCGGTGACCCTGTTAAAAAAAACGTTTGGTATCGTGTCAGCACCAGTCGATTATTTTCGTTATAATTAAGTAGGACGGAAACGAAGCCTTCGTATGTAATATTTCTGTCTGGTATTTCCGTGGAATGATGGACAGAGATTTGATTGTGTGACTGTTCACCGTACGATCGCGAGGAAAAATGGAAGCATCTCCACTCCCTGGATGATGGCGAGGGTGCAGAGTACGGGGACTCGAAATAACTTGCAAGATGCGCTCCGAGTAACATCCGATTTGCGCCCAGCCCACCATTCGATTTGAGCAGTGAGTTGCACCCTGATTATTTCCTAAATAAAACTGCAACTCATGGCGCAAATCGAATTTCACTTGACTTTCGCTTGATGGTGGTGTGCGCACGGATAGACGCGGATAGACATTGGGAAGTGCTAATGTACTCCTCGCCGTTACAGGCGAGGGAGTAAGCCGTTTCACTCTCGGGTACTAACTCACGGTCGTACTAACTCATAGCCCAGTGGGTAAAACGACTCACACTAACTGTGTCTGGTCTACGAGACACAGGCTCGAGTCCTGCCCGTGCCTGTGTGATTTTTAGCGATTGTAAATGCTATTCGCACGGGCGAGGATGGACATTGTGCGGTCCTAAGGTGCTCCACACCTAACAAATGAAGCAATGTTATATAATGTGGCGCAATCATATAATGATCGCGCTCTTTGGGTTTTTATGGGCCTGCGATAAGTGACTCCTACTACGGTGCGGGGAAGATACCATCCCTTGCCCAGCGGTACTTCACCACATCCACCCCTCCCTTTACCCTTCCCCCAATTGTCCTGCCTGTGGCACACGCTCCACGGTACCCCACTCCATGTGGGGCTGCCCTAAAGACCCTTTCCCTATAATTTCTTCCTACGAGCAGTGGGAGGGGGCGCTGGGTAGCTGTGACCTAGGGACACAACTCTCCCTCGTGGACAGGGCTACGCTAGTCGCCGCCAGGCTGGAGCCTGCGGCCACCCCGACCCCTTAAACCTACTGCAAATAATAAAGTTTTCTCTCTCTCTCTTTCTCTCTCTCTCTCTCTCTCTCGGTGTAGTAACTTTCTTGGACTGTCTTTAGCTTGTTTCCAAACTGCCGTGATAACAGTTCTATTCATTCTCCGTTGGTTTTGTTCTTTCATCTTTTCCGGGCGATCTGTCTGTTCAGGTGAATAATTTCTTGAGTTACGCATGCATAGTGCTTGGGTTTTTTTTTTCGATGACAGGAATCTTACGATTCGGTGCGACATATCTATAAACATCAATCAGAAGTTGCTGACGTCAGTTTCCGCTGTGAAACTGTTCAACATAAATGATAAGTAATAGATAATGCTTGTGTGATAAGCTCTGTCGCACTGCCGAAAAAAATGGTATTTTCGTTTGCGGTTCCGCAGCAATACAATTTATCAGTTTACCAAAAATAGGTGAGTGATTAGACAGTACGCTCCTATTGTTACTGCCTAATTATCCAAAGATGCATAAGGAAAACTCAACTAGGCTTGTTCTTTCCCGAACAGCCTGAGTGAAATCATGAAGGGAGGCGACAACTCGGAGTAACTCTCAGGAAGCTCTTCCTTTTGCATCAACTGCCAAATTGCTTGATTTATTGATTGATGAATTCAATTGAATTGAATTTTAGGTAGAAAGCCGAACATTGAAACTGAATGGTCACAGAGGCACTGAGACTTTCCAAGGTAAGAACCGCAGGCCAGACGTCCCGTGATGATTCTGAAATAAAAAGAAAGGAATAAATATCAAGCAACACCAGAATACAATGTCAGCAAATAAACACTCAGCATAAAACAGAGAAGGATGGATGTAAAAACCAACGAAAAAATTATTGCACTAGGAAAGAGAAACACCAAAAATAATAGTGAATACAACTCCAATCTATTCACAAATTGGGATGTGAATGCCCCATTATCGAACACTTACAACTCAATTAAGCAGAAGTACCTCACAAGAAACTTTTTAGATCAGATTTAACAATGCGTACGGAATTAAAACGTCTAATAGAAAGGGTTAGGGAATTTAGGAGTAAAATGACACAGAATTGAATCGTATGTTTGTCGTAGTTTGTGTGTATACACAACAGTAGCAGATTTTGCGTGAAGCAAAGCGCGTAGAATTGAGATTAGAAGGGATGCGTTGAGGGAAAATATCTAAAGCAAGGTGACAGTACAAATTGATAAAGAAGGAAATACGGATGCTGTAGCTATACCGTTGATGTACGGGCATAACACGCAGCTGATAGAACAACGGGGAAGATTCTGCTTGTCAATGGGAGAGTGTACTGATGCATAGCGCTTGTTTCTGCATTGTCATTAACAGTGCGACATGGGTGTTATACGTACCACTCCAGGAAGGAATATAGTAATTTAAGTGACCGTATAGAAAAAACGTAATACAAAGTTTGAAGAGTTTCCAATTTGAACTTTGGTCTAGTCCTAATCAAAACTCTGATACCTAACGTGACTTTCTTTGAAATGAAGATTACGTGCTTATAAAATTTCAGGTGAGAAACGACTCTTACGCTAAGAAAATTAGTTCTATCACGAAATTCAATTTTATCACCTGAAATATGGAAGAAAGGGATGGCGGAAGTTTTTCTTTGAGCGGAACTGGAAAGCAGAAAGAGTGTTTTAAGTACATTACTAGATAACTTGTCGAGTAAACACCATCGTTTCAGGGAAAACTGGTCAGCCTGGAGCATTTGGATTAAGGTATACATGTTTTGATGGCAGTTAAAGATGGTGGTGTCGTTTGCATTTAATGTGCATTGTGATGAAGTTAAACAGAGAGGAAGATCATTAATTGAAAATCAAAAAAGCAATACACCGAAGATCTGGCCTTCAAAAACGCATCTGTTAACTGCGACCTCAGGTGATGTTGCTGCGGTAACCGAAACTATTTGTTGCCTATTTAAAAGAAAGCTGCGTAACCTGTAAAACAACATCAAGTTTAATGAAAACAATGTCATGGTCAATGGTGTCGAATGCTTTCGAAAAATTTATAAAAACAGCAGCAGCAACGTCGCCGCGATCAACGTTTCTCTCTCAGGCGCGCAGTAGCAATGTCGGTAGATAAGTACCCACCGCCGTGGCTCAATGGCTAAGGCGTTGCACTGCAGAGCACGACGTCGCGGGTTCCATTCCCGGCCGTGGCGGCCGCTTTTCTGATCGAGGCAAAAAGCACAAACGCCCGTGTATACGAGATTTCGGCGCACGTTAAAGATCCCCAAGTGGTCAAAATTAATTCGGAGCCCTGCGCTACGGCGCGCCTCATCGCCTGTGCCGTGCCGCGTCGGTGCATTTAACCCCACAAGCAATCAAACGGTAGATAGGGTAGCAAGAAAACCAAACTGGGAAGGGGTGAGTAATTTAAAATTTTTAACGTAGCAGGGAAGGCGTTTTAAATACGTTTTCTGGAACCTCATCTAAGCCGAGAAGAGATATGGACCGATAAATTTTCCTAAGTGCATTGATTGATTGATTGATTGATTGATTGATTTATTGATTGATTGATTGATTGATTGATTGATTGGTTAATCCATTGATTGATTGATTGATTGATTGATTGATTGATTGATTGATTGATTGATTGATTGATTGATTGATTGATTGATTGATTGATTGATTGATTGATTGGTTGATTGTGGGGTTTAACACGCTGACGTAACACAGGCGATGAGGCGCGCCGTAGTAGAGGGCCCCGGATCAATTTGTCGTGTGTCGGGATATTTGTCGTGTGCCGAAATCTCAAACACACGGGCGTTTTCGCGTTTTGCCTCCACCGGGAACTGAAGTCACCTAACTGTGCTCAATGGCACAACGCATTAGCCACTGAGGACAAATTGTTACACTCAATACTCCTGAAGTTAAAATCTCCCGCAAGAATCAGATTACATTTTGAGGCTTGCAGTCCTTCCAATTGGTGGTGTAAATTTTTAACAGTGGGATGTACGCACTTGGTGGCGCACATGGCTTGAGACAAACTTATGGTTTGACACAAATGGTGCATGGGGGTGAGAGTCTGAGATGGTAGAGAAAGGAACTAACAGGCGTAGAGAGGGTATTTTAGGTGTGTGGGTGTTAATTGACTCATTGACTCATAATTGACTCTATGTTGTTAATTGACTCAAGAGCAACTTGGCCAAAAGCGCCAAACACGACGGCTTTGCAAACGTATTTAGGTGTGTACTTTAAGTAAAATTTCTAAAAATGGTGTAGTACCCGTTCAATAAAAGCCACATATTGGTCATCATCATCATCATCATCACCAGCCTATCGATGCCCACTGCCGGGCAAAGGCCTCTCCCATTATTCTCCAATTACCCCTGTCCTGTGCCAACTGTGACCAATTTATCCCTGCAAACTTCTTGATCTCATCCGCCCATCTAGCTTTCTGCCTCCCCCTGCTACGCTTGCCTTCTCTTGAGGTCCACTCTGTTAGCTTTATGACCAACGGTAATCTTGCCTGCGCATTACATGCCCTGGCCACGTCCATTTCTTCTTCTTAATTTTTACTGGTATGTCCTTAACACGCGTTTGTTCCCTGACCCACTCCGCTCTCTTCTGGCTTAATGTTACATCAATCATTTTCCGCTCCAATGCCCTCTGAGTCGTTCTCAATTCAATTTTAACCATCTTAGTGAGCCTCTTAAGTTTCTGCCCCGTAGGTGAGTACCGGTAAGATGCAGCTGTCATACACTTTCTTCTTCAGGGACAATGGTAGGCTGCTATTCATTATCTGATAATGTCTGCCGTATGCACTCCACCCCATACTGATCCTTCTAATTATCTCTGCCTCATGGGTAGAATCCGGAGTCACAACTTGGCCTAAGTAGATATATTCTTTTACCACTTCCACTACCTCGCATCCTATCCCAAACTGTTGTGCTGTCCCAAGGTTATTGATCAAATACTTTAGTTTTCTGCATATTTATTTTCAGGCCCACGGTTCTACTCCGTTCGTCTAGTGCAGAAAGCATGTTTTGCAATTCGTCCCCCGAGTTACTAAAGGCGCGGTCACACCAGCCCGACCGTCGGCCGATTTGATCGGGGAACACGGTGTCGGCGATCTGTCGGTGGTCATGTCACACCGCGCCGACGCCGACGGTCGGATAAACCGTCGCCGTAGGCGAAAAATCGGCGGTGCGTCGGTGTCTGCGTTCAGTCGGCCGGTTCGCCTGTCACACTACGCCAATCGCTTCGCGCCGCCGACGCGGCGACGCCCTCTACTCTCAGGTCCTCCTCCTCCGAGTTTCTCTCTCAGGCAGCCTCCGCGATTTCCCGCGCTCCTGCCGCCATAGAAGGAAACCTACTCGCGTGCGAAGCTCCTTGGATCCTCCCTGTTCTGTGTCCTTGGCATGGCGGAAAAGACGGCCGCGGTGGCTGCTACTGCGGCGCTGCTCCTATTGGAGGCCTTAGATGAAGTTCCACCGGCGAAAAAGCCCCGTTCGTGCTGGGTTTCTCCGTGGCTGAAAGGGAGGCGCGAGCAGGGGGCCTACGAGAACCTCATGCGATTGTTTGCGGTCGACGATAAAGAAGCGTACCGCCGCTTCATTCGCACGAATACAGCAACCTTCGAGGACTTGCTGCAACGGGTGGCGCCGCTCATCACCAAGCGAGACACCCCGTTCCGTCAAGCCATCGTCGCTGGAGAGCGCCTGGCAATCACTCTCCGTCACCTGGCAACAGGTGGGTAGATCTGCTCGGCGCGAAACTGGCAGTGGCGCGTCGTTGTGTTTATTGTGTTGTTCCTGCGTCCTCACTTTGCCTCTGCGCTATATTGAACACCAACTACGCGAGAAATGACGCTCTCTAGCCCGTTGGTTTTTTTTTTTTGTTTTTTTGCACGCGAGTGCGGCGGGCACCAAGTAGTAGCTTCTTCCTCGCTTGCGAAAATGCAGCGCGCGTCCTTTGTGAACAAGAAAATCTAGTGTTTAGACTGCGAGTCAACATACACGGGGGCATATGTAATTCTGCTATTAGATGACATCAACTGAAACATCGTTGCACTTTTACGATCTTTGAGCCGACGCCTTCACCTTTAACGACTTCACATGCACTCACCTTTAACAAGATATGCTTGAGCTACGTGTCTAAGGTTTCGTTAAACAGAGCCATACCATCTTGCTGGTTGATAAATTTAAAAAGAAATTCAGCGCCACCAACAAATAAAAAGTGCAACGCATACTGCATTGTTGCTCTACATGAAACCGCTGCGGAAACAATGGACGTTTCTTCACAGGGGACAGCCAGATGTCTCTCCAGTACGCCTTCTACATGGCCCACAACACCATTTCCAAGATTGTGCCTGAGGTGTGCCGGGCACTGTACACGGTCCTCGCAAAGGATTTCCTAAAAGTACCTATGCATGTGTTGATATTTTGTACATTGTGTAATGTATCATGTATTTGAAAGCCTTGAGGACCAGTACAGAAAACAAGCAGGAAAAAAATGTCGGTTCGGTTAGTTCTGGTTTGGGTGAATTTATTTTATTGTGGTTCAGTTCTAGTTTGATTAAACCACAAGCCAAACAGCTTTGCGAACCGTTTCGGTAAGTTATATTATTATTGAAGTGCGAAAAAAATGTTTGTGGTTAAAAGTGAAACCCACTTCGCAAAACATATTGGTGTGTTTGATACCCTGAAACTACTCAGGATTGTGCTATGTGGCACACCGTATATTGGAGACCAGCAAAACAATTAAACCACTTGGAGATATTTAACATGCGTCAAAATCTCGACACATGGAAGTTTTTTTTTCGTCTACATAAGGAAAACTGAAGCGGGGTGAGGTGATAGGACCCGCATCTTTGTGGTCAGCAGCTAACAGCCACTGAGCAGTTATTGAGGATAACACTTGTCAAGTATTTGCTCCTTCCTGGTGTGCAATTTTTAAACAAAATAATGAAATGCGTAAAGTATGCACATTTTGGGTGTTGGCCTTTGCCATTCCACAGTGCAGCAACCTTGCGGCCCAAATGCCCTTACACAGTCGCAGCGTGGGTGGGGCACACTCGAGGTCTTATATCGACTTGCATGCAGCTGCCGAGAGTGCTACATTTCTTTCCTCAACCTTTCAATCTGCTTGCACTCTCAGCATTCCATTGCACCATTGGTGCGCATACCTCTCCTCGTGTTGTAACGACGAAGGGAGTGTTGATAGTAGAGGTATTTTTTTTATTTGACTTGGCTGCACCGGTGCGAGCAGTGCAGCATATGTTTATTTTTTTGCTTATTGATATCTTCAGTAGCACTCGACACTGCTCTGGACGACAGTGCACTAATCTGCACCAGTTCAGGTAATAAAAATGCTCTAGTGTTGACGGATCTAAAGGGGAAAGTGCGTGAGAAGTAAAAAAATTGATGCTGTGTGAAAAAGAAAAGTTCTGAATGGCGTTGACTGCGCATTAACAGCGGATGGTCGAACCATAACCATTTCGTTGTGAATTGGTAACCGTCATTTCTTCTTCTTCTACAGTTCCAGTTTGGGTTTAGTGTGCTCAAAAAATAACCGTTCCGGTTCTCGTGCAGTTGCAACAGAATACCGGTTTGATTCCGATGTTCAGTTCTAGTATGACACCGTGAGAAATACTACGTTTAACACGACATGATCTCATACCAACATCATACTTGGATCATGACCACAAGCAGCACAAAAAACCTACAAGGCTTGGCAATTAACTTGACCTTTCAGGGTGATACAGAAATGGAAACTCACTCACTCTCGTGCATAGCTATCCAGGGCAGGCTCGTTCACAGCACACCTTTTTTTTCATTTCATTCTTTCTTACCGTGTGCCCTTGGTGGCTTCGCATGAGAGTGAATTTTCATTTTTGAATCACTCCGGCAACCTAACTGTCAATTTTCACGCCTTGTAGGTTTTTTGCATTCTTTTGTTTAGAACGTACTTCAGTATATTGTCGTGGGTTTTATCATAGTACAGTAGAACCTTGTTAACACATGTGAAGAAAAACACGAGGGAGAAACATACTAGCCAGGAAAACGTACTATCCGGTAAGAAACGTACTATGGGGAATTTTTATTGTTCACAATTGAGAGCGTACTAACCGGGAAATCGTATGAACAGAGAACGTATCAACAGGGTTCTACTGTTATGTAAAAGTTTGCCTTTCAATAAATTAGTCACAAGTTCAGCGCTGTGCTCTCAGCTTTGCTTACATTGCAAGTGCGCCAAACACATGCGGAATGGCTCGCCGTGGCAAAAGGTTGCGAAGAACTGGGGCAGTTTCCGCATTGTGTTGGAGCCCTTGACGGGAAGCACGTGGTGATACAGCCCCCTCCACAGAGTGGCGCTCAGTTCCGGAACTACAAGTGCACCTTCAGTATCGTGCTGATGGCTCTTGTAGATGCGGAACTGAACTTCATTTTTGTTGACGTGGGGAAGAATGGGCGGGTGAACGACAGTGGGGTGTGGATGGAGGCAAAGCTGTGGGAAGAGCTGGAAGCAAAACTAGATTATCTCCCTCCACCGGCCCCACTGCCTCATTCACCCACTTCTGCTCCACATGTCATTGTGGGGGATGAAGGGCTTGGCTTGAAGCCGTACTTGATGCGGCCGTACCCTGTGGCTGACCTGGAGCATGAGAAAAGAATCTTCAAGTACAGGTAATACTGCCACACTTTGCTGACACTGCAATTAATGTTCGCGTGCTTTTGAAGTCATCTTTTGACGTCTCGACGTCTCTGCTACTTACGGGGTAGTACTACCTAAAAAGAGATCACAGTACTATAGCAATCACGCACTCATAAAACGATCTTGTTATGCTTCGAGGGCAAGAAAGGTTGTAATCTAAACATTTTGTCTAATTTAAAAATGCTTCCGCAAAGATAGGCCACCTGGATAACTCTCGTGAGTAGTTTTACTTGTCAGTGCTGCAAAATCTAAAGAGACTGTGCAACATGACTTCTGTTTCATCTCATGGGTATTTCCAAAACTAGGTGGCTTGAGGTCAAACAGAATGCTGGGGTAGATATTGTGGGCCAACGTACGGGATGAAGAAACCCCGGCCTGCTGTGCTAAGGAAAGCACTACAAGCCATACACTAGCCCCAGTGGAATCCGAAGGCCCACGCACAGTAGCCAGGGCCCCTCAAGAAGACACGGGGACTTCTTGATCTGTGAACAACGTGTTATGTTGTAAACTGTGCCAATACTTACTCTAACCCTCCTCTACAAATGAAGATATTTTGAATTTTAGCACGGCCATTTGGCAGGGGAGTGACGTTCGCATTTTTAGTGCAAACTGTGCGTGGGAGATGTAGCACAATAAATACAGGTGCCACCTCTCCCAAGGTTATTTCCATGCGTAGTAAACACATCAACACATACCAATATTCACTATTTTCTGAAGTATAAGCATGCATTGGTTCTCCATAAGTGCAGGGGACACAAAAACAAACCAGCATGTGTTAACGCTTTCTTTTTGCCAAGTTTTTAATGCCAGGCGGGGTCTTGCGTCAATTAATTGCACTGACATGTACATGTGGACAGCGCTAAAGTTAGGAAAGTTTAAGAACCTGAATTGCAATGATGTAAGACTCCTAGTCTATAGAGTTTGTGTTTGCTTGACAGATGCAGCAACCTTTGATGATGACGTTTTGACGGTCTCCGCATTGCTGAAACCTATGGAAAGGTTGCTTGCTCTTCAGAATTTCCGTGCTGTTTTCCTCATTTGCCGCACCTACAGGGGCACGGAACGATAGGAGAAAAGAGCGCCGATACTCTGTACCCTTATGTAGTGACTCTAGCCGAGCGTAACCGATGAGCCCGCCGAGAAGGATTTCACACCCTCGTCCATCACCATTTGCAGTGGTTTACAACAGCTTTGCTGGACATCCACTTTCGCGGGGCAGGAAGGTGACGGATTTTTTCTTAGGTCTTTTTCTGGCACCGAAATGTGTGGCTAGTCTCTTCCTAAATTACCCTATGCCAGACAACGTTCAATGTACACCTGACATAAGTCCCGGCCATTCACAAAGTACACAGAGAGAACTCTGCCCACCCCATTAGACTGCAAACGTTCTATGGGCTTCTAGTAATGTATAACTTTAGCAGAGGTCAGAACCCCATTGACAGGAAATGAAATACGACCCAGCGGTGTCATAAATTATAAAAAAAACATTTGACAACGGTCCAATAATGCGTGAGCACTGCTGCACCGCTTTTCGTAATTTTAACTTTTTTCCATCAATCAATAATTACATTTACACCCTCACAATGACTGAAGGTGTAACATCGTAAATTATGTGATTTTTGCCGATACAGGGTGTTACACGGTCGTTGCTTTCACGATTTCTTCAGTGTACTGGGGTTTTTTTGGCGATGCTTCTAAGATAAGATTGCTTAGGCATTAAAAAAAAGCACCATTCATTCCCTCGCAAAAGCATTTGGCTACTTTAGAGAACGAAAATAAACAATCGCAAAGGCGGGCCCTTTCAAACCACGTAAGTGCAGGAAAGTGCGCATTCTCGCTTCGGCCACGGAATGTTTCAGCGGCCCGGAGAAATGCCTACGCCATGCCGCGGCTGCTCCGTGGGCACAGCCGGGCTGAACTCGGCATGCGCGAACAGAACGCGCGCCTCCGCTTTAGCCCAGCAGTGGCAATGGTTGCACACCTTCTTTGCTGGCCACCAGATGCTGGAAACATAACCTTCGTCAAGTGCTTGTGACATTATCAGGCTGCCCCAGGATGCTCCGTTTCCCCCTCCTGTCTTATTCTTGCTCCGCGCCTGGACGCTGACTTGGCCGATGGTGGCACTGCCACTGCGGAGCAGTGAGCCCTTTTTAGGTGTTACCGGCTGTTTATGTGGACATGAGTACTAAAATCTTCTCCGCTCTTGTTCTTTGCTGCTTGTATTCCAGGCTGTCAAGGGCACGCCTGACTTCAGAAAATGCCTTTGGGGTCATGTGCAGCACTAAATCTAAGAGCGCCCCTGCGTCACTTGCCAGAAAGGGCCAGGAACATTGTGCTTGCCACGGTAGTGGTGCATAACTACCTCCGGTCAAGGAAGGCAGCCAGACAGCTGTACTGCCCGTCCGAGAATGTAGACGTTGAAGATATCTTGACCGGTAAGACACCGTTGGGCAATTCAAATGGTGCAGTTGTAAGACCACTGATCCTGGATGCAGCTAGAAGCTTTCTTTTTAATGCTTTTCTGTAGCTACTTTTTAGATTATATTGTGTGTAGAGACCGTACAACAACACTGCTGAACCGTCTCGTGGGTGCTTCCCAAACTATGCAACGGGCATTCAAGAAGACACTGCTGGTGTAGTCACGCTGTGACAGTGACTTTGTGGTGTGTGCAAGAAGTTTCATGTTGTGAACTGTGCAAACACTTACACTAATTCTCCTCCACAGTCGATGTCATTTCGAATTTTAGCATGTTCATTCTTCATTACCTGCGAACACGAGGAATATGCTTGATTGATTGATTGTAGGGTATAATGCGCCGACGCAACGCAGACGACGAGGGACGACGTAGCGCAGGGCTCCAGATTAATTTTGACCGCATGGGGATCTTTACCGTGCGCCGAAATCTCGTACTCAGGGGTGTTTTTGCTTTTTGCCTCCATCAGAAAAGCGGCCATCGTGGCCAAGAATTGAACCCATGTCCTCGCGCTCTGCAGGACAACGCCTTAGCCACTGAGCCGCCGCGGTGGGTGATTAAACCAATTTGAGTTATTAAACCAATTACTGGTTACTTTTCTGGCTTTGTGTGCAGGACACACCCGCAGGGGTGCTTGGAGGGAGCAGGCCAGCCAATGTGGAGCCATCCTCGAGCTGCCAAAAAAGGGCAGCAACTGTAGCAGAGAGGCGCAGAACGTCAGGGACACGTTCCGGCACTACTTTTACAGGGAGGGCCAGGTCAGCTGGCAGTGGAAGCTCATCACGAAGTAGTGAGTTGAGACTAGGTTCATTTCAGTCCTTTATTGACCTTGAGTGCCTCCAGGCCCTTGAATCGTACTAGGTGAGTGGCCACAGCTATGTGGAGGCAGTTGTAGGTGTCTATGTGGAATTAATACTTCCTAACTCAACTAGTTCTACCTGAACAGAGGCTGAATAATTAACTGCAGCTTGGTACACTGTCAGAATGCCTGTGTGGCGCAGAGGACCTGGGGGAATTTGACGCAATGTTTGTGCAATCAGCACCCCGAATGTGTCACATTCGTCATTTACTGTTGCAGGCCTCTGAGGTTTCTCAAGCGCTTCAACTGCCGACGTCAGGAGGCGTTGGCGCTGCTCTCTGTCATCATCTGCATGCCTTCTTTTTGCCGCAGGCCATGTCGGGGTGGCTGGTCTATTCGTCTCGACCACCCCGTAGTCCTGGGAACTCCCAGCCTGGTTGACTGAAGTGCTGACGTCCTCCCCGCATCTGTCCTCGGTGTGGACGTCCTCGGGGTCCCAGTAATCCTCGTTTGCTTGTGGCATGCTGTCAATCACCTGAAATCAAGGTGACCACTGTCTTGTACATACCCACATTAAATATGTATCACTCCCCGCACGGGGCACCTTGAGTATTCATGGTGACGGTGAGCAGCGACACCGCGGACCCCGAGCTCCCAACATAAGCCGTGTCCAACCGTGGCGAGGTGTTTAAAGGTGAAGGGTAGAAGCCGTAAACGGTGGCCGTCGGAGCCTTGGTCAAGCTCCGGCCGATGGGCTCCCTGCCTGTCTACCAGGCAGGGAGCTCCGGGACCTCTTTGACTACCAGGGTAAGGTCAAAGGAGAAAGTACCCCCGTCTCCCTGCTTTTATACTATGCTTTATGGTATTGTCTAAACCCCCCCCCCAACCGTGATCGGCCCCCTAAAAGGGGCCGCACCGAAGTATGGTTTCCCCCATTGCCATCTTTGACATTTCCTGAACAAGATCATTACTCTCGATTTCTTGTCATGGAGTCCCTGAATCCAACCCACCCTCTTGCATCTCAGTCAGTCTTCTTGATCGCCAAGTATCTTGAAGCCATAATAGGAAAATCATATCAGGCCAAAAAACAAAGAACTGGTGAACTCCTCATCGAGGTAAATGACAAGCAGCAGTCCACAAAGCTTCTAGCTCAGACTAGACTGGCTGATCTTGACATCAGGGTCACACCCCACCGGAGCCTCAACAGCTCGCAGGGTGTGATATCAGAGCCAGATCTCCTGAACGAAACCGATGCGGATCTCCTTGCCGGCTTGAAGGATCAGGGCGTCACTGCCGTGAGACGCATCACCATCCGTAGAGACGACAAGGAGATTCCCACCAAGCACATCATCTTGACCTTTGACCGCGCTGTTCTCCCACAACATATATATGCAGGTTTTATCCGTTGCTCCATCCGTCCGTACATCCCGAACCCGCGCCGCTGTTTTAAGTGCCAGCGGTTCGGGCATGGTACCAACTCTTGCCGTGGCCGAACGACGTGTGCGAAATGCGCGGCGCACGATCATCCAAGCGATAATTGTCCATCCGATACCCTGTCTTGTGTGAACTGCGGTGGGCCGCATGCAGCGTACTCCCGCAAGTGTGAGAAGTTCCCACTTGAGAAAAAGATAATCAACATCAAGGTAACTGAAAACATCACCTTCCCGGAGGCGAGAAAAAGGTTCGCCTCTTTCCCTCTGGGGAGGTACGCCGACGCGGCTCGCCGGGGGGCGGAGCGGCGTCTGGTGTCCACAGGGACCCAGTTCAGCGAGTCTGACCTGGTCCGGCCCCCGCCCCCCCCTGGGTTGCCTCACGCGGCCCAACCCGGCACCACGCCGCTTGCTGAGGCAGCAGCGGTTGTGGCGCAAACCACCTCTGTCGGAACCGGTGCCGCTCCCGCCTCTGTCTCCCCGTCCTCCAGTGCGTTGGAGGGTACCGAGGTGATGGACACCACGGGCCCCGCATCGGCTCGCACCGCCACAGCACCGCCCGTGCCACTTTTGGCGTCCCCAACGCTTGCGGCGGTGGCGGCTCAAACGAAGGGCTCCCGAAGGGGGGCCAAGTCCGGGGGGCCCGGTCCGTCGGGCACCCCTCGTACATCCGACGACGAAATGGATGTCGGGCCGTTCTTGCCTGCAACGCAGCGCAAGGAGCGGCCTCCGACGGCCAAGCCAGTAGAAAGGCCTAAAAAGCCTAATCCAAGAGTAACAGCCCCGAAAGACGACACATGAACACACACGAACACACACACTCCAGTCATTCTTAAATTTAAATAATGGGAACAGAAAACATTATTCAATGGAACTGCAGAGGCCTCCTTAAAAATCTTGACGATGTGTATGAGATTCTGCATGCCAGTCAGCCAAGTATCATGTGTCTGCAGGAAACCCACCTCAATTCTAAACAAATTTCTTAAATAGGTACATGGTATTTAGAAAGGACAGGGTTGGCTGCACCCACTCTTCAGGAGGTGTGGCCATTATCGCCCGGAAATCATTAGCATGCCACCCTCTCTCTTTAAACACTGTCCTCGAGGCTGTAGCGATCCGTACCATAATATTTAATAGGTTGATAACGGTATGCTCCATCTACATTCCTCCTGATCATGCACTTCTGAGCTCTGATTTCGAGGCGCTGGTCGACCAGCTGCCCGAACCATACATACTAACAGGCGACCTTAATGCGCACAACTCTCTTTGGGGCTCTTCCCGTACGGATGCCCGGGGTCGCCTGATAGAGAAGTTTCTTACATCCTCTGGAGCATGCCTTTTCAACAAAAAACAGCCTACATACCATAACTTAGGACACAATACATACTCGCATCTTGACTTGGCTATTGGTTCCGCAGTTCTCTTTCCATGTCTTGAGTGGGGTGTGGGCACGGACCCATATGGTAATGACCATTTCCCCACTTCATTAACGTATATAGGTACAGGCCCGAGCAGTCCATCTTCCCATAACAGGTTTAATGAATCACAAGCAAACTGGAGCACATTCACACAAACATCTCAACTACACCACACATCCATAAAACACCTACTCGTTGAGGAGGCCGCCCAACTCGTCACGGCGCACATCCTCGACGCTGCCGAAAAGTCCATTCCCCAGGCCTCCAGTGGGTCCCGCACCCCAAGGAGGCCCTGGTGGAACGAGGACTGCAGGCGGGCGCGAGAGGCCCAGAACAAGGCGTGGGGTGTCCTTCGCCGGTACCCCACGTCACATAACCTCATTTCTTTTAAACGGGCAAAGGCTTTTGGGAAGCGAGTGCGTCGTGAGGCGAAAAGGGAGAGTTGGCGCACGTTCCTCACTTCCATCAACTCATACACTGACACACACAAAGTCTGGACACGAATACGAAAACTAAAAGGACAACAGACACACAGCCTGCCCCTTCTTAGTACAACAGGGGACACACTGGAAGACCAGGCTAACACACTTGCGCAACACTTCGAACACGTGTCCAGTTCGGCACACTACACCAACACTTTCATTAAACACAAAGCATCATGTGAGAAAAAGTCCTTGCGAGACACTAATAAGTCGAACTCATCCTATAACACTCCCTTTTCACTTCACGAGCTGAAGGTCGCACTCGGTACTTGTAAACCTGCAGCTCCAGGTGCAGACAGGATTTCATACACAATGATACAACACTTACATGCAGACACGCTTGAAACACTTCTTCACCTCTACAATAAAATATTTCTTTCGGGGCACTTCCCACGCTCTTGGAGGGAGGCCATAGTAGTGGCTTTCCTAAAGGAAGGGAAGGACCCTTCCTCTCCCGCCAGTTATCGCCCCATTGCCCTGACAAGCTGCCTGTGTAAGCTCTTCGAGAAGATGATAAACAGGAGACTCGTGTACTTCTTAGAGTACAATGGTCTTCTCGAGAGCTGCCAGGCAGGCTTTAGGGCCAGGCGATCTACGAACGATCAACTCGTTGCGTTAGAGTCGTATAATTAAGATGCCTACCTCCATAAGCAGTACTGTATGACAGTATTCTTTGATCTTGAAAAGGCGTACGACACTGCTTGGCGGTACGGCATCCTAAGCGATTTGAAGTCCTTTGGTATGTCGGGTAACATGTGGAACACGCTTGCCAATTACCTCTCTGAAAGAACGTTTCGCGTGCGAGTTGGAACTGCACTCTCTAGAGTTCATGTACAGGAAAACGGTGTTCCGCAAGGTGGAGTTTTGAGTTGCACTTTGTTTATTGTAAAAATGAACTCTCTTCGGAAGGCTCTGCCACCAACCCTTTCCTGCTCAATCTATGTAGACGACGTGCAATTATCCTTTAAGTCTTGTAACCTGTCTATCTGCGAGCGCCAAGTCCAGCTTGGTGTTAACAAGCTAGCTGGCTGGGCAGATAGCAATGGTTTTAAATTTAATCCTGGAAAGTGCACTTGTGTTTTGTTTTCCAAGAGGCGTGGCATCCGGCCGGATCCAGACATTCAACTCAATGGTGTCTCGATTCCTGTAAGAAAGGAACACAAGTTCTTAGGTATTATCTTTGACGAAAAGCTGACATTCATCCCACACCTAAAACAACTAAAACATAAATGCTTAAAAACAATGAATATCTTGAAGGTTCTGTCGCACATCTCTTTTGGTGCTGACAAACAACTTCTCTTACGTGTTTTTACCAGCTTGATAGGTTCACGATTGGACTATGGTAGCGTTGTTTATGGGTCAGCAAGTAAAACATCCCTCAAAATGCTGGACCCATTGCTTCATCTAGGGCTCCGCTTGTCATGTGGTGCCTTCCGAACTAGTCCGGTCGAAAGCCTGTACGTTGAGTGCAACAAATGGAACCTACAACGTCAGCGAGCATACACAGACCTCCTTTATGCTTTTAAAATTTCATCCATGCCTCACCATCCTTTTAAATCAGTTTTTCATGATACCTCCATGACTGAACTCCTTTTAAATCGACCATCGTTCTCTGCGCCCTTCTCTTACAGAGTTAGAGAGGAAGCGTCAGAGCTTGCTGTCTCCTTTTTAGATACCATCCAAAGTTCTGTAACAGATTTCATAGCACCATGGCATCTCCGCCCTGTCTCATGCGACACATCATTTACACATGTAGATAAAAACCGAGCTCCCACATGTGCAATTCTGCAGCACTTCTTGTATTTGCAGCAGAAGTATCAATTTTCTGAATTTTATACGGACGCCTCTAAAACTGCCACCTCTGTGTCCTGCGCGGCGCATGGGCCCGGCCTTAATGTCACTAGAACTCTTAACAGTAATACCAGTATCTGTACGGCAGAGGCTTATGGTGTATTTCTTGTTGTTAATCATATCCTTCAAAGTCACATCCCACAATCCATTATATATACAGACTCCCTCAGTGTCGTGCGGGCGTTGTCGTCAACAAAGTCTTCAAAAAATGACGTTGTAAATCTAATAGTCAAGGGTATTATGTCGGTGTATGTACGCAAATTTGAACTGGTTCTTTGCTGGGTCCCTGGCCACAGTGGTATAGCCGGGAACGAAGCAGCGGACCGAATGGCTGCTGCTGCTACACTCTCGAATGCAGTAGACATAACCACATTACCCTACACCGACGTGAAACCACACATCAGACAACAACTTCGCAAAACATGGCAAACACACTGGAGTGAACAAACAGACAACAAGTTACACGTAATAAAACCACACTTGGGACCATACACCACCGACACACGTAATAGATACACTGAAGTCGCCTTGGCTAGATTACGGATAGGGCACACTCATGCAAAGCACTCGCACCTTCTCACGGGGTCTCCAAGACCTCTGTGCAGCAGGTGCGGAGAGGCCCTATCCGTGATTCACATCCTCATACAATGTAAGGCACTCGACATTACACGACGAAAACACTTCCCACAACTACACACACGACATATTCCACCACACCCGTCATACTTCCTAGGAGATGAAGCCATGTTCTCTGTTCAGCGAACCTTAAGGTTCCTATCTGAAGTTCATTTCTTACAACTCATCTCTTATCACCCATAGTTTTACCCCTGGTCCTATACACCAGCCACCGTATTTATCTTTTAACCACTCACGTTCTTCACCCTGGCCCTTTACACCAGACGTGCTCATAGTATTTAACTGACTTTATCCGATTTCCCTCCTTATCAAATAACTTTGTATTTGACGCTCTTTGCCCATGTCGGCCTTGCGCCATTAAACTTAAACCATCATCATCATCAAATATGTATCACTTCTTTTCTCGTCATTTTCTAGCTGTTCCGTCCGGTGGTAGCTTCCAAGTAAAACATCAAATCACATGCAGTCACGTTTAAATGACAACGAAACGTTTAAATGACAACGAAAGAAATGCACATATGCTCCTACTTTAGAAAAACCCAATTGTGATAATAAACATGTACATCAGTCGGAAAAGAGCAATATTATTGCTTTCGCAACAGCGCACGGAAGCAACATGATATTATTAATAGCGCATCAAAATATAGCTCACAAATGTAGATGTCTTGCAAGGTCATTAATGACACTTGATACAAAATTTGTCAAATGGGGGTGGTCGTAAGGGCTCTCCTATCACCCCCCATTAATTTCTCCGTTTTACTAAACCTTGCTGGAAAATAAAAAGTGCGGCTTCGCTACATGAGAGCTTCGCGTAGCCGTAACGTTGGCTTTTTGCACGACACGCCAGCTATGCGGAGAAGCTGTTTATTTACATTGTAAAGCTGTGGGTTGGCTCAGGCGAAAAGTGAAAAGGGCTTAACAACCTACCTGAATTTCTTGCTCAGTGTACATATTTTACACACTCTTCTGGGTCTGGTTCCCCGCTGTCAGGAAATTGAGCCTTTTATAATGTACCCAACGGGGCTGGTAGACGTCGTCCGCGCTCATTCCGGACCGCATCTGCACCTTCCTTTTCTCTCGGGTGAACTGCGTGCGCAGGTTCGCAAAGCGCGAACGCAGCTGCGCGACTGAAAAAAAAAGTAATGTAAAGCAATTGGTGTAAAAACTGCGAACTACACACGTAGGCAAATGCCTGGAAGTGTAAGAATTTTCCCTCCCTTCAAAAAGAAAAGAAAAAGCGGGGCTTCAGCACAGAACTGTCCAAAGCGCGGATGAAGTATCAAAAATACGTGCCTGTGAATTTGTCGCCAAACACCGCCGCAACTTCGCTGAAGGCAACTTCGTTGAGGTCTTTCCGGTGGTAGTGCCTGTGCTTCATATCCCATAGCAGCCTACGCTCTTGAACAAGGGATATCAAATCCGCCTCCTCCTTCACCATAAATTGCGTATTGCCGGACATCTTGGCGCACAGAAAGAGAAATCTTCTACGCGTGCATGCTTTTATAGCTGGATTACGATGAAGATGTACCCATGACTTAAAAATATTGTGATTTGTTGATTTATAGTCATAGAAACTTTTCGTACAGTAGTTTGCCCCGTGTTTATTTTACGAATAAAGTGACGGTAGTTTTTCGTTGTAGACACATATTAATAATGTGGCAAATTCAACGTGACGGTGTGCCAAGCGCAAAAAAAAAACAAAAAAAGAACAGCTTCGTTATGATGTAATTTCAAGTACTGCACCCCCTGAACGTGATCTTTATCGAGTCTGTGTGAGAGCGAAGGTATGAAATGTAAGGAGTAAAACAGTTATGACAGCAGCACAGGCATCGTTGTGAAATGCTTGCATCTTCTTTGCCATTAAAAAAAAGAAGGTGAGATTCGTACCGGGGACCATGGTTCCAAGAAAGTGATGCCCAACCCGCACATTTAATAGCACTGGTTTGATTGCACGAGATGGGAGGTGGGTAAAACGCGACGCTCTTCCACTTATTGAGGCACCGCTCGCACTGGGACACTAAAATGTACAAAGCCAGCTAAAAAAAAAGCAGCCAAGCCGTGAGTCGAACCCGCGGCGACGTCGATAAGAAAAAGTGCGTGACGCTCGAGACCACTGCGCCATGGCAGCAGGGGCGACAAGTCAGGAAATGACCTATATAATATAGCACATGGACGCCCACTTTTTGTAATTTGTATGTCGGTGTTTACTACTTGGTTTAGATAATTCCTCGCTGGTAAACTGAAGCTTTTTGAATAGAGCTGGTGCAGTAAGGTTCCGTGGAGCTCCCACAATTGCTGATCGCCCTATACTCCGCTGCTTCGAAAAAGCGCTCGCAAAAATATGTGTGCCCGGCTGCGACCGCGATTTCGCACTGCGGGTGTAGTGCTTGCCGTACTTTGGTTTGACGTTTTACGTTAAGAACTATGGCCGATATTGATTCCTTATTACCCAAATTGCCGGACGTACCATTTGACCTTATATGTTCTACAAGCGTGCCGATCGCGTGTGCAGCTCCGGGGTAGCGGCGTCGCCGAAGAGCACGGCCGAAGCGTCGACCACCAAAATACGGATTGCATCAGCGCTAGTGTTCAGTTGTATGAACTTCAGGGACGTTACTGAGTTCATTACACTCCAGAAACTACCAAAATAGAGCCGCATTCATTGCGCCACGAATGCTGTCCGGGAGCATGATAATGCGATGGTGATGGTGATGATGATGATGATCGTTTGTGTTTAATGGCGCAAGGCCGACGAGGGCAAAGAGCGCCAGAGAAGTTATTTAATGAAAAGAAGTGATTACCACAAAAGGTAGGTATAAAACGTGTAAACTGGACATAGTAAGATCAATACAGATAATGGTGATGGCTGGTGTATAGGGCCAGATTGATTATGCATGATAGGAGATGAGGTTTAAAAACTTAACATCTGACAAATACTTAAACACGCGTTTCACAGAAACCATGGCATCGTCACCCAGAAACAACGCTGGGTGTAGGGAAATATGTTGTCTGTAGAGTTCTCTGAAGTGTTTGTGTCGTGTTGTGTCAAGTGCCGTGCATTGTATGAGTATGTGGACTACGGATAGGCCCTCCCCACACCTGCTACACAGGGGTCTTGGAGATCCCGTGAGCAGGTGGGAATGTGTTGCATGCGTGTTGCCTATCCGTAATCGAGCCAGGGTACCTTCGTTATGTCTGTTGTGTGTGTCAGTGGTGTATGCTCCAAAGAGTGGCTTTATAATGTGTAGTTTGTTGTCAGTCTGTTTATTCCAGTGTGCTTGCCATGTGGTGCGAAGGTGTGCTCTGATGTGTGATTTGAGGTCGGTGTACGGTATTGTTGTTATGTCAACTGTATTTGTAAGGGCAGCAGCGGCCGCAATTCGGTCTGCGGTCTCATTACCTGAAATTCCAGAGTGCCCTGGCACCCAGCACACGGTCACCTCAAGGTTTAACGCATGCACAAACATAATAGTACTAATGAGAGCATTGATGACATGGTGTTTAGACTTCTGTGAGGATAATGTACGCACAACACTTAAAGAATCAGCATAAATTACAGATTTCGGAATTCGACTTAGAACAATATGTTTAACTACAAGAAGTATGCCATAGGCCTCTGCCGTAAAGATACATGTATTTCTATTCATAGTTCTACAGACATTCAAGGTGCCATCATGCGCAGCACAGGAAACAGTTGTGGCAGTTTTGGAAGCATCCGTGTAGAATTCAGCACACTTATATTTGTGCTGCAGGGACAAGAAATGTTGCACGATCGCGCTTCTAGGCAATCTGTTTTTCTCGACACTGTTAAAAGATACATCACATGAAATCGGGCGAAGCTGCCACGGTACTAGAAGTTCAGTAGCGCAGGTTTTGATGGTGTCTGAGAACATGACATCAAGTTGCGACGCTTCTTCTCTTACTGTGAAAGCGAAGGGAGCAGAGACTGATGGACGATTAGTAAGAAGTTGAGATATCGATGTATCATAAAAAATGATGTAAAAGGATGGTGAGGCATTGATGAGATTTTAAAAGCATAAAGCAGGTCTGTGTAAGCTCGCTGACGTTCTAGGCTCCATTTGTTGCACTCTACATACAGACTTTCGACTGGACTAGTCCGAAAGGCACCACACGACAAGCGGAGCCCTAGATGAAGCACAGGGTCCAGCATTCTGAGGGATGTTTTAGTAGCTTCCCATAGACAACGCTACCATAGTCCAGTCGTGAACCTATCAAGCTAGTAAAAACACGTAAAAGAAGTTGTTTGTCGGCACCAAAAGAAATGTGCGACAGAACCTTCAGGATAGTCATTGTCTTTAAGCATTTGTGTTTTAGTTGTTTTATGTGTGGGATAAATGTGAGCTTTTCGTCAAAGATTACACCTAAAAACTTGTGTTCCTTTTTGACAGGAATCGAGACACCATTGAGATGAATGTCTGGTTCCGGCAGGATGCCACGCCTCTTGGAAAACAAAATACAAGTGCACTTTAAATTTAAATTTAAAACCATTGTTATCTGCCCAGCCAGCTAGCATGTTAACACCAAGCTGGACCTGGCGCTCACAGACAGACCAGTTACATGATTTAAAGGAGAGTTGAACGTAGATTGAACAGGAAAGATCGTAGATTGAACAGGATTGAATAGATTGAACAGGAAAGCGACGGCGGCAGCGCCTTCCTAAGGGAATTCATTTTCACAATAAAAAGGGTCCAACTTAAAACTTCACCTTGCGGAACTCCATTTTCCTGCACATGAACCCTGGAGAGTGCAGTTCCAACTCGCACACGAAAGGTTCTTTGAGACAAGTAGCTGGCAAGTGTGTTCATCGTGTTACCTGTTATGCCGAAGAACTTGAGGTCGCTTAGGATGCCATACCGCCACGCGGTATTGTACGCTTTTTCCAGATCAAGGAATACCGTCATACGATATTGTTTGTGGAGGAAAGCTTCCTTTATATAGGACTCGAGCGCGACGAGTTGGTCGTTGGTGGACCGCCCCGCCCTGAAGCCTGCCTGGCAGCTCTCGATAAGACCATTGTACTCAAGAAAGTACACAAGTCTCCTGTTTATCATCTTCTCGAGGAGCTTGCACAGGCAGCTTGTGAGGGCGATGGGCCGATAGCTAGCGGGAGAGGAAGGGTCCTTTCCTTCCTTCAGGAAAGCCACTACTATGGCCTCCCTCCAAGAGTGAAGAATGTGCCCCGAAAGCCATATGTTGTTGTATAGATGTAGGAGTGTTTCAAGAGTGTCTGGGTGTAGTTGTATCATGGTGTATGTGATTTTGTCTGCACCTGGAGCTGAAGGCTTACATGTGCTCAGAGCAACCTTCAGCTCATGAATTGAAAAGGGGGAATTGTAAAAAGTGTGCGACTTGTTGTTATCACGCAGGGACTTCTTTTCTACAGATGTTTTGTGTTACATGAAAGTGTTTGTGTAGTGTGCTGAACTGGACACGTGTTCGAAGTGTTGTGCAAGTGTGTTAGCCTGGTCTTCCAGTGTGTCCCTTGTTGTACTAACCAGGGGCAGGCTGTGTGTCTGTTGTCATTTTAGTTTTCGTATTCGTGTCCAGACTTTGTGTGTATCAGTGTATGAGTTGATGGAAGTGAGGAAGGTGAGCCAACTCTCCCTTTTCGCCTCACGACGCACTCGCTTCGCGAAAGCCTTTGCCCGTTTAAAAGAAATGAGGTTATCTGACGTGGGGTACCGGCGAAGGACACCCCACGCCTTGTTCTGGCCTCTCGCGCCCGCCTGCAGTCCTCGTTCCACCAGGGCCTCCTTGGGGTGCGGGACCCACTGGAGGCCTGGGGAATGGACTTTTCGGCGGCGTGGAGGATGTGCGCCGTGACGAGTTGGGCGGCGTCCTCCACGTGTGGGTGTTTTATGGATGTGTGGTGTAGTTGAGATGTTTGTGTGAATGTGCTCCAGTTTGCTTTTGATTCATTAAACTTTTTATGGGAAGATGGACTGCTCGAGTCTATACCTATATACGTTAATGAAGTGGGGAAATGGTCACTATCATATTGGTCTGTGCCCACACCCCACTCAAGACATGGAAAGAGAACGGCGGAACCAATCGCCAAGTCAAGATGCGAGTATGTATTGTGTCCTAAGTTATGGTATGTAGGCTGCTTTTTGTTGAAAAGGCATGCTCCGGAGGATGTAAGAAACTTCTCTATCAGGCGACCTCGGGCATCCGTTCTGGAGGAGCCCCAAAGAGAGTTGTGCGCATTAAGGTCGCCTGTTAGTATGTATGGTTCGGGCAGCTGGTCAACCAGTGCCTCGAAATCAGAGCTCATAAGTGCAAAATCAGGAGAGATGTAACTGGAGCATACCGTAATCAACCTATTAAATATTATTGTACGGATCGCTACAGCCTCGAGGACCGTGTTTAAAGTGAGAGGGTGGCATGCTAATGATTTCCGGGCGATAATGGCCACACCTCCTGAAGAGTGGGTGCAGCCAACACTGTACTTTCTGAATACCATGTACCGATTTAAGAAATTTGTTTGTTTAGAAGTGATGTGCGTTTTCTCGAGGCACATGATACTTGGCTGACTGGCATGCAGAATCTCATACACATTGTCAAGATTTTTAAGGAGGCCTCTGCAGTTCGAATGGATGATGTTTTCGGTTCCCATTATTTAAATTTAAGAATGACTGAAGTGTGTGTGTTCGTGTGTGTTCATGTGTCGTCTTTCGGGGCTGTTACTCTTAGATTAGACGTTTTAGGCCTATCTACTGGCTTGGCCGTCGGAGGCCGCTCCTTGCGCTGCGTTGCAGGCAGGAACGGCGCGACGTCCATTTCGTCATCAGATGTCCTGGGGACGCCCGTCGAACCGGGCCCCCCGGACTTGGTCCCCTTTGGGGAGCCCTTCGTTTGAGCCGCCACCGCCGCGGATGTCGGGGACGCCAGAAGTGGCACGGGCGGTGCGGTGACGGTGGGAGCCGATGCGGAGCCCCCGATATCCATCCCCTCGACACCCTCCAACGCACTGGAGGACAGGGAGGAAGCGGCGGGAGCGGCACCGGTCCCAACGGAAGAGGTTGGCACCACAACCGCTGCTGCCTCACCAAGCGGCGTGGTGGCGGGTTGGGCTGCCTGAGGCATCCGAGGGTGGGCGGGGCAGGGACCAGGTCAGACTGGCTGAACTGGGTCCCTGTGGAAACCAGACGCCGCTTCGCCCCCCAGCGAGCTGCGTCGGCGTACCTCCCCAGGGGGAAAGAGGCCAACCTCTTCCGCGCCTCTGGGAAGGTGGTGTTCTCAGTTACCTTGACGTTGGTTATCTTTTTTTCAATTTGAAATTTTTCGCACTTGCGGGAGTAGGCTGCATGCGCCCCCCCCCCCCCCTCCCGCAGTTCACACAAGAGAGGGCGTCGGAGGGACAGTTGTCGCTCGGACGGTCATTCGACGCGCATTTTGCACACGTCGTTCGGCCACGGCAAGAGTTTGTACCGTGCCCGAACCGCTGGCACTTATAACAGCGCCGCGGATTCGGGATGTAGGGACGGATGGAGCAACGAATAAAACCTGCATTTATGTGCTGTGGAAGAACTGCGCGGTCAAAAGTCAAGATAATGTGCTTGGTGGGAATCTCCTTGTCGTCTCTGCGGACAGTGATGCGTCTGACGGCAGTGATGCCCTCATATTTCAAGCCGGCAAGGTGATCCGCATCCGTTTCGTTCAAGAGATCCGTCACGGATATCACACCTTCCGAGCTGTTGAGGCTCCGATGGGGTGTGACCATGATGTCTAGATCAGCCTGTCTAGTCTGAGCTAGAAGTTTCGTGGAGTGCTGCTTGTCATTTATTTCGATGAGGAGTTCACCAGACCTTTGTTTTTTGCACTTATATGATTTTCCTAATAAGGCTTCAAGATATGTTGCGATCAAGAAGACTGACTGAGATGCAAGAGGGTGGGTTGGATTGAGGGACTCCATGACAAGAAATCGAGAGTAATGATCTGGTTCAGGAAATGTCAAAGATGGCAATGAAGGAAAAGATACTTCGGTGCGGCCCATTTTCAGGGACCGATCACGTTTGGGGGGAGGGGTTTGTAAATGCCATAGGGCATAGTATAAAAGCAGGGAGACTGGGGTACTTTCTTCTTTGACCTTACTCTGGTAGTCAAAGAGGTCTCGGAGCTCCCTGCCTGGTAGACAGGCAGGGAGCCTATCGGCCGGAGCTTGACCAAGGCTCCGACGGCCACCGTTAGAGGTTTCTACCCTTCACCTTAAAAACACGTCAGCACGGTAGGTCACAGCTTATGTTGGGGGGCTCGGGGTCCGCGGTATCGCCAGTACCGTCACTAAGATTACTCAAGGTGCCCCGTGCGCGTTAAATAAATTGCCCGGACGCTCACACACGAAAGGGAGAAAAGGAGGAGTACGAGTGGAAAGGCGAAGGGCGCTTGGCTTTTCCGCCGTTGTGCACGCTCTCCGCGCTCTGGGACGCCAGCCTTTGCCGGCGGCGGTGAATCGCTGGAGAAGTGTGCGCTCTGCGCTAGCCTCTGGCTCGTGCACTTACGTGAAGCGACGAGTGTATCAATCGGCGCCGTGTTGTATTTCGCTTTCTGTGACGGCCGCGCTGGTGTGGATGGAACGCTGAATCCTTCGCATTCAAACGAAAGTTACGAGTGCTTCAACCATGCCTGTGTTGCATATTTCGCGTTCTCTGCGCTAGCCTCTGGCTCGTGCACTTACGTGGAGCGACGAGTGTATCAATCGCCGCCGTGTTGTATTTCGCCTTTCTGTGACGGCCGCGCTGGTTGATGGAACGCTGAATCCTTCGCATTCTAATTAAAGTTACGAGTGCTTTAACCATGCCTGTGTTGTATATTTCGCGTTCTCTCAGGTGTTGCCCGCCGCTCTTTTGCCCTTAAGTGAAGCGGCAGGTGTTTGGATACGCGGTGTGCGCTCTGCCATATCCTTTCCTCTTGCTCTTACGTGAAATTCTTCAACCGTGCCTGTCTGTGTGGGATTTCGCGTTCTCAGGTGTTACGCGCCGCTGTAGATATCGATGTGCCGCGACGTTTCGCAAGTCGCCGCTTAGTTGAACGGCTGCTTTCAAAACGTGGATCTATGCCGTTCACTCTGTCATCAACCGCCGCTGTAAACGTTGTCAATAATTGTCAGGTGTTGCTTGCTCGCCGCCGTAGATTTCGAAGTGCCTCAACCATTCTAAAGTCACCGCGCAGTTGGAACGGCTGTTTCTCAAACGTGGATCTATCGTACTATTGCACGTGATCGGCTCAACCTCTAGCCGGAAAATTGAATTTTGTGCCACGCCCGATTTTTTTCTGTGATACCGCAAACGACCGTGTTGCTATCGTTAGTCTTTTTTGTCTGTTTGTTTGACTAGCGCTCTGTGCTGAAGAAACGGCAGTTGTAACTCGCTTAAGTTTCCGTCGGGCGTAACGATAACTGGCAAGAGTCCTTCGATGATTTGCTACTGCTCAGACCATTTTTTCGGTCAGGCAGGATGGCCTTTAATTGTGGCCTTTGGTGTGCGCTTCCATTGCCAAATGTGTTGGTCCAGTGTTCAAATCTCTTGTGACCCCCCACCCCCCTTTTTTTTGTTGTTGGCGGGTGCTTAAGAGAGTTTGTGGTGTGCAAATTGACTGTACAGCTGACCAATTGCAAAGCGTGGGTGTTAGCAAGTTTGTCACCGAGCCTTTGAAGTTATGACTATTGCATTCCCAATGACCAGCTTCTGAAATACGCTTCCACACGCCAGTATCTATAAGCAGTTCTGCCCCCATTGTATGAATTGCAAAACGGGTGAAAACAATATGCTACGGTGGCCGTTTCTGGCTTAAGAGTGTAGTGTGTACACTGCATGTGTTAGTCTGGACAGCTTAGAGTGCTGAACCAGCTGTAAAAGTTGGCGTGCCAGAAAAACCACAATTTTTCAAAGCCTTTTCTTTTATTCATCGAACTGGCTTTTTCTCCAAGCCCGACTATATTCAGTTACCGTCGTCTTAAAAACTTTTCTGATTGCCCTTCACTTCTGTAACATTCGGTCAGAAGCGCCCTACCTAATGCTACCTTGGTGTTGCGGCGTACAGCAAAATAGGCCACCAAGCCCCATCTCTTTGCTGGCAGGGCATTATGTCATCGGCAGAGCTTCCCCAGGAATACCCGCAGGTGGGGTACTACCTAGGAAAAGGTGCTGAACATACATGCGCCATTGGTCAAAGCATTTGACAGCCGTAGTATAGTGTACATGTAATTTTAACTTAAACAAATAATGCGCCAAATTATCGTCCAAGCCAAAGGAGTTAAACATGCCTGGCAAGTTTTTGACATTTTCTCAGATGAATGATTTTTTAAATCACTCATCTTCTGCGCCCTCCCATCTATAAAGAAGAAGCGCCCCTTGCTGAGGAGAAAAAAAATGCCAACTGAAAATGCTTTAAGAAAGGCTTGTGTTGTGCTATTATGTGCTTAGTACATTTAAACACATCCGGAATGTAGGAAGCATATAACTGCCCAAATTTATATGGAATTGTGTTATGTGAAAGAACATACTATGCAACTGTTCCGCTTCAATTTTGTTAACGATTCAGTGGGTTTTGTTTCTTTGCTTGGTACCAACACAAATTTCCCTGAAACACCACTTTCATACACGGGAAAAATAAATGTAAGGCTGAGTGCTAGATCTGTAAATTTGCTTATTCAGAGAAGAAGATCAGAACGTAACGTACATCTTTAAAACAATTCTGACATCACCTTCAAAGTTCAGCATTTCTTAGTTCTGTGGTGATACTTGTCAAATGAAGGGAATAATTCAAATTAAGAAAACGTTTGCTGGTTACAGATTGCATATCATTTTCTCTATAATATTCTCACACCTAAGATAATTCGTGAAATTACCGTTTAACAGGTTTGTGTTCCGCAAAAGGGTAGTTGAAGTAAAACTAATAGTGCAGGTAATTCATTTAAATCAAGCTTTAAATAATATTCTCAGAATTGAGATAATTTGTGATATTCTCTTTTTACAGGTTTGTGTTCCACAAGAAGTGGAGGTGCCAGCATAGCAGCCTCAACAGAACTGCTGGGAAACATTCCACCAACTGCCCGGCTTTTGTCGATATAAAGATCACAAAAGTGACGAAGGCAACGAAGCGGAACGACCCGTTCCTCAACCGGCCATTCCCGCTGACTGCCCTCGTCAAACTACACGAGGTGCAAAACCATGTGCTCGACTGCGCCGACGGGCTTCGCTTGCTGAAGCCCACTTCGGACACCCGTGCCGCATTTTTTAGATACTTCGAAAATGACATGACCCCAGCAGTTGCTATCGCACGCCACAAGAAGAAGCTGGCAAGCCAGGAGGAGAGAGACACCTTGCTGGCCAGCAGCGCCGTAAACCCCCCAGCCAGCACTGTCTACCACTGCTTTCGCGGGTGGCGGAGAAGGCAGTATGGCAGCGAGGGAGAGAGCCCACTCTCTAAGCTCAACAGAAGAGCCCCAGAGTACCTGGAACGGGGTAAGTTGCTGTTTGCCCCAGCACACTCCTTATATCGCTAGTTTTATGTGACCTATGCCAACATTTATGTGGGTATGACATCTCTCACTCAGTTTAATTTTCAGCTCCAGGCAATGTACCATGCAGTGTAGATGGAAAGGTATCACAAGAACTCCGTTCTGCAATGTTGAATTCTCTAATTCAGGGGAAAGGCAGCAATGAGCACATGCACAGTCAAGGTGTACCATACTAAACTTGTCTGATGCACCTATCCTAGTGAAGATGGCACAGAATGACAATAGAAGCCTGTGCTTCTAGAAATCACTTTTAAGCTTTGGCCGTTACGGCCGGACGTCCATGTGTTTCAGTAAAAATACATTCTTTCGCTCTACTATCTTTTTCCCACTCAGAAGGAATCAATGGGCATGTGACATTTGACACAACAGCACAGCTCACAACACTTCTTTCTACCTGGCCCAGCTCACGGCAGCCTGGCGTGGGAGCAATGCACTTGAGCCCTTTATGCTTCGCAACAGTAGCTGCTAGTCACACTCGCTGGCTTGTCATCTTCTACTTTCCTGTTCGCGATGATGGAATTTGTAAACGGGAAAATGAAAGCTACGCTTTGCTTAGTTTTGGCAAAAAAATATATATCAAACTATCTTTTCACTTCATAAAAGAACTTGACAGGCATTCTGCCATCTGGAACTATACTGAGCCCACATACCATAAACATTGTTGTGGCTTCAGTGAGCACGGCTGGTTGTACCTTTCAAGGTATTCACAAGTTCTATCTTTTAATGGAAGCTATTGCGCAGTGGCTACAAAACATGTTATGCGTGCAGGCCATAATTCGAGAAATTTTGGATTCTTTTAACATCGCTAACCTATATCACACAAGAAATCTATTGCCAAACTATGTGGTAAATTTTATCACAGCACCTGTAGTTACATCTGACGGAACTAAACCCAATGTTTTGAGTTATGATCGACGGAACCCAAATTCAAAAGTTTATGTCCAACGTAACTACCAAAATGTTTCGAGTTACATCCGCCATAACGCCAACTTGGAACTACAACTGAATTTCCGTCCAACGTAGTCCACACAAAGAAGTCGTAAGGCGAAGTAAAAAGAAGTTCCACAATTTCTTAACATTTCTTTCCGTGGGTAGAAATAACAGTACGAGGGAATTCCTTTCACTACCCTTAGTGAATTATTGTGTTTTGTTTATTAAAAGCCTCTTGTCTTGGGCCTTGTCAACTTCATTCTTGGCACGAGCTACATGCGCCACAAACTGGCATTGCACCCGCAGCAAGGGGATCTATTTTGTTAATTCTCCAATTTTCCTTTACCTTTATATGTTCGATATGGAAAGAAGTGTGTGCACATTCTTAGAAAATAACTTAAATAGTTCCATTAAAAAAAGAAGCCACACACACGACTAGAAAAGCAAAAATAAAACTTTGGTTTCCATTATAATTTACAAACTTTTTTCCATTATTGCCATACAAGACATAACAAAAATAATACACAACAAACGTACAAACAACACGCACTCTAATTAACCATTGCTGCACTGGGCTGAACATAATGCAGGAAGATTAGTGTTGCTTTTGATTGATGTCCCATATTGTTAAACAAATAATTGCGGTAATACTTTCACAATGTTAATATTTTTCCGCCGCTATATGATTATAATTAATTGTGATGAAACACTTCACACATCTCACCAAAATTTAGCCCATTGCAAGCATGGTCCGCTGCATTGTCGGACTATGCCAAATCTTTGTTGTGTCACCCAACAATGCTATCCGATTTTATTAAAATACTAATGCATCACATTGCTGTCATTGCAAATTTCTCTTCTAATACTAATTTGAATACCAGCATTTTCTTCATAAAGTTTCAAGAGAATGCTCTCCCCCAAAACATCTCCCACCCCCATATGGGAATGAAATATTCAATTAACTAAGAGTTCCCCGAGATTTCCCACCCACTAAAGTTATGCTAGCTTTGACGCCTTCGAAAGCCTGGGGAGCTCCCTCCATGAAAACGTCTTGCAGCCGCAAACACCGTGGATGTCTCGATTCGGAACAAAAAAAGACACAACCTGTCCGGCTTTTTTACTTGATATCTTCACAGTTTTGGCTGGGAGTGCAGCCAATTTTTAAATGCGAATGCATTTATTAGCCGGGGGTTGTCTTGCTCCGTTGGCCGGCGTGCGCCTGCATTCCTCCAGCGCGAGCGCACGGGAGCGCGGGCCTCGTAGTTCTGCCTTCGTCGTCGTCGTCGTCGTAAATGCGAATGCATTTCTCAGTTGGGGGATGTCGTGCTCTGTCGGCGTGCGCCCGCAGGTGTTATCTCTCCGCGCTCCTCCTCGCCCCTAGCAACAGCTGTGGCGCGCCTAGCAACCGGAGCAGGTGGTAGCTCGGGCGGGAGTAGCGGAGGGCAAGGGGAGAGGAGGAGCGCGCTCGGGCGTGTGAGGGCGCTCGCATCGCGGAGCTCGGGCGGAGTAGCGGAGAGTGAGTGGAGAGGAGCAGCGCGATCGGGCGTGTGAGGGTGCTCGCATTGCGGAGCTCGGCAGGAGAGAGAGCTCGCGCGCGGGGCGGGCGTGTTGCGCGGGTCTCTCTCTCCTCTCCGCGTACCCTCTCTTCGCTCGCTGCGCTCAGAAAATGTATATAAATGCAGTGTAGCGCACGCCTCTCTCCGTTACTGCTTGCCGCAGCGCACTCATCGGTGCACCCAATGCATTCGCATTTCCGCACGATCCCCTTCGGGGAGGTGGGGGGAGTTTTTTTGTAGTTTTTCGCCCCTGACCCGAAAGATCGCCCACCCTGTATTTTTCACTTGATATATCTGTATTTTGGGTAAAAATCCTTTCGTAAGTTTACAATGTTTGGAAAATTTTCTTTTAATTCAGTTTTGGGAATGCAAGAAATTTTCTTTTGATCGATCACTCCTGCCTCAAAGAGAACTCTTACGGTGTGGTAATCACTTTGCTTCTGTATTCTTCACGTGGCGATCTTTTTAGTGCCACTGTTTTACTGAGCATATATACATGCTCCTTGTTATGATCTTTATCATGCCTTTGCAAAGAAGCACAATGGATTAAGCACTTTGCAACATACCAGTACTAAAGCAAGTGGCAAATGTAAGGTGTCCAATTACACCTCTATGTTCTTTTTCATGCCAGGAGTTGATGTGAGGACATGGACCTCAAAGGACGGCAGCTCCTGGGCAGTGCTTGTTGTCACTGCAATAATGAGCAGGAAGCAGGCTCTGGGCACCGCCAAGAAGATGGTGTTCCTGGACCCCACCGCCTCCTGTGACCAGACACAGAGCACCGTTACAGTGGCCCTCACAGCGACTCCAGTGGGTGCCATGCCTCTTGCTGTGTTGCTGCACAGCAGCCAAAGCACCGAAAGCTACAAGGCTGCATTCGACCTTCTGAGGCAGAGTTATCCATTGTGCTTCAGTGGTGCTCCTGTAAGTATGCTGCAGCTAACATGGTGGCTCACTGGCTACAGAGTTGCGATACTGAGCACAAGAACGCAAGTTTTATTCCTGGCCTCAGTTGCCCTTTTTCACATTAACGAAAAAAATGGCGATATGCACAAGCTTTGCGCCCTAACGATCTGCACACGGTTAAAATTAAGGCGTAGCCCTCAAATGCACCATGCTTCAAGGCATAGGTATGTGTTGTAGCTTTTGTGTGTTCCCCTAAAACATGGAAAAAGAACCGTGAGTGCACTACCAGCATGAAACAATCGCAGGAAGATGTTGATGCAATTAAAAAGAACTCGTGGAAAAAGCTGGGAGAAACCTGGTAAAACAGCAAGACAAATGAAATTTTTACTGCGTTACCACTCAATCAGCCAAAGTTCACTGCCCACTTTCATATATTTTGCTGTGCATTCCTAACAGAGATTTCGAAACGAAACTTTAACAAAATTCGACACTTTACGTTCATATGAAAAAATTAACAGGAATATGTCAGCTCACTAAATTTACGCATGTAGAAAACAAAAGCAAAAAGGCAACCATTGCGCTGCTGCAATGATGTGTCACAACCAGCTTGCGTTTTAATGATGACTACGCACCCCAGGCCTGTCCTGCTGCTGGAAAATTGTAAGCACACTGTCTCAATGCTTTTTGAAGTGACTGACATTTCAGAATTTTTTAAGATATGTGTACTTCACAGAGCTCAAAGATTATGTGCTGCAGGTAGGTACACTATAGCTTTGTACGCACAGGATGTTTCTTTTTGTGTGAGTGCTGTCTGTTCAAGCTTTTCACCACTTTCATTCTGCTTCTGATGTTCCTGGCTCTTCCACGGTGCTCAATTAGCGTTAAGTGCGACATAAATGCTCTAGCACCAGGCCAATCCCACGGAATGGGCATGAGCCTGATTGTGTATGAACCATGAGTGACTTCCCTGTTCAGCAATCAGCATCCAGATTTGGGAAAGCCTTTCCCTTAACTATTCCCAGTCTCTTTCTGGATCTTAAATGGGCTTATAACGCCTCCATGAGTGTTGGCAGGAGGGTGCAAAAGACACAGCCCCCCCCAAGCCACCGCAGAACAATTGCCCTGCCCCCTTGCTCTTCCTCATCCTCTTTCCCTCAATACAATGTGTATGTCCCCCTCAAGACAAAATCCTGCCGACGCCCATGAGCACCCCTTAACATTTTTTACTAATCAAGTTTTTCCTTCATATTTAATTAAAGCACCTTGAACACTAGCTGACTAAGGTAAAAAGCTGCGCCAGTTGGTTCAAGGTCTTTGAAGGGAGAACATGTGGCAAAATGCTCGAAAAAGGGGAAGAAGACACAGCTGTGCAAGCCCTGTTGTAAGTCCGGTGCCGTCCATGTGTCTCTTCTTCCCCTTTGTGCAGCGTCTTGCCACTGGTTTTCTTTCAAAGAAAGGGAACCAGTGGCAAGAGAACCTTGAACATTGCCATCTATGCAACAACAGCGTGCCGTAGTGGTTAAGACGCTATGTCACTGACCGTCCCCAGGTTTGTTTTTCATCTCTCCCAGGGTGTCTTTCTCATTTGTTTAAAGAAGCCCTAACAAGAATTTGGCATTGGGATGCACAAACTGAGCTTTCGATATACCGATGGTGTGACATTTTGATGCCTTATTTCTTTCCTTTACAGAAACTTACTCCACCTTGGGGATTTCCCCTAAATCTGGTCGATTAATATCATCATTTCCCATCCCTCACCTTGCTTCTGATGAATAAATTCTGATGTGGACATTTTTAAAGAAGATGGTGTTGTATTTAAAACTTGGGATGTTTCTCTAAGTCTCTTTTATGGCTGTAAAGCTGCTCAAAGCATGGTGAGATCATTGCGTTGAAGAATGGATGTTAGAAAAGAAAGAGAATGCAAAATAATGAATAGCAAAATGAGGAGGGAATATGCATGTGCACATGAAGACCTGTACAAAAACTGGATTCTCTGCAGAAAAGCTCACTGATCATCTAGCCAAGCCTGGTGCCCTGACCGAATAATTTGATGTGATTAAGGGAAAACTTGAAAATGGCTCTGGTATGTTTTCTGCAGGCACCGCAATGTTTCATGACGGACAACTCCACAGCAGAGAGGGCCTCACTGGAAGCTACATGGCCCGAAGCCACCCGGCTCCTTTGCCACTTCCGTGTGGCCCAGGCAGAGTGGCGATGGCTCCAGGCATCCCGCAACCAAGTCAGCCAAGATGAGAGGCGAGAACTCATGAAGGCATTTCAGAAGGCACATTTATTACCTGCATTAAACAAATGGATACAAATGGCCTGTTGTAACTATGCGATGTTTTGTTTTAATTTTTTCCCCAAAAACGTACTAGTGAATGTTTTTACATTTTTTACAAGGAGACCATAAAAATTGTTAAGCATAGCCGTCCTTGTATCAGTGCAGTGTAACCTCAACACTGTTCAGTCGACGAAGTTTATGGGGAGTGCAAAGCGCTTCCAACTAACCAAACTTCCAAGCAGAAGATATAACTAGCTCGGACAGGTTGTCTGTGCTGATCGCAACCACAACAAGGAAATCCAGCACAGAATAGGTATGGACTGGGGTGCACTTGGCAAACACCCCCAATTAATGAAAAGTAAGCTACCGTTATCACTGAAAAGAATATAACAACCAATGCGTCCTGCTGGAGGTAACATATGGAGCAGAAACGTAAGGCCCCAGCAAAACTTGAAAGCAAACTGAGGTCGGAGCAATGGGTCATGGAAAGAATTACATGAGTAACATTAAGAGGAAATTAGCTTTTTAGATTGAGAACAAACTCGGGTAGAGGATACTATAGGTACTAGTCCAAAATAAGAAAGAAAACGTATATACTTGGAGTGGCGATGTAATGAAGTAAAACAAGACCGCTGGAACACCAGAGAAAAAAAGTGGCCATTGGGAGACTGGAATACAAGAAGGGGAAGGCGAATAGCACGATGAAGGGATGAAATGAGGAAATCGGGGGGCAACGAATGGACTTCAGCAGTGCAGGACTGGAATGGTAGGAGGTTGAGGAGATACGTATTTGTCCTGCAGTGGATGCAGTAGGTTGTTGATGATGATAAATCATCCGCAGTCCTGAATTTAATATTCGCACACCTTCACTCTATATGATTCACTGCATGAAGTTCACGTATTCATTTGACCTCTTTTGCAGATCATGTACGCTGCATCAGCAGCAGATCTTGAAGCTGCCATTGAGCAGCTGCACGATATGAGCCACAAGGAGTATGTGCAGCGTGTCACCACTTTCCTGGAGCGGAAGGCGGAGTGGGTGCTCCTTTTCCGTTCCGACCTCTTCACCAGGGGCCACAACACCAACAGTTTTGCTGAGGCGTCGATCAGCATTCTGAAGGACGTGGTGCTGCGCAGGAGGAAAGCGTACAATGCTATGGCCCTTGTGGACCTTGTGGTAGACATCTGGGAGAGCTATTTCAGACTTCGGGTACTGGACCACGCGTTCAACCGTGTGCCTGCCCATCAGCTGCTCTACCACAAGCTCCTGGAAAGGATGCCCTCCGGTGCAGCAGAGATGATCCGGCCCCTTGGGGACAGCAAGTGTGAGGTGCCCAGTGGTAAGCTGGACGAGGGCACAGTGTACCAAGTGTGTATAGACCTGGGGATCTGCACTTGCCAGTCTGGTCCACACAAAGAAGTCGTAAGGCGAAGTAAAAAGAAGTTCCACAATTTCTTAACATTTCTTTCCGTGGGTAGAAATAACAGTACGAGGGAATTCCTTTCACTACCCTTAGTGAATTATTGTGTTTTGTTTATTAAAAGCCTCTTGTCTTGGGCCTTGCCAACTTCATTCTTGGCACGAGCTACCTGCGCCACAAACTGGCATTGCACCCGCAGCAAGGGGATCTATTTTGTTAATTCTCCAGTTTTCCTTTACCTTTATATGTTCGATATGGAAAGAAGTGTGTGCACATTCTTAGAAAATAACTTAAATAGTTCCATTAAAAAAAGAAGCCACACACACGACTAGAAAAGCAAAAATAAAACTTTGGTTTCCATTATAATTTACAAACTTTTTTCCATTATTGCCATACAAGACATAACAAAAATAATACACAACAAACGTACAAACAACACGCACTCTAATTAACCATTGCTGCACTGGGCTGAACATAATGCAGGAAGATTAGTGTTGCTTTTGATTGATGTCCCATATTGTTAAACAAATAATTGCGGTAATACTTTCACAATGTTAATATTTTTCCGCCGCTATATGATTATAATTAATTGTGATGAAACACTTCACACATCTCACCAAAATTTAGCCCATTGCAAGCATGGTCCGCTGCATTGTCGGACTATGCCAAATCTTTGTTGTGTCACCCAACAATGCTATCCGATTTTATTAAAATACTAATGCATCACATTGCTGTCATTGCAAATTTCTCTTCTAATACTAATTTGAATACCAGCATTTTCTTCATAAAGTTTCAAGAGAATGCTCTCCCCCAAAACATCTCCCACCCCCATATGGGAATGAAATATTCAATTAACTAAGAGTTCCCCGAGATTTCCCACCCACTAAAGTTATGCTAGCTTTGACGCCTTCGAAAGCCTGGGGAGCTCCCTCCATGAAAACGTCTTGCAGCCGCAAACACCGTGGATGTCTCGATTCGGAACAAAAAAAGACACAACCTGTCCGGCTTTTTTACTTGATATCTTCACAGTTTTGGCTGGGAGTGCAGCCAATTTTTAAATGCGAATGCATTTATTAGCCGGGGGTTGTCTTGCTCCGTTGGCCGGCGTGCGCCTGCATTCCTCCAGCGCGAGCGCACGGGAGCGCGGGCCTCGTAGTTCTGCCTTCGTCGTCGTCGTCGTCGTAAATGCGAATGCATTTCTCAGTTGGGGGATGTCGTGCTCTGTCGGCGTGCGCCCGCAGGTGTTATCTCTCCGCGCTCCTCCTCGCCCCTAGCAACAGCTGTGGCGCGCCTAGCAACCGGAGCAGGTGGTAGCTCGGGCGGGAGTAGCGGAGGGCAAGGGGAGAGGAGGAGCGCGCTCGGGCGTGTGAGGGCGCTCGCATCGCGGAGCTCGGGCGGAGTAGCGGAGAGTGAGTGGAGAGGAGCAGCGCGATCGGGCGTGTGAGGGTGCTCGCATTGCGGAGCTCGGCAGGAGAGAGAGCTCGCGCGCGGGGCGGGCGTGTTGCGCGGGTCTCTCTCTCCTCTCCGCGTACCCTCTCTTCGCTCGCTGCGCTCAGAAAATGTATATAAATGCAGTGTAGCGCACGCCTCTCTCCGTTACTGCTTGCCGCAGCGCACTCATCGGTGCACCCAATGCATTCGCATTTCCGCACGATCCCCTTCGGGGAGGTGGGGGGAGTTTTTTTGTAGTTTTTCGCCCCTGACCCGAAAGATCGCCCACCCTGTATTTTTCACTTGATATATCTGTATTTTGGGTAAAAATCCTTTCGTAAGTTTACAATGTTTGGAAAATTTTCTTTTAATTCAGTTTTGGGAACGCAAGAAATTTTCTTTTGATCGATCACTCCTGCCTCAAAGAGAACTCTTACGGTGTGGTAATCACTTTGCTTCTGTATTCTTCACGTGGCGATCTTTTTAGTGCCACTGTTTTACTGAGCATATATACATGCTCCTTGTTATGATCTTTATCATGCCTTTGCAAAGAAGCACAATGGATTAAGCACTTTGCAACATACCAGTACTAAAGCAAGTGGCAAATGTAAGGTGTCCAATTACACCTCTATGTTCTTTTTCATGCCAGGAGTTGATGTGAGGACATGGACCTCAAAGGACGGCAGCTCCTGGGCAGTGCTTGTTGTCACTGCAATAATGAGCAGGAAGCAGGCTCTGGGCACCGCCAAGAAGATGGTGTTCCTGGACCCCACCGCCTCCTGTGACCAGACACAGAGCACCGTTACAGTGGCCCTCACAGCGACTCCAGTGGGTGCCATGCCTCTTGCTGTGTTGCTGCACAGCAGCCAAAGCACCGAAAGCTACAAGGCTGCATTCGACCTTCTGAGGCAGAGTTATCCATTGTGCTTCAGTGGTGCTCCTGTAAGTATGCTGCAGCTAACATGGTGGCTCACTGGCTACAGAGTTGCGATACTGAGCACAAGAACGCAAGTTTTATTCCTGGCCTCAGTTGCCCTTTTTCACATTAACGAAAAAAATGGCGATATGCACAAGCTTTGCGCCCTAACGATCTGCACACGGTTAAAATTAAGGCGTAGCCCTCAAATGCACCATGCTTCAAGGCATAGGTATGTGTTGTAGCTTTTGTGTGTTCCCCTAAAACATGGAAAAAGAACCGTGAGTGCACTACCAGCATGAAACAATCGCAGGAAGATGTTGATGCAATTAAAAAGAACTCGTGGAAAAAGCTGGGAGAAACCTGGTAAAACAGCAAGACAAATGAAATTTTTACTGCGTTACCACTCAATCAGCCAAAGTTCACTGCCCACTTTCATATATTTTGCTGTGCATTCCTAACAGAGATTTCGAAACGAAACTTTAACAAAATTCGACACTTTACGTTCATATGAAAAAATTAACAGGAATATGTCAGCTCACTAAATTTACGCATGTAGAAAACAAAAGCAAAAAGGCAACCATTGCGCTGCTGCAATGATGTGTCACAACCAGCTTGCGTTTTAATGATGACTACGCACCCCAGGCCTGTCCTGCTGCTGGAAAATTGTAAGCACACTGTCTCAATGCTTTTTGAAGTGACTGACATTTCAGAATTTTTTAAGATATGTGTACTTCACAGAGCTCAAAGATTATGTGCTGCAGGTAGGTACACTATAGCTTTGTACGCACAGGATGTTTCTTTTTGTGTGAGTGCTGTCTGTTCAAGCTTTTCACCACTTTCATTCTGCTTCTGATGTTCCTGGCTCTTCCACGGTGCTCAATTAGCGTTAAGTGCGACATAAATGCTCTAGCACCAGGCCAATCCCACGGAATGGGCATGAGCCTGATTGTGTATGAACCATGAGTGACTTCCCTGTTCAGCAATCAGCATCCAGATTTGGGAAAGCCTTTCCCTTAACTATTCCCAGTCTCTTTCTGGATCTTAAATGGGCTTATAACGCCTCCATGAGTGTTGGCAGGAGGGTGCAAAAGACACAGCCCCCCCCAAGCCACCGCAGAACAATTGCCCTGCCCCCTTGCTCTTCCTCATCCTCTTTCCCTCAATACAATGTGTATGTCCCCCTCAAGACAAAATCCTGCCGACGCCCATGAGCACCCCTTAACATTTTTTACTAATCAAGTTTTTCCTTCATATTTAATTAAAGCACCTTGAACACTAGCTGACTAAGGTAAAAAGCTGCGCCAGTTGGTTCAAGGTCTTTGAAGGGAGAACATGTGGCAAAATGCTCGAAAAAGGGGAAGAAGACACAGCTGTGCAAGCCCTGTTGTAAGTCCGGTGCCGTCCATGTGTCTCTTCTTCCCCTTTGTGCAGCGTCTTGCCACTGGTTTTCTTTCAAAGAAAGGGAACCAGTGGCAAGAGAACCTTGAACATTGCCATCTATGCAACAACAGCGTGCCGTAGTGGTTAAGACGCTATGTCACTGACCGTCCCCAGGTTTGTTTTTCATCTCTCCCAGGGTGTCTTTCTCATTTGTTTAAAGAAGCCCTAACAAGAATTTGGCATTGGGATGCACAAACTGAGCTTTCGATATACCGATGGTGTGACATTTTGATGCCTTATTTCTTTCCTTTACAGAAACTTACTCCACCTTGGGGATTTCCCCTAAATCTGGTCGATTAATATCATCATTTCCCATCCCTCACCTTGCTTCTGATGAATAAATTCTGATGTGGACATTTTTAAAGAAGATGGTGTTGTATTTAAAACTTGGGATGTTTCTCTAAGTCTCTTTTATGGCTGTAAAGCTGCTCAAAGCATGGTGAGATCATTGCGTTGAAGAATGGATGTTAGAAAAGAAAGAGAATGCAAAATAATGAATAGCAAAATGAGGAGGGAATATGCATGTGCACATGAAGACCTGTACAAAAACTGGATTCTCTGCAGAAAAGCTCACTGATCATCTAGCCAAGCCTGGTGCCCTGACTGAATAATTTGATGTGATTAAGGGAAAACTTGAAAATGGCTCTGGTATGTTTTCTGCAGGCACCGCAATGTTTCATGACGGACAACTCCACAGCAGAGAGGGCCTCACTGGAAGCTACATGGCCCGAAGCCACCCGGCTCCTTTGCCACTTCCGTGTGGCCCAGGCAGAGTGGCGATGGCTCCAGGCATCCCGCAACCAAGTCAGCCAAGATGAGAGGCGAGAACTCATGAAGGCATTTCAGAAGGCACATTTATTACCTGCATTAAACAAATGGATACAAATGGCCTGTTGTAACTATGCGATGTTTTGTTTTAATTTTTTCCCCAAAAACGTACTAGTGAATGTTTTTACATTTTTTACAAGGAGACCATAAAAATTGTTAAGCATAGCCGTCCTTGTATCAGTGCAGTGTAACCTCAACACTGTTCAGTCGACGAAGTTTATGGGGAGTGCAAAGCGCTTCCAACTAACCAAACTTCCAAGCAGAAGATATAACTAGCTCGGACAGGTTGTCTGTGCTGATCGCAACCACAACAAGGAAATCCAGCACAGAATAGGTATGGACTGGGGTGCACTTGGCAAACACCCCCAATTAATGAAAAGTAAGCTACCGTTATCACTGAAAAGAATATAACAACCAATGCGTCCTGCTGGAGGTAACATATGGAGCAGAAACGTAAGGCCCCAGCAAAACTTGAAAGCAAACTGAGGTCGGAGCAATGGGTCATGGAAAGAATTACATGAGTAACATTAAGAGGAAATTAGCTTTTTAGATTGAGAACAAACTCGGGTAGAGGATACTATAGGTACTAGTCCAAAATAAGAAAGAAAACGTATATACTTGGAGTGGCGATGTAATGAAGTAAAACAAGACCGCTGGAACACCAGAGAAAAAAAGTGGCCATTGGGAGACTGGAATACAAGAAGGGGAAGGCGAATAGCACGATGAAGGGATGAAATGAGGAAATCGGGGGGCAACGAATGGACTTCAGCAGTGCAGGACTGGAATGGTAGGAGGTTGAGGAGATACGTATTTGTCCTGCAGTGGATGCAGTAGGTTGTTGATGATGATAAATCATCCGCAGTCCTGAATTTAATATTCGCACACCTTCACTCTATATGATTCACTGCATGAAGTTCACGTATTCATTTGACCTCTTTTGCAGATCATGTACGCTGCATCAGCAGCAGATCTTGAAGCTGCCATTGAGCAGCTGCACGATATGAGCCACAAGGAGTATGTGCAGCGTGTCACCACTTTCCTGGAGCGGAAGGCGGAGTGGGTGCTCCTTTTCCGTTCCGACCTCTTCACCAGGGGCCACAACACCAACAGTTTTGCTGAGGCGTCGATCAGCATTCTGAAGGACGTGGTGCTGCGCAGGAGGAAAGCGTACAATGCTATGGCCCTTGTGGACCTTGTGGTAGACATCTGGGAGAGCTATTTCAGACTTCGGGTACTGGACCACGCGTTCAACCGTGTGCCTGCCCATCAGCTGCTCTACCACAAGCTCCTGGAAAGGATGCCCTCCGGTGCAGCAGAGATGATCCGGCCCCTTGGGGACAGCAAGTGTGAGGTGCCCAGTGGTAAGCTGGACGAGGGCACAGTGTACCAAGTGTGTATAGACCTGGGGATCTGCACTTGCCAGTCTGGTCCACACAAAGAAGTCGTAAGGCGAAGTAAAAAGAAGTTCCACAATTTCTTAACATTTCTTTCCGTGGGTAGAAATAACAGTACGAGGGAATTCCTTTCACTACCCTTAGTGAATTATTGTGTTTTGTTTATTAAAAGCCTCTTGTCTTGGGCCTTGCCAACTTCATTCTTGGCACGAGCTACCTGCGCCACAAACTGGCATTGCACCCGCAGCAAGGGGATCTATTTTGTTAATTCTCCAGTTTTCCTTTACCTTTATATGTTCGATATGGAAAGAAGTGTGTGCACATTCTTAGAAAATAACTTAAATAGTTCCATTAAAAAAAGAAGCCACACACACGACTAGAAAAGCAAAAATAAAACTTTGGTTTCCATTATAATTTACAAACTTTTTTCCATTATTGCCATACAAGACATAACAAAAATAATACACAACAAACGTACAAACAACACGCACTCTAATTAACCATTGCTGCACTGGGCTGAACATAATGCAGGAAGATTAGTGTTGCTTTTGATTGATGTCCCATATTGTTAAACAAATAATTGCGGTAATACTTTCACAATGTTAATATTTTTCCGCCGCTATATGATTATAATTAATTGTGATGAAACACTTCACACATCTCACCAAAATTTAGCCCATTGCAAGCATGGTCCGCTGCATTGTCGGACTATGCCAAATCTTTGTTGTGTCACCCAACAATGCTATCCGATTTTATTAAAATACTAATGCATCACATTGCTGTCATTGCAAATTTCTCTTCTAATACTAATTTGAATACCAGCATTTTCTTCATAAAGTTTCAAGAGAATGCTCTCCCCCAAAACATCTCCCACCCCCATATGGGAATGAAATATTCAATTAACTAAGAGTCCCCCAAGATTTCCCACCCACTAAAGTTATGCTAGCTTTGACGCCTTCGAAAGCCTGGGGAGCTCCCTCCATGAAAACGTCTTGCAGCCGCAAACACCGTGGATGTCTCGATTCGGAACAAAAAAAGACACAACCTGTCCGGCTTTTTTACTTGATATCTTCACAGTTTTGGCTGGGAGTGCCGCCAATTTTTAAATGCGAATGCATTTATTAGCCGGGGGTTGTCTTGCTCCGTTGGCCGGCGTGCGCCTGCATTCCTCCAGCGCGAGCGCACGGGAGCGCGGGCCTCGTAGTTCTGCCTTCGTCGTCGTCGTCGTCGTAAATGCGAATGCATTTCTCAGTTGGGGGATGTCGTGCTCTGTCGGCGTGCGCCCGCAGGTGTTATCTCTCCGCGCTCCTCCTCGCCCCTAGCAACAGCTGTGGCGCGCCTAGCAACCGGAGCAGGTGGTAGCTCGGGCGGGAGTAGCGGAGGGCAAGGGGAGAGGAGGAGCGCGCTCGGGCGTGTGAGGGCGCTCGCATCGCGGAGCTCGGGCGGAGTAGCGGAGAGTGAGTGGAGAGGAGCAGCGCGATCGGGCGTGTGAGGGTGCTCGCATTGCGGAGCTCGGCAGGAGAGAGAGCTCGCGCGCGGGGCGGGCGTGTTGCGCGGGTCTCTCTCTCCTCTCCGCGTACCCTCTCTTCGCTCGCTGCGCTCAGAAAATGTATATAAATGCAGTGTAGCGCACGCCTCTCTCCGTTACTGCTTGCCGCAGCGCACTCATCGGTGCACCCAATGCATTCGCATTTCCGCACGATCCCCTTCGGGGAGGTGGGGGGAGTTTTTTTGTAGTTTTTCGCCCCTGACCCGAAAGATCGCCCACCCTGTATTTTTCACTTGATATCTCTGTATTTTGGGTAAAAATCCTTTCGTAAGTTTACAATGTTTGGAAAATTTTCTTTTAATTCAGTTTTGGGAACGCAAGAAATTTTCTTTTGATCGATCACTCCTGCCTCAAAGAGAACTCTTACGGTGTGGTAATCACTTTGCTTCTGTATTCTTCACGTGGCGATCTTTTTAGTGCCACTGTTTTACTGAGCATATATACATGCTCCTTGTTATGATCTTTATCATGCCTTTGCAAAGAAGCACAATGGATTAAGCACTTTGCAACATACCAGTACTAAAGCAAGTGGCAAATGTAAGGTGTCCAATTACACCTCTATGTTCTTTTTCATGCCAGGAGTTGATGTGAGGACATGGACCTCAAAGGACGGCAGCTCCTGGGCAGTGCTTGTTGTCACTGCAATAATGAGCAGGAAGCAGGCTCTGGGCACCGCCAAGAAGATGGTGTTCCTGGACTCCACCGCCTCCTGTGACCAGACACAGAGCACCGTTACAGTGGCCCTCACAGCGACTCCAGTGGGTGCCATGCCTCTTGCTGTGTTGCTGCACAGCAGCCAAAGCACCGAAAGCTACAAGGCTGCATTCGACCTTCTGAGGCAGAGTTATCCATTGTGCTTCAGTGGTGCTCCTGTAAGTATGCTGCAGCTAACATGGTGGCTCACTGGCTACAGAGTTGCGATACTGAGCACAAGAACGCAAGTTTTATTCCTGGCCTCAGTTGCCCTTTTTCACATTAACGAAAAAAATGGCGATATGCACAAGCTTTGCGCCCTAACGATCTGCACAAGGTTAAAATTAAGGCGTAGCCCTCAAATGCACCATGCTTCAAGGCATAGGTATGTGTTGTAGCTTTTGTGTGTTCCCCTAAAACATGGAAAAAGAACCGTGAGTGCACTACCAGCATGAAACAATCGCAGGAAGATGTTGATGCAATTAAAAAGAACTCGTGGAAAAAGCTGGAAGAAACCTGGTAAAACAGCAAGACAAATGAAATTTTTACTGCGTTACCACTCAATCAGCCAAAGTTCACTGCCCACTTTCATATATTTTGCTGTGCATTCCTAACAGAGATTTCGAAACGAAACTTTAACAAAATTCGACACTTTACGTTCATATGAAAAAATTAACAGGAATATGTCAGCTCACTAAATTTACGCATGTAGAAAACAAAAGCAAAAAGGCAACCATTGCGCTGCTGCAATGATGTGTCACAACCAGCTTGCGTTTTAATGATGACTACGCACCCCAGGCCTGTCCTGCTGCTGGAAAATTGTAAGCACACTGTCTCAATGCTTTTTGAAGTGACTGACATTTCAGAATTTTTTAAGATATGTGTACTTCACAGAGCTCAAAGATTATGTGCTGCAGGTAGGTACACTATAGCTTTGTACGCACAGGATGTTTCTTTTTGTGTGAGTGCTGTCTGTTCAAGCTTTTCACCACCTTCATTCTGCTTCTGATGTTCCTGGCTCTTCCACGGTGCTCAATTAGCGTTAAGTGCGACATAAATGCTCTAGCACCAGGCCAATCCCACGGAATGGGCATGAGCCTGATTGTGTATGAACCATGAGTGACTTCCCTGTTCAGCAATCAGCATCCAGATTTGGGAAAGCCTTTCCCTTAACTATTCCCAGTCTCTTTCTGGATCTTAAATGGGCTTATAACGCCTCCATGAGTGTTGGCAGGAGGGTGCAAAAGACACAGCCCCCCCCAAGCCACCGCAGAACAATTGCCCTGCCCCCTTGCTCTTCCTCATCCTCTTTCCCTCAATACAATGTGTATGTCCCCCTCAAGACAAAATCCTGCCGACGCCCATGAGCACCCCTTAACATTTTTTACTAATCAAGTTTTTCCTTCATATTTAATTAAAGCACCTTGAACACTAGCTGACTAAGGTAAAAAGCTGCGCCAGTTGGTTCAAGGTCTTTGAAGGGAGAACATGTGGCAAAATGCTCGAAAAAGGGGAAGAAGACACAGCTGTGCAAGCCCTGTTGTAAGTCCGGTGCCGTCCATGTGTCTCTTCTTCCCCTTTGTGCAGCGTCTTGCCACTGGTTTTCTTTCAAAGAAAGGGAACCAGTGGCAAGAGAACCTTGAACATTGCCATCTATGCAACAACAGCGTGCCGTAGTGGTTAAGACGCTATGTCACTGACCGTCCCCAGGTTTGTTTTTCATCTCTCCCAGGGTGTCTTTCTCATTTGTTTAAAGAAGCCCTAACAAGAATTTGGCATTGGGATGCACAAACTGAGCTTTCGATATACCGATGGTGTGACATTTTGATGCCTTATTTCTTTCCTTTACAGAAACTTACTCCACCTTGGGGATTTCCCCTAAATCTGGTCGATTAATATCATCATTTCCCATCCCTCACCTTGCTTCTGATGAATAAATTCTGATGTGGACATTTTTAAAGAAGATGGTGTTGTATTTAAAACTTCGGATGTTTCTCTAAGTCTCTTTTATGGCTGTAAAGCTGCTCAAAGCATGGTGAGATCATTGCGTTGAAGAATGGATGTTAGAAAAGAAAGAGAATGCAAAATAATGAATAGCAAAATGAGGAGGGAATATGCATGTGCACATGAAGACCTGTACAAAAACTGGATTCTCTGCAGAAAAGCTCACTGATCATCTAGCCAAGCCTGGTGCCCTGACCGAATAATTTGATGTGATTAAGGGAAAACTTGAAAATGGCTCTGGTATGTTTTCTGCAGGCACCGCAATGTTTCATGACGGACAACTCCACAGCAGAGAGGGCCTCACTGGAAGCTACATGGCCCGAAGCCACCCGGCTCCTTTGCCACTTCCGTGTGGCCCAGGCAGAGTGGCGATGGCTCCAGGCATCCCGCAACCAAGTCAGCCAAGATGAGAGGCGAGAACTCATGAAGGCATTTCAGAAGGCACATTTATTACCTGCATTAAACAAATGGATACAAATGGCCTGTTGTAACTATGCGATGTTTTGTTTTAATTTTTTCCCCAAAAACGTACTAGTGAATGTTTTTACATTTTTTACAAGGAGACCATAAAAATTGTTAAGCATAGCCGTCCTTGTATCAGTGCAGTGTAACCTCAACACTGTTCAGTCGACGAAGTTTATGGGGAGTGCAAAGCGCTTCCAACTAACCAAACTTCCAAGCAGAAGATATAACTAGCTCGGACAGGTTGTCTGTGCTGATCGCAACCACAACAAGGAAATCCAGCACAGAATAGGTATGGACTGGGGTGCACTTGGCAAACACCCCCAATTAATGAAAAGTAAGCTACCGTTATCACTGAAAAGAATATAACAACCAATGCGTCCTGCTGGAGGTAACATATGGAGCAGAAACGTAAGGCCCCAGCAAAACTTGAAAGCAAACTGAGGTCGGAGCAATGGGTCATGGAAAGAATTACATGAGTAACATTAAGAGGAAATTAGCTTTTTAGATTGAGAACAAACTCGGGTAGAGGATACTATAGGTACTAGTCCAAAATAAGAAAGAAAACGTATATACTTGGAGTGGCGATGTAATGAAGTAAAACAAGACCGCTGGAACACCAGAGAAAAAAAGTGGCCATTGGGAGACTGGAATACAAGAAGGGGAAGGCGAATAGCACGATGAAGGGATGAAATGAGGAAATCGGGGGGCAACGAATGGACTTCAGCAGTGCAGGACTGGAATGGTAGGAGGTTGAGGAGATACGTATTTGTCCTGCAGTGGATGCAGTAGGTTGTTGATGATGATAAATCATCCGCAGTCCTGAATTTAATATTCGCACACCTTCACTCTATATGATTCACTGCATGAAGTTCACGTATTCATTTGACCTCTTTTGCAGATCATGTACGCTGCATCAGCAGCAGATCTTGAAGCTGCCATTGAGCAGCTGCACGATATGAGCCACAAGGAGTATGTGCAGCGTGTCACCACTTTCCTGGAGCGGAAGGCGGAGTGGGTGCTCCTTTTCCGTTCCGACCTCTTCACCAGGGGCCACAACACCAACAGTTTTGCTGAGGCGTCGATCAGCATTCTGAAGGACGTGGTGCTGCGCAGGAGGAAAGCGTACAATGCTATGGCCCTTGTGGACCTTGTGGTAGACATCTGGGAGAGCTATTTCAGACTTCGGGTACTGGACCACGCGTTCAACCGTGTGCCTGCCCATCAGCTGCTCTACCACAAGCTCCTGGAAAGGATGCCCTCCGGTGCAGCAGAGATGATCCGGCCCCTTGGGGACAGCAAGTGTGAGGTGCCCAGTGGTAAGCTGGACGAGGGCACAGTGTACCAAGTGTGTATAGACCTGGGGATCTGCACTTGCCAGTCTGGCCAGCAAGGTGCTTTTTGTAAACACCAAGCGCTGGTGCATCACCGGCATGGAGGAAATTTCCCCAACGTGCCAGTGGTCACCGCCAAGGACAGGCACTAGCTGGGATTGTTGGCCCTCGGGGACAACTGCCCTGATGAAGATTTCTTCCGGGACTTCCGCGACAACTTCCGACAAGAAGCCAGCACCAGCAGACCCACAGGGCAAGGCCAATCAGCTGAGCCAGAACCGCAGCGTCCCATGGATACCGAGCCACAGCTGGAGGCCCAGGGCTCAACTGGGAGCTGCCACCAACATGAGGTGTGGCTTATGCTCATCCATTTTCATTTGCTAAGGCTTAATAATTGTCACCCTTGCTTAGTAATTAGACACGTAGGTATCAACCTGGCACCTAAGCAAGATACGTTTCTACGGAACAAACACGCTCCACTCTTGCAAAGAGCTAGTTATTTTATAACAATGTGCATGGATTGTTCCCCGGGTCCCTTGTAGTTAAATTTATTTTTATGAAGGGACAATTGCTGCAGCTAAGTAGAAGAAGGGTACAAGACGCCAAAAAAGACACCCCAAATTCCCAAGACACCCTACTTCACTATGTAGCATCACAGCAAGCATGACGAACAAGTTTTTCAATACACGTAGAGGGGAGTGAGAATGAAGTGATCACATGATCATATGTCACAGCTAGTGTAGAATTACGTATCCTGACCGTCGTGTCTCTTTGGAGGCCTTATGTCACATAAGAAGGGTGCTAAATGAAGTAGGAGGAATACGCTTTCATTAAACACCAAGGTGCTGGTGTGGGCACCCACCAGGGGAGAGGAGTTTTCAGCCCAGCCTAGGAGAAGTGTTAACCAGACCCTGCCAGGATTTGAATCTCATAATTGGATACATAGTCAGTTGCACAGTGAAATTTGTTCAGATTTAAAATTTTAACTCTAGCAGCAATGTTCTTTATGGGCGTTTCACCGGATTCCTTTGTATGCCACTAAGGCCCTGTAAATAAAAAGGTGCCCTGAAAAAGACCTAGGTGAGAAGCTCTCCGGTAAGGCTTCGAGGAACCCTGGCATTCTGAAACACTTGCTTAGGTTCTTCAAGGCAAATAAAGATCACATCTTCATCCCCATGCCGCAGTGGCTCAGTGGCTAAGGTATTGTGCTGCTGAGGCAAAGGACACGGGTTCAAAACTGGCTGCAGTGGCCATTTTTCTTCTGGTAGAAATGAAAAGTGAAAACGTCTGTTGCGGGATTTCGGCAAACAGTAACTATCACTAGGTGGTCAAAATTAATCCCCAGCCGTCCACTAGAACATGCCTCATAGGCCAGGTGTAGCGTTGGCGCTTTAACAAATGCAGTAAATCAACCAATCATTATTATGCTAGTGTGGCTCTAAAGAAAGCTTTTTGTTTTTTTTGTTGTTATAGTGGAATCAATATATTAATGATTGTGAAACCAATCTGTAAATACATGCTCTATATTCCCTGATCCAAACTAGTTATCTAACCTTGGCAGGGCAAGGTGGGTTCTGTGAACATTTTTCTGCCCTAGGGCCCTATTCTCTACTGCCTAAATTCACCGTGAACAGTGAATTTGCTGGAAGCTTTTTCTGATTGGCTTTCAGTTGTGGTCACGTGCTTCCGGTTGACAAAGCGGTGGTGTGCGCTTTTGTCATTTTGACATTTCATGACGTTAATTAGTCGCAGTTTGAAAGCTTGCCTTATTTCTGTCTACGAAAGCACATAATTCTTGGCCGGCATGAAAAAAGGAGACGAAATGCAGTGGATATGACAGCGTCTTTGCTATTCAGCTTTTCTGTGTTTGGCTGACATGTCACGTAATCTTAACTGTTGGCGGTAACGTTCACGTTACACAATGGCAACATCAGCCTACGTAAACGTGTTGTTACATATCAGCTTGCAAAAGGCGGCCCTTGCCGCCATGAAATAGGGCAAAACATTTCACTGATCTTTGATGCTGTGAAATCCCTGTCAATTTGCTGTAGGTGCAGTTTTGCATAACCCGCAGTTTAATACTGTTTTCTACCAAAAAAACAATAGTTTTGACTGTTTTTAAGTCACTGATTATGGAGCATAAAAATAACACACCGTGGTTTGTTTTTATGTTTGTAATAAAATAAAAATTAATTGTTTGGCATAACAGCAACATAGGAAGGCAGTACAAGCCTCTTCATTACAAAGAACCCAATGCATGGAATTTCTCCACACAGCTCACCGTAAGCTGGTGGGTCACATAATTGATGTAAAGAGAAAAATATAACAGAGAAAACTGTTTGTTTTATTTTTTACTGCACTGACTGGGCTTGAGCTTGACGAATGGGTGAATCAGCGGCACCGGCCCACGCCATTATTATCAGGCATAGCATTTCACTGTCCTTACCCCTGTCGTACAACCAATGGTCACGGCCGGCTTTTTCTCTGGTCATACCGTAAACTTGTAACATAGCAGCAGACGATAGCGGGGCGGTGGTGACGGCCAGGAATTTGATAGTGCAACAAAGCTTACATTGAAATAAATTAATGAATACGGCAAAAAAAAAACAAATTCCGTGATGTTCTTTAGCTTAACAACCTCCTTTCGCTCGCTTTTGGATCACTATTACTCGATTGCCTTGTGGTGTTGATGCCAGTTGTAATCGGTAGAAGGGTATTTCTTTTGCCAGCGAGCCTCAGCTTCCATCCTTACTTTTATAATACATGCCATGTGCTTTTATATTTCTTATGTGCAATATTTGGTAGCTTGGTTGCGATTTTTGTAATCTAAGCATCAAATTACATTGCATGCCATCATACATATATGTACATCACGTCACTGATTGCTTACAATTCGCTTAATTAAACTAAAAACATGACGAATTTGCTGTGAATTTATGCTGTCGAGAGTAGGGCCCTTAATTAATGGATTTGGTGGTTGTCTTTATGGTTGAAAACCTATGTTAGGCAATACCTTTATTACTTTGGCAACAGTAAAAACGTAGGATGCAACAAATTAAGAGATCATCTGTCGAATGTCCTGAACACATTTTTACGTAGGATGCTGCGGAGCTGCTGAAGCAGATTCAGGAGGAGCAGTGGCGCCAGCACTCCCTGGCTGCGGGCAACCCGTATTACGCCACAGCCCTTCGGAAGATGCTGGACCACATGCGCAAGATCGGGAAGGAGTGCCAGGTGGTGAGCTCGTACCTGGCCATGAACGCAGCCTGTGCCATCGCCCGGAGGTGCGGGCGCACCATCAAGGTGCAACCGACGAGCATTGCGAGGCGTCGCCCTGGGGTCAACCGGGGAGCAGGTAGAGTGCCTGCTGGCCGCCCTACCAAGAGCTCGGCCAGCAAGAAGGTCAAGCGGCCACACGCCCTGCACCTCAGCGTCAGAGATGGGGTGCCGCACGCGAAGTCTCATGGAGCTGGGCACTGAAGGGAAACAGAAGGGGCCTATGTTGGACTTTGACGTCTTCTGGCAGCCAAGCCTTCGTTTTGATTGATTTTGATTGATTGTGGGGTTTAACGCGCCGACGCAACGCAGGCGACGAGGCGCGCCGTAGTGGAGGGCTCCGGATTAATTTTGACAACCTGGGGATCTTTATCGTGCGCCGACATCTCGTACACACGGGCGTTTTTGCTTTTCGCCCCCATCAGAAAAGCGGCCGCCGCGGCCGGAAATCGAGCCCGCGACCTCGTGCTCAGCAGCGCAACGCCTTAGCCACTGAGCCACCGCGGCGGGGGAAATCTATGTTTGATCCCAAGGGAGGACACCAGTGGAGGTGACAAGATTTTTTTTTCTGAAGGAGGGGGGGGTGCGGTTATTACGTGTGCGGAAAGCACACGTCAGACCATGATGAGCGTTTTGTTGGTACTGGACACGGGTGCAGCGCGAGTGCGTGCCACCGCTTCGCCGGTGGTTATGAAACTGATGATGATGACATGTCGTCAGCTACAGCACAGAAGAGGAAGTTACAACACTCTCCCCTGCCGAGAGATGACACAAGTGCGCAACAGTTGAGTGGTCTATGCAGAGCGGATGTATTTCTTGCGCCACAGCTTGACTGTAGCCTTCATCTGACAAAGCATCGTCGATTGTTTTACTAGTTGGTGCGAGTGGAATCGTCCACATCTTGTGAACTTGGGTCAGGGTGTCTCGTACTCCACCATGGAGGACCTGTTCGTGGGCGTACTGGATCACAGGGGACAACTTCTACGTTGGTGTCCCCATGCGTTGTAGTCGTGTCACACCATCTCACAAGCTTAGCTTTTTTGATGAGTTTTATTTCAATGAGCTGTGCAACCACATCTTTCTAACGGCAAGGCTATCCGCCAGGGGAACCCGATTTCCGCAGCGGTATCACAATTACATGTTGTTCGTTCATCTTTGTGGCTGTTTTCTCAAATCGTGTGATTACCAGTGCGGTGTCCGAGCTTCTTTCGTTGTTGCAATTCATACCAATGCTTCCAAATGATGAGAAACAGTCCCCAACCTTCGAGTCGTCGTCGTCTTCTACGGACAGGCTCGAAGCACAGTAGCATCAGCACAGTGAGCTGCTTTCGCTCTAATCCAGTGCGCCTTGGAAAGTCCATCCCACCGCTCACACTGCTTTATGCGTCAGGGTTATGCGTCATGCTTTATGCGCCTTAACATTGCCTGATACAAGATCTCAGTAGTGATGTGATCCAATCATTATCGATATTTTGGTTGCGCCATACGGTTGTGCTCATACTCCCTGTGCGTCCCAGTGCATTCCTTGTATTGTCTTGATGACTTGGTTGTCTGGTATGGGAATATGGTCATTAGATATTTACTCAATTTCAAGTGCATCAATTTGCATGGCTTTCTTATTATTTTCGACACTGATGAGCAGGCATGCTTTTCTCGGGGTTTTTGTCGACTTTTGCCCTCCAAAAGCACCAATGGTCGAAGTCTCCTCTTTCGTGACTTCGAAGCCTAATCTCTTTGACGCATCTGCAGTAATAAAACTGAATTGTCTTCTGCCATTGAAGATAATTCGATAGCGTCCCGGCGATGTAGAACTTGCGAATGTTGCATTCAAAACCTGGAGTAAAACCATGGGGCCAGGTTGTGAAAACAGACTCCCGGGAGTGGAGGTCACATTTTTTCTTTTAGGAATGTCTGACGTGCAGGTGGTGGTTGCATGCTTCCGTGAACACTTATCACACCGCAATATACCTCAGCATTACCTTGACACGCGGCCCTTCTTTACATATCGTACGCATCGACCTTCCTTGGTGAGAAGCCGTTTGTTGTGTGTGTTGTTCTGCTCTTTGCAGTCGGAGGTGTGTGATCGATTCTTTGTGGTTTGGCAGAACAAGCATTGAGGGTGTTTGCTGAGATTTGCAAAGCTCACATGGTGTGCGAATTACGATATCATTGTCTGGGCAGCTCTTCCAGTGTCACGGTGACGTCTGAGGTTCTTGCTCCGGTGTGGCGCTTGCTCCAGGGCTTTTCGACACTGGAGTTGATGGTTGATGAAGTCGAGAAGCTGGCGGAGTTCTTGTTCAGGCTGTGTTGGCTGGTTCAGTGGGGCACCTATGCCTTTAGTCGTGGTGAATGTTGTTGAATGTGTCGGTGGGTCGAAGTGTTTATGAAACTTCAACACCATGTCGCATGATTTTGTAAGTGCCACTGGGCCTCGGCGTATGAGTGTCGAATTTTGTGTATGTCCAGAGATGACGAAACTGTTTGCCCCTCTGGCAAGAGGGGCAAGCCTGAGTGTCACAAACTGCAGGCCAGGTGCTCCATTTTCTATATTCGGGCGGCCGACACGAGGGCCTCCCGGACGGAGTCGGCCATTTTGCGCCTGGCTGAGGAATCTGTGGTCCCCCCTTCGGCTTTGTGCTCACGTTCTTTGTTTCGCCCTGCCAACTCCGAGGACAATGCGAGCTGCCGCATTCCAGCGCGCAGGTGCGGAGGGTGACGTCACGGTCGCTAGCTCGGATACGCGCGTACGATCGTGGCGAGTTGCCGAGGGCCCTGAGATGGGGGAGCAGAGGAACAATGGGAAAGACTTCGGAGGGGATCTACGGGACGGCCGGCGGAGGTTATTTAAGCGGACGCAACCGGTCGCTTGGGGCAGTCGGCTGGAGATTCGGGAACGCGCTACGCGGGGAAGGGTACGGGGGTGACGCGCTTAGCGGAAGTACATCGGTAGTGTCACGACGGAACGGTCCCCGCCTCGGCTCAGCACTCGAGTTCGCCCGTCGCCGCGAGTACCATGGCCGACCAGCTTCTGCACCCCGAAACACGTAAGCGGCTGCCCGGCGAGGTCGGCTCCACCTCGTCGTGGCTTTCCGTCGGTGAACCGGCGTGTTCTCCTTGCCTCGTAGAGACTTTCTATTACAACGTCCTCCCGCCGTATTTTGTTTGTTGCCTCGGATTAAGATATCCGCATCCTTCCGGGGTTTTTTTTTCCTAGCATCACTTGTAGCTAACGAGCTGAGAGTTGGGTTTTTAAATGCGACTGCATTTCTTAACCGCGGGTTGTCTTGCGTCGTTGAGCGGCGTGCGCCTAGCAACAGCTGTGGCGCCCGCCTAGCAACCGGAGCAGGTGCGGAGTAGCGAAGGGCAAGGGGAGAGGAGAAGCGCGCTCGGCGTGTGAGGGCGCTCGCATCGCGGAGCTCGGGCGGTGTAGCGGAGAGTGAGTGGAAAGGAGGAGCGTGCTCGGCGTGTGAGGGCGCTCGCATCGCGGAGCTCGGGGCGGAGAGAGAGCTCGCGCGTGGGCTGGCGCGGGTCTCTCTCTCCTCTCCGCGTACCCCTCTCCTCTCGCTGCGCATATAAATGCCGGGAGCGCGCGCCTCTCTCCGTGACTGCTTGCCGACTGGCGCCTTGATAGCGATGTAAGTCGGTGAAGTCGAATCCCTAGCGGCAACCATACCGCAAAGAAGAATTCGGTGCACCCAATGCATTCGCATTTCCGCACGATCCCCTTCGGGGAGGTGGGGGGATTTTTGTTTGGTGTCTTGTTTGTAGTAGTGTTGTTGGTGAGGATAATGATTTTGAGGAAATTTCGAGTGTCGTGTACAACTTGCAGAGCTGTTAGATGTTTCGTATAGCGAGTGCTGTTAACGATGTTTGTCCCATAGAGTGTTATGCGGGTTGCCAGCTTGTTAGTATTTTTTCTGTAGTTGCGTTACTGAGGTATAACAAGTGTTGCCTCTAGAGTGTGTCGCGTGTCACGTACAGCGGTCTGAGTTATGTTTTCGATGTTTAAGGTTAAGGCGTAGGCCACGGTGGATCGAGTGCCTCCGTAGTGGCCACCTTGTGTATTTGGTTGTCCTTGCTGTGTTACTATCTAGTTAGAGCGCGCGTGCGCTTAGTGTACGGTCGATTAGTGCCTGCGCGCACAAGGCCGATGGCAGTGTGAAGGCTTCTTTTTCTTGTGTAGGGCGGTGCCCTGTAATCTTTTTTTCGTGTAGTAAACCTATATAGTAAAAATGCAGTCGAGCATCTCTGTTGTGATTTCATTCACCCCAGCAATCTCGGCACACGTGAAAACTCACGGGCCGGCCACCCTGCTAAAATATAAATAACTGTTGTCTCGTGCCCTTCTTTGGTTTTTGCTAGCGGACTCAATTATCCGGGGGAGGGGTTTGTGACACTGAGGTTGAAGAGGGTAGGTGACAGTAGAGCACCTTGAGGTGTACCGTGGCTAAGGATAATAGGTGGGGTAGAGTGGTTCCAAGTTGTAATTGAGCTTGTCAGGAGGGGAGTAACAAATGAACATAAGGGTAGAGGCAGGAGCCACAGTGAGTTTCTTGTAAGGGGAGAGGATAGTGTCGTGAAGGAGGGTATCGAAGGCCTTTTGTACGTCCACCGTCATGAGAGCATGCATGTACTAGATTTCTTGAGGGCTGAAAGTAAGTTTGCTGAAAAGGGAGGAAGGAGTCTTAAGTAGACATATGGGACAGTGCGATTGTGGAGAAGGAAGATGGTAGTGTCAAGGAGGTCTATGACACACGCGAGAACTATGCGTTTTGCCTTCCCTGCATGATGGGGAAGCTGTTGTGTGTGTCAATGCACTTAAACAAACTTGTGCTCTTCTTGAGCATGTCTATAGGTAGTTTACATATATTTTATAGTGTGAGTATAGTTCAGTGAACCAATATAAGGAGGACTGCTCATTTACTATTTTTGTTCAAAGTTAGTATTGTTTCGATGAAGGAAACTGCTCCACCTGATCCTGATTGAATACATTTAGCCTCAGACAAGCTTCTGATGTTTAGAGGTACTTCTTTAATCGGGAAAACTAACATATTCGCTGGGTGATCTTGCTGTCGTAGCAGGTCACACTGGTTGGATACCCTATTTTTGTGATTCTTTGCACCCTACCCATACTTATGGGAAAACGATTTGGAGGAAAAGTTTGCATGCGAATTTAAGCACCCCCTTTTCTAAGCAACCATCGCAAGGTGGATTTCAGACGCGTGGGAACGGGTCCGAGGTGAAGGTGTGGCCAAGTCATTTGTGAAGTTTTCATTTAAAAACCACTTAGCGGAACACAAGATGGAATACTGAAAGAGGCGGCCCAAATGACACAACATGTTCGAATGGTAGTGAGTGTGACTGAGTATCGTTATAAGCGGAGGGTTCATTGTCTGTGCCTTTTTTTTAATATTCGCCAAATGACATTATTCTCTGCGCCCGCCTCGTCGAAATACGGCCGCGAAAAAAAGTGGTGGTTGGGGTAGGACGGGTAAGTTAGGGTTTTGGAATCTAAACACCCCCCTCACTTTGGACATCGCCGTGGCCGCTGGATGAAAGGCTCTCTCATCCAGCGTCCGCGGAATCGCGATTGTGAAAAAAAGGTTGTTAGAATCAAGTAAATACGGTAAGTCTGAGTTGGTCAGCTGGATCCCCCACTGCTCACAGATGGGGCTGATGTTTGAGTAGAGGCTAAAGGGTCTCTGAGCACTCCCATACCTGATGTAGTGGGCTAAACTGGGTGCACAAATTGCAAGTTTTGGGACAGAGGATCCGTCGCATCAGGCCACGGAAGCACAAGTTTGTAAATGACACAGAGTGGTGCAGTTTAGCTCGGGACTGGGTGGGTGGAAATCCTCTGCAATTGTGGTGGTCTTCAGCTTAGATATATGTGTATCTTGGTGGCAGTACAGGTCTTCGATTTTTGTGTGCAAAACGTTTTTCAAGCGAAACTTTATATGGCAAGGCAAAAGAAAAATCCAGGTGGTCCCAGGTATCCAGAAAACTCCTCTGGCACAACCCCACACTCATTCACTGAAAAATCAGGTTAGAGAGGGGTGGGTATTAAAAAAGACAGATTGGCAAGGTGTATAGATGATGCAGCTACACTCTCACTACTACTGACAGTGCTACTTAGTAATTCCACATCAAAGGGAATGAAAAAAGTCTCTCGCAGCGGAGTGCACATGCAAGCTACTGCGTGAAGCTCAGCTCAAACAGTAGGCCGCGCATCATAATAAAACAGCAACTGTATATGACAGCGTTGCTGGTTAATCATCTGTATGGACTGTGTAGATGCATTTTTTATTAAGTAGGAGAGGTTGATGTGCTTTGTTTGTGTGGGTGCTGCTGCAACTACTGCAGTTGTTGATGTTAATGTACTGAGTGGTAGGAGTATGCATATGGCTGAAGTTGTGTTTTTATGGTTTGCATAATGTCACCTTTCTGAAGTTACGATGCGGGTTCCTGTTTGTGGTTTCTGCTTTTGATGTTTTGTTTTGTATTTGCATATCTTTGTGGTGCAAACAAATAAACTGTGTTGAAACTCAAGCACTTGTCGTGTTATTTCTTTCAGGCCCGTTTGCAGCTGAAATGCTGAAAAGGTGTAAGATGAGCAAACTGTAGCTTATTCCTTTCAGGGCAATTAACTACACGGAACTTTTCCATGTTTCAGCACTATTAGCAACCTGAAAGGTTGCTACGCCTAAAAAGAGAAAACGAGGAAGCAAATCCGTTGGGATGCAAAAATGACATAACACAGGAGCATAGTTCAGTACATCTGCCCAGATGAGACCTAATGGTTTTACGGTACAGTATAGACACTCCTACAAAGACAACACTGGTGGAACTTGTCGAAGCTTTCTTTCTTCTGAAGCAAACACTGATGAAGGAATATGCAAGTGTAACGCGTGACTGTGTGAGAGAACTTTTCCTGGTCACGTGCATTTTAACAAACACAAACCTTACGCTAGCAAAGATAAAATAGGATGCCTCATCCCAGGTTTCTTGCAGTGTCGATTTCGTTGGAATGTTTTGCCTTGCCTACAAGCACGCCCAGAAAAATGCATGCAGGTGCACCAGAGACTCTTAGCGTATGCATAGCGTATGCATTAGCGTATGCATATGAAACAGCCAGTGGTAGCTGGGGATTATTAGCACAATCAGCAGGAAACAAGACGGCTGTGAAATGCTTTGACCAATGGCGCATGTATGTTCAGCAGCTTTTCCTAGGTGGTACCCCCCCTTCAGGTATTCCTGGGGAAGCTCTGCCGATGTCACAATGCCCTGCCAGCAAAGAGATGGGGCTTGGTTGCCTATTTTGCTGTACGCCGCCACACCAAGGTAGCATTAAGTAGGGCGCTTCTGACCGAATGTTACAGAAGTGAAGGGCAATCAGAAAAGTTTTTAAGACGACGGTAACTGAATACAGTCGGGCTTGGATTATTCTTGGTGCATCGTGACCCTGCCCGCGTGCTGCCCTGATATGTTGCCAAAAAGAGAAAGAGAAAAAGCCAGTTCGATGAATAAAAGAAAAGGCTTTGAAAAATTGTGGTTTTTCGGGCACGCCAACTTTTACAGCTGGTTCAGCACTCTAAGCTGTCCAGACTAACACATGCGTGTACACACTTCACTCTTAAGCCAGAAACGGCCACCGTAGCATATTGTTTTCACCCGTTTTGCAATTCTCACAGTGGGGGCAGAACTGCTTAGAGATGCTGGCGCGTGGAAGCGTATTTCAGAAGCTGGTCATTAGAAATGCAATAGTCATAACTTCAAAGGCTCGGTGACAAACTTGCTAACACCCACGCTTTGCAATTGGTCAGCTGTACAGTCAATTTGCACACCACAAACTCTCTTAAGCAGCCTCCAAAAACAAAAAAAGGGGGGCGGGGGGTCACAAGAGATTTGGACACTGGACCAACACATTTGGCAATGGAAGCGCACACCAAAGGCCACAATTAAAAGCCATCCTGCCTGACCGAAAAAATGGTCTGAGCAGTAGCAAATCATCGAAGGACTCTGGCCAGTTATCATTACGCCCGACGGAAACTTAAGCGAGTTACAACTGCCGTTTCTTCAGCACAGAGCGCTAGTCAAACAAACAGACAAAAAAAGACTAACGATAGCAACACGGTCGTTTGCGGTATCACAGAAAAAAATCGGGCGTGGCACAAAATTCAATTTTCCGGCTAGAGGTTGAGCCGATCACATGTAATGGTACGATATATCCACGTTTGAGAAACAGCCGTTCCAACTACGCGGTGACTTTCGAATGGTTGAGGCACTTCAAAATCTACGGCGGCGAGCAAGCAACACCTGACAATTTTTTACTTATCTTTTACAGCGGCGGTTGATCACAGAGTGAACGGCATAGATCCACGTTTTGAAAACAGCCGTTCAGCTAAGCGGCGACTTGCGAAAGGTTGCGGCACATCGATATCTACCGCGGCGCGTAACACCTGAGAACGCGAAATCGCACACAGACAGGCACGGTTGAAGGATTTCACGTACGAGCATGAGGAAAGGATATGGCAGACCGCACACCGCGTATCCAAACACCTGCCGCTTGACTTAAGTGCGAAAGAGCGGCGGGCAACACCTGAGAGAACGCGAAATATACAACACAGGGATGGTTGAAGCACTCGTAACTTTCGTTAGAATGCGAAGGATTCAGCGTTCCATCCACCAGCGCGGCCGTCACAGAAAGGCGAAATACAACACGGCGCCGATTGATACACTCGTCGCTCCACGTAAGTGCACGAGCCAGAGGCTAGCGCAGATAACGCGAAATATGCAACACAGGCATGGTTGAAGCACTCGTAACTTTCGTTTGAATGCGAAGGATTCAGCGTTCCATCCACACCAGCGCGGCCGTCACAGAAAGCGAAATACAACACGGCGCCGATAGAAACTCATCGCTTCACGTAAGTGCACGAGCCAGAGGCTAGCGCAGAGCGCACACTTCTCCGGCGATTCGCCGCCGCCGGCAGAGGCTGGCGTCCCAGAGCGCGGGGAGCGTGCAGAACGGCGGAAAAGCCAAGCGCCCTTCGCCTTTCCCACTCGCACTCCTACTTTTCTCCCTTTCGTGTCTGAGCGTCCGGGCAATTTATTTCACGCGCCCCGGGCGGTGTTGTCCGGGAGCAGTTTTCGCTTCTCGGTCGATTCCCGACGACGCGTCCGGCGACCCGTCGGTCGACCGGTTTTGTTGGCGTCTTCGGTCGGCGATTCAGTCACACTACGGCGACTTTCCATCGGCCGACGTGTTTGTGTCGCGCTGGGCGTAGTATAACAGCGCGGTCGGTCAACTCGGCACTTGGCTGATGGTTTGGCGACTCGTCGGCGTCGCCGTCGCGTCGTCGTCGCCGTCGTGTTGGCATAGTGAGAACGCCCCTTTAGCAAGGCAACGCCATCACAAAATCTGAGGTTACAGAGGTATTCTTCATTAACCCTTACACCCACCTGTTTCTAATCCAAAGTTCTGAATACTTCTTATAAACATGGTGTGAATAACATTGGAGAGATTGTGTCTCCTTGTCTGGCGCCCTTCCTTATAGGTATTTTACTGGTCTCCTTATGGAGGATGATGGTAACTGTGGACGCATTGTAGATATTCTCTAGTATTCTTACATAATGCTCATCTACCCCCTGGTTCCGTAATGCCTGAATAACTGCTAGGGTTTCGACCGAGTCAAATGCTTTCTCATAATCTATGAAGGCTATATATATGGGTTCAAAATACTCAGCGCACTTCTCAATCACCTGATTGATCGTGTGAATATGGTCCATTGTTGAATAACCTTTCCGGAACCCTGCTTGTTCTTTAGGTTGACTGAAATCTAAGGTTGCAGAAATTCTGTTAGCGATTACCTTCGTAAGTACCTTGTAGACGACTGACAGTAAGCTGATCGGCCTGTAATTTTTGAGGTCCTTCATGTTACCTTTGTTATGGATTAGGATGATGTTCGCGTTCTTCCAAGATTCCGGTACGCTTGCGGTAATTAGGCATTGCGTATACAAGTTTGCCAGTTTTGAAGTACAATTTCTCCGCCATCATTCAAGATGTCTGCTGTTATCTGATCCTCACCAGGTGCTTTGCCCCATTTCATTTTTTTCAAAGCCTTCTTTAACTCTTCGGTCGTTAGTGGTGGGATGTCTATCGCCTCTGAACTACTTTCTCGTACAGCATTATCCTGGATGTCCCGGCTACTGTACAGATCCCTATAGAACTCCTCGGCCACTGTGACTATGTTATCCCTATTTGTGATGACACTGCCTTGCTTATCTTTAAGTGCATCCATCTGATTTTTCCCCACGCCAAGAAGCCTCTTTACTGCTTTCAGGCTACCTCAGTTTCTTTACAGCGCATTCGATTCTCTCCATATTATACTTCCGTATGTAAGCTGTCTTACACCCATTGATTAACTGCTAACGCTCCGCTAGTTCTATTCTGTCAGCTGGGGTAAAGATTGTCATGGTTTGCCGTTTGTATTTAGATCTTTTGTCTCCTTGGAAAGTTTACCAGTATCCTGTCTAGCCATCGTACCCCCGACTTCTACTGCACACTCCGTAATAATGCGTGTAAGGTTGTCGTTGGCTTCCTGTGTCGTAAGCTCGGCTTTCTCGGTAAGAGCTGAGTATCGGTTCGGCAGCTCGATCCTTAATTCTTCTACTTTACGCCTTACTGTTAGCTCATTAATCGGCTTCTTTCGTACTAGCTTGTTACGGTACCTCCTCAAATCTAGCTTAATTCGAGATCTTACCATAAGATGGTCACTACACCTTACCCTTACGGGCACTTCCACATCCTTCATGACGCCAGGGTTATCGCATAATATAAAGTCTATTTCATTCTTATGGTCCCCATTTGGGCTCCTCCATGTCCACTTCCGCCTCTCCCGTTTACAGAAGAAGGTATTCATTACGCGTAGGTGATTCCGTTCTGCAAACTCAACTAGTAGGTCCCCCCTGCTATTTCTACAGCCCAGACCATAGTTCCCAACTCCCTTGTCTCCAGCCTGATTCTTGCCTACTTTATCACGGAAGTCCCCCATAACTACGGTATACTGTGTTTTCGCTTTAGCCATTGCCGATTCCACATCTTCATAGAAGCGTTCCACTACCTGGTCGTCATGCCTGGATGTGGGGCATAGCCCTGTACTACCTTGATCTTGTACCTCTTATTGAGCCTAATTACAAGACCTGCTGCCATTTCGTTAAAGCTATAGTATTCTTCTATGTTGCCAGCTATGCTTTATTGACTCGAGATTCCACGCCCAGTTCTCGTCTGTCCTCTAGACCACGGTAACATAGAACGTGTCCAATTTTCAGCACTGTAAAGGCTTCACCTGCACTCCTGACCTCACTAAGCCCAATGACATCCCATTTGATGCCCTTGAATTCCTTGTACAACACCACTAGACTCGCTTCACAAGATAAGGTTCTCGTGTTAAACGTTGACAGGTTCAGATTCCAATGGCGCCCTGTGCAGGTTCAGGTATTCTCAGCACCCCCTGCTGCGTCACAGGTCTGACCGCCGCCGTGGTCAGTTGCTTCGCAGCCACTGGAGACTGAGGGCCGTAGGTTAATTCGCGTATTAATTGGAGGTTGTGGCCGTTACTACACCAGGGTGGCCAATCCTGCTCTGGTGAGGGAGGGCGTTACCATCAATGGTCGCCGGGGTCAGGCCGCACCCCAAGCCCCAACTTCAATTCCATAATTGCGCGGTTTTTTTGTGGGAATTGTCCGGCACCGTGATTCGAACCACGGTCTTTCTACACGCGAGGTGGATACTATACCTCTACTCTCTAACTCTACGCCATCGCTGCACCGCACGGCGGTGCAGCGAAAAATCAAAAGTTGCCCGGGGCACATATCGTAACAAAACACGCAGCTTATTTTTTCCGGGGCGGAGACTGAGCTGGGTCCTGGAAGTCTGTGGGAACGCGAATGCGCTTGCCTTCTGAGTTGGCTTTTAAATACACGTCAGGGGATTAACGCGGTCTAGAAGTTTCGGGATTAGAATTCCTTCGCGGGGGGGCCAGTGGCCTACTAAGGAAGAGAAAAATAAAAGTTGCCCAGGGGCACATACCGTAACGGTGGTCGCTAAACACGCAGTGTATTTTCTTTACACGGCGGAGACTGAGTTGGGTCCTGGGCGTCTGTGCGAACGAGAATGCGCTTCTGCCTTCTGAGTTAGTTTTTAAATACAGGTCAGGGTATTAACGCGCTCTAGAAGTTTCGGGATTAGAATTCCTTCGCGGAGGGGCCAGTGGCCTACTAAGAAAGAGAAAAATAAAAAGTTGTCTCGGGGAACATACCGTAACGTTGTTCTCTAAACACGCAGCGTATTTTCTTCACGTGGCGGAGACTGAGCTGGGTCGTGGGCGTCTGTGCGAACGCGAATGCGCTTCTGCCTTCTCAGTGGCTTTGTAAATACACGTCAGGGCATCAACGCGGTCTAGAAGTTTCGGGATAAGAATTCTTTTGCGGGGGGGGGCAGTAGATAACTAAGAAAGAAAAAAATAAAAAGTTGCCGGGGGGCACATACCGTATCGTTTTCTAAACACGCAGCGTATTTTCTTCACGCGGTGGAGACTGAGCTGGGTCCTGGGCGTCTCTGCGAACGCGAATGCGCTTCCGCTTTCTGAGTTTGCTTTTAAATACATGTCAGGGGATTAACGCGGTGAACAAGTTTTGGGATTAGAATTCGTTCGCGGGAGGGGCCACTGGCCTACTAAGAAAGAGACAAATAAAGAGTTGCCCGGTGGCACATACTGTAACGTTGTTCTCTAAACACGCAGCGTATTTTCTTCACGCGGCGGAGACTGAGCTGGGTCCTGGGCGTCTGTGCGAACGCGAAAGCGCTTCTGCCTTCTGAGTTAGTTTTTAAATACACGTCAGGGGATTAACGCGCTCTAGAAGTTTCGGGATTAGAATTCCTTAGCGGAGGGGCCAGTGGCCTACTGGGAAAGCGAAAAATAAAAAGTTGCCCGGGGACACAAATCGTAACGTTGTTCTCTAAACACGCAGCGTATTTTCTTCACGCGGCGGAGACTGAGCTGGGTCCTGGGCTTCTGTGAGAACGCGAATGCGCTTGTGCCTTCTGAGTTGGCTTTTAAATACACGTCAGGGGATTAACGCGGTCTAAAAGTTTCAGGCTTAGAATTCCTACGCGGGGGATCAGTGGCCTACTGAGAAAGAGAAAAATTACAAATTGCCCGGGGGCCCACACGGAATTTTGTGCTCTAAACACGTAGCGTATTTTCTTCACGTGGCGGTGACTGAGCTTGGTCCTGCCCGTCTGTACGAACGCGAATGCGCTTCTGCCTTCTCAGTTGCCTTGTAAATACATGTCAGGGCATCAACGCGGTCTAGAAGTTTCGGGATAAGAATTCCTTTGCGGGGGGGGGGGCAGTAGATCACTAAGAAAGAAAAAAAAAGTTGCCGGGGGGCACATACCGTATCGTTTTCTAAACACGCAGCGTATTTTCTTCACGCGGCGGAGACTGAGCTGGGTCCTGGGCGTCTCTACGAACGTTAATGCGCTTCCGCTTTCTGAGTTGGCTTTTAAATACACGTCAGGGGATTAACGCGGTCTAAAAGTTTCAGGCTTAGAATTCCTACGCGGGGGATCAGTGGCCTACTGAGAAAGAGAAAAATTACAAATTGCCCGGGGGCGCACACGGAATCTTGTGCTCTAAACACGTAGCGTATTTTCTTCACGATGCGGTGACTGAGCTTGGTCCTGCCCGTCTGTACGAACGCGAATGCCCTTCTGCCTTCTCAGTTGCCTTGTAAATACACGTCAGGGCATCAACGCGGTCTAGAAGTTTCGGGATAAGAATTCCTTTGCGGGGGGGGGGGGCAGTAGATCACTAAGAAAGAAAAAAAAAGTTGCCGGGGGGCACATACCCTATCGTTTTCTAAACACGCAGCGTATTTTCTTCACGCGGCGGAGACTGAGCTGGGTCCTGGGCGTCTCTACGAACGCGAATGCGCTTCCGCTTTCTGAGTTGGCTTTTAAATACACGTCAGGGGATTAACGCGGTCTAAAAGTTTCAGGATTAGAATCCCTTCGCGGGGGATCAGTGGCCTACTGAGAAAGAGAAAAATTACAAATTGCCCGGGGGCACATACAGAATGTTGTTCTCTAAACACGTAGTGTATTTTCTTCACGATGCGGTGACTGAGCTTGGTCCTGCCCGTCTGTACGAACGCGAATGCGCTTCTGCCTTCTCAGTTGCCTTGTAAATACACGTCAGGGGATTAACGCGCTCTAGAAGTTTCGGGATTAGAATTCCTTAGCGGAGGGGCCAGTGGCCTACTGGGAAAGCGAAAAATAAAAAGTTGCCCGGGGACACAAATCGTAACGTTGTTCTCTAAACACGCAGCGTATTTTCTTCACGCGGCGGAGACTGAGCTGGGTCCTGGGCTTCTGTGAGAACGCGAATGCGCTTGTGCCTTCTGAGTTGGCTTTTAAATACACGTCAGGGGATTAACGCGGTCTAAAAGTTCCAGGCTTAGAATTCCTACGCGGGGGATCAGTGGCCTACTGAGAAAGAGAAAAATTACAAATTGCCCGGGGGCGCACACGGAATCTTGTGCTCTAAACACGTAGCGTATTTTCTTCACGTGGCGGTGACTGAGCTTGGTCCTGCCCGTCTGTACGAACGCGAATGCGCTTCTGCCTTCTCAGTTGCCTTGTAAATACACCTCAGGGCATCAACGCGGTCTAGAAGTTTCGGGATAAGAATTCCTTTGCGGGGGGGGGCAGTAGATCACTAAGAAAGAAAAAAAAAGTTGCCGGGGGGCACATACCGTATCGTTTTCTAAACACGCAGCGTATTTTCTTCACGCGGCGGAGACTGAGCTGGGTCCTGGGCGTCTCTACGAACGCGAATGCGCTTCCGCTTTCTGAGTTGGCTTTTAAATACACGTCAGGGGATTAACGCGGTCTAAAAGTTTCAGGCTTAGAATTCCTACGCGGGGGATCAGTGGCCTACTGAGAAAGAGAAAAATTACAAATTGCCCGGGGGCCCACACGTAATCTTGTGCTCTAAACACGTAGCGTATTTTCTTCACGATGCGGTGACTGAGCTTGGTCCTGCCCGTCTGTACGAACGCGAATGCGCTTCTGCCTTCTCAGTTGCCTTGTAAATACACGTCAGGGCATCAACGCGGTCTAGAAGTTTCGGGATAAGAATTCCTTTGCGGGGGGGGGGGGGCAGTAGATCACTAAGAAAGAAAAAAAAAGTTGCCGGGGGGCACATACCGTATCGTTTTCTAAACACGCAGCGTATTTTCTTCACGCGGCGGAGACTGAGCTGGGTCCTGGGCGTCTCTACGAACGCGAATGCGCTTCCGCTTTCTGAGTTGGCTTTTAAATACACGTCAGGGGATTAACGCGGTCTAAAAGTTTCAGGATTAGAATCCCTTCGCGGGGGATCAGTGGCCTACTGAGAAAGAGAAAAATTACAAATTGCCCGGGGGCACATACAGAATGTTGTTCTCTAAACACGTAGCGTATTTTCTTCACGATGCGGTGACTGAGCTTGGTCCTGCCCGTCTGTACGAACGCGAATGCGCTTCTGCCTTCTCAGTTGCCTTGTAAATACACGTCAGGGGATTAACGCGCTCTAGAAGTTTCGGGATTAGAATTCCTTAGCGGAGGGGCCAGTGGCCTACTGGGAAAGCGAAAAATAAAAAGTTGCCCGGGGACACAAATCGTAACGTTGTTCTCTAAACACGCAGCGTATTTTCTTCACGCGGCGGAGACTGAGCTGGGTCCTGGGCTTCTGTGAGAACGCGAATGCGCTTGTGCCTTCTGAGTTGGCTTTTAAATACACGTCAGGGGATTAACGCGGTCTAAAAGTTTCAGGCTTAGAATTCCTACGCGGGGGATCAGTGGCCTACTGAGAAAGAGAAAAATTACAAATTGCCCGGGGGCCCACACGGAATCTTGTGCTCTAAACACGTAGCGTATTTTCTTCACGTGGCGGTGACTGAGCTTGGTCCTGCCCGTCTGTACGAACGCGAATGCGCTTCTGCCTTCTCAGTTGCCTTGTAAATACACGTCAGGGCATCAACGCGGTCTAGAAGTTTCGGGATAAGAATTCCTTTGCGGGGGGGGGGGGCAGTAGATCACTAAGAAAGAAAAAAAAAAGTTGCCGGGGGGCACATACCGTATCGTTTTCTAAACACGCAGCGTATTTTCTTCACGGGGCGGAGACTGAGCTGGGTCCTGGGCGTCTCTACGAACGCGAATGCGCTTCCGCTTTCTGAGTTGGCTTTTAAATACACGTCAGGGGATTAACGCGGTCTAAAAGTTTCAGGATTAGAATCCCTTCGCGGGGGATCAGTGGCCTACTGAGAAAGAGAAAAATTACAAATTGCCCGGGGGCCCACACGGAATCTTGTGCTCTAAACACGTAGCGTATTTTCTTCACGTGGCGGTGACTGAGCTTGGTCCTGCCCGTCTGTACGAACGCGAATGCGCTTCTGCCTTCTCAGTTGCCTTGTAAATACACCTCAGGGCATCAACGCGGTCTAGAAGTTTCGGGATAAGAATTCCTTTGCGGGGGGGGGGGCAGTAGATCACTAAGAAAGAAAAAAAAAAGTTGCCGGGGGGCACATACCGTATCGTTTTCTAAACACGCAGCGTATTTTCTTCACGCGGCGGAGACTGAGCTGGGTCCTGGGCGTCTCTACCAACGCGAATGCGCTTCCGCTTTCTGAGTTGGCTTTTAAATACACGTCAGGGGATTAACGCGGTCTAAAAGTTTCAGGCTTAGAATTCCTACGCGGGGGATCAGTGGCCTACTGAGAAAGAGAAAAATTACAAATTGCCCGGGGGCCCACACGGAATCGTGTGCTCTAAACACGTAGCGTATTTTCTTCACGATGCGGTGACTGAGCTTGGTCCTGCCCGTCTGTACGAACGCGAATGCGCTTCTGCCTTCTCAGTTGCCTTGTAAATACACGTCAGGGCATCAACGCGGTCTAGAAGTTTCGGGATAAGAATTCCTTTGCGGGGGGGGGGTAGTAGATCACTAAGAAAGAAAAAAAAAAGTTGCCGGGGGGCACATACCGTATCGTTTTCTAAACACGCAGCGTATTTTCTTCACGCGGCGGAGACTGAGCTGGGTCCTGGGCGTCTCTACGAACGCGAATGCGCTTCCGCTTTCTGAGTTGGCTTTTAAATACACGTCAGGGGATTAACGCGGTCTAAAAGTTTCAGGATTAGAATCCCTTCGCGGGGGATCAGTGGCCTACTGAGAAAGAGAAAAATTACAAATTGCCCGGGGGCACATACAGAATGTTGTTCTCTAAACACGTAGCGTATTTTCTTCACGATGCGGTGACTGAGCTTGGTCCTGCCCGTCTGTACGAACGCGAATGCGCTTCTGCCTTCTCAGTTGCCTTGTAAATACACGTCAGGGGATTAACGCGCTCTAGAAGTTTCGGGATTAGAATTCCTTAGCGGAGGGGCCAGTGGCCTACTGGGAAAGCGAAAAATAAAAAGTTGCCCGGGGACACAAATCGTAACGTTGTTCTCTAAACACGCAGCGTATTTTCTTCACGCGGCAGAGACTGAGCTGGGTCCTGGGCTTCTGTGAGAACGCGAATGCGCTTGTGCTTTCTGAGTTGGCTTTTAAATACACGTCAGGGGATTAACGCGGTCTAAAAGTTTCAGGCTTAGAATTCCTACGCGGGGGATCAGTGGCCTACTGAGAAAGAGAAAAATTACAAATTGCCCGGGGGCCCACACGGAATCTTGTGCTCTAAACACGTAGCGTATTTTCTTCACGTGGCGGTGACTGAGCTTCGTCCTGCCCGTCTGTACGAACGCGAATGCGCTTCTGCCTTCTCAGTTGCCTTGTAAATACACGTCAGGGCATCAACGCGGTCTAGAAGTTTCGGGATAAGAATTCCTTTGCGGGGGGGGGGGCAGTAGATCACTAAGAAAGAAAAAAAAAAGTTGCCGGGGGCACATACCGTATCGTTTTCTAAACACGCAGCGTATTTTCTTCACGGGGCGGAGACTGAGCTGGGTCCTGGGCGTCTTTACGAACGCGAATGCGCTTCCGCTTTCTGAGTTGGCTTTTAAATACACGTCAGGGGATTAACGCGGTCTAAAAGTTTCAGGATTAGAATCCCTTCGCGGGGGATCAGTGGCCTACTGAGAAAGAGAAAAATTACAAATTGCCCGGGGGCCCACACGGAATCTTGTGCTCTAAACACGTAGCGTATTTTCTTCACGTGGCGGTGACTGAGCTTGGTCCTGCCCGTCTGTACGAACGCGAATGCGCTTCTGCCTTCTCAGTTGCCTTGTAAATACACGTCAAGCATCAACGCGGTCTAGAAGTTTCGGGATAAGAATTCCTTTGCGGGTAGGGGGGGGCAGTAGATCACTAAGAAAGAAAAAAAAAAGTTGCCGGGGGGCACATACCGTATCTTTTTCTAAACACGCAGCGTATTTTCTTCACGCGGCGGAGACTGAGCTGGGTCCTGGGCGTCTCTACGAACGCGAATGCGCTTCCGCTTTCTGAGTTGGCTTTTAAATACACGTCAGGGGATTAACGCGGTCTAAAAGTTTCAGGATTAGAATCCCTTCGCGGGGGATCAGTGGCCTACTGAGAAAGAGAAAAATTACAAATTGCCCGGGGGCACATACAGAATGTTGTTCTCTAAACACGTAGCGTATTTTCCTCACGATGCGGTGACTGAGCTTGGTCCTGCCCGTCTGTACGAACGCGAATGCGCTTCTGCCTTCTCAGTTGCCTTGTAAATACACGTCAGGGGATTAACGCGCTCTAGAAGTTTCGGGATTAGAATTCCTTAGCGGAGGGGCCAGTGGCCTACTGGGAAAGCGAAAAATAAAAAGTTGCCCGGGGACACAAATCGTAACGTTGTTCTCTAAACACGCAGCGTATTTTCTTCACGCGGCGGAGACTGAGCTGGGTCCTGGGCTTCTGTGAGAACGCGAATGCGCTTGTGCCTTCTGAGTTGGCTTTTAAATACACGTCAGGGGATTAACGCGGTCTAAAAGTTTCAGGCTTAGAATTCCTACGCGGGGGATCAGTGGCCTACTGAGAAAGAGAAAAATTACAAATTGCCCGGGGGCCCACACGGAATCTTGTGCTCTAAACACGTAGCGTATTTTCTTCACGTGGCGGTGACTGAGCTTGGTCCTGCCCGTCTGTACGAACGCGAACGCGCTTCTGCCTTCTCAGTTGCCTTGTAAATACACGTCAGGGCATCAACGCGGACTAGAAGTTTCGGGATAAGAATTCCTTTGCGGGGGGGGGGGGCAGTAGATCACTAAGAAAGAAAAAAAAAAGTTGCCGGGGGGCAGATACCGTATCGTTTTCTAAACACGCAGCGTATTTTCTTCACGCGGCGGAGACTGAGCTGGGTCCTGGGCTTCTGTGAGAACGCGAATGCGCTTGTGCCTTCTAAATTGGCTTTTAAATACACGTCAGGGGATTAACGCGGTCTAAAAGTTTCAGGCTTAGAATTCCTACGCGGGGGATCAGTGGCCTACTGAGAAAGAGAAAAATTACAAATTGCCCGGGGGCCCACACGGAATCTTGTGCTCTAAACACGTAGCGTATTTTCTTCACGTGGCGGTGACTGAGCTTGGTCCTGCCCGTCTGTACGAACGCGAACGCGCTTCTGCCTTCTCAGTTGCCTTGTAAATACACGTCAGGGCATCAACGCGGTCTAGAAGTTTCGGGATAAGAATTCCTTTGCGGGGGGGGGGGGCAGTAGATCACTAAGAAAGAAAAAAAAAAGTTGCCGGGGGGCACATACCGTATCGTTTTCTAAACACGCAGCGTATTTTCTTCACGCGGCGGAGACTGAGCTGGGTCCTGGGCGTCTCTACGAACGCGAATGCGCTTCCGTTTTCTGAGTTGGCTTTTAAATACACGTCAGGGGATTAACGCGGTCTAAAAGTTTCAGGCTTAGAATTCCTGCGCGGGGGATCAGTGGCCTACTGAGAAAGAGAAAAATTACAAATTGCCCGGGGGCCCACACGGAATCGTGTGCTCTAAACACGTAGCGTATTTTCTTCACGATGCGGTGACTGAGCTTGGTCCTGCCCGTCTGTACGAACGCGAATGCGCTTCTGCCTTCTCAGTTGCCTTGTAAATACACGTCAGGGCATCAACGCGGTCTAGAAGTTTCGGGATAAGAATTCCTTTGCGGGGGGGGGGGGGTAGTAGATCACTAAGAAAGAAAAAAAAAAGTTGCCGGGGGGCACATACCGTATCTTTTTCTAAACACGCAGCGTATTTTCTTCACGCGGCGGAGACTGAGCTGGGTCCTGGGCGTCTCTACGAACGCGAATGCGCTTCCGCTTTCTGAGTTGGCTTTTAAATACACGTCAGGGGATTAACGCGGTCTAAAAGTTTCAGGATTAGAATCCCTTCGCGGGGGATCAGTGGCCTACTGAGAAAGAGAAAAATTACAAATTGCCCGGGGGCACATACAGAATGTTGTTCTCTAAACACGTAGCGTATTTTCTTCACGATGCGGTGACTGAGCTTGGTCCTGCCCGTCTGTACGAACGCGAATGCGCTTCTGCCTTCTCAGTTGCCTTGTAAATACACGTCAGGGGATTAACGCGCTCTTGAAGTTTCGGGATTAGAATTCCTTAGCGGAGGGGCCAGTGGCCTACTGGGAAAGCGAAAAATAAAAAGTTGCCCGGGGACACAAATCGTAACGTTGTTCTCTAAACACGCAGCGTATTTTCTTCACGCGGCGGAGACTGAGCTGGGTCCTGGGCTTCTGTGAGAACGCGAATGCGCTTGTGCCTTCTGAGTTGGCTTTTAAATACACGTCAGGGGAATAACGCGGTCTAAAAGTTTCAGGCTTAGAATTCCTACGCGGGGGATCAGTGGCCTACTGAGAAAGAGAAAAATTACAAATTGCCCGGGGGCCCACACGGAATCTTGTGCTCTAAACACGTAGCGTATTTTCTTCACGTGGCGGTGACTGAGCTTGGTCCTGCCCGTCTGTACGAACGCGAATGCGCTTCTGCCTTCTCAGTTGCCTTGTAAATACACGTCAGGGCATCAACGCGGTCTAGAAGTTTCGGGATAAGAATTTCTTTGCGGGGGGGGGGGCAGTAGATCACTAAGAAAGAAAAAAAAAAGTTGCCGGGGGGCACATACCGTATCGTTTTCTAAACACGCAGCGTATTTTCTTCACGCGGCGGAGACTGAGCTGGGTCCTGGGCGTCTCTACGAACGCGAATGCGCTTCCGCTTTCTGAGTTGGCTTTTAAATACACGTCAGGGGATTAACGCGGTCTAAAAGTTTCAGGATTAGAATCCCTTCGCGGGGGATCAGTGGCCTACTGAGAAAGAGAAAAATTACAAATTGCCCGGGGGCCCACACGGAATCTTGTGCTCTAAACACGTAGCGTATTTTCTTCACGTGGCGGTGACTGAGCTTGGTCCTGCCCGTCTGTACGAACGCGAATGCGCTTCTGCCTTCTCAGTTGCCTTGTAAATACACCTCAGGGCATCAACGCGGTCTAGAAGTTTCAGGATAAGAATTCCTTTGCGGGGGGGGGGCAGTAGATCACTAAGAAAGAAAAAAAAAAGTTGCCGGGGGGCACATACCGTATCGTTTTCTAAACACGCAGCGTATTTTCTTCACGCGGCGGAGACTGAGCTGGGTCCTGGGCGTCTCTACCAACGCGAATGCGCTTCCGCTTTCTGAGTTGGCTTTTAAATACACGTCAGGGGATTAACGCGGTCTAAAAGTTTCAGGCTTAGAATTCCTACGCGGGGGATCAGTGGCCTACTGAGAAAGAGAAAAATTACAAATTGCCCTGGGGCCCACACGGAATCGTGTGCTCTAAACACGTAGCGTATTTTCTTCACGATGCGGTGACTGAGCTTGGTCCTGCCCGTCTGTACGAACGCGAATGCGCTTCTGCCTTCTCAGTTGCCTTGTAAATACACGTCAGGGCATCAACGCGGTCTAGAAGTTTCGGGATAAGAATTCCTTTGCGGGGGGGGGGGTAGTAGATCACTAAGAAAGAAAAAAAAAAGTTGCCGGGGGGCACATACCGTATCGTTTTCTAAACACGCAGCGTATTTTCTTCACGCGGCGGAGACTGAGCTGGGTCCTGGGCGTCTCTACGAACGCGAATGCGCTTCCGCTTTCTGAGTTGGCTTTTAAATACACGTCAGGGGATTAACGCGGTCTAAAAGTTTCAGGATTAGAATCCCTTCGCGGGGGATCAGTGGCCTACTGAGAAAGAGAAAAATTACAAATTGCCCGGGGGCACATACAGAATGTTGTTCTCTAAACACGTAGCGTATTTTCTTCACGATGCGGTGACTGAGCTTGGTCCTGCCCGTCTGTACGAACGCGAATGCGCTTCTGCCTTCTCAGTTGCCTTGTAAATACCCGTCAGGGGATTAACGCGCTCTAGAAGTTTCGGGATTAGAATTCCTTAGCGGAGGGGCCAGTGGCCTACTGGGAAAGCGAAAAATAAAAAGTTGCCCGGGGACACAAATCGTAACGTTGTTCTCTAAACACGCAGCGTATTTTCTTCACGCGGCAGAGACTGAGCTGGGTCCTGGGCTTCTGTGAGAACGCGAATGCGCTTGTGCTTTCTGAGTTGGCTTTTAAATACACGTCAGGGGATTAACGCGGTCTAAAAGTTTCAGGCTTAGAATTCCTACGCGGGGGATCAGTGGCCTACTGAGAAAGAGAAAAATTACAAATTGCCCGGGGGCCCACACGGAATCTTGTGCTCTAAACACGTAGCGTATTTTCTTCACGTGGCGGTGACTGAGCTTCGTCCTGCCCGTCTGTACGAACGCGAATGCGCTTCTGCCTTCTCAGTTGCCTTGTAAATACACGTCAGGGCATCAACGCGGTCTAGAAGTTTCGGGATAAGAATTCCTTTGCGGGGGGGGGGGGCAGTAGATCACTAAGAAAGAAAAAAAAAAGTTGCCGGGGGCACATACCGTATCGTTTTCTAAACACGCAGCGTATTTTCTTCACGGGGCGGAGACTGAGCTGGGTCCTGGGCGTCTTTACGAACGCGAATGCGCTTCCGCTTTCTGAGTTGGCTTTTAAATACACGTCAGGGGATTAACGCGGTCTAAAAGTTTCAGGATTAGAATCCCTTCGCGGGGGATCAGTGGCCTACTGAGAAAGAGAAAAATTACAAATTGCCCGGGGGCCCACACGGAATCTTGTGCTCTAAACACGTAGCGTATTTTCTTCACGTGGCGGTGACTGAGCTTGGTCCTGCCCGTCTGTACGAACGCGAATGCGCTTCTGCCTTCTCAGTTGCCTTGTAAATACACGTCAAGCATCAACGCGGTCTAGAAGTTTCGGGATAAGAATTCCTTTGCGGGTAGGGGGGGGCAGTAGATCACTAAGAAAGAAAAAAAAAAGTTGCCGGGGGGCACATACCGTATCTTTTTCTAAACACGCAGCGTATTTTCTTCACGCGGCGGAGACTGAGCTGGGTCCTGGGCGTCTCTACGAACGCGAATGCGCTTCCGCTTTCTGAGTTGGCTTTTAAATACACGTCAGGGGATTAACGCGGTCTAAAAGTTTCAGGATTAGAATCCCTTCGCGGGGGATCAGTGGCCTACTGAGAAAGAGAAAAATTACAAATTGCCCGGGGGCACATACAGAATGTTGTTCTCTAAACACGTAGCGTATTTTCCTCACGATGCGGTGACTGAGCTTGGTCCTGCCCGTCTGTACGAACGCGAATGCGCTTCTGCCTTCTCAGTTGCCTTGTAAATACACGTCAGGGGATTAACGCGCTCTAGAAGTTTCGGGATTAGAATTCCTTAGCGGAGGGGCCAGTGGCCTACTGGGAAAGCGAAAAATAAAAAGTTGCCCGGGGACACAAATCGTAACGTTGTTCTCTAAACACGCAGCGTATTTTCTTCACGCGGCTGAGACTGAGCTGGGTCCTGGGCTTCTGTGAGAACGCGAATGCGCTTGTGCCTTCTGAGTTGGCTTTTAAATACACGTCAGGGGATTAACGCGGTCTAAAAGTTTCAGGCTTAGAATTCCTACGCGGGGGATCAGTGGCCTACTGAGAAAGAGAAAAATTACAAATTGCCCGGGGGCCCACACGGAATCTTGTGCTCTAAACACGTAGCGTATTTTCTTCACGTGGCGGTGACTGAGCTTGGTCCTGCCCGTCTGTACGAACGCGAACGCGCTTCTGCCTTCTCAGTTGCCTTGTAAATACACGTCAGGGCATCAACGCGGACTAGAAGTTTCGGGATAAGAATTCCTTTGCGGGGGGGGGGGCAGTAGATCACTAAGAAAGAAAAAAAAAAGTTGCCGGGGGGCAGATACCGTATCGTTTTCTAAACACGCAGCGTATTTTCTTCACGCGGCGGAGACTGAGCTGGGTCCTGGGCTTCTGTGAGAACGCGAATGCGCTTGTGCCTTCTAAATTGGCTTTTAAATACACGTCAGGGGATTAACGCGGTCTAAAAGTTTCAGGCTTAGAATTCCTACGCGGGGGATCAGTGGCCTACTGAGAAAGAGAAAAATTACAAATTGCCCGGGGGCCCACACGGAATCTTGTGCTCTAAACACGTAGCGTATTTTCTTCACGTGGCGGTGACTGAGCTTGGTCCTGCCCGTCTGTACGAACGCGAACGCGCTTCTGCCTTCTCAGTTGCCTTGTAAATACACGTCAGGGCATCAACGCGGTCTAGAAGTTTCGGGATAAGAATTCCTTTGCGGGGGGGGGGGCAGTAGATCACTAAGAAAGAAAAAAAAAAGTTGCCGGGGGGCACATACCGTATCGTTTTCTAAACACGCAGCGTATTTTCTTCACGCGGCGGAGACTGAGCTGGGTCCTGGGCGTCTCTACGAACGCGAATGCGCTTCCGTTTTCTGAGTTGGCTTTTAAATACACGTCAGGGGATTAACGCGGTCTAAAAGTTTCAGGCTTAGAATTCCTGCGCGGGGGATCAGTGGCCTACTGAGAAAGAGAAAAATTACAAATTGCCCGGGGGCCCACACGGAATCGTGTGCTCTAAACACGTAGCGTATTTTCTTCACGATGCGGTGACTGAGCTTGGTCCTGCCCGTCTGTACGAACGCGAATGCGCTTCTGCCTTCTCAGTTGCCTTGTAAATACACGTCAGGGCATCAACGCGGTCTAGAAGTTTCGGGATAAGAATTCCTTTGCGGGGGGGGGGGGGGTAGTAGATCACTAAGAAAGAAAAAAAAAAGTTGCCGGGGGGCACATACCGTATCTTTTTCTAAACACGCAGCGTATTTTCTTCACGCGGCGGAGACTGAGCTGGGTCCTGGGCGTCTCTACGAACGCGAATGCGCTTCCGCTTTCTGAGTTGGCTTTTAAATACACGTCAGGGGATTAACGCGGTCTAAAAGTTTCAGGATTAGAATCCCTTCGCGGGGGATCAGTGGCCTACTGAGAAAGAGAAAAATTACAAATTGCCCGGGGGCACATACAGAATGTTGTTCTCTAAACACGTAGCGTATTTTCTTCACGATGCGGTGACTGAGCTTGGTCCTGCCCGTCTGTACGAACGCGAATGCGCTTCTGCCTTCTCAGTTGCCTTGTAAATACACGTCAGGGGATTAACGCGCTCTAGAAGTTTCGGGATTAGAATTCCTTAGCGGAGGGGCCAGTGGCCTACTGGGAAAGCGAAAAATAAAAAGTTGCCCGGGGACACAAATCGTAACGTTGTTCTCTAAACACGCAGCGTATTTTCTTCACGCGGCGGAGACTGAGCTGGGTCCTGGGCTTCTGTGAGAACGCGAATGCGCTTGTGCCTTCTGAGTTGGCTTTTAAATACACGTCAGGGGAATAACGCGGTCTGAAAGTTTCAGGCTTAGAATTCCTACGCGGGGGATCAGTGGCCTACTGAGAAAGAGAAAAATTACAAATTGCCCGGGGGCCCACACGGAATCTTGTGCTCTAAACACGTAGCGTATTTTCTTCACGTGGCGGTGACTGAGCTTGGTCCTGCCCGTCTGTACGAACGCGAATGCGCTTCTGCCTTCTCAGTTGCCTTGTAAATACACGTCAGGGCATCAACGCGGTCTAGAAGTTTCGGGATAAGAATTTCTTTGCGGGGGGGGGGGGCAGTAGATCACTAAGAAAGAAAAAAAAAAGTTGCCGGGGGGCACATACCGTATCGTTTTCTAAACACGCAGCGTATTTTCTTCACGCGGCGGAGACTGAGCTGGGTCCTGGGCGTCTCTACGAACGCGAATGCGCTTCCGCTTTCTGAGTTGGCTTTTAAATACACGTCAGGGGATTAACGCGGTCTAAAAGTTTCAGGATTAGAATTCCTTCGCGGGGGATCAGTGGCCTACTGAGAAAGAGAAAAATTACAAATTGCCCGGGGGCACATACAGAATGTTGTTCTCTAAACACGTAGCGTATTTTCTTCACGATGCGGTGCATGAGCTTGGTCCTGCCCGTCTGTACGAACGCGAACGCGCTTCTGCTTTCTCAGTTGCCTTGTAAATACTCGTCAGGGGATCAACGCGGTCTAGAAGTTTCCGGATAAGAATTCCTTTGCGGGGGGGGGGCAGTGGCCTACTAAGAAAGAGACAAATAAAGAGTTGCCCGGTGGCACATACCGTAACGTTGTTCTCTAGACACGCAGCGTATTTTCTTCACGCGGCAGAGACTAAGCTGGGTAATTGGCGTCGGTGCGAACGCGAATGCGCTTCTGCCTTCTGAGTTAGCTTTTAAATACACGTGCGGGGATTAACGCCGTCTAGAACTTTCGGGATTAGAATTCCTTCACGGAGGGGCCAGTGGCCTACTAAGAAAGAGAAAAATAAAAAGTTGTCTGGGGGCACATACCGTAACGTTGTTCTCTAAACACGCAGCGTATTTTCTTTACGCGGCAGAGACTAAGCTGGGTCCTGGGCGTCTGTGCGAACATCCACATATTGGTGTAGAGGACCAAATTGCTTAGGACTAGACGTGGTGAATGGGAATACAGTTCAATCCTCTTCGGTCATTCGGAGACCCCTTAGCAGACGGTATCGATGAAATAAGTATGCCGATAAAAATGGTTTGTAGAAATCCGACCATAAATAAGTACTCAAAACACGATTGCAAGTAAACAGGGGATAGTGTGTGCGGAGGTGTGCTGGGTGTATTGGCATGTCGTGTGTGTAGAGTTCAAGAAAGGGCTTGCATCTGCCAGCGTCGTTTGCTGATATTCTACAAGAATGTAAAGGATGTTAAGCCCTTGCTCACATCTCCAATATCGCGGAACGTCCATGCTGTTTATATGGTAAGGACGTGTGCCGTGGGTGTGTCCTGTCCATAGCCTCCGTATGCCACTTCCGGGAATCTGTTTATAAGTCAGTTTTGATTCGTGTCATGTGCGTATTGATTACGTGTAGTCTGTTGTCTACCTGTTCACTCCTGTGCGCTTGTCATATATGATGAAGGTATTGGCTTACGAAGGTGTTGGGGAAGGAAGGTGTTGATGTATGGCTTGAATATCGTGTAGCCCACCGCTGTTCTCTGTACTGTGTTCCTGCATGCAGATGCAGCAGCCCTCTAAATGGCCACTTCGTTGACAACGATACCGGCGTCTCCTGGAACCAAGCACAGGACAAATTACAGTTTTTTTTCATACAGATACATGATAATGTTAAAAGAAGGTTTACTAGGTGGTTTTTGTACGGTGTCTGAGGTGCCAATGCGTGCACAATGCTCAAAAAATCTGTATAAATAATTGGACTCAAAAATTAGATGTTGAAGAAGGTGTTGTAGAATAGGTCAAATGCGGCATGCATGTGCTAAGAAAATAGTGGTGTGCACGCTCATGGTTCAGCACCCAATAAAGTTCGGTCCATGAGCACCACAAGACACCATAGGGGCGGTGTGCCTAGCATTACTGCAATATGCTGCATATCGATACTTACACTACAAAGAAAAGCGGTGCTGTAAAATCGCAGTTGTCGGTACCCTGGGTGTGCATACCAGCAATGAAACCATATTTTCTGGTTTCATTAAATGTGTATAAGAAACAAGCTTTTGTTTCCATGTTGGTAAAATGTCAGCAAAAGACGATGTGTATGCGTCTGAAAAGGACACAATGAGACCCGACGCCTCTTCTCTCACTGGATGCGAGAAGGGCAGATATATAGATGGGCAATAGGAAAATCATGCAATCCTCCGATCAACGACAACGATGGTTCAACGCAAAGCTTTCTCGTGATAGATTATTTGGTTGGGTGATCCCACACTGCGAGAAAGTGCTACTGTGAAGGTAAGCACCACTTTTCGAGAATCACTTTACAGAAGCACCACTTCCAGAATGGAGCAATCGGATGGACACTAGCTTCATAGCGGAAGGAACACAGGTTCGATTTCAGCCACGGGAAGCGTCTTTTTTTCGTTCACTTCAACCGCAATGATTCATCATCATCGCCAGAGAATGTTGACTTTCCTGCAGGGCTTAATGGCCTCGGACGGCATGATTCAGGACCATACAGCTTCGCTTTAAAAAAGCTCAGATAGGTATGTATTCTTAGGGACAGATATAAAATAAAAGCGTGTTTATTTATTGTGAGACCTTAAAAGCATGCAACACACTTATATACATTCGTCGATAACCTAGGCACTATTTGTTGCATTCAGCCTACCGGCTCTGGGCAGGACTAGTGCGGAAGACACGGGAGAGAGGGCGAGGCCTCCAGTGCAGCCCTGAATCAAGCACATTAAGGGCTGTTTTCGTAGGTGGCATAGTCAAGTGGACACGCCACCAAGGCGGCGTAGACCCGCAGGAGGAGTTATTTTACCGCACCATTGGAGCGGGTTAGATGACTTTCAGAATGTGTATTGTTTTAGGCATCTGTGCTAACTTGTTTGGTATGTGGAATGAATGCAAGCTCTTCATCAGCAATGCAGATAAAAACTTGTGCTCTTTTTTTGTAGGAATCAAGTACCCATTCAGTTTGAGCGAGATCGACACCTCTTCGAGAACACAAAGCAGGTAATCTTTACTGGATTAAATTTCAAACTGTTATTATTAGAAAGCGGGCAAGTGGGGTGACCCCAAGCTGTACTTGTATTTCACATAGTATATGTTACATGATTTGAAAGATACTTGGACATCTTTCAGAGGCACAAAGCAGGAAATTTGTGTTGGCAATGCCTTCCGAAGCGAATTTATTTTTACGTTAAACAACGGGCAGCTCAAGACTCCACGTTGGCGGACGCCATTTTCTTGCACGTGAACCTTCGGGAGTGCACTTGAAACCATAACGTGAAATTGTCTCTCCGGCATGTAACTAGCCAGGGTTCTTAACATGTTGGCGTAAACACCGAATGACATTAAACAGTAGAAGTGTTGCAATTTTGGAACGTTGAATATGTATCTTCAATGAAACCAGCAAAGACGACACGGAACGGGCGACGAGCACACAGGACAGGCGCTGAACAGGACAGATCACACAGAACGCAGGAGTGACACCAGCACCTGTCCTGTGGGCCCTTATTTTTTTTTCACGGGCTCTCTGCGCTCGTTCAATTGATGACATCAAATCGCTGAGGATTCCGTGAGGCCAAGCAATGTCATAGGCGTTATTGAGGTCAACAATCACTGCAAAGCAAAAGTGTTTATGGACTAAACCATGCTTCATGCACGATTCAAGTTCCACGAGACATCGTCGTCCGTGGATCCCCCGCCTGCCTGACAGCATTCAAGAAGACGATTGTGCACCATGAAGTACGCATATGCTCTTATCATCTTTTTGAGAGGCTTGCAGAGGCAGCTTGTCAATATTATATATCGATACCTAGCAAGACAGGAAGGGTGTTTTCCTTCCGTAGGGAATCCACTACAATGAGCCTCCTCCATGGCATTGGAACGCACCCCGGAAGCCATATTTTGTTGTATATGCGTAGCAGTGTTTTCAGATTGTCTGCGCATGGGTATTGTATCATGGTGCATGTAAACTTGCTGCACCTGCAGCGGAAGCCTTACATGTGCGCAGAACAGCCTTTAGTTCATGAATAAGAACAGGGAATAGTCCGAAATGTGCGAATTAGTCTTGTCACGTGGAGACTTCGTTTAGCAAGACATTTTGTTTTTCGTGAAGTGTTTGTTTAGTCTGCAAACGTTAACATGTGTTTTAAAGGTTGGCCAAATGTGTTAACCAATTTTTCAATTGTGTCCTCTTTTGTACTAACCAGGCCCTTGCCCTTGGTCAAAGGCATCGGCTTTGTTCACCTTCGTGTTTTTGGATTCGTGTCTATAACTCGGGGTGTCTGTGTATGAATTTATTGATAGCTGAAAGGGGCACCAACTCTCTCGTTTTGCTTCACCACGCACATGCTTACCAAGAGCCTCAGCCCTTTCGAAGATGACGTTTTCCTATGTGGGCTACCGACAAAGAATACGCCAATACTTGTTCTGGGGCTGTCGCGCTCGCCTACAGTCCAAATCCCCCCACGGCAATCTCCCAGGCAGCACAGGACTGTTCGGCCTAAAACAGGCCGGTGTACTTTGGCCGGTGATTTTCTGTCCGGCCGTTTTCCGGCAGCCATGTTCGGCACATGTCCAAATGTGGGCCTTTCGGCCGTATACGGCCGTACTCCCATGGCTGTCCAACGGCCAGTGTCCGTCGGCCAGTCGACCGGCTAACGGCCATACGGCTAGATTCCAGCCGTAGGTCTCCGGCCATTCCAAAGCCACCCGTGTACGGCCGAAGTACGGCCGCCGGAGGACAGCCGAGATACGGTCGTCGGACTCCAGCCGGACTAAAGCTGCCGGAAATACGGCCGTGCTACGGGCATTGGAGTTCAGCCACAGTACGTTAACTGTACTCAGGCCGGTCACTGCATGTCGCGCAAGCAGATGACTCATTCGCGCAGTGCAGAAGCAGCACAAACCCACCATTTTGGGTCCAATGCAGCCATATCAAAGTGAGCTCGCGCGCAACCACCAGCCGTTAAGCTTTCAGCGCAGCCTTGCTTAATTACCAGCCTCAGTTGACAGCAAAATTTGTTTATTAAACAGTGCTCACAAATTGTCGTTCCTTTAATTGCTGTGCCTCTTTTACTGCCGAACACAGAAAATATTCAGTTCTTTGTAGAGCTTGAATAGATGTATTGTCCAGGTCCTGATATCCTCTGTGGGGCGGCTTACCTGTAGTAATAAACGGGGAAAGAGGAGGTGGAGGGGGGGGGCGGCGGAGGGCGCATACTTTAGTGGGTTGAATTTCAGAGAGATAAATTGCGCCGCTTTTAGCCAATTTCTTTTAGGGCAATATTCCGGAGCACTTTCATGCTATGACTACATAAACTATTTTATAACAGTTGCTTGACCAATTTTGATGTATATAAAACCGGTGTGAATGCCTTTACGACGCGTTTTGGTTCTCAACAAAACACTCAGGAGCATTTAATATGACTCCTTCACAAAAAAGTATGTCCATTTTTTGCCCATTTTTTTTTGCAAAGACATTTTCTACTCGATCAACTTTTCTGATGATCTTGCGCAGGGCTGATCCTAAGAAGGAGCGAACAGGTACTTTCATTTTCAATCTATTTTAATATTGTTTTCATGAGTTACGTCCAGACCACTTAATAGTACAAAAGAACTTAATTTTCTTCTAATGTCATACTACGTTCCAAAAATTCTAGACGCGTTGCGAATGACGCCCTGCTTCAGGCGGCTGCAGTTGTATCCCTCTGTGTTCACGCAAGGAAAGGGGTAAAATTAGAGTTACATAATTTGTTTCAAACCAATAACATAGCAATGGTAGCATGCATATAGGTAACCTTGGATACTGCAACAAATAGGGCAATAAATATTTTATTGGTCAAGGTTGAATGCGTAGGGTTCTCAACCTATCGGAGGCAGACTTGCGCCTCTGGAAGTTTATTTATTTATTTTTTTATTTTTATTTATTTATTTATGTATTTATTTACTTATTTTTGCTCATTTATTTATTCATTGTTTTATTTATTTATTTATTTATTTATTTATTTATTTATTTATTTATTTGATGCCTGCTTGCCTTTGCATGCATTACAGAAGGGAGATACATAACACTAAGCATTAAATATGAGACAAAATAACAAAATAATTCTACAAAGCGCGCTGAAAATCGTCAATATAAACAGTTAATGCAATCATACGTGGAAGATAATTACACTGCAGTATTGATGTAAAATAAAATGAATCGCGCAAGGCGTCACCTTTACAGGAAAGTTAATAATTTGCTTTAAGCTAGCGGTCCCACTTTGCGATATGTAGAATGGCGCTTGGACATACTTATCCCCTTCTACTCCAGTTTTCGAATGATAGATATTACGAAAAAAGTTCAACCTGTGGTTTCGTCTGTGATCTTCCACGTCCTGCCATTTCAGTTTACTTTTTCTTTCTCTAATGCTAAGTTGAGCGTGCCAATTACCTAATACGAATCGCGCTGACATATTCTGTATGTTTTCGAGCGTATCAACCAGCTCTTTGGTGTAGGGATCCACGAAAACACATGCGTACTCCAAGATTGAGCGCACAGGAGTGAAATAGGGTTGTTCTTTTCATTTAGATGGAGGTTCACTGAAATTTCGTTTCAGAAAGCCAAAAACACATGCAGCCGTAACTTTTATGGTGTGAACCTGCCTATTTAACCTCTAACCACTCCCTAAATAAACTCCTAGGTATTTATATTCCTCGGCCGTTGTCAGAGCAGCATAATTTACGATATACTTATTCAATTGGAATGAAGGTTTTCTTGCAAAGGTGCCGTTAACACACTGTTTAACACCCAAAAACTTTTCTGAATCAGCACACAGGGATATTATTAAATTCGAATAAAGCTGCAGGTATACGGAATCACGTTCATTCGCTATAGTCCGGTAAACTACACAGTACTTTTGAACAAAGCTATAGGACCAATAGTAATAACAATGGAAAAACCGATTCATTCAGTTCATAGGATGAAATGTACTACGCAGAAGGTGATATGGAACACCATCTGTCAACCGGTTCCTTAAATTAGGGTGCACTGTCGGAAGATATGGGGAGTCGACTCCAGAGAGCCAACAAACCCCACCGAATCCACAGGGGCCAGGGCACAGGTGACAAAGGGGGTGGCCGTCTGATGTGCGGCTTTCGCCGACCAGAGCGGCAAGAATGAGCAAGAGCCCTGAACGAAAAACAGCACAAAGACTTATATTTAGGCAGGCAAGTTTCAAACACAAGCCCGAGGTAACGGATCGATAATGACAGACAACTTAGATATAATGACAGACAACTTAGATGGAATTCAAATACAAGAAACAGTCCAATTAGACAAAATGATACAAAGAGGAGCTCTAACAAATGAATATTACGAAGCGTAGCAGTTAACAAAAAAAGAAAACGAACAGTTCGATGCTTATGAGAGACAGAGTCCCAGCATATTCACCGACCGGGCCGGACGATGCACCGCTGTCGGAGGCGATTCGGCTACCTGGGAAGCGCGGCTTCGTTGTAAGCCAGGCCGTCCGGGACGATCACGTTGATTCGAGGCCCGGGAGTAAGTTGGAGTCCACCAGGGTGCGGGTCGCCGATGGTGTGATGCACAAACTGATGGCCTCAATGGCCATCTGTACTTAAGAAATGTGACAGTTGAAATATTTTCCGCCAGTATTTCCTACCACCGTACCTGTAGTTACTAAATACCACGTAATGTTTCTAAACAATTGTGTGTTTGGAATTTATTTGTGTTTCTCCGAACCACGCCACACTTGGCTGAATAGAAGGAGGCATTTCTTGCACATCATAAACATTTTTCCGAAGTTCTCTACAGTGTTAGAGAAGGGTGTTTTCTGTTATGATTATTTACAATTTAGAATGGTTGTAGGACGATGTTACCAGCGGTCTAGGAAGAATAGTGTGGATTTGGGACCGTGCGCGCCTGCCGTTTTGTTCTGCTGTGCATATGATGGCCCAAAACAATAATTTCACCCTCAATTTTTCTCCTGATGGCCTGAAGCCCCTTCTCCCTCTATGAAAGAGGTTCGTGCATTTGTCACGTGCTCAGTGACGCCAGTGCCTCAATGCCTCCCCAGGCTTAACTTGTGTCATGTTTAGGTGGTTTGCAGGAAGCTTTGTTTAGCCTACATAAAGACATACCACTTTGCAAAATACACACATCAGAATTTCGTCATCTGAAATTACAAGTGCCTTTTCACATGTGCAATGCACGAGTGTGAAACAGAGCAAATTGGGTTTATGACTTTTACGATGCATTGGCGTTTGATATGGCAGCTACACAGCTCAACCAAAAAGGCTTCTTTTAGATTCGCGAGTACGATTCGCAAACCGTGCCACATAGAATGCAGAAAAAAAGAGCAAGAAACACCCTGCGGGCATTTGAATTTGCGACTGTGGTTGATCGGGCGCGAGGCTTTAGTCCATGCGTCACAATTTTTTTCTTTAATGCAACAAAACTTTAGGCACCCTCACGATGCCCCATATCGACTAAAAGACAATACAAAAGCTAATATGCATTGATGGAGAGGCGCACAATTTCCACAGCTGTTTGCGTCTTTCAAAAGTGAGGGAAGCAGACACACGCATCCTAAAGACTCAGCCAGTCCGGTGGATCATTTTGAGCCGCACGAACTCTCGTCACCAACGTAGGCAGTTCACAAAACAATTTACTTAGTTGGCCTAGGAGCTTCCGCATGCCGGTCAGTCATACGGTACGTAAACAAGCCGTACGAACCAAGAACTGCAAATACGTCCCAAAGTACCTGATTAGCATAAAGAGAAGGTAAGAACCGAATGGTGTACGAAGTGATTCGATGTTGTTATTGAGAGTCCGCCGCAAAACCTACCGGTATACCACTGCGTCGAGGCAGAATAAAAAACAATGTTCAGTGGTCTCTGGCTGATTGCAGAGCCAACCATTGCCGAGTCAAAGAATAGACAGTATTTTCTGGCGGAGCAACGTCATAACTGGGAGTGTGGAAGAACGAAGCTTGAAGAACTGCGGAGTGCTCGGAAATAACCTGTAGACTGTATTGATATCCTGCCTTTATGCCACATCGCTGCTTTCTACGTGATATCAATAATTTCTGGCTAGTTAATTAGCATTTCTTGAGTAACAGTTGCGCAATAAGGTTTCATAAAGACCCCACCATAGCTGACCTCCACACACACCACTGTTTCGGCTGCGACTGCGACAATAGAGCTGGCCGTGATTTTGTTTTACGCATTACACTAAAAACACCGGCCAGTAATTATTCCTTATAACATAATAAACCTTCCGTAACTCCTCTTTTCCTCCCAACTCAGCATACATTTTCTACAAGCCTTCCTGGTCAAGCACGAATATGCATTTTGCAACTCCCTGAAACGAGTTGCCGCAAAGCGAATGGCCGAAGCGTCGTAAGCCGAATTACGAATCCAATGTGTTGAGATGTATAAACTTCATGGACGTTACTATGTCTATCACACTCTAGGAACTAACAGAACACAGCCACATTTATCAATTACCGACGACCATTCGGCAGATTGGCTCTGTCGGTGTCTGAGCCAGTCAGTCACACCGCGCGGACTGTAGATTGGCCTGTGGTCGTGTCGCCATAGACGTCGCGTGACAAGGTGGTCTGCCTACTCGGAAGTCAGCGCCGCTGTCGTGTCATCGTCGTGTAAATGCCTGCGGCGTCACCCCAAAGCGTGCCCGTCTTGCCCTCTCCCACTGCGCCTGAATTCCGTGTGGTGGCGCCACCCACCGATCCTCCCGCTACCGATCCTCTCCCGCTAGTCGCGTCGCACCATCGTCGCACGGTAGCAGACGATCCGCGGGCAAAGCGCGCACTGAGCATTCTCGCTTCTTGCCAGCATTCCTGTCGTTAAAGCCGAGTAAGTAATGACTGCCCGCTAATTAGGCGACGATTTTGCTCGTGAAATAAGTATACCTTCCCAGCCGAAGAATGCGATGTTGCTGCGTTCCATTCTGTACACCAAGCGTGCGGAAGAAGGAGCCCAATGTCTCCTACAATGAGTTCCCAGTGGACGAAGCCCTGAAAACGCAGTGGTTAAAGAACATTTCTAGGAAGAACTGGGAACCGAACTCAACGTCGAACTACTCAGTGGTCTGCAGCCTTCACTTTCGGCCGGAAGATTTTCGGACTGACACGAAAAGGCGTAGGTTGAAGCAAAATGCTGTGCCTAGTGTTTTCCCGCACTACCCTAAGTACATGAAGCCGGCTCCGAAAAGAGAAACAAGACGCGACGCCAGCATCAAAACAAGAAAGCGGGAACCCTCACCAGCAAGAACGACTAGTGTTGCACACAAAGCATCATCCACGTTGGTGTTACCAGCAGTGACTTCACGAGATGCTGCCACGGTCGCAGCATGTTCAACTCAAGCCGAAGTCTCAGAGATGGAGGGAATCGATGTTTTTGGCCAACGCACGTCTTCCAGCGACTGCCAAGATTGCGAAACGGACATGGATGAGGCAGAAACGATGGCAGCAACACCTCGCCCTGCGTGTGCCCTACGGACCATTGGCACGCAAGCAGAAGTACGGTACACCCCGGCAGCTTACTTGGAAAGGAAAAAATGGACAGATAAACAACAAGCATGGAAGGCACGCAATGAGAGGTTGTAAGCAACTGTTGATGCCTATAAAAAGGAGCTTGCTCGTCTGAAAGAAGATAACAATGTGGTCAAGTTCCTAAGCATTGTGAATGACGCGCACCAGGGAAATGCAAAAGCAAGGCTCATCATGGATCAGGTGGTCAACTACGAGGCGAAAAAGCCGGCATGGATCGAAATTACCGTCAGACATTGCATCATTCTCAGAAACCTTTCAACAAAATCCTATGAATACATCAGAACTGAAAACTTGCTCGGCCTTCCATGTCGCACCACGTTACAAAAGTATTTGGGAAGCGCTTCAGGAGAAACCGGTTTCAGTGACCTGGTGAAGCAAAGGCTGAACACCGAGCTGGAGTGCCTCCAAACGCCGCAGGCAAAGGTCTGCAGCCTTGTTGTGGACGAGATGCGGATTAAGCAGAGGCTCGAGTACCACAAACAAAGAGACGTGTTTCTTGGAGACGTCGACGTGAGCAAGGATCTTGACCACCCTTTATCTGCATCGGATAAAGGTGAACTCGCCAACTCACTTCTCTGCTTTCTGCTCTGTGGGTTGCACGCCAAATTTAAGATTCCCGTGGGATATATTTTTACGAAAGGCTGCACGGGCGAGCTGCTTGCAGAAACCATCAGACATGTCATAAAAAAAAACCGAGGAACTTGGATTTCAAGTTGTCTGGCTGGTTACGGACAATCACAGAACTAACGTTGCAGCGATGGAAATCTTGTCGGGAGGGCAGCTGCAAACTCAAGTAACCCATCCGGCCGACCCATCTAGGCAACTGTTCCTTGCTTTTGACCAGAGTCACGTTATCAAGAATATTCGATCACAGTTTTTATCCAAGGACTTCGGACAAAACCAAGAAATATCATCGACGTATGTTAAGGACCTCTACGAGCTTCAGCGGGGAAGCAGTGTGAAGCCGGTCCGGTTCCTCAACAGAAGACACCTTTACCCATCGAACCTCGAAAAGATGGGAGTCAAGACTGCACTGCAAGTGTTTTCGCCAGCTGTAACCGCTGCCTTGAGTTTCATGAAAGACCAGGCAGGACACACCTGTGACGCAAAGTTTGCAGGAGTCGGCCCAACAGTTGAGTTCATGAGCAACATGGACAAGTGGTTTGTGCTTATGGATGTGAGCAATTGCCAACAGCACATCCACCAAAACAATCCAGACACCAAGGAATTTTCTGACCCTGACGATCCACGACTTCAGTGGCTTGAACTTGTATTCATCGAATACATTGAAAACCTCAAAGAGACAAGCTCAGAAGACAGCTTTCTCACAAAGGAGACCTACCATGCTCTCGTGTTCACCACTGTCTCTAACGTGCAGTGCATCAGGCTTCTGTTGAGTGAGCTTCGGTTTCAGTTTGTTTTGACAAGGAAACTTTCTAGCGACCCAATAGAATCATTCTTCGGAATACTGCGGCGCTGCGCGGGCTGTAACGATATGTTGGACGTGCGGAGCACCCTTTGCGGCATAGAAAAATGCTAAAGACCGGAATCGTGGCTTCTTCAAAGAGCAGCAATGTCAGCAGCTCGACATCTTTCTGCTCATCCCGGGCCATTGTCGGAAGCAACGTGCACAGCACTGAGATCACCCCGTCTCCCACCGTTAAGCTGGCACAGCAAGCGCTACGAGACGTCTGCACGTCGGCGACACCATTCCTGCCAACAGCAGACATGGCCGCGCTTTCATTCGTCGGAGGATAGCTCGTGCTGTAGCAGAGAATATCGCATGTGACAAGTGCGTTGCTTTGGTCCAGAAACCGAGGGGAAGCTGCGCCACGGACGGGCTGATATCCCACCAGGACAGAGGTGGGCTGTCATATCCGACGCAGCAGCTAGTGCGACTGCTGCATGGATTGAAGAAGTTTGTTTACGCCATGCTTTCTGATCGTCGCTCACTTACGAAGCCCCTAGAAGCATGCTTGACGCACAGTGTTGAGGTCATCACGTCAATGCCAGTCTTGGTGTGCGCAAATTCCGACGAGAGTCATCGGCGAGAGTTGGTGGAACTTATATGCAGAAAGTTCATCAAGCCGCTGCTGACCAACCATGCATTTGATATGACCGATAAGAATGCAGTGAGAAGGATGTGGTGCACAAAGCCTCTCTCACGAAAAGTTCTCAAACTTTGAAAATCGGCTTTCCACATGCACGTGCAGGTGCGGCGCATGCAGTGTAACATAACAACTCTGTTTTCACATCTGTTTTGTTTGTGTTCATTTACAATTGTTCTTGAGCTGTTTTATGCCGGTTAATTTGTCTGAATTTGTAATAAACGTACGTGTGTTGTCGGATGCGCGTCTCGATCGTATCGTTGCCCAATGAAACCGACAGCTTCACCGCTGCTGTCATGAGTCGAAACACAACCATTCAGAACATATCAGAACAGCAAACTGTACAGGAAGCTGATTACGTGTAGGGAGGTACACCTGTCTATTCAAAGTAGCCAATATATCCGCCAAAGAGCAACAAAACCGATACAGTTAAAGCGCGTACGCATACACTGTACTAGGGAAACAGAATCTGTTCATTTAATGATTGCACTATAAAGCACTCTGGAAAAGAGCACAGTCGTCTAAAATAACAACAAAAACGCAGGGATACAAGTTTTATTTTGTAATATACTTCAGATGGAAGCAAAATCGCGCACAAAATCCCGGCATGAGCTGACGCCAGCAACCGCTACCGAGGATCGGTCACTTGCGCCACCCCGCGGTGAGTGAGTGAAATAGGCTGGCGATCTGGCAGCAATGGGAACCGGCGCGACGCTGCAGGCATCGTAGTAGTAAAGGTGTAAGCCTAGCCAACGCGTCCTAAAAAAAGCGTGGTAATAGAGTAAACAAGTTAAATATAGACGAACACGATTCCGTCACGCGTGCTGCAGGAAGCGCTCTTATCCAAAGGTTCCGCCGCGACCCATCGAAGCTGAACAGGTGACGCTTTTCGTATCACGAAATGAGAAAAAATGCCGTGCGATGGCAAGATTACTGTTTCTTCACGCACTGGTGAGAATTAATGACATGCGTGCGTGGAGCATACTCAGCACAAAAACGCACAGGAAAGGGACGGAATGCAGCAACAGACTCTGCAACAAACGTGTGAGCTTTCCGCTGCACGTAGCAATATTATACTTTGCACAGATGACATTGACCACCCAACGTAACGACTTCGCTAGTTCATTGAGTGGGCTCAAAACGCCGTTAAGGACCCCTTTACAGGAAATCCTAATACACACTCTCGCTCCTTGAAAGCTGCTACAGAGTAGTTGCAGAATTGGTTTGATTATACACGCAGTCTACACCATCTTTGAGAAACATAGGCAGTGTGAAGCCATCTTAAAAAATTGATATTCATTTTCGCTGAGTCCTAAATCAGCGTAGGGAGTTTTACCTACATTCCAACGGGGTCATTTTACTCCTTACATTTGTTTGCGTGAATGACCACGTGCTCTCTCAAGGATAACGGGGCCACTGCTTTTGATGAAAAAGCGCTGAAAAAAAATTTAGCACTATTTATTGTCTTTAAATGTATAGCTATGACAAAACAGAATACACGTAATATGTGATTACTGCTACTTTTCGCTACTTGCATGTGCTGATGAGAGAATTTCGTTCTTTGAAACAGACGAAACATCGCCGTGAACTTCTTATATACGATTTAGATAGTGTATTCCACGGTATACTGTTTCCTGTTTTTGTGATTCATTGAATCCAAGATGAAAAAACGTTTTAAACCCCGAGGGGCATTTGTTACGTCTGCCTTATTTCGAAGATAAAAAATATAAATTCATGCCGTTCTAAACTGAATGCCGTTTTAGTGCAATACTGGGGTGCTATTCCAGAAGGCCCGAAATTGAGTGAAACTGCTGAGACATGAGCTCTGGTGAAGCCTCCGTTACATGATGGTAATGTTTCTAGGCGCAGGTCAAATGCTTTAAATATGCGGTTCACGCTATTTGCTTACTATTGTGGTCACGTAATCGGTGCAATTCAGCGCCCCACAAGAAGGCGCGGCTAGGGCGCAGCGGCATTTCTCGTTCCGTTCTCTCGCTCCGTTGTTGAACTGGTGGCTACCGGGGGCAAGCAAATCCAACTACTTTGCTTTATTGCACTTTTACTTTATTAATCTGCTTCCGTACAAAGTTCATTTATTTTGTTTATTTCACACGTTCATATAAAATTTTAGTCTGGGTTCTAAGAACAGTTGCTGCTGTCGGTGCAAGGCAATGCAGTCGCGTGAATATGACCGACTCGCAAAAAAATAAAGCGGGTGACGAAAACGCCCCATATTTTCAAAATAATTGCCGCTCGGTATTACGTTATCGTAACCCGCCGTACCTTGACCGACACAAAATTTCTTCAGGCTACCTAAGTCTGTATCGCGTTTGAAAGGTGAAAGCCCGGCGATACTTATTAACATCTTCTTTACTGATACATTCCATTTGCGTCTTTTGCCTCTCTTTTGTTTTTTACTTTTTGCACAAACTTTTTAGAGACCTTTTTTTCCTACTATACCGTGTCTGTATCAGTTATTTCTTTCTCATTTCTTCGCAAATAGACCCTATGCGAAATTGCTTGGTGATCTAGCAACACTGATGTAAACGAGACCGTCGGCCATATTGGTACGGGCGCCGATCGGGAAGTCTCGTATTGTTTACTGTGGAAGAGCAGGTGACGGTAACGCGGTATGGCTCAAACTGGACGGTGTTTTCCGGCTCCCGACCGCGGATTGTGGACGAAGGACTTGTCTGCGCTGCCGACTGTGTCCGAAGACTCATACCACTCGGGGTGCCGCGCCAAAGACCCATCCGAGCGGCAGCGGAGCAGGGCATGCCGCCTAGCCACCGAGGCGCATTGCTCGCCTTCATCGGTGCGGACAAACACGTGCGACTCGCAGTAAGTAAATCCTTGTTTGTTTTTTACTTGACGCGAGTTAACCGGTATGAGCATTTGTATGGCACTTTGTTCACCGTTGTTTACCATGCAAATGCGCAGCGGCGACCCTGTTACAGTAACTCTGAAAGAGGAAAGCGACAATCGCCAGACCATACCGCTAGTGGGAGGATTAGGTATTTTCAAATGCTGTACATCGAATTTACGGGATGATTTTTGGCGAAGATGTTTACGGAAAGGTTGCGGCCGTTTTCCGTGACGGTCGTTCGCCCGCGCGTTTGCCGCAAAGCAATCGTGCTTTGCGGCGAAGTCAACTACAAAAGCGCACATACGCCTTGAATTTTCTTTTTTTGTGTGTTTTCATTATTTATTGCGCATGTTCTGCGCAAAAATCTATTTGTGTGTCTTTCTTCTCCTTTTTTGGCGGTGGGGTGGTTGTGTTTGTTTCTAAAGCGCATGTTTTTTGGTGTGCACGAATAGATAATACAGTAAAACCTCGTTAGCTCGAACTCACTGAACTAGAAGATTTTTTTTAATTCGATGGGTCATCGGTATAGCCCGAATGTTTACCTGTTTATCTCGAAAGATTCTGGAAGTGAGTTCCAGATAATCATATTATTGCTTGCTTAAGTTATGACGAACACGATTATGCGGGTAGTGGTATCATTACCCACGCTGAGGTTTTTAAATGTTAAACTTCCTTCTCTTGAAAAATGCATTAACAAAGCATGCAGAGATACTTGCACGCTCGAACTTGACAAACAATTTTGACATCATTGCTGTTTGAGGTGTAGATTATTGCCCTTGCAACAGTGTTAAGGAAGACACAAAATCTGGTCATTTTGAGTCTGTCCCTTGCGGCCACTTCTTTCTGCTCTGTCCCTTTACCATAAACTGTAGCGGGATAGTCCCGTTCTTCATTGAGTGTTATTTACTGATACTTTCTCTGTTCTTGCAGGTTGGGCCTCATCCATGTGCTCAGCAGCTGCTTTCGCTCCCAGAAGAAAAGTGGCCGGCCCTAAGTTGTGTGCCTCACCTTTGAGACGGACAGTGGGGCGATTGGGGAGGCATCGTGCGAGTGCCCGGCGGGTTGCAGTGGAGCATGGTGTCACATCCTGGCTGCTGTGCACCTACTCGCCCTCTTGCAAGCCGAAGGTTTTAAGAGGCGCCACCAAAGCTTGCGTGCACTGAGCTGCCACAACAGTGGGGACGTCCGAGACAGCAGGGCATCAAGCCAGCGAGTGTCCAAAACATTGACTGGAGAAGCCCGCGATAAAATGGCCCCTCCCTTCCCTCGCCAATGCGTCGTTCGATGGACGTCAAGTACAGGAGCAATGCGAGCAGCAACAAAGTGTCGTGCAGGCGCTTGGGAGAAAACTTGGTAGCCTTGGGAATGAGTTTTTTGCCCCCGTTGTGCTGGCCTCCCGCTCCTCCTCCCCCCCCCTTCCCCCCCCGCCAGTGAGAGAAACAAGGACTGGCATGGCACCTGAAGGGTCACCTATGAGCTACCAGCAAGCATTCAGGAGCACGCAGAGCACGCAGAGGCTGGGCAACGTCGTGTTTACTAGACCGCGACATGCAGGGGTGCGCGAATGCTTCTTTTTGTTCCATTTATATCCACAGTTTGCTATACTGCACGCGCTATAAATCAGCGAAGTAGTTTAATTTACTGGGATTTTCACTGTGGACACAAAAAACGCAAAAGCTCTCAAGCTGATGCGCGGCGGCCTGATGCAAATCTGGCCGTTTTTTTTTTTTTTTTTGAATAAACTTGAAAATTGTCTCAGCTACCTACATCAATGGCCACTATCATTACGTCGGAGGCATGCATGCAGCGTGTGACAAACTAGACGAGTGAGTGTGTATTTTAGTCGCAAAATATTCGACAGTAAATACATCGTTGCTGGAATGACAATGGGCACCAAGTTAACTTGACGTAACAACAAACCTTTCAGCCCGGAAAATCGGGAACCAAGTGCAAAAGCTCGAATTTTCCACCGTTAGATCATCATAAAGCAGCGTTCGCCACTTCTGCAACGACACGCGGCTAAATGCAACGTAAAGAAACCAACAACGCACTCCCATACCGTGCGCGCCCGCCACAGAGGAAATTTTCGACGGCGTAGTGCGGCAAGAAAAGTTTGTTTACAGCCCTAGGTAAGATAAAGGCTCGTGTAGGGGCTAAGAGGTACCATTTAACAATGAAATGAAGCGGGCGCAGAGCCACAGGGACGAGTAAAGAAACAGCCTAATTTTGGCAACGTGTGGTACTGTTTTCCCGGTCGAGCGCCGCTGTCAGTCGCGTGAATAGGCGGCGCACGCTCAGGCTTCATTTAGAATACAAAGGCTGGACAAGAGAACTCCAACGCAGCTGTATTTTTCATACGGACAGCTACTACGGAACCCCGCGCTTAGCGAACCAACGACAAATATTCGCTCCAAGCGCACCGCGCCCAGCGTGTCACAAAGGTTGCTCGCGCCGGCACAGTTCGCGTCACAAAGTTCGTTCAAAAAACTTCACGTACCTTTTCTCCATTTGAACCGGTAATTCTGCATTGCGTGCTCTGCGGCACGATGCAATGCTCCGGCATTGTAGTCCATCACCAAGAGCGGTCAATGCCCGCCTTCTATGTTTTGCTAATTGGTTTCGGTTTCAAACGACCGTACCAAAATGGCGGACCTAGTTACCGGAGTCGACGTGAGATGGCGGGGCGCATTTTGCATAGGGTCTATTACGTCAGCAAGAAGACTGGCACACGCTAAAGACACTCTAAAACCGGGCTCTGCGCGGATGGTGTGCACCAGTCCTACTCACCTGCCATCGGTTAAGCTGTTACACGGCCCGCACTATTCAAAACTTTTACTTTCCCACTTCACAGTGTCATAAATTTTGCAAATCGGGCACATCACCGCTTCAAAGGTCCCAATTGCGCCAATTCCGCAAGATGGCATGTGCTTTGAAGAACGGAACAGAAACATCTACAATTTTCGACATTTGGTTGCTTTATTTCCTTTGGCTCTTCACCGCTCTTGTTCGACGAAGCTCTGTACAGTGGTTGGTTTCTTTTTCATTGAGTCTACTCCCCTCGCTCCTCTCTCTTCCTACGCCCCCTTCTCGGTTCCGCTTACCTTCTCTCTGGCGTCACGCTGTTACTTTAAGTCCCCACTCTCTCATTCACTTTTTTACATGCTATTCTTCCTGTCAGGCCACAATGACCGTGGACAAAACCCTTTGAAATCTTATAGATCGTCTCTTATAATAGATACACGCCTTTTATTGCGTATAGATGTAAGCAATCTGCCAGTAACATTTTCTCAAGACAGGAGCGACACTGAATGGCTCAAGCGAAACTGTCAGCCGCGCTGACGATAGATACCACGCACAGTCATACAACCCCTGGTTCAGAATAGTTTACCGAGCAGACGATAAATGACGCGCATTCTCCGGCTGCAGACGGATAGACACGTGGTAGTACCTGCGGAAGCCATTCCCGCCGACCCACGTAAAAAAACACAAGAAAACACGAATCCAATGATCATAATCCACAGACAGCGGCTGACTGTCCACTGGTAGCGGTCGAAGGTGGCGTCGCTACCAACGCATCCCTAGAAGCTGGCCTTCACTCAAAACCGCAGCGCGCACAACACTTTCTCCACGACGGCGAAAACAGCCTCACAGAGTAAAAGCCACCTCGAAGTCGTTGCAAACGGGGGTCGGTCGCCAGATGACAGCACAGCCAATCACTACTTTTCGACAGACGAAAACGGGCTCGAAATTTCTCCTCTGCTAAAGAATAGAGTCTGTCGGGCTAGATATATTATTCCTTAAGCAACGACGAAGAATACCGCCCCTCTCCCCACAGCGATGACCACAGGCGCGACGAGTTCAAAACGGCCCTCAAAATCCATTCACGAGATTATTCCAAGTTTTGTGGGCGCGGCAAAGCGACCGAAGCCCCACCCTACTATGGCGTCGACTTTGTCGATGGGGCAGCGTGGTACCCAAGAGGCCGACTTTATTGGATGCATTTTAGCAGCAACAAGGACATAGCCCCCGTCTAAACTGATTTCCACAAGCCACCGTAATGCTTCCACTTTCGCGGGGGTGTCTGGTCTGAACTGTAGTTCCCCCTTGTTCGAATAGGTAAGAGCGGCCAAAACGAGATTTTCCTACGGATGCCTTCTTCATACGCTATGAAAACACAGATGATAATAGACGGCACAACTTCAACGTCCTAAACGCACTTGTAAATGGTCAAACACGGACTTGACATGCTGAAATTGAAGCATTTCTAACAAAAGACCACCGTGCCCTGTCACCCAAAGTGTCTACAAACGCCATATTGGACAGTCGGGAGCAGCACGCGTTCCCTTCGCTAAAGTAAACCCATTTGCTTACTTGGTTTGAGCGTCAACAGAATGGCACTGGGGACACCCTCGAGTCCCGTATCCGAAAAACAATTCACTGTAAAAACACAACACCGAGAGAAACGGACCGCCTACTCTGGGCCCGGCCTACATCCAGGCTGGAGTTTCGAAAGAACTAGTGCGGTTTCGTACTTTATGCTAATGAGTGAATACTGTAGCTCTCTTTCACATAGAGCTGCATACGGATGATAGCTCAAGCCTTACTTTCTCACAGTAAGCGGCCCTAATACGGCGCGCTGAATATGCCAAGCCCACTTCGCGGATTGCGCAGATTTCGCTCGAGGTATATTGAATGCGCCACTATTCTCCCTTTCATATTTCCAAGAAGCTGGAAATTCGGGGGTCGGCAGAACTCGTGCCTTCTAGAGTAGCGCCATTGAAATATGGTTGCGCTCTTCAAATAAGAAACTTAAAAGGACAGACAACCGAATTTTGTCGAGTATATATTCTTATCCCAAATGAAAGGGCATCACTTAAAGCACCTTGACGAGAAACGGTTTTGCTGATAACGCCCTAGAACTTATTAAATCGAAATTTTTAGATCTACGAGCCGTATGTGTCTCTCCCAAAAATAATGCTGGCAATCATGGCATAGTGTAGCTCGGCAACATACTTTTGTCTGTATGCGAAATGAAAAATGATATTTAAAAACTTATCCCCAGCTAAAAAAGTTTGAATCGCAGGCGTTTCTGTACCCTTTAATGTTTTTTTTAATGCAACAGTCCATTTTGCACGAATGCGCCATTTGTTGGGATAGACGATATGTAGAATCTGGCTAAACGTTGTGGAGGTGGGAAGTTCGATTCTCCCTGGGCGCGACGTTTTTCTTTTTTTTTTTAAGCTGCCGTTGGCGTATTTGGAGACTGAAATCAAATATTTTGCTAGAACAAACGCCCCTGACTCAGGCAGAATCATCAAAGCTCCTTCACTGGGTCTGTTTACAGAACGCTACCGTTGATTCTGGGCATCATGCTCAGTTAGCCACACTGAGAGCAACCCAGCGACGGCGGCCGGCGTATCTTTATAATTTTCAAAATAATGATTAAAAATACATATACAATTTCACCATGTTTAAATACTTGTGTAAAAGGTTTTCAATACGTAAATAAACGTTTCAGCAGTTGCAGTAGCTGCCAGGTTTACAGGTCACGTGACAGGGACACATATTGTAGTGCCAAGTTTCGACACTACAAACCGCCACCCTTCCGATTTCGGGAAGTTTGCTGCCAAATTAAAATTATTTCCGCCAATTTGTTTCAAAATTGGTTGTGGTTACCGGGCTATATAAAACGTTCGCTTTCATATGAGCTAGAGAACATATACGCGACAAGTCTAGTCAAGTCAAGTAAAGTTTATTCGACATCGAAATACAGATAATACTATGGACCATAAATTCAGATGTCAGGAGCGCGGACAAAAAGCCAACAGAAGCGGCTTGGCGGGGTCAGTGCACCCTAATGTATTTATAAAACAATTGTGTATACTTATGCAAACAAAAATACATACATAACTCAATGTAGTAAAAACATAATTCACATTCCTTGGCAGCAATATAATAAATCCAAACTTAATACACACTGACACAAGATGCTTGCAGAGAATCAACAAAGCTAATTACGAACTACGAAAACCGAAAATACAAACACAACATTGTTCATTGATTATTGATTACGTGAATTCAACAGACATGGTAACGTGAACCACAATAATTGTTTTCCGTAATTGGTACGTGGGCGTGGCACAAACCACGCTTCTGGATGACGTGTGTTATAAATGCTATGATGTGAAGTCAGGTCGGTTGTCTGTCGGTTGTCTGTCCCTTAGTGTCGAAATAGCAATACAAGTACGTTCTGGCTCGCGGTAAATTTTTGACGTGCATCGGCTGTTACGATAGCTTGGACTTTCGGGATGTTAACCTTCTGTAAATAGTTTGCTCCACCATCGTTGTGGCCGCTTTCTTCAGATTTTATCATGTCGTTTGGTTGAGCAAAAAAAAACACCAAAAGACTTTGAACATTGGGCTCTTATTAAAAAAATTGCTCCAAATCAACAGCGGGCATATTCCCATCCGCGAAACTGGTCAATCATGAGTAAACTATTCGAGCAGCGTGATTAGGAAGCCGGCTTTCTTTCTTTTTGGCTACTTAGGTTTTTGGTTTCCCGCGTATTGGATGGCCCATTTTTGCTTTCGATACCCTATGTAACCTTCTCTTGAAAAGATCCACTGTCTGTATCAATGCAAAAGCACGATATAAAGATGAAATGTAATTGCGTATTTTATCCATAAATTGCATGTCGTTTAATTGGTACCCAATTCTGTACTGAAACAAATTCAACCTAGGACTTCTTTGCTGTAACCGGGGAAGAGCACCCATTTTGATTTAAAATCAGCCCCAAGTATTTCTGCTTTGCACTTTGGGTACAAATATGGCCAGGATTCGCATGAAATGATGAAAGGATTCTTTGTTGCTTTTAAGTGACTCTTTAGCACATGCATCTAAAAACTGCGCGAGGAGTACGGAGGAATGCTCAAAAGCAGGGTACTCACCAGCAGCAAAAAGCATCCCAACCATTCGGTATAACCTAGCTGTAGGCATTCTTTTGTATGCTTAACTTTAACATGCTGACACTTGTTTTTTTGGGGGAAATGTGTAATACATTTACGCCCCAGGTTTATTATCTTTCTCTATACAGTCTTCGGTGCCATACGTGCACCTGCAGCCACAGGACAGGCAGGCTAGCCCTTAGTATAAACAAGAAACAAAATTCCAGTAAACACGGTATAGTACCCCCCAGTACTGTCGTAATGAAATTATTATCGAGCTTGTTGTAGCGGCTACAAGAAGCTCGATTCTCTCCCACCGTCATTAAGAGTTTGTGCGAATGCCTTTTGCGGAGGCTAAAACATGGCCGAAAGATGCCAAGCAAAAAGAAAACATGAAAGTGCAGGTTGAACCATACGTGCATCGCACAATATCAAGAAGGTCGCGGCCAGAAAAAATGCCCGCAGTGTATTCTCTGCCGCTTGAAAGCTGGCTAAGATTTACCCTTTGATGGAGAGTAAGCAACCACCAGCATGCATCAAGAAGCACGCCACCCGCTACACAGATTGTGCTAGCAATGTCGTATTCCGAATCCCGTTGGACTGCGGGAAGGTGTACATTGATCAAACAGGCCGCTGCTTCAACGAACGGGCCGGAGAGCACCGGCTGTCTGTTACCAGCAACAGCGGCGGGCACCTGACGAATTAATATGGGCGGTGCGGTTGCACGCCATTCCTGGAGCAAACGACCTTCTTTCAAAGAGCAGGAAACAAGACGCAAAGGGAAATTATTGAGACCTATTTCATCACAAAAGCGGGGGATGACTGCGTCAGCACGCCGTCACTGTCACTTAGCAAACAGGAGCTGTCATTTAATAAAGGTAGCTTGTAATCACCCAGTGTAGAATGTGCGTTAATTGTTATGGTTATGTGCCTGAAGTATCAGTAGTGCGCGTGTGTGCCCACACGTCAAATGCTCTTAATACTTTCTCTGTGAGCCATCAGCAAATGATAATTCCTGTCATTAATCTAGAACCCGTACTGTTGGTCTGTGTATAAGTAAGCGTAATTTTCGTGAATAAACAGTTAGATGTTGGCGCCTGTAACGCAACTAGCTCAACACGCTTTGTTAAGGACACAATTTGTAACCATGGAAAACGCCAAACTGTGCGCCCTGTACCTCCATTTATTAAGCGCGGTGGGCATTTCCTAAGGCCAGGACTTGGTGAAGGGAGATATGGAGGAAAGGATGGCGGGAGGGAGTAAGCGGTTGAGTGGGCAACGACGGAAGGAAGATACAGTACACGGAGGGGAGCGAGGTTAATTAGGTAACTGTTTTTTGGCTACACTACACGTGGTGATGCGGATATAGGATTTAAGAGGAAAGAAATGGCCGCGGTATATAATATTTTGAAAAAGGAGGCAGCGGAATTGGTAAGTACAAAGAGAAACGCTCACACAAAATAGAGAACATGCAGAAAACAGCAGGCGAACCAGCCAAATTGCCTTAGAAATACGCTGCAGTTTAGTAGCGGTCCTAAAACATTCGAATAAGCCTGCGGCCTTCAAAAAAAGTAACACACATCATTCTGAGTGTATACAGGGGCGCACTGCATCTTTCCCAAGCGAGAATATCAACCAGTTCATTCTGTAAAGCCAAATATGTAAAACCGCTTTTGTTTGATCTCCACGTCAGCACCTCGAACCACTGCATCGGCCCGCAGTTCTCCTTTGGCTTCTTCTTCTGCCCCTTGAACACCTTCGTCAGCCCGCCGTTAATGATTAGCCTGGCTTTCTATTTGGAGAAACTCGGTATTAACCCTACGAGTGCGCACACGTACGGTCACGCTTACGTCTGCGTTTTCGCAAGGCTGCCCGTTCTCCGTGAGAGCGTACCAAGTGCCGCCTACCCATGCCGCAACCGCAGGTTAACTCCTTGTCGAGGGAAATGCGGAGTCGCCCCATCGATTGGCTTGGAGAGAGGCATGATTCGTCGCGCCGCATGTGACAGCGATGACCTGCCTCCGCAGAAAGAGAGAGCCTGGGATCGGCGTGCCGGCAGCCTTCACATGCGCCAGAAGAGTGACAGGTGCGAGCGAAGAGGAAGAGGTAGTGGGACAAGGAGGAAGAGAATTTTTCGCAACGACGCCACCGACGACAGAAGTTAGTCAATTCAAAATTTGCTTGAAAAGCGATGGGAGGGCTTGTGTTATTGTAGGACGGACGGGCGACACATCTGACCCACAATAGTCTGTGGTGTAGACGGGTTGGCGTCGAGTTTTCGGATTGCGATTCAGAGTTGCTGCCTCTGTGTTCTGAATAGGTCCCGGTGGTACAGGAGGTGTTCAAGCGTCTAATGGGTAGCGCACACATTAGAAGCATGGCTGTTGGCCATGCAGTCGGTGAAAGAGGAAGCACAGTAAAGTTTACATAATTCAAAAACATTTCATTCAGTACCTTACTGATAACAACGTACTGTCGCCTAATCATCATGGTTTCCGCTCTGGTTTTTCTACAACTACACAGCTCATTGAATTCACTCACGACATCGCTTCTGCTCTTAATACTCGAGGTCAGGTTGACGCCATATTCATAGATTATAGCAAAGGATTTGGTGTGTGTGTCACAGAAACCTTCTTACTAGACTCAGAAATATTATTCACGATGACAAAATAATAGGCTGGATAGCTGATTGGCTACGTTTGAGGTCACAATTTGTTATATTTGCAGTCGTCGTCATGTGCAGTCACTTCCGGGGTACCACAGGGCTCGGTACTTGGGCCCCTATTGTTCATTATTTACATTAATGATGTCACACAGGTCATTAAGGACACACCAGTGAAGCTGCGATTGTACGCTGACGACTGCGTTCTATATACTAGCGTAAATAATGCTCATGACCAAGATGTTGTGAACAAAGTATTTTCGCCCTTTTGGGGTTGGAGCACCACGTGGCAAATGAACATTAATTACCAAAACAACTGTTCAAAGGACATTTACCAATAAAAAAACAGCCGCTAAGGTTTAGTTATACTTACAATGGGCACTACCTAAACTCTGTGAATACATTCAAATATCTTGGTGTTACCTACACTCAAAAGCTAAAGTGGCACCATCACATCGAAACAATTTGCGCTAGGGAACTTACAAAACTGGGATACATAAAACGAACACTCAAGCAGTCTACCAAGGACTGCAAATTAACCGCATATAAATCGCTCGTCCGACCATTGCTAGAGTACGCCTCAGCGGTATGGTCACTCTATACTGCACTTGACATAAATATGCTCGAGGGCATACAGAAAAAAGCAATACGGTTTATTTTTGGCCGGTATGACCGCCATTTTTCTCCCTCATCTCACGCATGCTCATTGTCGTTGGAACCCTTTGATTTTGACGCACACTCGATCGTATCACTCTGCTAAATAAGATTGTACACAGCCGCCGTTGCATTGAAGCACCGATTACTTTTTGTCATTGAGCACGACGAGCCACGCGCCGATCTCACCCACTCAACATTGTTCCCTTCCAGCCATTTGTAAATTGCTTTAACCATTCATTTTTCCCAGCCGTTGTTGAGATTTTGAACAACCTAGATGATTCCCTGCGCAAAAAACCAATTGAACTGTTTCTGAAAGAACTGTTTTGCAATATGTTTTAAATGCTTTGTATGTATATGTGGTGTAGCTTAATGTATGTTCTTTTCTTTTCCTGATGTACCCACTCCTGCTATGTCTCGTGTACCGAGACAGCAGTATCTGTAACTAAATAAAAACTAAGGTGAAGTCTGATCGTCACAGGTTAGTTCACAGGTGGCGCTGGAAATCGGGGTCGAGTGAGTAGATATGAGAGATTGAGAAATCCGGTGTATTTCACAACGAGAATTTTACCTTGCTGGCAATGGAGCTCAGTAACTTCCCTACATTGAGGCGTGATACTATGATGCAGGCGAATCTTTCATTTTATGAGCGTCATAACCTGCTTTATCCTGCACATTCATTCGCAGTAATAAGTTGCATGGGAGCTGCTGAAAATATTATGCTTTTGCCTGACTGCAAGGTGATATGTACACCGGATTCCTACTACGAGTTGGTCATACGGGCCGCAGCGACGGACAGACTTAAAGTCCGGAATAGCAGGCATATAGCCGTGGACCACAGCAATTTTTTGTGCTGATTCTTTCCTTATCAATAAAAAAGCCTTCCCAATAGATCCCAGTTTAGAAGCGGCTGACGTCGTCAACTTTAACAGTTTAAAATTGGTGTCGATAGATTTGTCTGGTAATATAGAGCAGCAGCTGAACTGGAGATGCTTGCAGAATCATACGTGTATCCTAGGACCCGAACTGTGTAGGCCTCATGTAGAAACAGCTCGAAGAGCATTCGAAGACCACAAGGTGGAAAGGGTGCCTTTGTATCAGTGAATCTGTTGTACAAGCCGTAAGTTCGCTGCTGTAGAAAAAATACTAAGAAAATGTAGAACACTCGTCAGTGCGTGCCTAGAAGCTACCGCCAAGCGTGCCCGGCGAGGGCAGTGGCTTTAGCAAAATAAAGCTCCACCGCAGGACGTCAAGCGCCACCGCCTATGTAATGCTTGGCAGGAGGAACACGGCTACATCGATGCATGATGAATACTAGCACAGGGCGAAGAAACGACAGAACAGGCAAATACGACAAAACAGGCAAATAAACAGTTTCAAAATTGTACCAATGCATGGTGATGTGTCCTTCAGTGCTCACATATAAGGAAATCCTGAAGCTTCGCTATGGTTCGAGCCTTCCGCGTTTGCCCATTTGAGCTGGTGGACGTCTGCAGTGCTCACGATGACGTTGCGTCCGCCACTCGCCGCGAACAAGACACGACCTCTTCGATGCATATGACGACGACTACCAGCACCGCAACTATGCAAATAAACGATGATACTGAAACTTACTGAAACCTATCTATGTGTCCGGCAATGCTCCGCTGCAACAGTTCTGCCATTCAAGTCTTGCGCGCATGTGCAAGCTTCTCTGTAGTGTTTTATTGCCGGAATGGTTAGGTGCACTTGTGACTGAAACAGGCATCAGACTGTGAACAGCACCTCAGGTGCGTATCTCGATGGGAGGCCGCTTTTGTGAGCGGCAACCGGCAACCCGTGGCGGCGTTGAAGGAAGGATGCAAAGTGGTTGTGGGGCAGACGAGTGAGATGCCCAAAGTGTGCTCTAAATGTCTCTTCGGGCATTGTAGGCTTTTATCAAACAATCTCTTGCCGTGCAGTTGGTGTCCACAACGAGGTACAACGCGGAAGATCGAGATATTTCTGAAGACGCCGTGTTTGTATGGCCTTTTTTCCCGTTGGTTGGTCGTAAACGCGCGAGTCATTGCAGGTAGGCTGTAACACTACGTTTAAACAGGGCATTGTAGTGACGTAAACTCGAGTAATTGGGGACGCCCCTGAGTACAGATTTCGAAGAGCGCAATAAATATTTGAAAAAAAAGGTAAGAGGCACCCTCTCACAAACAAGCTGCATTCGGGCCGGTTATGTGACCAGCAGCGCTAGTACCATAACGCCACAGGTCAGTTTCGTTCAGACCTGAAAAACGTTCAGGTTATACAAACATTTTTACACTGTTTTTAGCATTTATTTCCGAAATTCCTTCCCGTATTTCTGGTGCCAGAGCAAGACGGCCGCATTGGGCCTAGTCTAAAGTTTGTAAGGCCGAAGAAATAAATGCTCGCGGATCCCTGAGGACCCACCAGTGGATCTTCAATTATTTTGCGCTCAGCCAATATTCATTACGTTCAATTTGTAGTTACCGCCTCGCTGAAAGCACAATATTACGGCGAATACTCTGCTGTACGGTATCTGCGTTGCTCTGAGTTGCCGCAATTAATGAGAAAGCAGTGTACGCGATGGCACTGAAGCCTTGATGTGCTATTACTGCCCCATGTTTATTCTGTACAGCACAACTGTTGGCTTCAACCCCTGTATCGAAACAGCACGTGCGTTCCTAGGGTGAACCCGAGCCGGAAAATGTCCGTGTGCAGTAATCGGGGTAGAGAGATGGGGGGCGCCGAAAAGATTTCATTGCTCGCATGTTCCATAGCGCAAGCTTCGACTCAGCCGTGGTGAGATGTGGCCGTCAACGCTGGTGCACGACAAAGAAAATATGAAGGTAACGCATTGTGCGGACAACCGATAAACAAGTTTGTCACAAAGAGGGGCATCACTATTAAAGAACCTTATACAATAGAAATTCTTCCCGTACCACCACGAAAACCGGTAAAAAACGCATTCCATTTGTATGTTTCGATTTCAACTCTCAACACAATCTGAAAAATATAATTACACGATATGATTAGGACTGAAACTAACTCGGTATAAGCACTATGTAATTGCTCAAGATGTAAATGTTTATCTCGCATTATTTTCGCTTCTTTTCTGTGTCGCTGTATTTGTGGAATTTGGCAGTAAAATATTTGAGGCGTTAATATTGTCGAATATAGGATTAATTAGGATTGTCATGTATTTTCAATTTTTGAAGTTCCTGTGTTTTAGTAAGATATTGTTTCCTTCTAGTGATATTATTTACATCCGCCGCAGTGGCTCAGTGGCTAAGGCGTTGCGCTGCTGAGCACGAGGTCGCGGGTTCGATTCCCGGCCGCCGCGGCCGCTTTTATGATGGAGGCGAAAAGCAAAAACCCCGTGTGTACAAGATTTCGGCGAACGTTAAAGATCCCCAGGTGGTCAAAATTAATCCGTAGCCCTCCACTACGGCGCGCCTCATCGCCTGCGTTGCGTCGGCGCGTTAAAACCCTACGATCAATCAATCAATAGTATTTTTATTTACGGCAAAAAGTTTTTCTCTGTGTTCTTCGTTTACGGGGCAGTCCTGCAAGTGGTAGTCGAAGCTGTCTACTGGTAGGTTACGTTTACATTTGTTGTAATTTGTAATGTCTAACCTTTCAAATCCACATTGTTCAGTAATAATCTTCGAGGTATAATAGTTTGTGGGCAGGTGGACATGAATTTTGCGAACGTCTTTATTCATTGGAATGCACGACTTTTACTTTGTGCTTGTTCCCACTGAATATTCCTGTGTTTTCTTACGTTATTATTGAGATTTTTTGGTATATTGTAGGGTGATAGGCTGGTGTATGTTTTCTCCATATTGCGGTGCTTTCTGATACCATTTCATCGGCTAATTAGTTATCAACATTTGCCGCTTTTTTTAAAAACATGCAGTTTTTAAATACAATAAGGATATATAAGGATTGCTCTTTGCTTTTAAGGTTAACAGGCTATTAGTAAACAATTTTACGGTACCTTTTTTGTAACCGGTTTGGATGTATTCAATCGCTTTTAAAATAGCGATTCCGCCGGCACAAATGTCATTTCTCTACTCCAGAAAGGTTTGCTGTTTGTTTCTATTGTTTCGCAAGCTTTATCTAAAATTATTAAAGCCGTTGCCATGTCGGTTTTGCCTTGCAAGCCGTTTGTAAAGCCTGTAAAGTCTGTCAGCAAAATTAGTTGAGTAAATCTGTGAGAGATTTGTCATGTTCTGAATGCATCGACAGCACAACGACTAATTTGCTCGCCCATGTTGTGACCGGTGTATCGATCCCTAAGGTTTTTTCGGCTGCCCCTACGGGTACTGGTTTTGTGCTGTCCAAACCGCAATGCCTTATGGGGGTGATAACCGCGGCAGGACGTCGTCGCGGAACCTAGAACGGTGCACGATATGACAGCAAATCGATTATCACTTATTGCGGCGATTGCACCTGCCTTGTACCACGTACAAGCAAAAACGCTGATTTTGCGAATAGGTAGTGAAGTCTGCTACAACCGCGAGGACTTTACCTCTTTGCCGGCCGAACCTTGCAGCGAAGACGTAATCAATCCATATTGTGCATGGGACGCCGCTAGCAAGCGTCCGGAGCTGTCGTCCTGAGGCGGCGTCAAAATACTACAAACGCGAGTTGCCGCCTCTTTAGAGCGTCGCTGGGGAGAATTTCAAACTAAAGAAACTTTTATGAAGGCTGAGTTTCAACATTCCGTGCACACACAAGCACGTATTGGTTTTGCAACACCTTCACTGGACTTGCACCTCAGCAGGGTTGGAATGACACGATCGTTTTTACAGCGGCAGGCTGAAAGGCATCATTTTGTTTTCGTTACAGTAAGCATTTAGTTTGCAAGCCTAGATTTACACTTAGAAAAAGAAGGGGATCTAATACACGGGAGTGTACCGGGAACCGTTTGCGTAGACCCTGTATCTCGGGAAAAGGACAGGGTGCGTGGCGACGCAGCCCTACAATCGGTCCAGCCTACAGGGTGCGTGATATCTCATTCCTGTTGGCACCACATATGTAGTAAATGCTGTTCCCTTATTTCAAATTGCCCTCGCTCTCGCCGGCATATCGCAGGCGTTAAGAGCTCCAGGCGGTAAAGGATAAATCCGGCGTGTTACAGCACGTCCAATGACTAAAAAGCTCGGTCAGAGTGAGTTAGCAGTCTGTCCGACGGTGAAGCAACATGTCAGCGGAACTGCGAAATAGAGAGAATCATAATCTACGAAAAAAGTAGAGAATAAACTTTATAGATGCCAGACTAGTGTTATCGACCCTCACTCTTTGATCTGCTCAGTTTGGGAGGCTCTGTTACGCCACCCGCTGAACGGGAGTGACTGATAAGAACCTGTCCAGTAGGTTATAAAAGCCGTGACCAAGGCAGCCTTAGTCTGTTGCGTAATGTGGCTTTATCGTCTATAGTGGGCTGTGTTCTGTTACCTAAGGGCAGTCACAGATCGAATGAGGCCTAATAAGGCAACACCTGTAGTAGTTACCAAATATTTGTGATGTGTTCAGAATTTAAGCTAATCACTTGGTAGATCTTGGTTACTGTTTGTGCAGTGAAGGCTGGCCTGGCCGCGATAGCAATGCCCGCTGCCTGGTAAGGCTGGAATCAGTAAATGTTCGCTTATTGTTGGGAAACGGTGTGGATGCCGTTCAGCGTGCGCGTGTTTCAAATGCCGTGCCCGCGAGCTGTTCGGTGGAAAATAAAAATGGGCGTGTTTACAAAATATTCTCGCCCCTAAATCCCCGGATATTTCATATGCGGCCATGGCGGCCGTTCTTAATTCGCTCCAAAATTTTCGACGCCCCTGAATTTGCGAATTTAATTTCCCCTGCAATCATACCGGTATGCACACTCGCAATCGCTCAAGACAGTGACGAACGGGAGGGTGCCCATGAGCTACAATAGGCACTCTTCGAACACACTTACGCTCAAAGGACAAAACGAGGAACCGCTCCCCGTCAGCGACCCTCCCTTCGGCACCTGCTTTTCGTTGCAAAAACACACCAAAGTGTCCTTTTTTTCTTACCCGCAGGGCTGTTCATATTTCCTCTTGTTCAATGAAAGTCACCTTGTATATAGATGGATGCAGCGGCGTTTATGGATGATGTTTATGTATATAGAACACTTGAGCTATTATCGCTGACAAGCTCAGAGTACTGACATAGCAGCAGCATTAACTATACTAAGAGCAAGCGGCCATAAGTAGGCCATAAATAAACAGACATATAAGTTTACGCACTCATTTTAGCTTAAATAACATAAGGGTGACAGTAACAAATCCTAAGTTATGCTACTGCTGACCATATTAGCAAACACCTGATGCATTCTTCTATTTTTTCTCGCCAGGTACACCATTTATGGTGATTTATTGTATAAAATTCCTGGTATTTTTTGCGTGGAGTCACAGACGAGAATACCCCAATGGAGGAACCGCAAGGTAAAAATTAACCGGTACATTTAAGGCAACATTACGCTGTGCAATGTACCGTTAACGTGATCCTAATAGGTGACATCGCATGCAGCGTCGAGAAAATAACGACAAAATGACCTTGTAATTTATTTAAGAAAGCTGTTCCTTTGGTTTACATAACGTGTCGCGTATTCAGGCATCAGGTCTGGTTTACAATACAAGGGTGACGCCTTTGTCAGCATACTGTGTGTGGCTTCAAGTACGTTGCAGTCTTTTCTCAGCGCAACGGATACAATGCTTCAACTTACCTTAATTCCGGAGCTGCGACACCTGACATAAAAACTTTGCTAGAGTGGCTGAAGAAACGCCCCCACACTTCTATATTAGGCTAGAAAAAATAGGTGTTGCCGCGGCATAAGTTTTCCTTAAAGCGCATTTTAAAACTTCATTCCAAATATGTAATATAAGAGCGGGGTTGACTACCACTCGACTCCTCCGAATTCAGTCCCTACGCATTACCCCCTCACAGAGCACCTGTTGTACTCAGGGTGACGGTAGTGACGACAGCTCGGACACCAAGCCCGGCTCCGGATCACGCTCACCGTTTCCTGCAACTTCCACTTTTTTCGATCGCATTTTTTCTCAATCTTGCAACGCACATTCTTCAAACATATACATTTAAGGCGTTTGCCTTAAACAACAGTCTCTTCGCTCGACTCCTTCGTGAATAAATCCGAAATTTGTAATCGATCAACAAACGTCCTGAAAGTGGAACCTAGCAGTCTGGAAAATGTGGCTCATATATTAAATGCGTGCATTAAAAATTATCGCCCATTATTTCGCTTGCACACATTGTACAAGCACCTGTGAACTCTTCAAAATTGGGTACTGCTAAAAATGGCGGGAGCCTGGAAAAAGCATTTATTTTAGCACAGCTGAAAAGTGAAAAGCGGCCAACCTCCACTAGTAGTTATACCCCCATCGATCTTATAGTGAAAACGGTTGAACTTGCAGTGAATACCAGATTAAGTTTTGCCTTAAAATAAAAGCCAATTCCCCATGTTCATCCGTATGGTTTCCAAAAAGCATGCTCAACCTTACCTTGTCCGACTCAGAAATAGCATACGAGAAGCATTTAGCACAAACACTGCCCCGATTTCTTGTATTGAAGGCGGTCCAGTCCGTACATCACTAAGTTATAAAACAGCGTGGGAAAAGAGAGTTTCCAGTCCAGCGGCTGTCTTTGTGGTTACTTCCTTCGTCTTCGTCTGAATTCGAGCTGGTTTTATCCAAGAATGTCTAAATTCCAACTAGCCCAGCTTGCAACCCTCCTACAGAAAGGGCACACATTCTGAGCGCCTGGTCTGTGCCCTTTCTGTAGTTTCGTTTCCTGCGCTGCTTTATAGCTCACCTCACTGAAGTCATTTTATGTCGCCTCTGCATTGAACATACACATCTGACACATAACTTCCTTCTTATAAAACAACATGAACTGACATGAACTGACAAAACGTTTTGCGCAGTTATGTAACAAACACATTTTTTTACCGAGTTTCTTCCTACATGACGAAGCTCTTGTCAATATTTTCGCAGTTTTTAATTTTAAGAAAAGTAACGCCCTTAAACACGCTATATAGATCACTATATACAAAACAAACCGACACAAAACCTGCGGTTTGGCGCGTGATTACTTTTTCGCTCCGGGCCGTTAAACCCAACACATCAAACAAACACACGACATTGGGAGAGGAAAAGCGTGGCGTTGCGCTTGCAATATGATCGCAATGTGGCCAACACACAACCTGAATCTGCGCGGCGTTGTTATACAAAAGAAACGCGAGAGAAATGGGCCCGCGGCGCAAACAGTACTGCTGTCAGTGATGCTAAGTAGGGTACAAAGCTTCCGTATCTGCATAGTCGCCCCCGAAAGCGGGCCCCAGTGTTACAAAAAAAAACATTTTTGGGAGGGTGATTGGATAGATGACAAAAGCTACACCTAGGTTCTTAGACAAACCGTCAGAGACGGCTCTGCATGATTTGGACAAATGAGGATCATTCACGGCCGCAGGGATCTACGCATACGGGTGGTTCTCTTTTTCATCTCAATTATATTATGACCTTTATATAATTGATATATTATATCTTATATTATATCATCCGGCTCACCACCACAACGCCTTTGACACTGAGCCAGCATGAAGCATATAGTGGGAAATTATGCTATCAAAAGGGGCAATGAAACTAACAGTAATGAACAGCCAAAATAGGTTTCTACGATGTATCAAAAACGAGCGCGTCATCGTATACAAGAAGCACGCAAGCATCGGCTAGCATACTTTTTGAGAATGCGATATGCGGCAGATTTTTATGTGGGTGTTTACAAGCTCTCCGAAGGGGACTTCATCAACAGTTCTTTGGAAGTGGCATGCTGTCTATGGGATATTTGTGGATCATTGGTGATATTAGAACGGTGCAGCGCAGCGGGTGATCCACCGCGCTTACATATTTCCGTGGAGAAAAGCACGTCTTTCATTCCAGTCGCTCCTCCGGCTGCAGGGATTCCCTAGACAGATGCGAAACTTCCTCTTTTGGATTTATGTGGAGCCTGCGTATACGTCGATGCCCGAAACCGTCTCTTGCCGCAACGTGATCTGCACTGGGATAGTTAGGCTTAATGTTCGCTTTGCGCACAAGATATGCTTAGTCTGCAATATGGAAGTTACCTTGGTGTAATTCATCGGGCAGCGAACGCAAAGTTGCAGACAACAAAATTTTGACATACTGCTCGCGTCAGATATACGACCACACCATCGATGTTAACATATGCTTCCAAACGTCGAAGATCCCGTGGTATGCATAATGCTGTAAAGAACGTTCTGCGTAACGTTGTCGATCTTTTAAGTTAAACCTTAGGTCCACCAGACTTACCGAAGCAAAGTGCTTTCCCCCTAGAGTAGCATCAAAAATATATTGTCCACTTTGATCAATTTTACCATTTCATACCTGCAAGAGACAACATGAAGAGGAGGCATACATGAAACGCCAGCATAGCTCTTTGTAGTGCGTATACCAACTTCAAGTATAAGCAGATTTTCTTCTGAAGTGAAGTTTTTTCAAACATGGGCTAGATGTCAACTGACTTCTAAACTATCTTCAAGTAGCTCCCTTGTTTTTATACAACATATGGGTCATCAAGTCAAGGGGGCGTGGTTTTCGCATGCCCTGTCTTTCAGCTACTTTCTTTAGTATTCATCTATCGCAAACGGCTGATGTTGGCTTCTTTGCAATTTGTTACGCTTTGCTGAAGGTTTGTTGAATTTCAGTGTGAGCCCGTGTGCCTCAGCAAGTGAATTTCTAGGCTCATTTTCTGGAATTTTTATCATATTCTGAATCGTTTATGCAGGCGGAACAGCAATGATCAGATCACCTTCCGCTAAGGTAGCGAATTGAGTGAGTTTTAAATTGTCATCAGGCTGACGGCAAAAGAATACGCAGAAAAAAGGAGTGTGAACAACACAAAGACTGTAGTACAACGAAGTTCTATACCAAAGGCACGGAAGATCTTGGAGCTCACGTTTTGAGCATGCAATAAACCGCATATTTTTATGGTGTACAACCGCCTAGAAGGGGAGTCCATCAACAATTCTTTGGAAGTAGCATGTGGTTTAGGAATATTTATGGTTCATTTATGACAGTCTAAACATCTGAATTCTGGTGGCGTCTACGATGTTGTATACTCCTATCCTTTGTCGAGCAAGGGCACGTATATTGCCCATCCGATATGTTGACTAGACGTCCGTTGAAGTGAGCATGCTAGCTCTCTAAGGGGTGTGCCGGCCTCAGAGCTTTCCCTCCATTGCCCGAAGTACAGCTGCAGCCGAGCCCAACCGCATAGTCGTGGTGATGAAACACAAAGGCCAGAGAACGTGGGAAATTGCGAAGCATACAAGATTTCAAAAAGCGTAGACACGTTCGTGAACCGCCCTTAATTTGAACAAGCAGATGTTGCCGTTGCGTTCCCCAAGACGTGTATAGCAGTGTTTCCGTGAGATACGTATTGGGGGCTGTATGCAGCTTTTTTATCAATATTTGAATAAATACGGTTTGTTTTTATAACAAAATTCAGTTACTGCTGGTGTCGTTCACACTTTTCTCCCGTGTTTTCGGTCCAGCTTATTATCATAAGCATAAGGTCAGGAAATTGCGAAAAAATATGTTAATGAACGCCACGACATTTTTGCGTACTTATGAAAACCAGCTCCCTAAATTCAGATGTACGTGCCTGAAAACGCTTACGCAATCTAGCGCAATCTAACCCCGCAAACCTAACAAACCGTCGTCTTGACACCACTCGCCGATCCCAGAGACGCCACCGAAGTTATTTCCCTGTCATCGTCGGGTGCTCAAACGTGCCCGACCGAGTTCTTCGACCGTGCCGGAACTTTTTCGCTGCTTCCGAGCTCATCGCACCTTTTGCTGGCACCGCCGGCATCAGTGATGTCACCTGAGCCACTCCATTTAAACTGCTGACCAACGTCATTGGACTTCAGTGGGCGTGGCAGCAGTGCTTCAGGTACGATGGCTCACGAACGTCGTTTTCAATTGTTACAGGTTGGTTCAAACCCCCCCCCCTTTCCGCTAGGAAGTCTAACAATGTCTGATCGCTACTTTTCCCATGCCCGCAAGCGCTGTGTAACTGGATTATTGAGTGTGCGGACATTCGTTACCTGTTGCTGTGCGCGGGAGACATTGAATCAAATCCTGCACCTTGTAAACAGCAGCCTAATAGAGGTGCGACATCTAGTTAACGAGGGGAAGTTGACACTAGTTTGAGCGTAGTGGACCTTGTTGACCAGGGCTTAGCATCTTCTGCTGAGTACTGCGAAATCATTCGGCTGCTAACAGGCTTGCAGACCAGTTTCGCACAACAAACTTAAAGACAGGACGAACTCGCTAAATACACTGCAAAAATTAAAGTTAATCAAAACAGCTTTAAGCTGAAACTAGATGATATTGGCCGACGACTATCAACTGTTGCAAAAAAACGGAAGCCATTGATACACGTGTTATGCTTAATAATGTCGCTGAACAATGCAATGTTGTTTTGACCAGGGCAGATGACCTAGAAGACAGGTCCCGGAGGAACAACCTAATACTGCATGAAATACCTGAGTGCGAAGAAAAATGGGAAGCAACAGAGCAAAAAGTACTGAGCTGGTTATCACGGTGCTGCGACAAAAGTTTGTCTGCTGACAGCCTCGAGCATGCGCATGGGCTTGGCACGTTTGCAGAAGCGCGTTGCCGACCCGTTATCGTGAAATTTCTCAGCTTTAAAGTTAAAGCAAGGTGCACTTGGTCAAAGCTTCTCACCAGATACCTGTGGAGCCAGCAGACATCCCAAAGACTGCCATAATTACACCATTCGGTCTCTTCGGATATGCCCGCATGATTTCGGCCTGCGTAACGCCGCCCTTACCTTTGAACGTGCCATCTTTGCCTACCTCGACGACGGAAGCTCATCACTATATGAGCACAGAGTGCACTTGCGAGCCCTTTTCACCCGGCTTCACGAATATGGGCGCGCCTCATCGCCTGCGTTGTGTCGGTGCATGAAACCCTACAATCAATCAATCTACTCCTAGAAGCTGAAACCTGCTGAGACAAGGTACAGCAACTTAGGGCGCGAGCTACTGGCTGTCTACCTTGGCATCAAACATTTCCGGCATTTCCTAGAAGACAGGGACTTCTACATCCTTACGCATCACAAGCCCCTGCCGTTCACAGTCCACCGCTACCACAGCTCGTACTCGTCGCCTGAGATCCGACACCTCCTCTTCGTCTCGGAGTTTACTGTCGATCTCCTCCATGTCAGTGGCCCTATCAAAACTGCTGCTGATGAACTGTCTCGCGTCAAAGCCCTTTCGTCTTCACGCGAACCGATTTCCATGGAAGAGCTTGCTTCTGCATAGCAACAAGACACTGAGCTCCAGAAACGCCGCTCTTACTCCTCTACGCTGACTTTCACAGATGTGCCGTTGCCGTTTACCGAAGGCAGAATCCAGTGCGGGACGTCAACCGGCGTCTCCCGGTCTTATGTTTCACCGGCGTTTCTTCGAGCCGTTTTCGAAGCCTTGCACGGCAAGGGTAACCCCAGAATTCGAGCAACTCAACACCTCGTCACAGCTCGGCGGTTCTGGCCCTCCATGAATGCCGATGTACGCCGGTGGGCAGGCACCTGCCTCCAGTGCCAACATGCCAAAGTAATCAGGCACACTGTCACTCCTGCCTCGCCATTCCATCCACCGGATAGCCGTTTTCCGCATGTTCACAATGACCTCCTCGGCCACCTGCTACCATCGCGATGCTCACCCTACAAGTTGACGTGTGTGGACCGCTTCACGCACTGGCCAGAGACAATCCCGATCCCTGATATCATCGCGGAAAAAGTCGCCAAAGCATTTGTTGGTGGTTGGGTGTCCCATTTCGGCTGCCCTGCGGTTGTCACCACTGATCGCGGGCTTCAATCACAATAAGCCCTGTTCAACGCTCTCGATCTTGGGAGTACGCCACATACACACCACCTCCTATCACCCGTCTGCCAACGGGATGGTGGAACGTTTACACCGCCAACTCAAGGCAGCTCTCATCACCTACGAGAAAAGGGAACATTGGGCCGACCACCTTCCCCTCGTGTTGCTTGGACTACGCTCGGCTTTTAAGACTGACCTGCGTTGCACGTCAGCCGAGCTGGTACACGGCTGCTCTCTTCGTCTCCCGGGCGACTTCCTCACACCTCCGCCTGCCGATGGACCTTCGGACCCCGCCGGTTACGTGGCTGACCTCCGTCGCCTGTTCGAGCACATCCGGCCCGTGATTCCTCGACAGCGCAGCGACCACTCCGTCTTCGTGAGCCAGGACCTTTCTTCCTGCACACACGGGTTCGGGCGCCGCGACGCTGCCCGTCGGCCCCTCACTCCCGCTTTCGATGGCCGATACCACGTCATCGAGCGGCCCCAGAAGACCTGCACCCTCGACATCAACGGCCTACAAGACGTCGTCACCGCTCACCAGGTGAGGCTCGCATAAGTCGCCTTTCTCCGACCCAGCCAGACCTAATTGCCCCGGTCAACAACCATGCCCAAAAATTTTCACCTTCAACAGTCGAAAACTGTCACGTGGGATTAAAAAAACGGCCTCCGGCTCTACGGGGGGAGCCCTGTAGCAGTGAAGGTCCACCGCGTCGAGACGACTAGGACGACGAAGGCGAAACGACGAGGCGCACGCTCCAGTGCGCTCGCGCTGGAGTAGTAAAAATCAGTTCGAGCCCAAACGCTATTGCAACTAGTTGTCTCTGGGCCGGTCGCGACGCAACTTCTATTAGAAAAAACACGTGTCATATATGCAAAAAAAGTATGATTAAAAATAACAAACGGCTCAAAAACAGCTTGTACAATGCTTATACAATAGAAGTACAATAATAATACAATCACCGGCTTATACAATAAAGGTTCAGTTGCTTGACAGTGCTTGTGTCGTCTTTACTCTTCTTGGCCAGTTTTCGTCTGCGCTGACCATCATGGAAGCTTCTTTTAGCACGGGACACCGACGCAGCGCCGAATTTGATTGATTGTAGGGGTTTAACGCGCCAACGCAACGCAGGCGATGAGGCGCGCCGTAGTGGAGGGCTCCGGATTAATTTCGACCACCTGGGGATCTTTAACGTGCGCCGAAATCTCGTACACACGGGCGTTTTTGCTTTTCGCCTCCATCAGAAAAGCGGCCGCCGCGGCCGGGAATCGAACCCGCGACCTTGTGCTCAGCAGCGCAAGCAGCGCCGAATTTAAACAAAAGGTGTAAACAAGCTTAATTTCTCTTGAAAGCTGACGACGGGCATCCTCAAGAAAGACACGGGCATTTATCCGCCCTTTTAGTTTGACTCTCATTACACCGTGCAAACCGCGTATCATATAACTAATCTACTGACGACACGTATCGAGTGTTGAGATATATACGATTGAGGCCAAGAACGGCAAGCGTCTTTGGAGGTGACTGCGTATTGACAGTACATACGCCAAGACATTTGTTTTCCAATGCCCCGCGCTTCAGAACGCCTCAACCTTGAGGCACGCTACTTTTAGTTCGCATACATAGGATATATATTGAACACTATCCAAATAAGCTTCATCTCAAAATGTATTTCTCAGGAAGCGGATGGCTGTCGCTGTTTCAGAAGCAGACTGTGAAAAGAAAAGGTGTGCGTCATGTATTTCTCTGAAAGCGGATCGCTGACGCTGTTTGAGAAGCAGACTCTGAAAAGAAAAGGTGTGCGTCATAAAGGCTCCTTTCTGTGAAGTGTAAATTTCCCCCTTTTCATCTAATGCCATAGCTCGCGATTCCAGGATTTCGTTTTGTGTATCCTACATGAATCATTACGAAATAACTTCCTTTCGGGTGGAACTACAGAACAAATATTCTTGTTGATTGATATTTATAACCTCACTACAAAAGTAAACACCCATGCAAGTGCAATGGCCGTGTTATTCCTATGTCGCCGCAAAGGCGTTCCGCTGTGGTAAATGGCGTGTATATTATTTTGCCGTTACAAAAGATTATCTTTTAAGTGATGACAAAATCTAAAAACGGTGTAAATGCGGGAATTCTGGTACATACTTAGAGCTCGATAACATCGCTAAGACGAAAGAAATTAAAACGTGAGACGAGACAGTGCGCTGCGTCTTAGACTGGGTCTCGCCTCGCCTTTTCTTTGTCCCGTCCTAGCGCTGTTATCAAACTTTAGCAAAATTTAAATACGCGTTACACCGGCATTTTTTTCTTAGCAGGCCTAAATGACGTCGCTGGTCGATCTCCATATTGTGATGAAATTTTAACTCTGTGCTACGGCTCGCGTTCCTTGTTCTTTGGTTAGGAGCCGTGCAAATTGGACCCAGACTCATTTCGACAATGCACTACTCGCTTGCTGGCGCTAATGTGCGCCAGTCATTGTTCTGAAACAAAATCAAGATAATCAAACCAGGCAGAGTACAGAGTGGTTCCCACTAACGAATAATGTATCACTGCTCTGAACAAACGAAAATGATAGGCAGAGAGATATGGCGGCTTTTTCATTTTATTGTTTTCGTGGAATAATTGAATGGAGAGACTACAATCAGAGCAATGACTATTGCCCTGACTGTAGTTAACATTGAAAACGTCAACTTATCGTAGCTACACGGGGAAGAGGTAAGGTGTCTTAACTGCATTTCCGAAACGGCTTGCTGTTTTTTTAAAAAGAAAACTAAAGTGGCTGGCTAACGTGAGTAACAAGAGTAAGTAAGAAACACACTAGTGTCAACCTTCTCTCGGTTTCTTCACAATTAAAAACGCTTCTGTCACAACTAAATCATTCTCTGCAATGCTCCAACTATAGAAAAAAGTGTAATGAGAAGTACCACCAGGCAGTGCTTTCTCAACCATGCGGTTTGATGTCGTCATTTCAAAGCCATTTGATACACTGACAAGAGAACGGCAAAAATTTTTTCGGCCAACCTGTATGCAAAATATATCTCAGTCTCACTCACATAAAACCCGCGAGACCAGTTGTTAAAATTTTAACGAATCTTGCTCTGGCCCACATTTTCTTCTGTAGGCCTTACGCTGTACGAAGAGAACTCCCTACTTATCCTGGGTGCTTGTGTGCAGCCAAAGCCTCCGCATCCCAAAGGGGACTTCAACGCCATTCTCATTACGTATGCTACTGACGTCCACTTCATTCCCTTCGTTTTCGGTCACAGGCTGCATAGCTCTGTGGGCACCCACTGCATCGTTTGCGGATTCGAGACTAAGTATAATGGCAAACGTGAATGCGGAGCTGGATGAAGGCGTTTGTCCAGAAAGAAGAAACCAATGGTTGGTGGTCTCCTGGTGTCCGCAGGTCGTACAGGTGACTCAGTTCCCCACTTCACATGACCCTGTCACTTACTTTATACTGATTAAGGAGCAGAAAAATCTGTGGCAAGATGATGGATATTATGATAACGAGTCTGAACAAGTACAGTTCACGAGCTTTAGAGAATTGAGGCTACTTGACGCCAATCACACAAATTTTCTTCCGCCACTCCAGCTATTCTATCTGTTTGCATCACACCAGCTTTTTCATCAGCTTCGAGACGCCAGAAGCGAAGCAAGCTCTCATTAAGGGTTCTGCTTTTCCCTTCAAGCTGTAAGGATCGAAAAAATCATGGCAAGCTTAGACGACGTGAAATATCGGCTGTGTTCGAAATTAGTTTTACAAATTTGGGAAAAACTTCCTGAGGCGTGATTGGCATCATATGATTAGTCCTTTCGCCAGGCCTTGCTGCGCATTGTTTCCGAACGCTGGCGGGTGCTGTTTAATTATCCTCATGCACGCTTAGCGAATCAACGATTAAACCAGAGGCATGGACTACTGTTATTTATTTCGTGGCATTTTGGCTCAGCTGTTCCGTTCCGAAGCGCACGTTACGCTCTGGAATGCAGTACGTGCGTACCTTCCAATTCATATATAATACCATCTTCTCTGTTTGACTAAGCCACTTAGCCAAAAAAGGGCTTTGCACCCAAGCAGGAGGTTTTGATCCCGTGGCGCGGCAGAGAATACACAATGTAGCGCATAACCACACAAAGTGGGCTCCCCAACTTTGTGCCATGCGGTATCCCTAAACTCTGCTTCGGTTTGCTATGTAAAATAATCAGTCTTTGTTATCTGGAACTGCACTCCTCGCCCTGCTATAATTTCTTCACCTTTAAGTCAGGTGCCAAGCAGTGTTTGGGTATCTTGAAATGCGTGGTAATAGCTCCTTTGCTTCCGATCATAGCGTTGCATGTACAGCAATCCCGCGTTATAACGAAATTGCTTTGCTCGGAGTATCGCTTTCTTCGAATGTTCTTCTGGTCCCGACCCAATCTCATGCATTTTAGGCCACATTACTCGAAGCTCACGAAGAGCTTGACCAGATAAAATCGAAGTGGCGAGCAGAGGCGTCGGCGAGCGGCGGCGACCCAGCGGCGAGTCAGGCTGTCAACATGGCGGGTCAACTCAAGCTGTTGTTTCCCCGGCAATTTTCAAGCCGCTCATGCTCGATCCGCACCACCCGACTTTAGACAAACGGTCCAAATGCATGGTAGGGTCATTAATACTGGTTCTAGGCAATCAACAATGGCGTGGTCGCTATGGTGCACTCTTGTTTTTCAAACTTCAAGGCTGCACATCTCGGTAACAACTCATACAGAACCCGTGAACGAGACGCGCCGGTACGCAACGCTTTATCAGTGACTATGAACGGGAAGGCGCAGAGCAAACCAGCGCTCGAGCCGCGTGCAACCGTGTTCTGACAAGCTGCAGCCATATCTTGTGGATGGTAGTAATAGAGAGTTTTAGAATAACGTATTCAGCCGTACGCAAACAGTTAGCGAGAGCTATTTTTTTTTCATTGTTTGCACTGCGCCTGCGCCGTACGTTAAGAAGCTTCTGGGTTTAGCGGACGCAAGAATTGCGGACGCTATTTCCGCGAAATAGCGTGCGTACGTGAGGCCGCTTGAGTTTCAAACATGGCTGCAAGTAGGGCGACAACCATCCACGGTTGCGCTCTTCTGTGGACAGTAATTTGCTTCCGATGAACCAAGTTCTTTTCCCTTGTGTTTTTAAATACAAGGAGTGGTTAGTACGCCGCCCCCACGCAGATCTGTATCGTCGTAACATCGCTGACTGTCCGAACGAAGGTTGCAGCTAAGCCAAGCCAGCGACCGAAGCTGAGTGTGTGTGTGTATCGCCTTCCGTATTTTTACAATGCCAAACACATCAGCCCAGAGTCGGACCGGCCAACCAACTCTCTCCTTCTACTCTGACGACTCTCCCCCAATCGGTAGCCTTCCAAGCGCTCCAATCATGTCACCAGTTCAGCTTGGGTCGACGCTTGGTTGAGAGCGGCAACGTTGGCAAAACATGCTCCGCCACGGCTCTGAGCTTTCTAGCGCTGGCGCGAGCGCCAATTCTTTGACAATCTCAAACATCGGTTGCCTTGGCAACAAGGCACAAAGCGCTCTCGAAATCAGTTACGGTTGCGTGATCGCGGTTCAGCTCGGGGCCCTACCTCGTGACATGTCCCGACCTCGCGACTCGGGGCCCTACCTCGCATGCGTACCCCTCACTCCGATTGGGAAGTGCTCGATGCGTTTGGCATACAGGAGGCGATGGTGTGTGTATTGTGGACGCGTTGGTTTCGCGATGAAATGCGACGTTGTGCTTCTGCGGGTGGATTGCACTTCCCATGGTCTGTATTATCTTTATTGAGTGACGTACGACTCAATCTCGCATGGGGTATATGCAGTGTGCTTGGCTAAAAGCCTTCTCGGCTTGCGCGCCAGAGTTAAGGGACTTGCGGTTCGCCCCGCAAACGGCGCGCAGGGTGAGTGTCGAATTTACGACGGGCAGGAGGAGGCAACCGATCGTCTGTCAATCGCGGTCCACACTTGCAAAGAATGTTGTGGCGTTGTGTTTATTCGAAACGCATCTCTGGATTATTTTGAAGTTAAATAAAATCTATGCGTTAAACCCGGGTATTCGGCTCAGGGCGTTCTATGCAATTGCCCGAAGGATGTGCCACGGGGCTTCAACGCTTTCTTTATGGAACGTACTCACGTAAGAGAATATTCATGCCGTGTTATAGCCGTGTTGCATTCATTACAAACGGTTAAGCGTTTGTTTACACTTCTTTGGATAGTCGTAAAATGTCCAAGTACTCCGGCACTCTGCTGGAAGATCAGCCGGAGAGCCGACGCTGAGCAGACGACTCATCTTTTTGCCGGAAGTGCGTGAAAAAGTCGTCCAATAGCAAGATGTCTAGCGCGTGACTAACATCTGGGAATCGATGACGTAGACATGTGAAGATGGCGGCGTCCAAAAACGCGCAGGGAAGGATAAGAAAACGGCGACAAACTTTGCAACAACCGTGTGACCTTTCCGCTGCGCGTAAAACAGTAAAACTTGGCAAAGATGATGTTGACGACCTAATCTAACGATTGCGCTAGTTCATTTAGTGTGCTCAAAATGTCATTCAGGGCCCCTTTAATGCTGAATAGTGTACAGCTGAGTACCCCGGCTGTGGAACTCCGTTTTCCTGTGTGTCTTTCCGAAAGTGCTGCACCAATTCTTACTCGGAAGATACGCTCAGACAGGTAGCTTTCTAGTGTGTTCCGTATGTTTCCTGACACACCGTACGACTTCAGTTCGCGCAGGACACCGTAACGCCATGCAGTGTCGTACGCTTTTTCCAAATCAATGAAAATAGACATGCAGTGCTGCCTGTGAACGAATGCACCCTTGACGTACGAATCCAATGTCACAAACTGGTCAGTAGTGCACATGCCCGACCGATATCCTGCCTGGCAGCTAACGAGGATTCCGTGATATTCTAAGTACATAAGTCGTCTAATATTCATCTTTTAATTAGCTTGCTTAGGCAGCTGCTCAGGGCAATGGGATGATAACTAGACGGAGAGGAAGGATCCTTGCCTTCCTTCAGAATTGGTACGACTAATGACTCTCTCCGCACCCGTGGAAAGCGTCCAAGAGACCAAATTTTATTAGAGGAAAAGGAGAGCATTAATTGTGTCCGCGTGGAGGTTTCATATCATTTCGTATAAGATTTGGTCTGTGCCATGTGCTCAATTTTTACATGTGGCCAGGGCAGCCTGAAGCTCCTGGAGCGAGAATAGGGAGTTGTAAGAGCCTTCGATGGCTTGTTGTCCCGTATGGGTTTGTGCTCAGGGGACGTTTTGTAGTATATAAATGTGCTCGTGTAATGTGACGAACTTGATTGGTGTTCAAAGTGTTTTGCAAACCTCTTTGCCTGGTGCTAAAGCGTGTTTCCTGGGGTGCTGACAAGGGGTAAATTGTTTGTCTTGTGTCCTTTTAGTTTCCTTATTCGATTCCATACCGTAGTTGTGTCAGCGCAAGATTTAATAGATGACATAAAAGGCCTCCAACTGTTGGTTTTGGCTCCTTTGCGGATGCGATTTCCCATGGCTTTGGCGCGCTTAAAAGCTATGAGGTTCTGTGTAGTGGGGTATCTACTAAGAACACCCCAGGCCTTATTTTGTGTTTGTCGTACAAGCCTGTATTCCTCATTCAACGAAGGCCTCCTGAGATTACAAGTACCCCAAGATGTCTGGGGAATGGCGCTTCGGGCAGAATCAAGGATATGGCACGTAAGAAAACTACGAGATTCATCGATGCCCAAGTGACTGATGCTTGAGTGAGAAAGTTTTTATTTTTCTTTAAACTTTGCTCAGTCAGCACCGCATTGTCTGACCATTTTGTGTGAGATGAGACTGGAGGGGCCTGTTTCTAGACATCTGAGGGTAACTGCGAAGTGGTCACTTCCATATGGGTTAGTGTAAATCTCCCATTCAACAGACGGAAAAAGAATGGAAGACCCAAAAGCCAAATCGATGTGCGAATATGTCTGGTGTGCTTGACAGTAGTATGTCGGCTTTTTTTGTTGCATAGGCAAGCTCCGGATGATAAAATAAACTTTTCCAGCAAGCGGTCCCGGGTATCTGTACGTTCAGACCCCTAGAGTTCACAACGAGCATTAAGATCGCCGACTAACAAAAAACTTGGTGGACGCTCGTCTATTAGAGACTCGAAATCTGAACTTGATAGGTAGTAGTAAGGAGGAATGTATAAGCGGCAGACTGTTAATAGCCTATTAAAAATTATTGCCCGGACAGCCACTGCTTCGGGAGGAGTACATAACTGAAGGAATTGACACCGGAAAAATTTTTGCGTGACAATCGCTACATCACCAGAGGACTGAGTGCAGCTGTCTCGGTCTTTCGTGAATACTGTGTATTCAGTGAGGAAGTTGGTTTGCGTGGGTTCAAGGTGTTTCTTCTTGGCTCATGATATTCGGGTGATGTTTGTGGAGAATTTCATAGATGTCGTCGAGGTTTTATATTAGGCCCCTACAGTTTCAGTGCATTATACTTTGGGCTTCCATAAAAGCTTAGGAGGATTATGGGGTTTTCTGGGTTGCTACCAACATCACTGGGCCTGAATTAGGGCTGTGACTCGGAGATATTGGGGTATTTTCCCGCGGCCAAAATTGCCGCGATGCTATTTTAACGACTGGGATGCAGGCCGAAATGGCGTGATATCCATGTCGTCATCGGAGTTTTGAGGCGTTCACGTGATGGAGGTCTTACGACGGCCACCCCGCAGCGTGTTTGGTGGAATTGCAGGAGATCCCGTCACCACCTTTTTTGATACGTTGGACATGGCTGCGGAAGAGGGGCCTTTGCCACATCCTTTGCCACTGGTGTTTCGGCGGCCGAAACGCCAGTTCCAACGTTTTTTTTTTTTTTGTTCTTGCACAACACCTGCAGACGCAGCATGATTTCCAACAGCGTTTTGGGCTGCCACCGGCAGCGCCTCGGAGGCCGAAGGCGGGACCAAGTCACCATCGCTGCCCTGAGTACCTGCGGAAACCAGACGCTGCCCTACCCCCCGGCAGGCTGCGTCGGCGTGCCTCCCTGAAGGGAGCAGTGCATGCCGTTCACGCGCTTCTGGGAATGACAGATTTTGGGTCACTTGGAGGTTTATGATCTTTTTTTAGATGCAACGCATCTCATTCACCCGCCTTGTCCATGCATGCATGCATCCTTCCATCCATCCGGCGTCGTCGTTGTCCGTGCCCTTCCCCATTCTCCTCGCCGCGCCAGCTACGCTCTCCGCCGCTCTCACCGCAGCGTTATCTGCGGGTTAGCGCTCGCTTCTCGCAATGCCAGCTGTGCGGCCGCACGCGCTAGCGCTCGGTTAAAGGAGCCATGAAGAGAAAATTCAAGTTGGTTTTATTCGAAAGATTTGGTGTTTTATAGTGCCCCCAGCGCTTGTCCGGATACAAACGGTGCTTTATGCACTGAGAAATTAAACAATTTAGGTTAAAATTTTGAATTTCCCGCTCAATCGTGCGTTTTCGTGGTCCCAAGTGACATCACTGGAACCGACCGCTCTGCAGCCTAGAGTACCTTCATTCACGCATCCGCCGTACAGGGTAGAGACACGTATACGCTGGCGCCGCCATTTTCGGTTGCTCGCTCGCCGCCGAAGCAAGTCATTGTTTCAAAACCGCGCTAAAATTATCGCAACAACGTGGTTTACTGAAGAATTTTGAATCATATTGTCTGTTTCGCGTTGCTAGGTCTCGTGGGAAACGAAAAGAATAACGCGTTGAGCCCGTTGGCCCAATTGCGGCGGCACGGGACGGTTCAAAGGTTGTCTCCACCCTGTACAGCGATGTTGGTTTGTTCCCGCGTTTCTTTACGTTACCCGAACCTAGATGGCGCCACCATACCGTGGCAAGCGTTTGGTTTGTTTTTGCCCGCATTTAAACTTGGCTTGTTTTTGTTCTTGGAGAAAATATTTGTTCCCTGAAACAGTGCTCGCTCGACAAATGGGGTCACGTAAGACACCGTTGCTTGCGTCAATCGGCCAGTGTCGTCTGAGACAACCCCAGGCCCCGTAGTGCTGTGCAGCTAAACCAAGCATGCTGTGCGCAGTACGAACAGCAGAGCACATCAGTACTTCTATGTTTACATGTGCTTTCGTAACTTCCACTGTTTGTCCCATCATAAAGAATGTGCCCTAAATTTAAGCGCAAATCGCTCGTTCGTCTACTTTGTAAGCTCTACCTAATTTGCGTCTGCTTCTGCCAGCCTCCGCCAATCGCAGAGCTTAGCTAATGTGACATCATAGGTTCTGTTGCGGGAAATGAGCTGGTGGGTCGCATGACCATTCCCGTTTTTACTAATTATGTAGCTTATTTGAGCGAAGTTTACGTTAAAAGTGGTGTCAGTATGATTCTAATGAGACAATCTTTTGAATGAACCAAACTTGTGTTTTCTCTTCATGGCTCCTTTAACGCCAGCACATGCGCTGCTCTCTCTCATTCCCCTCACCGTTATGCGGCGGTATAAAACTCGGTACCTGCGCCGCTCCGCTCTGTCGTCCCAGCGTCGGTGCTCCGATGTCCAACGCTGCTTTGAATGGAGACTAACAACAACAAATTACGCCCACCTCCCCTAGCGGGAACCCCGTAGTAGACGGAAATGCATCGTACGTGTTCACGGCACGTTTCACGAGATGGGAGAATCAACCCAACGGAAATGCCGAGAGAAACCCACGATGCCTCGCATCTACACAGGGTTCCCGCGAGGGGAGGTGGGCGTAATTTTTCTTCTTGGAATTTCTGACAAGATCGAGAATATGCTGCGTGGGGTCCATCACAGTTGCTGCACTTAAATTGTGTTGCTTTGCACTCGTCAGTCAGATGGTCGTGTCCGGGCCATTTAGCACATGTTTGTTTCCCTCGGCACCCTTTGGTTCCATGCCCATATCGTTGGCACTTAAAGCAACGGCGCGGGTTGGTCTTGCAGTGGATAAAGCCAGCGTTGACAGACTAGCAAAGTGCTACGATCGAAGATAATATGATGAGCTTTGTTCCTATTTCCTTAACGTCACGTCTCATTGTAATGCGTCGAACAGCGGTTACCCCCTGTTCGCGCAAACCTTCAAAGAGGTGCGAGTCAGTTTCATTTATCAGTTCTGCTTTGGAAATGATACCTCTAGCTGTTGAGGGTGAGGTGGGGAGTTACAATCATGTCAAAGTGGGCTAACTTCGTTTGCTACAATAGGGTGTTCGATTGGTCCTTGTTCACTTCGATAAGCAGGTCTCCGGAGGTTAGTTTTTTCGCATGGAAGTTTTTGCCTACGAGACTTTCAATAAACTTTGCTACTAATAAAACAGACCTGCTGGTAATGGGCGTTGCATTATCAGCTGCGTGCATTATTAGAAGGCGTGGAAAGTTTTCGGGATTGGTGAAAACCAGGTTTGAAATGTGCTGGAACATTGCTTCGGTGCGGGCCCTTTTTTGGGTCCTGATCATTTAAAGAGAGGGGTTTTGAGAATACCACGCGCCATAGTATAAAGCAGGGGACGGGGGTTCTTTCTTCATTCACCTTACCCTGGTAGTCAATGGGGTCCCGGAGCTCCCTGCCTGGTAGAAAGACAGGGAACCCATCGTCCGGAGCTTGACCAGGGCTCCAACGGCCACTATTTACGCCTTCTACCCTTCACCGTTCAACACCTCGCCACAATTGGACACAGCTTATGTATGAGAGCTAGGAGTCGGCGGTATCGCTGCTCACCGTCACCATGAATACTCAAGGTGCCCCGTGCGGGGAGTAGCCGCTACCGTACACACAATTATTTTATTTATAGTAATTGCAAACCCGGCCCGACATCCGTCTAATTAGTTATTAATAATGGCTTCGCGATGCAGTTGCTGCCGTAACATGGATACAAACTCACGGACAACAAAGAGGGATGATATCTGTTCAGTTTAATTAGCATTGGAAAAGCTTGGCTTTCAAAGTTTTCGGCAGGCAGGGAATAAAAATTGCTGTGGCTTAGCCCAGGTATCTCTGGATGTGCAAAGCGAAAGCTTGGCTTAGCGTGTTCACTCTTGGTGTCACTTGGTTAACCTGCGATTTAGCTGTAATAACTGCACTATTCGTCAAAAGCCTGTTTTGTCTACCGTTGTGGTCACGCTTCTGCCGTTTTCGGAGCCGAGTGGTCAGGCGCCGTTTGCAGATGTCGGCTCAGAGCCTCCAGCGCTGGCTCAACTCTAAGAGAAGACAGCCGGCCAAACTCTGTCTATGGCTAAGCTAGCATGCACGCGGCGAGTGGCGTGGTCTGGCGCAAACCAGCGGCAGAGAGTGCGTGCGCCAAGCCTGAGCGGCAGCGGAAGCGGCGAGCTCGACCGTTCTTGTTTCTGGGCGAATGTGTCCGCCATGCGTGCTGGGTCAACGAGAGTTGGGCGCTTCGAGTCACGTGATGCGTTGCCAAGGGCACGACGCAGCTGCGGTCAAATGAAGGCCAACTTTACCGCTACGGCAAAACTTCTCGACGGGATTAGTGAAGCTTTGCATGAGAAGCTACTACGAACAATTTCCCGCATAATTTTTGGCGGCGTTAGCTCAGACAGCCTGTTACTCCAAGAAACGCCTGCTGTCTACTTCTTCCTTCGTCCTTGTTTTTTGAGCGCTTTTGTATTCCACCAAGATGAACACATACCAACTAGCCCAACTTTCCGTTCTTCTGCCTAAATACCCACAATGCCCCGATAAAGCCCAATGCGCCTGTGCCTTCGTCCAGTATTTAGGAAGTAATTATTAACGATAGTCGATTTATGGTTACCCTAACCAAGAGGACTGTAATGACCAGCCCGGAAGCTTTGAACGATTTTAATTGCTGCTGCCTCCAAACTGCGTCCAGCCATAATCCATGTGATTGATTATTTTTGTTGCTATAAGCAATTATTTTGCTTGCGTTGGTTTTACTTGAACGGACAAAAAAGAATCCCAAAGGGCATTAAGGAATGCGGGTCCGCACAGACTATCCTGCAATAAGAGAGCGCCAGTTGCGGCGCATCGCGGTAATCAGCACACGTATGCATCAGTGTTGTGTATGATATCCCCCTCCTAAAGGCACCATACCTGTGCGAAACGCTCTGGTTTTTAAGCCATGATCAATCTGTATATATATCGGACAGATAACGAGAATAAGCTTTATTGATGCCGCGACGGCATCAGAAACATTTGACAGGTCGCATTCTGTTCGAAAGCTAGGATCTACCGGCGGCTGGATGTGCGCGATTAGAAAGAACCCGTCCGAACACCCCAGTTAGCAAACAGCCCAAGTGGAGTGCTCAGTGTAGCCATATATTGTACAGCGAGGTGGGGTATTACATGACATAGTCACACAGCCAATGAGGGCTGGTAAGATAAGGCTGGCAGGGGCAGTCTAGGTTCGAGTCTTTAGATGGATGGTGGGTCGGCTTCCTTGACCTGTATGTGAAGGACGCCTGTTGGAACGGAGCTCTTGCATTACCTATTTATACTCTCCGTATTATAGCCTTCATAGATTACGAGAAAGCATTTGACTCTGTCGAAACCCTAGCAGTCATTCAGGCATTACGGAACCAAGGGGTAAATGAGCATTATGTATGAATACTAGAGGACATCTACAATGGGGCTACAGCTACCATCATCCTCCATAGGGAGAGCAGTAAAATACCTATAAGGAAGGGTGTCAGACAAGGACACACAATCTCTCCAATGTTATTCACAGCATGCTTACAAGAAGTATTCAGAACGTTGGATTGGGAACAGGTGGGAGTAAGGGTTAATGGAGAATACCTCAGTAACCTCAGATTTGCTGATGACGTTGCCTTGCTAAGTAACTCGGGGGACGAATTGCAAAGCATGCTTTCCGCACTGGGCGAACAGAGTAGAACCGTGGGCCTGAAAATTAATATGCAGAAAACTAAAGTAATGATCAATAACCTCGGGACAGCACAGCAGTTTGAGATAGGTGGCGAGGCAGTGGAAGTGGTAAGCGAATATATCTACTTAGGCCAAGCTGTGACCCCAGATCCCAACCATGAGACAGAGATAATTAGAAGGATCAGAATGGGGTGGAGGTGCGTATGGCAGACATTCTCAGATAATGAATAGCAGCCTACCATTGTCGCTGAAGAAGAAAGTGTATGACAGCTGCATCTTACCGGTAGTCACCTACGGGGCAGAAACTTGGAGGCTCACTAACAGGGTTCAACTTAAATTGAGAACGACTCAGCGGGCAATGGAGCGGAAAATGATAGGTGTAACATTAAGGGACAAGAAAAGAGCGGAGTGGGTCAGGGAGCAAACTGGTGTTATGCAAGAAGACATATTAGTAGAAATTAGGAAGAAGAAATGGACGTGGGAGGGCATGTAATGCAAAGACAATATAACCGCTGGTCATTAAGGGTAACAGAGTGGATCCCTAGAGAAGGCAAGCGCTGCAGGGGACGGCAGAAAGTTAGATGGGCAGATGAGATCAAGAAGTTTGCGGGGATAAATTGGTCACAGTTGGCACAGGACCGAGGTAATTGGAGAATAATGGGAGAGGCCTTTGCCCTGCAGTGGGCGTAGATAGGCTGGTGATGACTCTCCAAGTATTGAAGGTTTGATGAGACAGCGAGACTAGCAGCAGCAGTTTTTATACACCGCTACGCAAAAACGGCCCTAGCAAATCACGATACGTGGCTCTAGACGTAGTGGTCATTAGATACGCGTGCGAGCTGTTTAGGTTTAGTTAAAATGTGACAGCGCAAGTTTTAAAAGTCTATTGTGTAGCCGCAGAGCATGCCAGAGCTTCTGGAGCCGACAGGGATGGCGCCAATCCGAAAAAGTAACCTGGGTTTTCGGGTAATTAGACATTATATCTTGGGTTTATTTTTATGGGACCCATTTTTCTCTTATTGTATTCATAACCTAGGCTAAGCTCTTGTTTCTAAGAGGCTAGAAACAATCTCTATACCTGTTATCAGTTTGGTAACATTGCGGGCTTTACCATAAGTTCCAGTCAGACAGGCACATTGCTGTGTTGTCGGTTGCGAGCGCGGATAGCGACCCTGTCTTCCAAATACCACAAACAGCCGATGAGGGGGATGGAGGAGGGGGATGGAGGAGAAGAGGGTCAAACAAACTTCGCCGCAAGGGAGCAGCGCGTAGTGAAACCTCATATAAATGCGAAACTTTGCTGTTCTCACCGATGACGTCTGTAACGCGAATACGCCCTGCAGAGAAGAGAACTTTCTCTGACAATTATGATGATTGAGGGCGAAGCGCGCAAAATTGAAGCGCTTCCCTTTGGAGCTTGGTCACAGCTTCATTACTCCTCCTCTACTCAAGTTTGATGTGCAGCAGGGGGAGGAGGTTGCGCAGGCGTGGAAATGCGCGACGTAAATTGTCCTAACACCATGTGGTGAGGTGAACATTGACTGCCGTTACCCGCAGGCCTGCTTAGGAGGAGAATGGCGATGCTCTGCGGGCCATAAGGCTGTTAGCCACAACACGTTATACATAACTTCCCATTTGAGGTTTCGGACAATAGGCCTGACGTAAGATCTTGGGTTTTGACATCTCAAGCCGGCACCCACTTAAAGAATTGTTCACTGAACACCAAGTAGCTGGTACCGATTCGCGCAGTACATCCCCAACCAATAGGTTGTCTATGAAGTGGACACCCGAGAGTTGCTGTGGGTATTCTAGAAAAGTCAGCGAACCTCCAGAGTAGCTCATACTCGCAGTGTGGGATTGGCAAAACAAAGAGTATATCACGAGAAATCTTCGCGTTCACCGATCGTCGTAATTAGACGGAAGGGTGCAGAATTTCTTTCTTTTGTTTCGTTCTCGTCGTCTTGTTTGGCCCACTTCTTTTTCATACATACCAGATTAAGGGGAGCCCCGCTACTCGCTGCTGCAGTTTCCAGTCGTAGTTTCTGGTTGGCGTCGATGGCGTCCTTCCGCGGACGCTTGGTTAGCACGGGTGGTAGCGGGCAACTATAATCGGAGACGCCTTAGCAACACCAATAGCTCACGCAGTGTATCACTCCACCGAAGCGGGGGCCCCGCATGTCAGCTCAGCGCGATTGCGCCTTTTGAAAATAGAATGGGCATAATGCATGGGACCGCCTGCTTTTTCTCACGTAGTTTTGTTTTTGTTGTCGGTGCAGTAATTTATAAGGAGATTAAGACTGAAAACTTACTCACACGACTGGCGGCATGTTCAAGATACCCGCAGTAAGGCACGCTTTGTGCAGCGAGGAGGAACAGCAGGCAATTTCCGTGTTCGCTATTAAAGTATACCCTAATATAGCTCCAACTCCAAAATCGGAGGAGTCCAGTTAATGCTATCGCAGTAATAAGTCAGTTGTTAAATTAGAGCCTTTATAACAGAAGGGGAAATATTTTGTGCGTCGTTGGTAGTGTTGGTGGCGGTCCAGGCTGCATTGGCCGCAATAACGGAGCCTGCTGCCTGCTTAGGCAGGCGTCTGGAGTGGCGTAGCCCACTTTTAGGCAGATGTGCAGTTAAATATTTGTAAATGACAGTACAGAGTTAACCGTGCTCGTGTTTAAAAGATGGGTTCAGGCGGGTGAGTCAAATGCGGCCAACTTACGATGTGAACCTATGGAGTTTTTCTACACAAAAAACAGGAGAAGAAAGGTACGCAGACTGCAAAAGTAAGCATTGTTAGTGAGATGAAGCCTGTCATAACACGTCAGTAAGTACCAATTCTTCACCACAGGAAACGAATTTAGCATGAAAAAAAAATCATGTTTGGGGGTTACCTACCGACCCTACATGCAGCTTTGGTAAACGGCGCGCCGTAGTGGTGGCCTGCGCATTGAAATCTACCTCCTGGAGTGAAAGTTATGCCATAATCTTGACCCACGGTGTCTTCTTTTTCCGCCTTCATCAGAAATACAACCGCCGAATTGGTGTAGCGACAAAGATTTCCGGGGCGTTGTACGCTACAGATGAAAAAATAAAAAGCACAGGATAAATTGCTTGTTCCGAAACCTAGGCTCATTCGAAATTGTTCTTAATTTTGTTTTAAATTTTATTGCATCGATGCGGGGTATAAATAGCCTGGGCTAAAAAAATGAAAAACAAGAGGGGGGATGGGACGTGGCGCTGAGAATTTCAGGGGGTGTGCTGAAATTATTCCCACAGAACCGAATCCTTAAATTTATCTGAGCTCTGGGAGTAAGGCATCCCTAAGAGATTGCAAAAGGACGTCAATAATGTACAAGTAGCGGTTTTATGGAAAATGCAACCCGCAACGTCGTTTCACTAACGCCGATGGTTTTATTAGCCATTCGTTTTGGGTACGAGAGGGGCCTCGTGTACGGAAAAAGTCGATTGATTGATTGTAGGGTTTAACACACGTACGCAACGCAGTCGATGAGGCGCGCCATAGTTGAGGGCTCCGGATTAATTTTGACCACCTGGGGATCTTTAACGTGCGCCGAATTCTCGTACACACGGGCGTTTTTGATTTTAGCCTCCATCAGAAAAGTGGCCGCCGCGGCCGGGAATCGAACCCGCGACCTTGTGCTCAGCAGCGCAACGCCTTAGCCACTAAGCCACCGCGGCGGGTACGGAAAAAGTCATTTTTGCGTTAAGTAGCAGTCAGTGAACGAAATCTTGCAATTACAGATATCGTGGCATACTTGATGCGTCAGATATTTTACCACCACGATATTTGTACTAATACACCTCTAAACGTTGAATAACACCTTGTAGGTAAAATGCTGTGAAGAAGGACTCACCGAGGGACACAGGGAACGCGTCAGCTACGCTGCCAAAATATACTGTCATTTTTCTTCTAACATAATATCAGAGAATTGCGTTGAGGTAACTTGTGAATTTACATTCCACATACCTGCGAGAGAAGAAATGAAGATGGGGTATGCATAAAATGGCGGCATAGTTCATGGTTGTGCGTATACACGCTCGATTGATCATGGCTCTCTTAGTTGATCAAAACAATTTTCTGTCATGGTACAAATGTGAAGTATTTTTATTCTATTTGCACATAGCGCTCTTGGTTTTTTATCATACGTGGGGGACGAGTTCAGGGGGCGTAAATTTTACGTGCTTCGATTTTTTGCTGCTACGTTTTCTATCACCCATTTCTCGGCAGCAGCAGCTGGTGTTTGTTTGATCTCTGACGGACTTTTTTGATGGGTGGTTCAGTTAGTGTTTAAATGTTACTATAGCTGTAAGTGGATTTGTTTACTCTCATTTCCATTGTACTAAATCTTTCCGGAATGGCTTATCTCTCGGCAAGAGCTTTTGTTATGTTCTCTGGTAATTCCAGAACTAATATATTGTGACCGGATATTTAATAATGTTTTTAGCGTTTATTTACGTTTATTTTCCCTCCGTGATATTCAGGAAGCAGAGCATAAAACACCGGCATTGATGGTAATGTTCCGGCTACCTGATGTAGCAAGGCATCAGGTGGACATCAGGTTGATAACTGATGTACCCGGATATTTTATGGATGACTGAAGACTTGAAATTCATTCCATCGAAACTGCATATAGTGCTGAAATATAGACTGCGAGATCACTAGGAGTGCTTGAGCACATAAATCTTCTCCTTAGCGATCAGAACGCTCGGCAAGATTTTTTTAATGGGCATTAGTTCCCACTCCTCAACGAGCGTGCCAACCGTGCTTTGCGCTCTAACCTCCTCAGTGGTAACTGCCGCTTGTTGCGGCAGTTGCATTGCGGGAGTTTGCTTCGTTTGGAGACCGAAAGTGGCTTACTTTCATCGGGGATATATTGCGTTCGCTTTTTCAGGTTTTCTCACTCAACCCTGAGCTGCCGTCACAATTCTTTTTACAATGCCATCAAGCGATGATTAGCCGAGAAAGAAAGTCACACGAGGGCCGTATCAGATAAGGGAAGAGGTGCGGAGGCAGAGCCACTGTAGCCTAACAAGCAACCGACTTGAAGCTCGGCCAGACGTATATCTACATGCAGTCTGTGGTTCTCGCTTCACCTGCCACTTTGCGTCCACAAAATGACGGCAAACATTTTTCCCAACATGCCCCACACCTTGCCCTCGCAAAGATCAGCGAGGTTATACCAACAGAAGCGAGAAAAGAATTGCAGTTTGACAATTTTATGTTTGGCAAGATAAGTGAAAGTGAAGGGTAATAGCGTATTGCTTGTGTCGGCAAAAATTTAAAAACCAAACTCAGCTAGGGAAGGATGATGAGGAAGGATGTTTGCTGAGACCTAGTTAGGTAAAATAGTGGTTGTTGGCCAGAGTGAGGTATTAGTTGTCCCGAAATCGTTTGATTTGGTGGCTAGGCAGCCGACCAGTAATTTTCGGTTGCAGCTGTCTCAGTCAACAATTGCTTTCATAGAATATAGGTGGAAAGTGATCCCTTGTGAGATGAGGTCATTTACCTGGTGTTTGTAATTTTTTATTAACATCGCTCAACCCGTTTCACTCCACCTACGCAAACTAGCGCTCAATTCTTCTCGTAAATGCCTCTTTTACATTCTCTTCCAAACAGCATTTCTTGGCGATACTCACTCGTTGCTATTATTTAATGCCTCTGTTATGGAATTCCGTTCTTTAAGAGGCTAGACGTTCAATACACTTGAGGAGCTAGGAGCAGTCTCTGATTCCACAAAGTGCTGCTGTTATTGGGAAGTCCCCCTCGAAACAACTGGTCAGGTCGTCCTGTGACCACCCATAATTATAGCTTTCAAATTCACCTAACCGCAATGATGCCTTCAGTGTTTTAAAGATGATAGTCTTTCTTGGGCTAATTAAACGGGAGAATTTTGGTCTCTCTCTTCTCGATTCAGCGGTCCGACCACAGTTCACAGAATTCTTGAGAGACATGTTCAGGGGCAAAACATTTTCTATCTAATAATTCTAAAAAATATGCCCCGTGTCTGTCAACGTTTTCCAGCAAAAAAGATAATATGAGGCTTCTTTTGGGAAAAATATTAACACTTGGTGTTTGCATTGTTCATTACGTAAAAGTAGATGTCCTCGATTTTGGCGGGAACAAAAATAAATAATGATGATTATGGTTGGATGTTTATGGCGCAAGGCCAACTGGGGCAAAGAGCGCCAAAACAATAGTCATATATGAGTGGTGAAACCTTAAACACTAAGTAAAGTCAGCAAAAACAAAAGTAAAATCACAAAACTACAATGAGCATGGCTGGTGTATAGGGCCAGATTTCATTATGCGTGATAGGAAATGAGGTTTAAAAACTTGACGTCTGACAAATACTCAAACACCCGTTTCACGGAAACAATGGCATCATCATCTAGAAAAAACGATGGATGTAGGGTAATATGTTGTCAGTAGAGTTCTCTGAAGTGTTTGTGTCGTGTTGCGTGAAGTGCCTTGCATGTGATTAGTATGTGCCCTACGGATAGGGCCTCACTGCACCTGCTGCACTGGGGTCTAGAAGGTCCCGTCAGCAAATACGAGTGCATTGCATGGGTGTGCCCTATCCGCAGCCTACCCAAGGCGACTTTTGTGTGTCTGTTGCGTGTGTCAGTGGTGTACAGTCCCAAGCGTGGTTTTACAACGTGTAACTTGTTATCTGTCTGTTCACTCTAGTGTGTTTGCCATGTTCTACACAAGTGTTATCTTATGTGTGGCTTGAGGTCTGTATATGGTACGGTTGTTATGTCTACAGTGTTCCTGAGTGCAGCAGCAGCGGCCCTCTCGTCTGAACAAAAATAAATACGGGCTGGAAATAATGTTTTAATAGCAAATTACAAACAAGGCTGGAGCCCCAAAGGTCGAGCGCTGAGTCCTAACAAGTCCAACAGCTAGGACGCCAGGAGTGTGAACGCAGCGAAATTGAATTCCGCAAGCGCCTAATGCATGGACCGAGGCAGTAGTAGAAGAGCGTGGCAGGTGGGCGGGCGCCATAGGAAAGCAGTTCGCGGCACCCGAGGCAGGATTCTATGGATTTTCGGCGACATTTGCAGGGACGCGACCGGATATGCGGCGAATTTTGGCTGGTGCAATGTAGCATTTGTTCCGTGCATTCGTTTTAAATTCTATAAAGAAGACATTTCGAATTCTTTGAACGTACTGAGGAGCCTTTTCATGTGGTTGCTCTTAACGATAATTTTACTGCAACATGTTCTTTTGCGGCGATATCTTCGCAAAATGTGTAGCAACTGTATGTCCAGGCATTTTGTCGGAAGCACCTACTTTAAAAGACCACTAGCCCGAAAGTGTAACGTTTCGTTTGCGGTCGTTACGTACTCGTTATTTTCGTCCTAAATGGGCCATGAAAGGCATTTTGACCACACTCAATGAACTAGCGCAATCGTTAGCGCTGGGTAGTAACGTCAACTGTGCCAGTATATCATTTTTACGTGCAGGCGAAAGCTCACACTTTCGCTTCTAAGTTTGTTGGCCCGTTCCTAACCTTTCCTGCGTGTTTTTCGGCCCCACCATCTTCCCGAGTGTAGGCAATCAATTCTCCCATGCGCGTCACCAAGCAGAAATCCCGCAATTGAAGGGAGTTTTCTGTCACTTTCGGCTAAAAGAATCGTCGTCTGCTCAGATTCTACTGGTTGCGGCGGCGCATTTGGTTAATTAGCGCTTCCTGCAGCACGCTTAACGAACGCTATGGTGTCCGTCCATATTATCCTTTCAGGGGCGAAGCAGCTTAGGACCCCGCTTGGTCCGTGGCTTGTCCTTAACGTCCGTGTACAGAGTGTTGCTCATGCGCGAGGAGCATTGGATTGGATTGGATTGGATAGGAATAAATTTAGTTGTATAGGATTGTTTTGGATTGGAATTTCATATACTGTACACACGTGTTGTCCCTCATATACATTTGCGAGTGGGCAATGGCACGGATGATTTATGGTAAGAACGATACCCAGTGCTTCGCCCACTCGTGATGATTCACTTCGAGGAGATGCGTGATTTTTTTTACTCTATCGCGCTTCCAGTTAAGGCGCGTTGGCTAGACCAATGGAAAAATGACATGACGGCGCCGCCGCCGACTTTCCCGTAGGCCGGCTGCCTTGTCACACGACATGAACCCGTCGGCCGATTGAAAGTCCGCATATTGTTACTGGCTCACTGACCGAAGGCGCCGACAATGGCGTTCGGCCGGACGGTCGTCGGGAATCAATAGAGGTGCGAAAACTGCGCCTCGACAACATTTGTGCCGTAATGAATGCGGCTCTGTTCTGTAAGTTCTTACAGCGTAAAACTATTGCAAGGATCATGTAGTTGATTCAGCTCACCACATGCGATACGTATTTCGGTTTACGACGCTTCGGCCGTTCTCTTCGGTGACAACTTCTTTACCCGAAGCTGCAAACTTCATATTCGTGTACGACCAGCAGGCTTGTGCAAAATATAAGCTCAGTTAAGAGCAGAAGAGGAGTTACGAAACGTTTCCTAGGTAATAAGTACTCAATACCAACCAAAGGTTTTTAGTAAACCGTGGAACACGGAGAGCACGATTCGCGCCCGAAGAAATCGCAGTCGCAGCCGAAACACAGCTGTTGCTGCAGGTCAGCTACAGTGGAGGCTTCATGAGCGCTTACTGTTCAACTGTTATTCAAAAAATCTTTAGTTAACCCGACAGGAATCCTTGAAATCAGGTAGAAAACGTCACAGAAACGGTGTGTGTGTCTCAATGTAGTATACAGATCATGTCCCGGCAATCTCGCTAAATTTTTGGCGGAATGGGATAAAGCTTCGCGCTTGTTTAATTAAAGTCTGGGTTCAAATCCCAGCAAGGTGTTGCTTTTTCTCTTTTTCTGTTTTTTGCTGACTTATACCGGGCATGGTTGCGAATCGTATTCGCGAATCCAAAGCGAGACATTCTAGTTGAACTGTGGAAAATAATGGTTCCATAGTTCAGTAGTACCGTATCAAACGTCAGAGCATCGTTTAAGTCATAGACGGGAGTTGTTGAAATTTAAAATAGCACTATGTACACATAAAAATATAATTCTACACAATTATACCTTGAGAGTACAAAATATTGATGTGTGTGTCTCCAAAAATTGGTATGTGTTTATGTAGCGTAAACATAGTTTCGATCTAACCAATTAAACAAGACACCAGGTATGTAGGGTCGAGACAAATCGCAGCTGGCAGCAGCCCAATCCCGCCCCATGGGCCGAGCGGGGCTTGGGCTTTAGGACCGGCCCTTGCCAGTGCAGTACACTAATGTATAACCCAAGCATTCCATAGAGAATTCACCCGTAATCAGAGGACCCACCGTGGGTTCACGCCAGTTCAAATGCCATATATACAATATCACATGTACGAATATGGCATTAGCGTCATCAATACGCACCCCGAGAACCTGTCCCGCACCTTTTATAAACAATGACCATCAGTTGCATACCACATTATCGTACTGGGCTCCTTAAATGCTTTGAATCGGGTGCCACACAAAGAAATAGCAAAGAATTTTATTTTACAGTTGGAAGAAGCACAATTGGTGACGGGTTTGGGAACACCTCACTACCGAATACGCTGGGTTGTAGTCAATCAAGAACATTACACAATGGCTAAGTCAGCAATAGTGTTCTGTAACTTGTTTAGGCTATAAAAATAAAATAACTATTCCACTGAAAATACACCCGATAATATAAGAGTACGTGAGAACAATTACATTGGCTACCAAGAAATTCATTCCCAAATGCGCAAATTATTACAAGGGCCACACAATCAGTGTCACAGAAGTGCGCAAAATGGCGGATTTCCCCTAAAAGGACAAAACTCGCTATGGACAAACAAGCTGTGGACAAAACAATAAAGAGCGGACAATTTTGTTATATCGCAAATATGTTCCCTTGGCAGCAGTTAACCAACAAAAATATCGTGGCATGTCATTCACGAATACCCCGAGTAAAATTCCCATGTCATCAACGTCACATCAGCTTCTACACTCCATGTTTCCTTTTGAAAAGACGGCTGATGCCCTCTCCGCCCCAAATAAAACTCGCTTGTAACGCGCTCAAAAGCTAATAAGCAAATTTGAGCACCGCTACCATGCCACCCTTCGTGGGCCTCGGCGGCCGAGAGTATGACTACATAAATGAAAAAGTTATTGATTGTAACGCGTTCGCGAAGGCAGTTTTAGAACACGCAAGCGTCACTCCGTTTTTTCACTAACTCGCATATATAGAGACACCACAGAGTTCGGAGCATTTATTTATTTATTTATTTATTTATTTATTTATTTATTTATTTATTTATTTATTTATTTGTTTGTTTGTTTGACTGTTTATTTATTCATTTATTTATTTGTTTGTTTTTTGTTTGTTTGTTTATGTGTTTGTTTGTTTATTTATTTATTTATCTATTTATTTATTTATTTACAGATACTGCTGTCTCGATACACGAGACGTCGCAGGAGTGGGTACATAGGCAAAATAAAAGAACATACATTAAGCAACACCACAGAAACACAAAGCATTTAAAACATATTACAAAATATGGTTAGGCAGTTCTTTCAAAAACAGTTCAATTGGTTTTTCGCGCAGGGAACCATCTAGGTTGTTCCAAATCTCAACAACGGCTGGAAAAAGGAATGCTTAAAGCAATTTACAAATGGCTGGAAGGAAACAAGGTTGAGTGGGTGAGATCGGGGCGTAGCTCCTCCTGCTTAATGACAAAAAGTAATCGGTGCTTCAATGAAACTGCGGCTGTGTACAATCTTAAGAAGCAGAGTGATACGATGTAGTGTGCGTCGAAAAGCAAGGGGTTCCAACGAAAATGAGCATGCGTGATATGAGGGAGAAAATTTGGTTGTTTGTATATATATTGTGTTTATTATATTGTACATTGTGTTTATATATATACAATATAAATTATATTGTGTTTATCTATAGCCAATACAGGACAACTGAATAGACTACAGAATTTGAAACAAAGCCGGACCGACAACATCAAATAATATGCAAAAGTCCCACGTCAGCCATATAGACGCTGATTTTTCACCCAGCATTTACAAGGAGATATCTATACGAATATCTCACAAATAACAAATTGCAGCAACACTACATAAGCCTCCAATGTTGCTTATAGAATAATGATTCGCCACCTACTGTTTTAAATTCCGTTGTTAACACATGTCACAAATCAATGGCTTGCTTAACGTGCGTCCTTTTATACCCAGCGGTTCCTCGTGTAAACGTTTTTCTTATGACTTGAAGATCGCGTAAATATATCGCAATGTACATATTGCTTCAATATCGCTTATTGTTGTGTTTAAATTGTCATTTCACACCTCACGGTTAAAGCAGTGCATTGAAATAGCCCGCATACCAGCACAAAAACGGGACGTCCTAACCACAGTTTTAGGTTGCGAGTTGTGTGGCTGCGCTGTGAAGGGAGACAATACGTGCACATAAATAAATAAGGAGAAATATAAAAATAGCTCAGACGATTCTGTAAATGAATTTGCACGATTCAACAATTCTTATTCCTGGACTGAAATCCTCCTAGACTCGAACTGAATTTGCAGATATCATTGAATTCGGTTTTCTCATGTGGACGCTTTGCGGTATCCTACGCTCAGCTGAGTCGACGGAACAAATCGAGTGGAGGACAGTCTCAGAATACGGCCCTGATACGTGCTCTTACATTTGAGGCTAAAGTTGAAAAATCCGGCTTTCCCTAATTTGCGAAGCACCAGTCAGGCTACAGTAACTTCGCTGCATTGTCCTTCTATCTTGGGAATGAACATCGGAGCTCCTGAAAGAAAGAGAACGCCGTCTTGAGCATGCCTTTGTAACAAGAATAAAATAAAAAAAGATATGGAGAATTGATTTCGTAGTTTAAATCGACTGAATGATTCACCTATGTGTACAAACTTTGAACTTTTCGTACTTACGTCAATACCCTGTTTCAAGCAGAAATAGAGTTGCTACGCTTGCCCTTTTATATAGTATAAAGGTTATTATAGTTGCAAGGTTAGCCACCCCATGCGTGTTCACGTGTGTCGACGTGTGTGGACAATGCAGTTCACAGAGGGTTTATATTCCGGTTACAAGCAGAGCATTTACTGCACAGGCATGAAAGACAAGCCAAGTATACAACATATTCAGTTTGCTTTATAAATATGGGCGTTTACAAATATGGGACGTGAAACAAATAAATACGTGGGTTAGAGGCTGTTGACGCACTCACTGACGCATACACCTAAACAAGCAAGCATAGGAGTACTACCAAATGTTCAAATCAAAGGTCCTGCACTTAGATACGTCTGTCTATCCCTCGGGCATACGTTCCATAAACAGATGATTGTTACTCCGCCATTCCTTCGCGAACAAGACCCAAGGCCTGTTCATTACAGAAATGACATTCTCAAACATGTCACCACGAACTTCTGCGCAACCCTTGAATTAGGGCGAGCACACTGAGACAGTGTCCTTTAGCCTGCATGAATCGAAATAAAGGAGAAAGTATTTTTCGCGAGCTTCTGCCGTCACAGCGACTGTTTTTTAGGCTCAATTGTTTTATTCCAGCCTGTATTGGGCTTTCTTTTTATTTCACTCAACATGTTTGCAGGTGTGTACCGAAGCTTTGATTCCATATAGTTGATAGAACGGCTTCAATTTTTTTGCATTCGTCCTACCACTCAGCCCTTTGCGAAGCTGCGCTCTCCATATAATTAAACGGATAAGTTCATTACCTGGAGTTGCTTCGAACATTGCGCTACTAAAATTCCGCTGGTTCCCAGGCGTTTGACGAACTGACAGGAGAGTTCCCATTTAGCAGCGAGAATCTGTTATGCTTTTTTGAGAACAGCGTCGTGCAACACCATGCCATGTCCTGGTGAACTGCATATCCGTGCACACCTCGGTTTTCTCTACTTTGCGTTCGGTCAGCCTTAAGAAACAAGGGCTGCGGCAAGGAAACAAAGATTAGAAAGCTGGAAAAGCAGGTCTTTAGAAGTCCTCAGAATCTCCCACCTGGCATTTGGTGGTGCCCCAGCCGACAGCAGCACGAGCACATTGTTACGGACGACCGGCTGGAAGCACTTCTGCGAAGCCAACAGCTGGCAAAACAAAACAGGCTGTTCTGAGCACAAAAGAGGTGTTCAAGCTCACCCATGTAATCTGCGGAATAAGCAGGAAATGCTGTTTTGACGTCAACAGCATTTCAACTAAGCGACTGTGTTCTTGTTCGCTTTTATGCCATTGTGCAATATACCTACGCCGCCCATTTATTGCTTGCAAATAAACGTGTGCCAGTCGAAGAACTTTCGATGAAACCTAATGAACTTTCTGTGCACGGGAACGATGTATGCATTTTAGAAATTGGTGTTTTCCAACACTTCCTAGAAACATGGGACTAAAAATCAAAGAAACATGGTTCTACAAAACTGAACAAAGGATAATTATAGCAGGCGACATTCTGTAAAGATAACATAAAAATAGAACCGCCCGCAGCTCGTTCGTTCTAATGTACGTTGCAAATAAACAAATAATCTTTCTGGAAGGCGACAGTGGGAAAAACTCGCGCATAAAACGCCGTGCTTTTTTTATGTGACGCTAAAATAATGCAGTGTTTCATGCCTCGTGCATACCTTGGGGACGACAAGGAATAGGAGGTTTGTAGCTGTAACACCAATAGCACCCGAAACATGGCGACGTCACTACTAGGAAACAGCATTCGATGAACTGGCTTCAGTTAAATACACATGCCTTCGATAATATGGCGTTCTATGAAACGGTGTTAGATGAAATGTACTTTAAATCAAGCTCATCCGGCCTACTGTGTATGCATGGCACTTTGTTGGTAGATGTTCAGTCGTCACTTAGCAGGAACTGACCTTTCTACGAATTCTTTAAGGGTCGCTGGTCTCGGCTCATAGGTAGCATTGCGCTAAGGCGTAGTTCGAAATCAATTCTTTGCAGCCGGTTATGTTTGAATTGTAAACGTGCCGCAAACATTTTTTTGTAAAAGGAAAAGGCGATTGAGACAAGTACTTGTTGCTGTGCCCCACACTAACTGTCAGTAGTTAGAATGGGAATAAAAAAGAGTATTTTAAGCAACAGTTTCGTGGATATTGCCAGAAGGTATCTAACAAGTCGAACAACACCGGTAATCTGAGCTACTTTGGCTATCAGATTGTTCACGTGATCTTCCCAGGTCATAGAGGCAGAAAAGACAACACCAAGGCACTAAAGCTATCAAAAATATTTATGGGTCTCGAATTCATAGTAATAACATCATTAACAGGAAGTTGTTTCTTTTTAGGTCGAAATATAACGGCTTTGGTTTTGTTTTCGTTTACACGCATATAATTTGGCTGAGACCATTTCTCCAACGATTTTATTATGTTAGTACATATGCGAATTTGTTCATTTAGGTTTTGACCTGAGAAAAGATGCTGGTGTCATCAGCATAGATGACAAATTTTGCGGAGGAACAAATACTTATTATTTCATTAGTATAGATATTAAACAATAGAGGGCCGAGCATGCTCCCTTGTGGAACGCCAGATACTAGTGGTCTGACGTTTGAAAATGCATTTTCTATGAAACTACCTGTTGTCTGTTAGAAAGATAAGATTTGACAAGCAGTACGGCATGTCCACGTATACCATACATTCAAGTTTCATCAAGAGTAAGTCGTAATTTATGAGGTCGAACGCTTTTGAATAGTTTATAAAAACACCTATAACGATATTCTTACTTTCGAATGGCGTAAGAATATACTATTTTTCTTCGTTGATAGTGTGCCTTCTGTATCGCATTGCTGTGTCGTTGGGTCTTACATCGCCCGCAATGATCTTTATGACCTCACGTCCGGCAGAGATTTACGTTTTGTCTCCAAGCTGCGACTGCAGAGGATGTATTAAAATTCCGGACAAACAGAAACAATGTTTTTGTGACGGCGCTTGTTATTTATGAGTGCCGACACTTCTCAATGATTAAGACATAACCAACTTTCATGTAGGTTTTTCCTCCTGCGCTAAATAAAACACAATTTGTATTAATTTTAGGGCACATAGGACTTGATTACACGTTGTTTAGTTATGAAGTAATACTACTATCATAGATATGTCGGTCTTTTTTATTTTACAGTATATATATATATATACAGTTGAATGAAGAGTGATTTCAGTTTCTACCTGATATTTATACTGATATTTATATTTGTACTCCGTAGACTCGAAAAAACTTAAGGAGAGCAGATGGGATGTCCGGGTCAACAAGAAATTGAAAAAAAGAATATTTGGCGAGCTTTGGCAAGCTAAATGTTTGCCCGGACACAAAAGAAAAAAAGCGAAATTCTACAGAAATTCTAAAAAATTTCCTAATAATGCGTAAGCATTCAAACACCGCTTTTCCATTTTACCTTTTTTTCTTTTCTTTGTTATTTTAAACCAACACTCTACACCTAGAATATCATTATTAATAATTGTTCGAACTGCGTGCATTACGCATTTTTTGTGCAGATAAAAGGCATTGCACTTCTTGCATTACGTAGAGATTAGGCTTGGGTACTCAAAAAAGAAAGCTGACGTAATAATTACGTATGTGAAAATTTTCCTACGCTACAAAAATTATTTCCAATTAAAGCGCAGTATGTTCACAGAGCAAAACTACCGCAACGCCGTTAGAGCGCGCTACTTTGAGCACATATTGGTGCTGCTCCAGGAGCCCGGAAGTTAGCTTCAGGGATAAATGCATATGCGTTTAAATTGGCGAAGAAATAACAAAGGAAATGTACCTAGCGGTAGTTCTCATCGCAAAGTTTAAAAAATGCTTAGCAGCTAGGAGAGCGGACCGTACGCACTGTCTCTTGAAAACAAAACGGCGCATTTATTTTTCTTTCTATACAACCTCTGTAATCAAATTTTCAGTAGCGTGTTTAATGGCGTTGTCGTGCCTGCGAAAATGAAACAACCCAAATCTCTGCGTGTGGCAAGACATGATCGAGCCAGTATAAGAGTATCTAAAGACAGGCATAGCAAAATGATTAGCCCTTTCAAATCCTTTTTCCACCATCCTATCGCATGTCCCCGTTTTATGAGGTGCGCATTCTGCCCGGCCAACATGTTTTTGCAATAGAAGTGTCTTTAAGTCAAGCTTTATTCCGTCACCGGCAAATATTTGTCGCGCTCCCGTTGGTCGACACCGCGTTTCCCGAGTAAAGGTGATATTTTTGGAATTTCGGACAAATAAAGTCCCACCAAATACCTGCCGCTTGAACTGTAACTAATCAACTTGCGGCTTTAAACTGTGCAACGCAGTATACATGCTGTGTGTGAGGCGTTTTCAGGCAAAGCTAACGGGTGGTTATCATCTTTTTGTTGAATATTATTTTTTTAACAATGTTGTCGAATATGGAGCATCTTTTCAGATTTGTTACATTGAAAATGTGTTGCCTATATCTCATTCAAGAATTATTTTAACTTCTGGCTGCTTCAATCACGGCCGGGTGGGGGAATCGAGCGACAGACTGACAGACATACATACATACGGACAGACAGTTTCCGCGGTTGAGTAGCCCAGGAAGGACAACATCTTTAAAACCCGCGGGCTGGCTGTGTCTCTGAGTCGGCGCAAGCGCTCGCCTACGGGGACCACCCCGCTCCGTCCCTAAACCAGTCCCCGAACGCTAGCGCCGCGAGGGAGTCAAGCGGCGACAAACGTAAACACCGCCACTCACGCCCTCGCCTGTTGAATTCCGGGCGACGCGGCAGGCCGAACCTTGCGTGCGCTCTCATCCAGCGGCCGTGGCACAGAACTGAAAGTGAGTTATCCTCCGGTGGTATGCCATCATGGATAACCTTATATCTTTCAAACAGCAAAAGGCTATTCAGAAGCGTACGCGCCGTGAAGCAAAACGATAGTTGGCGATCTACAGACTCATACCCAGACACACGCAAAGCCCGGACACGAATAAGAAAACTGAAAGGAGTAGTGGCTAGTAGTAGTAGATTGTAAGGGTCTTTCTTAAGGAGGGAAAGGATCTATTTTACCTCGCAAGCTATCGCCCCATTGCCCTACAAGCTGCCTGTGGAAGCTCCTCGAGAAGATGATTATAAGAGGCTTGGGTACTTTTTAGACTACAATGCCTTTTCGAGACTTCCAGCCAGGCTGCAGGGTGGCGTAATCCACGAACGATCAACACGATGGTAGAATGATTATTAGAGATTCTTTTATACGCAGACACTACTGCGATTTTTTATATGAAAATGGCTTGTTATACGCCATGGCGCTACGGTATTCATAGAGACTGAATATACATTGATATTCCAGGTAAGGAGCTGAACAGTCTTGAGAGTTTTACGTTTGAAACCATTTCGTGTCAGACTCGAGTCACAACTGTCAAACGTACAGGCGCAGGAAAATGCCCCTCATGGGACACCTTCTATATGCAATGTGACGATATTGGCGCCAGTGCAGACCCCCAAACCCCTATACATAAGCTGTGACCAATCCTAGTGATATGTTTTGAGGTCAAGTGTAAAAGCCTCCAACAGGAGCCTTGGTAGCGACGTCCGCTTCCGGCCGATGGGCTTTGTTTTTCACCAGTCAATTAGCTCTGACGCCTCCATGGGCATCAGGGTAAAGCTCGTGAAGAAAGCACGCCAGTTTTATGATTGTTTTCATGCCGTATGCTTTCCAAACTTTCTACATCAAATTATCAGCCTACTAAAGGGGCCACGCCGAAGTGGCCCCTTTAGTGAAGTGGTCCCGAAGTGGCCACTTCAACCCCTCGCGGCCATTTTCTTTGCCAAACGAGATAACTACCCAGTTGACACCGGACAGCTTGTTACATCGCATTCAGTCTTTTTTAAATGTTCCTGGAAGGTATATTCGGCTAATGATGTAACGCGAAAGAATTTATTATGTTTTTAGTTATTTACATTCATACATCGCCCATTGGGTCATATAGTAGGGGGGACAGATAATTGATATAAAATACAAGATTTCACGCAGTAAAAACGTAGGAGAGAAAAAGATCAATTGTAACAGAACATACAAGGATAAAGTTTCAGGGACACACACTTCAAACCGTGACTACAATATCAAGCATGCATGTGGCACATTCTGAGGGTGGTGGTAAAAACATTTATTCAACAGATTTGCGCTTGAAAACGGGAGAAGCCCTCAGTCCAGGGCCCCTGCGGCGGCTGCGGTCCTGCGTGCCTGCTCCACCAACTGTCGCTGGTCTTCAGGGTCCGAACTGCACAGCGCGGCCTCCCACTGCTCGAGGGTGGGGGTGCGAATAATGGGGGCTGCTGGTGTGTTCTGGCAAGCCCACGTGGTGTGGTACAGTGTTGCATGTTCGCTGCAGTGTGGGCATGTCGGTGTATATATTGTGGGGTGTATGATGTGCAGGAAGCTAAGGTGGGGGTATGTGTTGGTCTGTAGTTGCCGCCAGGCTACAGCCTCTTCTCGGGTAAGCTTCTGGTGCGGTGGTGGGTAGGCACATCTGGCAAGGCGGTGGTGTTGCAGAAGTGCACCGAACTGCTGCTGGAAAGGCTCTGGATCACGGAGCGACTGGTGCGGTGCCTGGAGGGTGCATGCTCGGGCTGTAGCGTGTGCTCGCTCGTTTCCGTCGAGCCCTGCGTGACCTGGTATCCATATCAGTATGGTAGGGTTCAGGGTATCCTTGTGCTTTTTTAGTACTCGGAGGGCGGTTGTTGAGATGCGACCGTTGCCGTAGTTCCTGCATGCCTGTTGGCAGTCCGTAATTACGTGAAGCGGTTTATTCGAAGTTGCAGACGTCATTGCCAGTGCGATGGCCGTTTCTTCGTCTGAAGGAGCACATAACAACACAGCGTTAGAGAACATAGTTTCGTCCAGTGCGCGGACGATACGGTTCTGGTCACAAGATACATTCAGTAACACCGCACACTGCCTAGCATTGAAAAGCATCAAAAGCAATAGAAGTTTTAAGTGGTGAGTACATTCTTATCTTGTAATAGAATCTTGGACAACAGCGGGGAACATTAAGTCAGAAGCAACTTGAATTACTCCTGGGGGCAACAGGTTCCGCTCGCGTATTGTACGGGGTTGAGAGAAATTTTCGTAGGTGGTTGTGCGCGCGCTTATTTCTTTTATCTTAAGTAGGAGGTCGCGACGCCGAGATATGTATCTTGGTGGTTGTAGATACGCCTCTTTGTTTAGTGGTGTACGATTAAAAACCGTTTGTCGAAGGAATGAGAGGCGAGAAACCTCTCTGCACAGTGAAATACCTTCTAAGCAGAGGTAGCGTCTGTGACGCTGCTTGGGAATGAGTAAATGCCGGTTATGAATCGGGCAGCGCGTGTCTCTATCGCTTCTAGACGGTCGACAAGAATTAGCCTATGCGGATCCCCCACAAGAGATGCGTATTCGAGAATCGGCCGGACGTTGCAGAGGTAAACTGCTCTCTTGACGTCGACTGGCGCATGCCTAAAGTTTCGTTAATTGAAATTAATTACTCACCATGCTTTTAAAGTGATGCTTTGTACGTGACGATTCCATGTCACATCGGCTGAAATCTTGGAACGAAGATTTTGCTTCACTTGTTTGTGATAATGGGGAGCCTTTCAAGTTGTACTGTGTAGGGATTGGTTTCCGTTTACGGGTAAAACAAACATGCTTACATTTTTAAAAGTTCAGGGAGACAGCCCACCTGTCGCACCACGAGGAAATAATATTCAGGTCCGTTTGCAATGCTACTAGGTCAGAATCGCTATTAGTTTCTCAGTAAAGGACACAATCGTCTGCGTATACAGCCGGATTTTCGAAGTGATTCCTGTGGTAATGTTATTTATATGAATAGGAAATAAAAGAGGACCTAAAACAGAACCTTGTGGAACGCAGGAAGATACACATGCATAATGTGAGTCTGCGCCATTATTCACTAATTTCTGTGAGCGAACGGTGAAGTTGTTTTTGAGCCAATAAAATTTTTTTATGATAACCCAAGAAGTGAAAGCCTTTAAAGTAAAAGAAACCAGACATTTTGACGAATGATTTGTGGAAATCCAATAGTATGACATCTGTTTTTAAACTTTTACCAAATTATGTGAATATGTCGCGGTGCATTTTATTAACTGTGTTACGCTTGAGTGACCAGCTCTAAACTTGTGTTGATAAGAAAAAAAGAAACTCGTATTTTGAAGGGGGCTGAAAACGATAGCGTGAATTGTGCTCCAAGGTTTTGCAACACACAGATGTTATAGATATAGGTGTGTAATTCCCCCTGCGTTGGTCTGCGTACGATATTTCGTAGTAGGTCCTGGGTTCGACTCCACGTCACCTGATAGAAATAACAGAAACTGTGACAACGCGATATGACACACTGCTGACGTACAGCGGTTAACATACCAAAATAGCAAATACTTGGTGTCACTGGGGCAGGACACCTTAAACAAAAAAATCACGCCATATCCACGGAATGAATGATGATAAGTGAGGCGAAGCTCGAGAGGGGGAGATCATCGGTAACCGTAACTCTCCCGTGAAAGTTCGCCCATTACATCATTAAGAAAGACGTAAGACTGTGTGCGTACATTGTACAAATCAACTTTTATTTTCGGAGTCAGTGCTTCCAGCCTCAGACCTGGTGAAAGACCCCGCGCCATCGAGGACTACCCTGCACCTCCACCACAATTTGTCACGTAGGATGGGACACAACGGTAAAAAAAGAACTTTTATTTAGGGCGAACTTGTTCCCGAACAAGACGAGAGGAAACGAGCAAAGGTCCTTGCGTCTCGTTCGATCTCCGAGAACGACTGCCTGTGTTCGTGGCGTGATCTCTTACGACCCAGCGAGGGACCCCAATATCACCCCAGTGAATGCCGCCCCTCATGGCCCGAACAACGCTAACGCGGGAGCTCGTTGTGTGGCAATGGAATGCGAATGGCCTGCGCGGAAAAAAGGCACTATTGCAGCAGTACATCAGGCAAGCCAGCCGGCGGCCAGACGTAATTCTCCTGCAAGAAACGCACAGCGAGGCTCCCCTGGGCCTGCCGGGGTACCGCTCCTACGCCAGCCCGCCCAGCGCAAGAACAATTGGGAAAGGCGCAGGGCAGGGGGTTAGCACCCTGGTGAAGAAAGGACTTACATACATCGAACATGACTTACTCCACAACAGCGCCATCGAACATCTGGCTATCGAAGTCGTCACGGGCCGCAAGCGAAAGGAGAGCGTCTTCATCGTCAACACATATAGCAACCCGAAGCACTTCCAGCAACGTTTCCGAACCCTAATGCACAAGGTGAAGCAATTGGCAAAGGACAACACTGCGCTCGTGTGCGGAGACCTCAACGCACCGCACACGGCGTGGGGATACCCGAAATCCACTGCCAAGGGTCACAGCCTTTACGAAGAGGCCCTAGACACAGAATATCAACTGCTGAACGACCCATTGACACATACGAGACACGGCACATCCACGCAACGCGACACCAATCCAGATTTGGCATTTTGCAACGCTGCCGGCGCTCGCTGGCGGAACACGGGCGAGACACTGGGCAGTGACCACTGCGTCCTCGAGATTACGGTGCCACTGCGCAGCACAGCTCCGACTACCCGCAAGCAAACGATGACAGATTGGACCAAGTACAGGCAGAAGCTCGATGCTCTGCCCAAGCGCATTGACGACATCGACGAATGGATGCGCACCCTCAATGCAACGGCACAAGCGGCCACGACAGAAGTGGAAGCGGACGGAGGGACCCCACAAATCGATAGCCGGCTGGCGCACCTGCTGGAGGCACGAAACTCGCTAAAGAGCAGATGGAGGCGACAACGCCACAACCGTAAGCTTCGAAAGCGCATCGCCATGCTGAACCGCGAAATTGAGAAACATAGCGCGGTGCTTTGCCGTCAACAATGGCAGGCGGTCTGTCAGGAAGCGGATGGCCAAATCCACAAAAGCCAGACCTGGCGTCTGTTACGTCACCTGCTGGATGAAAACAAGACAAAGGGGACGCAACATCACATCCTAGCACGCACCCTCCACAAGGCAAAGCAAGAGCTCGGCGAAGCCGAAGTTCGCCGGCGGATCGACGGTAAATATCTCCCACCCACCCCACCAACCCCCCTCCCAAGTTACGCGGGCGCAGCCAATGCCCGGCTCGACGCTGACATCGAGGAGTGGGAGGTCCGAGCAGTCCTTCAAACCATCAACTGCAAGTCGGCACCGGGGCCAGATGGGGTGTCAAATAAGGCGCTGCGCAACCTCAGCGACGCAGCGGTAACGACGCTAACAGAATACTTCAACAGGTGCTGGCGCGTAGGCAAACTCCCCACCAGCTGGAAGGAGGCAAGGACGGTGCTCATCCCTAAACCGGGCAAGACACCAAGCATTAAGAACCTACGGCCTATCTCTTTGACATCCTGCGTAGGAAAAGTTCTCGAACACGTCCTCCTCAACCGCTGGCAAGCATACCTAGAAGAAGAAGGCCTCTACCCAGACACAATGCTGGGTTTCCGGGCCAGGCTCAGCACACAGGATGCCATGCTGCTCATCAAACACGAAGTCCTGGACCAACCAATCAGCTCTATGGACAACCGAGCAGTGTTGGGCCTGGACCTGCAAAGCGCGTTTGATAAGATCCGTCACTCAGCCATCCTCCAACAAGTTTCGCGCCTCAACATGGGAGAACGCTCTTTCTCATACATCCGCGACTTCCTGACAGACCGCACCGCAACAATCGTAGCCGGAGACATTGAACTGCCCAAGAAAAGACTGGGGAGCACTGGTACACCACAGGGCGCCGTGATCTCGCCGACACTGTTTAACATAGTAATGATCGGGGTGGCCAAACGACTACAGAACATCCCGAATGTCGGACACACCATCTACGCAGACGACACCACGCTGTGGGTGTCCGGCGGCAGTGACGGCGAGATCGAGGCGTCGCTGCAGCGCGCCATCGATGACGTCGAAGACCAACTGTAAGGCACAGGCCTCACGTATTCCCCGACAAAGTCAGAGCTCCTGATCATACCACCAAAACGAAAAAGCCGAAGAAACAAGACTGAACCCAATATCAACCTCCGGACGCGCGACGGGATGACATCCCGCGAACGAAGACGCTGCGTATCCTTGGTCCACACGTCGATGCGCTTGGGCACAATGGCCTTACCATCACAAAGCTGGAAACGAAAATATTAACAGCCGTAAGGCTTATCAAGAAGGTGGCAACGAGGCATGCAGGGATGAAGGAAGGCAACCTCCTGAAGCTGGTGCAGTCGTTTGCGATCAGCCACGTGGCCTACGTCGCGGCTTTCCACGACTGGACAACAGCGGAGAGCCGAAAGGTTGATGCGCTGATACGCAAAGCATATAAGACGGCACTAGGCCTTTATACACACACTAATACAGAGCGCCTCTTAGAGCTAGGAATACACAACACATTAAGCGAAATGGCAGAGGCACAACATACAGCACAACTCACAAGACTAGCACAGACAAAGACAGGCAGATCGATATTACAAAGAATAGGTTCTCAAACGAGGCTGCAGGGGGACAAGGACCGATCGCCGCTGCCGCGCGCGCTGCTTCGCTTTCTGCAGGTTCCACCAATTCCCAAACATATGGACCCAGAGATGAACCAAGAACGTCGCCTGGCCAGAGCAAAGGCCCTCACCGCTACATATGCCGCGGACACTGGTGCATACTATGTCGACGCGGCGGCATACCCAGACCGCCCGGGCACGTACGTTGTGGCCGTGGTCGCGGCGACCTCAGGGGAGCTGTACACGGCGGGCAGCGTACGGGCTCGGGACTCCAACCAAGCAGAAGAGCTGGCCATCACACTAGCCCTAACTAACCCAAAGTGCACAACAGTGTTAAGCGACTCGCGTAGTGCGGTTATGAACTTCGCTACAAACAAAGTGTCCTGTGCGCGTCTAGGGTGTGTGGGGCCCTACCACAACGACTAGTGCCAGTGACCATCAGGTGGTTCCCAGCGCATATGGGCCCGGTGAGCACGGGTGCGAACCGTAACGAGGAAGAAGACCGAGCAGCGCATGTGCTCACCGGCCACGGCACTGCCCTGAGCCCTCGACCTACGGAAGGCGACAATGACGGGATGATACCGGTTGGCACATATAAAGGGGTGCTGACCTGGTATCGAGAAAACAGAAGGACGTATCCGCCACCACACCGGAATCTCACCCGACGGGAGGCAGTACTGCTACGACAGCTGCAGGCACGCGCAATATGGACGCCAGTACTCGCAAAGCATGTATGCCCGGAGGTATACCAAAGTGATGTGTGTGCAGTGTGCGGCAGGGATCGAGCCACCATGGTGCACGTGTTATGGGAGTGCCAACAGACAGACCCACTCACGGACACGCTGCCACCACGCCTTGCCAGTGCGGTGGCCAGCACAGACTGCAACCTACAGCGGGAGGCCGTTCAGCTTGCGCTGGCGGCCCTTGAACGCCAGCGGCCGAACACGCTGCCTCCCCCCCCAGGAAGCCGCCGACAGTAGGTAACCTCTCGCAGGCAATAAAGATGTTGTTTCTCTCTCTCTTTTGCGTGATATCCCCCTCGCAGTGCACGTGCGCTCGCGCCTCCGTTGGCAAACACAGACAAGCTCGTGCTCCCGGTGCCGAGTTTGCGCTGCCGGTTGCAGCCGGTTCTTGCGCCCACTTTGCCGGTTGCAGCCGGTTCTTGCGCCCGGCCCACTTTGCGACATCTCCGAAAGAATGCGGCGGTCACGTACCACGAGACACAAGGGATGGACAGACCCATGGCTTTAGGAGCTTCACCCCTAAAATGGGTTTAAGTTCTTACGCACGCAGATAGGTTGATGTAATTAACCTATGCTACAAGTAGTGGTGAGCAGAGAGCGCGTCCGGCGGTGTCGCGCCCCGATGAATGCGGCGTAGGTTGGCGGTTTGATACTGCCGTTAAATACGGTTTAACTGTATTTTACTAGGCCGTTACATATCGTAAATATTGCCGGACGAGGAATCCGACGCGCTCCAGGTTTGGCGGGAGATGATTCGGTCGTCTGGGTGAAGGGCCTGAGTGTCGAAGCTACTTCTTCCGATGAACTTGGTCCTGGAGCATCTCTGCCGACCATTCCAGGCGGACCGAGCCCGACAGGAAGAACCAGTTGTGTTACAAGGGGTGAGCATATAGTGCGTCCGACGGTGTCGCACCCCAATGAATGCGGTGCAGGCGGGCGGTTAAATACTGGAGCTGTGGTTCCGGCTTGACAGACAAGGAATCCGACGTGTTGCACGTTTGGTGGAGAGACGATTTCGTCTTGTAGGACGCCGATTGTCGAAGCCAGTTCTTCCGATGAACGTAATCCTGGAGCACCTTTGACGACCATTGCCAGCGGACCGAGCCAGACAGCAAGAGCCACCTGTGTTACAAGAAAGGGATAGCACATAATGTGTCCGGTGGTGTCACGCCTTGACCGCCAAATACAGTAGCGGAAAAGTCCTTGTAAAGGACAGTACCCAGCAGCAGGCCACCAAGCTCCTCATTCAGTCCCGCACGGCTGATGTGGGCGTAAGCGTCACAGCCTACTGGAGGCTGAACAGCTCCTGGGATCTCCGAGCCAGATCTCTTAACGGATACAGGCACGAATTCATTCGCAGGCCTAAATGATCAGAGCATAACAGCAGTGTGACGCATAATCACGAGAAAGAAAAACAATCGAAGAGCCACTAAGCATATATTCCTAATTTTGAGCCGTTCTAGAATGCCAGAATACGTAAACAGTTTCATTATTTTTCGACATGGCAAAAATCGCGGCAAGAAGGGAACAAAATAAGAGAAGTTTCACAGGATGAGCACTAGACAACAACTAAGGCTTTATTGACGAGAAAGGCCACATACACATAAAGGCGCAGGAACGCTAAAGAGATACGAATGGTACAGCTATCAACCAGAATGTGATTGTAGCTGTGGAGAGGCATTTTTTTGTGCGCAAACCTACAGAGGGTGTGCTCACGCAGTCGTTATTTTTCATGTTATTACAAAAGTTGCGTCCCAAACCTGTGCAGGACGCGTGTTCCCTAAAATTCATTCGTGCAAGCGCACCGCTGGCAGAGATCTGCCAGGTGTCCTCCTCTCCCATTATTTTATGGGAGCGCGATGCTTTCTTAACCGCTCATTATGCCGCGTACGGTCTGTCCGACGTAGAATTTTCCACAATCTAGTCTAATCGTATATACTGAGAGGCTCCAGCGAGAAGGTGCTGTTGAAGGCGAGAAGGCCCTTTATTCGGCAAGCAGCAGCCCGAACCCGAGATGGGACTTCGAACCAAAATGATGATGATCGAGCGTTCCGCTCCCAGGCGATGATGTGCTGATGATGAACGGGCGAGGTAAGAAGACGAAGACGATGCATTGATGGCAAATAAATGAAGGGAAAACAATGAAGGAAGCTCGGCGCTCAAAGTTAGTCACTTGCGCTTACAATACCTACAAAGCGTGTAGCCTGGTCTATTCTGCAGCCAGCCTTTTCAACATCTTTGTTTCCAATTTTTCACATACGTGCAAGGTTGCCTAGTGCCGAAAAAGCAACCTGGATTCCGTCTCTTCTCGCCACTTTTTTGAGGCGGTAGGACAGGTTGGGTACGTATGGCACGAGCACAGGCCGCACCTACTAACGTTCAGGTTGAGTCAAGCTTGCCTGGCTCCCTGAATTTGCATTTTTAATCAGGCTTCCTGCAATGGAAGCCAAAAATTCAGCGGGAGAGCCAGCTTTGCGTAGGTGTAGTCTTTGGAGCTGAAAGCTAGACGCAACGTAATGTTCAAAGGACTTTTTGACAGCAGCGCGCGTGCACTTTTTGGTGATACCAGTTTTCAAAATCTTGGAACTGGCCGAATCGAAGTTAGGACTCATTTTTTAAACGTCGACGGTATCTCTCCAGCACACCTTACCTTCATAGAAAAATATGCTAATGTCGATGAACTGAAGCCAACCTCCCTCAGGTAACTTAACGGTGAATTTCAGCCCTTTGCCACGTGACTTGAAAATGCCTAGGACTGGGTTCACGAGCGTTACCGAATTCTCAGCCCGCACCTCCTTAAAAGAACTAAGTAATAACCTACACTTCGAAAGATGTTTAGAATCTCAGCACCATGAGCTGTCTCAAGCCACGTGTAAATACGCTTGTCACAAAAAAATAAAAGCATAACTTAAAATCGGGGCAATACATGAACAGATGTATACCACTTCCTTTTGAATGGGGGAGGTATTATGAAACCAACTGTTGTAGAGGTCAGGTAAAATCTTAATAATTGCATAAAATTATCAATGTTCACACAGTACAGTTCTGAAGCGCTACAGGACCAAAGTCATCTATGCATGACTAGCGGCACAAAAAAGTTCACGTTGTGGAATTGAGTAAAACAGGCCTACAACGTTCTACAGCAATTGGAAAGGCATAAAGTGGATGCTAAGTATACTCGTGCTCAGTAATAAAGCTGAATGCACTTACTGAGTTTCGCATAAGGTCAAGGTCACTCACCTTAAGCCACTTAAGATGCCTTTGTGCCTAATTCATACAGTGTTTAAAATAACATGGGTAAAATGTCAGGAACATGAGTATACAACTGAAAGATGTCGCCCGCACTTTATTAAGCATATATTGTTAGATCTCACCATGCGTAGTTAGTAATCTGTCGGAAATTTTAGCTAGCAAAATATTGAAAGAGCTTGCCCTAGTAGTGCAAGGCTTGAGAACCGGAGGAGCTCGCGGCCCCTCTGGATTCATCGCAACCCCGGCTGTTGCACCTCATATGTATTTTGAACTCCACGTGGAAAGTTCTATATGACTGGCAGACCCGTTTCCTTTTGTACACAGACTTTCAATGCTCTCACAAGGTGGTACGCGCTAGAACTCGCGAGAACTGGCTCCGCGTACGCGGCGTCCATAGCACGAACCCGGAGTCTGTTCTCCCTACTTTAGGCACAAACGCACGTTAAATGGCGAGAACAGCACGCGAGATCACACCACGAACATTGTGCACAGTGTTCTGGAAGGTTCAGCGTGCCGACGCCGGGTATTCCTCACGAGACGCACGCTGCCGACTATTCGGCTGGGCTAAGCTGTTGTGGCAACGCTCCAAGGCGGAACCGAAAGCTTAAGCAGCTATTCTCTTCAAAAAGACCATTAATATCAAGGTCACGGAGAACATCACCATCCCAGAGGAGCGTATGAGGTTCACCTCTTGACCCCTGGAGAAGTATACGTACACAGCTAACCAGAGGGCTGAGCACCGTCTGGTTTCGGTGGCGATCAAGATCAACGAAACTGATCCGGACCTGCCATCCCCCCTACTGGGTGGCCTCTAGCAGGCTTACCCATCATCAGACCACACGGCAGGGCCGCAGCGCCGTCGGTGCCAACAAACACCGACTAACCCGATGTCAGTACTTCCGTTTCAGCTTTCCCTGCCCCTAGTACCCATGAGGGCACGAGGTAAAATCATAATAATTTATAGTAAAATCATATTTAAATCATAATATACGTGCAAGTAACCGCAACTGCTCCCGGCGGTGCTATACGCCTGTGCAACTCGTGGTGCTCCCAACTCCCTTGGCTGTTGCGGCTGAGGCAAAAGGCACGAAACACGGCGCGCGGTCTAAGGAGCCAGATTTGTCGTCAACTCCTGGAATCTCCTATGACATGGACGTCGGATCCTTCGTTACTGCTACACATCGCATGGGACGAGTTGCAACGTCCAAGCCCGTTGAAAAGCCAAAAAATACCAGGGACTGCGCAGAAAAAGCCTATACACAGCCACGCACATTTCAGGCGCTCCAAATCGTAAATAGTGGGAAGAGGAAAAAGAGTAGAATGGAACTGTGGAGGCCTTAGCGTAAATCTTGATTATGTTTACGATTCAGGGCGTTCTAATTAGCTAAGTATCGAGCATATGCAGGAACTTCATCATAATAGCAAGAGTACCAACTTTCTTAGCAGTTTTATGGGCTTTAGAAAATAACGGGACAGCTGCACACACTCTTCGGGCGTTGGGGCCGTCGTGGCGAGGACATCGTTCGCATGCCGCCATATCAATTTAAACAACCTGCTTGAGGCTGTAGCAAATCGTACTATACATTAGACATCTTAACCGTATGCCATTTAAACAATCTGCTTCAGGCTGTAGCAATTTGTACAATAATACTAGATATCGTGTTACCGCATGGTGCCTTTATATCTGCCTTGATTTTCATCTCGAATTCTCATTTCTAGGCGCTGGTAGATTTGCTGCCCTTACCTAACATATATATATAGGCAGGTCCAAAGCACATAGTCCATTCTAGGGAATGCATATCGTCCACTCTAGGGCTCTTCCCGCACGGTTATGAAGGTCACGTTACTGAAACGTTTCTAACGTACACAGGAACATGCCTTTTCAATGAAAAACAGCCTGCTTACCACATATAGGCCTGCACACTATTTTGCCTTGGCTATGGGGTCGCGAATTCTCTTTCCATCTCTTGAGTGGAATATGGCCACAAACCCATTGGAATTGGCCACTTCCCAACCGCAGTAATATTCAGAGGCAAAGGCACAAACAGTTCACCTTCCCTTAAATGGTTCAATAAAGATAGAGGGACCTGGAATGCATTTACTCAAACATCCAGCCTTCTCTACTCATCTAATTAACACCTACACGTTGAAGAGACCGGCAAACTCCTAACAGCGCACATCCTCAACAACGCAGAAAAGTTCATTTCACAGGCCTCCGGTGCTCCTCGAGACCGAAGGAGGTCGGGATAGAAACAAGACTCCTGGCCGGTGCCAGAGACCCAGAACAAGGCATGGGATATCCTTCAACGTACCCTACGCCAGATAACCTCACATCATACAAAAGGGTCAAGGCACTTTAAGAGTTGGCGAACCTTCCCATCAGCAATAATTCATACAAATTCACACGCAGCCTACAACCGCGACTAGCAAGACTCATAGGAAAACAAAGCCTGCCCCGGTTAATAACAGGGGGTACACTTAAAGACAAGGCTAATTAATACACTTTCACACCACTTCCTGTAAGTTTTGAGATCTGCCCACTACACAACCACTTTCATGAAACACAAAACGTATTGCTAAAACAACTCCCTTCGTACCACAATACGTCCCACACTTGTTACATTTCCCTATTTGCGGATCATAAGCTAAATGCATATCTGAGCACATGTACACCTTCAGCTCCGGGCACAGAGAAGGTTACAGTTATCGTGATATAACATTACACACAGGTACTCTTGAAACACTCCTACACGTATACAACAAAATAGAACTTTCGGGGCACATTCCAAGGCACTGGAGGGAGGCTAACGTAGTTGCAATTCTGAAGGAGGGGAAGACCTCTTGCGCTCCCGCAAGCTATCGCAGCATAGCACTGACAAGTGCTATGCTGCGGCTAAGGCAGCTCTCGATAAGACCGCTGCCAGACGGGCCTGAGGGCGGGGAGATCCGCAACTGACTAAGTCTTGCCTTTCGAACACTACATTACATTATATATGCCTTCACATATAAGCAGTATTGCATTGTGATATTTGTTTACATTTAGAGGCAAGTAATGCCACACGTGGGTTAATTGGCGTATTCATGGGAGGTTGTGGCCGTTACTACACCAGGGTGGCCAACTCTGCTCGGGTAAGGGAGTGCATTACCAGCAATGGTCGCCGGGGTCAGGCCGCACCCCAAGCCATTTTTGTGCAATTCCATCAATACGCGGATTTTTTTCCGGTGGGAATTGACTGGCACCGGGATTCGAACCACGGTCCTTCTGCACGCGAGGCGGATGCTCTACCCCTACGCCATCGCTGCAACCGTGGTCTAGTCCATACAAAAATGCCTTATGGGCGTCTATAGAAAAATGTATGGTGAGCTATGGCCGCCTTTGGGTCCCTATGGTCACCCATAAAAGTGCATAAATTAGGCTATAGCCAGCTATTGAAGTTTTTATGCATCCTGCACTAAAGAATGTAAACCATACAATTCTCTTTAGACGACTATAGAACAGCCTAGTGTGTTTAGTCTATAGAGTCACAGCTATTCAGGCTACTGTAGCCAGCTAAAGAAAAATCTATGGCTTTAGTTCTATAGGCCAGCCGCGACAAAGCTCTTTTGGCTGGCTATAGACCATTGTTTAGCTTTAAGTCTACAGACTTGAAACCATTCAGCTGTCTTTTACCAGCTATTGAAAGATTTCGTGCTAAAGCTAAAGAGAGAAAGCCATCAAAGCTCATTTGGCTGGCTACAGGCCGTTGTTTAGCTCTAACTCTACAGACTCAAAACCATTGAGCTGTGTTTTGCCAGCTATTGAAAAGAATTCGTCCTAAAGCTAAAGAGGGAAAGCCATAAAAGCTCATTTGGCTGGATATAGGCCGTTGTCTAGATCTAAGTCTACATAACTGGAACCATTCAGCTGTCTTCTGCCAGCTATTAGAGAGAATCTGCCCTAAAGCTAAAGAGAGGCACCCATAAAAGTTTCTGCGGCTGGCTACAGCGCAATATATAACTGTAAACCTTTAGACGTGTGACAATTAAGCAACATTTAGCCAGAATTAGGAAAGCGTTTGGCGCAGAATTTAGAGGCTTGCATCCATAAAAGCTTACTTAGCTAACTACATAGTGACATAAGCCTCCAAGTCTCTAAAGCCTCTAAAAAAGTGTTAGCCTATAAATGTATAATTCGAGCGCACCATTACATTCTATTCCGCTGGTTTCAATATGACTTATGACGCGTAATTTATACACTCATGATTTACCTAGCTACATCTACAACACAGACTGAATAACGATGATGAGGTTCATTGGCCAGTTATATGAAAGTTTTTGTTCAATAATGTTAGGTACCTAATATACCAACAATACGGGAAAAGTACGATTAAAGGCAGCTACAGACAGATTAACGCTCAAATTCAGGTTGCAAATTTGGATACTGTGCGTCCGCAAAGCTTGCGAATGAACGTCGACCGAAAGATGTATAAGTTCAGTGAATTCTTCCTCTGCGGCCCTTCGCTGCCGCGGTCAAGTGAAAAAGCGGGCTTCTCTGAAAACGGCCTTCTCAGCGTCGAAGCAAATTGGAAAGAACTTTCGCGGCCCCCGTTCCTGCGGGCACAGTCAGAAATATGGTGGCATCTGCGAACAACCGCATTCCTTCTCCCGCGGAGCTCACTTTGAAATTATCATTGAGAAAGAGGGAGAGCGACCCAAGCTGGACCGAAGGAGGCAGGGAAAGGAAGTTCTGGGAAGCGTTGAAAAGGTAGAGGGGACCACGACCGGCCGGGGAGGTGCGGCGTGAGTGCCGCGCGCGTCGACGCTGTAGCCCGGTCGTGCGAAGGGAAGTTTTCGTGGAAAAGAGGGTCAGGCATTCCGTGCTGTGTTAGTATTCGTGCACGCAGCAATAATAGTGGCAGAAAATTTTCCCTGAGTACGGATAACAGATATAGTTTTTTCGGATGAAGAAAACAAAACGTTAAGCGTTGTTGTACTTGCCAAATAAAATCATTAACAGAAAACAAGTTAGAAAAAGGTCGAAAGATGGGCACGTATCTCCACACTATTTGCTAGCGCGATGGACCTGCTTATACCAGGATGTACTCAGTCAGCCACATCTCGTCTCCTTCCTCATGTGCGCGGGCATGGCACGTGTTGCCTAATGTTGGAAATTTACGACTCGACTGCAATGTGTTCGTGTTGAAGGTGTGACGCCAAGCAAATGTGCCGCTTTTCGCTGTCGGAAATTTCGGTGTTTACGGCGACAGTGTTACGATTATTTCAACATCAACTCGAAGTCATGCGAAAATGGATACCTGCGATACCGCGACAGGAATTTCATCGTACGCAAAACACCAGGGTGAGTGATCTTACTAACTGAAGAGGCTGTATTGTGCGAGAAATGCAGGACTTTTTTTGGTGTTCAAGAATACGTTTCCAAGCTACCCTGCACCACATGGGCATTGCAATGTACACAGAAGTGAAGGTTTCGCCGCGGTGATGAGACAAATATAAATATTTTTTCGCGAACTGAGAAAACGTACAAGGAACTAATTGAACGGACTTGGAAAACGTTTTTTATTATGGCATTATGTGCGACCATCTTCATTGTTTAATTAAGAGTGCATTTCAATTTTAGCCACCATACTTGCAACTTCGTGCATTGAGTACTGAGTGAAATGAACGACTTCTGAGTGTTCTATTTTCTGTGGACTATCCAGCACCTGTAGGTATATGTGTCTCGGTGGGCGTTCGTGGAAAATGTGCCGCGTAGTGTGGCTGTCGAGCGAATGACGTAAGCGTGAGCCAGAGTGTTGGAATGCGTGTGCTGTGTGTTTCGATCGGAGTATGTGAACAACAGTTTACTGGCGGCGAAGTAGCATAGATAGTAGCCCTTTATGTAATGAATGGGATGAATAAACCCCTTGGTTTTGCTTTTCTTGTTTGCCTTTGTTTAAGCCTTTTGTGAATGAAAACTGGCGACGTGTTTGCAGTCGCAACCTTGCACTCCCCCTATATCGCTGAAGTGTTCATGGAGCATATATTACAGAATGAAGATAGCCACACAACCTAAGTGCCACAGGAGAAGTTCTAGAGATCCGCAAGGCTATATGCCGGCATGGCAGCGTGTTAATAATTTCCCAGAGGCTGCTGCTGTCGCTGTGTTTCAAGTAGTGGCGATTCTCTTCTGGCTGCAGCCCATGCAAAAATATCGTATCGTCGGCTATTGAAAATCCTTCTTATGGTTGTCTTTAGCTATTTGGCCCAATTATCTTTAGACATTTCTATGCCTGTCTTTAGCCATTTCTACGGATATTCCTATGGGTGTCTTTAGCTTCTTCTATAGTCATAGCGATATCGAAAGAAGACCTAAAGAAAGCCATAGAACCGGCTATAGAGGAAGCTAAAAACACCCATAGGAATGTCGATACGAATATCTAAAGACAACCACAGAACAGGCTATAGAAGAACCTAATGTCGATACGAATATCTAAAGACAACCACAGAACTGGCTATAGAAGAAGCTAAAGACACCCATAGGAATGGCGATACGATTCGCTAAAGACACCCATAGAAACGTTTAAAGAATATTGGGCCAAATAGCTAAAGCCGACCATAAAAAGGATTTTCTATAGCCGACCATACAATATTTTTGTATGGGAGAGGACAGGAGAGAATTGGGAGTGGGATTTCTTGTCAATAAAAGCATACCTGGCAACAAAGATGAATACTATAGCATTAACGAAAGGGCAACAGGTGTTGTAATTAGGCCCAATAAGAGGTACAAGCTCAAGGTGGTGCAGGGCTACGCGCCCACATCCAGCCACGACGACCAAGTAGTGGAACGCTTCGATGAAGATGTGGAATCGGCAATGGCTAAAGTAAAAACACAGTATACCGTAGTTGTGGGGGACTTCAATGCTAAAGTAGGCAAGAATCAGGCTGGAGACAAGGCAGTTGGGAACTATGGTCTGGGCTGCAGAAATAGCAGGGGGACCTACTAGTTGAGTTTGCAGAACAGAATAACCTACACATAATGAATAACTTCTTCTGTAAACGGGAGAGCCGGAAGTGGACCTGGAGGAGCCCGAATAGGGAGCACAAAAATGAAATAGACTTCATAATATGCCATAACCCTGGCGTCGTGCAGGATGTGGAAGTGCTCGGAAGGGTAAGGTGTAGTGACCACCGTATGGTAAGATCTCGAATTAGGCTAGATTGGAGGAGGGACCGCAACAAGCTAGTACGAAAGAAGCCGATAAATGAGCTAACAGTAAGACGTAAAGTAGAAGAATTCAGGATCGCGCTGCAGAACCGATATTCCGCCCTTAACGAGGAAGCCGAGCCTACGACACAGGAAGCCAGCGACAACCTTACACGCATTATCACGGAGTGTGCAGTAGAAGTCGGGGACACTATGGCTACACAGGATACTGGTAAACTTTCACAGGAGACAAAAGATCTAATCAGGAAACGGCAAACCATGAGAATCTCTACCGCAGCTGACAGAATAGAACTAGCCGAGCTCTCGAAGTTAGTCAATAAGCGCAAGACAGCTGACATACGGAAGCATAATATGGAGAGGATCGAATACGGTGTAAAGAACGGAGGTAGCCTGAAAGCAGTGAAGAGACCTCTTGGCGTGGGGAAAACTCAGATATATGCACTTAAGGATAAGCAAGGCAATGTCATCACAAATAGAGATAAAATAGTCACAGTGGCCGAGGAGTTCTATAGGGATCTGTACAGTAGCCGGGACATAGAGGATAATGCCGAACGAGACAGTAGTTCAGAGGAGATAGACATCCCACCAATAACGACCGAAGAAGTAAGGAAGGCTTTGAAAGAAATTAAAGGGGGCAAAGCACCTGGTGAGGATCAGATAACAGCAGACCTCTTGAAGGATGGCGAAGAAATTGTACTTGAAAAACTGGCAAACCTGTACACGCAATGCCTAATGACCGCAATGGTACCGGAATCTTGGAAGAACGCGAACATCATCCTAATCCATAAGAAAGGCGACATGAAGGACTTGAGAAATTACAGGCCGATCAGCTTACTGTCAGTAGTCTACGAGGTATTTACCAAGGCAATTGCGAACCGAATCTCTGCAACCTTAGATTTCAGTCAACCTACAGAACAAGCAGGGTTTCGTAAAGGTTATTCAACAATGGACCATATTCACACCATCAATCAGGTGATAGAGAAGTGCGCTGAGTATACCGAACCCCTATATATATAGCCTTCATAGATAATGAGAAAGCATTTGACTCGGTCGAAACCCTAGCAGTCATTCAGGCATTACGGAACCAGGGGGTACATGAGCATTATATAAGAATACTAGAGGATATCTACAATGGGTCTACAGCTACCATCATCCTCCATAGGGAGAGGAGTAAAATACCTATAAGGAAGGGTGTCAGACTGGGAGACACAATATCTCCAATGTTATTCACAGCATGCTTACAAGAAGTATTCAGAACGTTTGATTGGGAACAGGTGGGAGTAAGAGTTAATGGAGAATACCTCAGTAACCTCAGATTTGCTGATCACGTTGCCTTGCTAAGTAACTCGGGGGACGAATTGCAAAGCATGCTTTCCGGACTGGGCGAACAGAGTAGACCCGTGGGCCTGAAAATAAATATGCAGAAAACTAAATAATGATCAATAACCTCGTGACAGCACAGCAGTTTGAGATAGGTGGCGAGGCAGTGGAAGTGGTAAGCGAATATATCTACTTAGGCCAAGTTGTGACCCCAGATCCCAACCATGAGGCAGAGATAATTAGAAGGATAAGAATGGGCTGGGGTGCATATGGCAGACATTCTCAGATAATGAATAGCAGCCTACCATTGTCGCTGAAGAAGAAAGTATATCACAGCTGCATCTTACCGGTACTCACCTACGGGGCAGAAACTTGGAGGCTCACTTAGAGGGTTCAATTTAAATTGAGAACGACTCAGCGGGCAATGGAGCGGAAAATGATAGGTGTAACATTAAGGGACAAGAAGAGAGCGGAGTAGGTCAGGGAGCAAACTGGTGTTAGAGACATATTAGTAAAAATTGATAAGAAGAAATGGACGTGGGCAGGGCATGTAATGCGAAGGCAAGATAACCGCTGGTTATTAAGGGTAACAGAGTGAATCCCTAGAGAATGCAAGCGTTGCAGGGGGCGGCAGAAAGTTAGATGGGAAGATGAGATCAAGAAGTTTGCGGGGATAAATTGGTCACAGTTGGCACAGGACCGAGGTAATTGGAGAATAATGAGAGAGGCCTTTGCCCAGCAGTGGGCGTAGATAGGCTGGTGATGTGATGATAATGAATACCACACGCTGCCACGACATTCTTAGAGGCTTCAAGCCTTTCGGTATATTACCTAGCAAGCTGAACACTCTTGATAGTTACATGGCTAGGCGAACACGTCGTCTCAGATTCTGGTCAGCAGTGACAAACATTCACTTCTGCAAACCGGCGGGCCTCAAGGTGGCGTGTTAAGCTGCCCAACGATTAAAGCTAGGATGCAGTCTCCCTAAATGGCATTCGCGCCAACCATTCCCCGCCTTATGTACTTAGGTGACATTCAAATACCTTTTAAATCATCTAACTTTTCACTTTGCGAACAGCTGAACCTTGTGTAAACAAACTTTTGTTTGCTGGGTGGACACAAACGGTTTTAACTAAACCCAGAAAAAAGTACTTCAGTGTCGTTACAAGTGCTTTCTCAATGTATTGAAAATATATCTTTTGGTCGAAGTGCTGTGTTCTAAAATTGGAGTATTACGACTGGATTTGTTTATCCGCACCCGTTTGTGTATACTGCATATTTATGCCTTCCACTAACCTCTGCTATGCGTATTGAAATTACGCCAAGCAATACTGATGTACCGTCGAGTTGTATATTGCACTTGAGGGAATGTATTTCTATGTGTTCACTCCTGCCGGGTACGCCCGAAAAGGGTCCTCAGTATCTGCAAATGCAAAAGGTACTTGTTTTTTGTTCTGCAGGCAGCGGGGGTTCACGCGGGAACTGATATCACTTTGACTGGCGTAACGATTCCAGTCAAAGAGGAACACAAGATTTCAGACATATTCTCCTATAACGAACTGATGTCCATTTCACACCGAAAACTGTTTAAACAAGAAAGCCCGAAAGCACTAAACGTTGCCAAATGGACCCTCAAGGGAACTCGCCAAATATCTTTTGCTTGCACGGCATGAACTGGCTCAAATAAACAGAATTATTATGCTTCGTCCTGTCGATAAATCGGTATATTATTTAATAAGCTCCGAAACAAGAACAATACTACGCGACGCTTTTGGCGGCCAATACATCTAACAGCAGTCGCGCGTATTTTAGTTGTCATGTGAGTTGACAATATCCATGACTGAAATTCAAGCCAGTTTCAATTTCGGTTCTTCGTAACATCCTGACCGGTATCCGGCGATATCGTTGTTTCGGCATTCTGCATATACCAGGAATCGGCATACCACGCTTCTGCCATGTTACCGCCTGTACAATGGGTCAGATATGCTTGCCAGCACGTCTTAAATGTGTAACGTTCAATAGACAAGGCGTACGCCGTGATTGTGGCTGAAAGGTCTCTACGTCATGGGAGACGCTGAAAAGCGAGGAGCTACGCCGCCACTTTTGGAGGTGGCTTGCTTCGTCCCTGTGTCATGAGAGGGGTTTTCACACCTAGCCGAGAGTCATCTGGTTCAGTACTGTCGTGCAAGCAACCGGTACTTTCGTAACACCACGCCAACAAAAACTCGCCACCGCGTCAGTGTCAGACTGCACGCAATCTGACACTCGCTCGTGCAGCAATGAAAGTTGCTGCGCAAAGTGGTGAATGCTGTATACAAAATATTGCATAAGTACAAAAAAGCCACTAGAAAAAGAAGTCCAGCGATTATAACATATTTGCCTCGCAGTGCACGTGGTGCTCCAGACCACTCGTCCATAACTCCAGCGCTGTTGAGGGTGGAAATTTAATGTAGATATTGCATAGGTTGTTTATTTCTTTTTGCAGCGAAAGCTACAGTATGCTACCTACCTCGGGTAGTCTTCGCGGAGTAACCAGATTTGACCTTGAGAGCTCGAGGTCAAACCACACCTCCTTCCGCAAGCGCCCGGACTGGAGAAGCATCCAATGCCGGGGAGACAGAGGTGAGGAATGAACAGAGAAGCGGGCGGGACCCGTGCCACCACATAGCGGAGCAAGGCGAGGACGCCGCCACCGCAGCGATAAGTGCGCGCTACGGAACAAGGCGACGTGCGTTCAGAGAAGTGACGGAGTGGAAAGAAAATCCAGCTATTGTCGCTCGCACAGCGGCGACGCTTAAACGACTCCATGAGGCGAAAAGAAAACACGCTACTGTTGAGTTCAGCTTCGCTACCTTCAAGTCTTACCCGTTAGTGTGAGCTTCCTTCATTTTTTTTACTTGAAGAATTGCCTGCAGCTTAGCGGGCTATTTCACGACAGGCGGTTGTGTTTTACGCGCCCCCTGAAATCCTAAGACTATCATATCTAGCGACCCATTCTTTAGGCAGAAAAAGCAATCGCCAATGTACGGGTGGGCTGCTGATGGCTGTGCTGGTTACCTAGCGCAAAAAGTGCTTCCCGTACTTATGTCTTACGCTTTACAATAACAGCTTCGGTTAATCTTTATTCCTTAGTGCCTATATGAACTTCGTTGACTCATCCCTGCCCATAATTACCCTTAGATTCTTAACTAGCGCATCATTCAGCGAAGCGCCACATGTGCGCGTGTGTGGAGCTACTTTGACTTCATAGACTTCACGAAGCTTGATGCGGCCGACAAAATCATACGCAAGGCACATTATTCCAGGCACAAATCGTGTCATGGCTTAGTTGTAACTGAGAAAACGAATTTGAATGACGCGCCGACGGCAGGCCGACTATTTCTCTCGGGGGCTTGGCGAGCAGCGGAAAAGCGCAGTCAAGCAAAGTCTGCCTCGACTAAGCGCCATACGAAACGTCACAGAAAGTCGGCAAGCCGGGTGTAGAGAGGAGGATAGCACTTTTAAACTGATGTTTCTAATAAATCAAGTCCCGCAAACTCACCGAGAGGGCTCGAAGCATTGCCTAGCTACTGCAGACTACAATTCGAGCAAGTAATCTTTCAAAATATACAAATCACTTCCGCGTGCCTTTGAGGTTATCTCTCTCCAATCCTACGTTGCATAAAAACAATTTTTCTGTGTCTTTTTACTATTCTCGTCGGGCTGCGGTTGAACTGTGGCAGTGTCGTATATAGATCTCCAACAAAAACGTACTAAATGTTTTTGACCCAATTCTGCATTTGGGGCTTCGCCTCGCTTGTGCACCTTTGCACACTTCCCCATACCAGAACCGTTATGCTGAGGGCAATAAATGGTCCCTACATAACCACAGCATACACATGAACGGGCTATCCATCAAAAATCGTCTATCGCTGATTATCGTTCTAATTTTACCACCAACGGTACATCTGCACAGCTACTCTTCTTAAATTGTTCTTCTATTTTCCTGCCCTTTTCTTCCCGGAGAAGAAAAACAGCTTGTGAGCTCAAGGTCCCTATCTCAGACATCCAAAAGACACCCTTCATTGATTCCACTATGGCATCTCTGGCATCACACGAAAGGAACAGCATGCGCATGCCGTGAACGCAGATAGTGTTCTGAGGAATGACCATGAAGGTAGTGATAATGGAAGCACACGACATATGACCAAACAACGTGTGACCACTAAATATAAACGCTCGTGGTATTACTAACAAACCTGAACACCTTGAAGCTATACTTCTAGCACACGATCCTCACCTAGTTGTCCTTACGGGGACGTGGCTTCACACTTTCGTCAGTGATGATGGCGTGGTGCCGCCGGGATTCAAAATTTTTCGAAAGGACAGGGCAACTAAGGGGGGTGGTGTGGCGGTTATTGTGAAAGACTGTATACGAGCTACATTTCTATCTCACGTGCCCGAGCTTGAGTGCTTGTGTTTAAACGTGACACTTGGCGGCCAGAATGTCATGTTGTACGCAGCGCACCGGGCTCCTGACTCAACAAGCGATTATCTGACAAAATTGCATGCGCACATGCTACAACACAACGATAGAAAAGTAATATTAACAGGAGATTTTAACCTTCGTGGTATTTACTGGGAAAGATTAGAAGCAGGCTCTGACTCAGTCAATATTTCTTGTATGTTTGATGCTATAATTGCCCACAATCTCGTGCAAGTTGTGGTTGATCCTACAGGTGTTACACAGTCAACATCTTCAGTGCTTGATCTGGTATTTTTACATCGATCAATTGTTCAGGACGACGTGTCCGTAATCACTGGCATATCAGACCACAGTTTGGTTATTGTTTCGTTCCCTTTGCATGTAAACCGTTCTAAGTATACGCATGCCACGAAATCTGTTAAGAATTTCGCGCGCACTCATGACTCGCGCATTTTAGATGCGACGTTGAGAGCATCTCTTGTCGGCGGCCCTGTCCTTCCTGCGTGCGTCCGTCATCGTCGTCGGCGTCCGCACTCTCCTCCGCTCACCCCCTCTCCTCTCCGATAGCGAACACTCTCTCGCGAGGGGCATTGTATTGGATTTGATTGGATTGGCTTGGCTTGGCTTGGCTTGGATTGGATTTGGATTGGATTGGATTGGATTGGATTAAAGTGGATTGTGTTGAATTGTGTTGCGTCATAGCCGCGGCAGACGCACTGGCGCCGGCGCGTGCCCAGGTGAGAGCGAACACTCTCTCTCAACATCTGCGGGTGTACGGCCCAGGTCGCTCTCACTCCGCAGGTGGGCGGCGCTGCGCGCGGAGCTGCGCATGTGCAGTACTCTATGTCTCCGCGGTCTCCTCTCCTTCGGGCGCGCTGCGCATATAACCGGTGTGCCGCTCTCCGGCGGCCTTTCGGTCGACGGTTGCTCTCCGCTTGCGCTTGAACCCCCCTCAGCGTCGCATCACAGCAGGGTTCCCGCGAGGGGAGTTGAGCGTAATTTTTTTAGTTTTTGGATGATCATGTGGACGAGTTATGTGGCGACAATATAAAACACCCCTGGGAGAAGTTGATGAAGATCTGTAAGTTTTGCTTAGATTTATTCATTCCCAACAAACTAAAAAAACTCGCTAAGTTCACTCCGTGGGTCACGAAACGTATACTACTGTTAAAACGAACGGCCGCACGTCTCAGGAAAAACAGGGCAGCTTCCCACCATCTAAGTGAAATTCGGCCGGCGTTACATCAAGCGATTCAACGCGAGAAAAGCTTTTATTTCAATGCTACACTCGCTAATTTCATTAAAGATGGCCCGTGAAAATTTTCGGCCTACATTAGCGATCGCACAAAGAACGTGGAACAAATTTACGTGAACGGTTCTGTGATATAGGATGCAAAAGCGATTGCTGATCATTTACCTCCTTTTTTCATAGTGTTTTCTGTCATTCTTCTCAGCCTGCAGCTTTTGTACTTGAACCAGATATTCCACCAGGTTATTTAATTTCATACGAAGGCCCCGCACAGGGCATCTCGAGTAATCTTGGTGACGGTGAGTGGCGACACCGCGTACCCCGAGCCCCCCATACTTAAGTTGTTACCTGCCGTGGCTAGAAGTTGAAAGGTGAAGGGTTAGAAGCCGTGAACGGTGGCCGTCCGAGCCTTGGTCAAGCACCGGCCGATGGGATCCCTGCCTGTCTACCAGGCAGCGAGCTCCGGGACCTCTTTGACTACCAGGGTAAGATCAAAGAAGAAAGAACCCCCGTCTCCCTGCTTTTATACTATGCTATATGGCATTTTCAACCCCCCCCCCAGACGTCATCGGCCCCCGAAAAAGGGCCTCACTGAAGTTTCTTTTCCACCACTTCCTGACTTGAGTCCTGCGAAACCGAACAACTATCCTCGCTTCATCGTGATGGAATCTGTAGACCAATCAAAACCTCTTGCTTCACAGTCGGTATTTCTCATTTCAAAGTTTCTTAACGGCATTGTTGGAGGGTCGTATAAGGCCAAAAAAATCGAACCGGTGAAATTCTTGTCGAGGTCAGTAGCCAGGATCAGGCCGATAAACTTCTTTCTCAAACCAGCATCGCCGATCTGCCAATCCGAGTCACCCCCCACCGCAGCCTAAACAGCTCCCAGGGCGTGATTTCCGAGTATGACCTATTAAATGAATCTGAAGCTGACCTGCTGGAGGGCCTTCGTAGTCAGGGCGTAACAGCGGTCAGGCACATAACCATCCTCAGAGACGATAAACAAATACCGACAAAGCACCTCATCCTAACCTTTGACAAGTCCACCCTTCCAGAATTCATCAACGCAGGTTACATCCGATGTTCAGTCCGGCCGTGCATCCCGAACCCGCGGCGCTGTTTCAAGTGCCAACGGTTCGGGCGCGACACAAACTCCTGTCGCGGCCGACGTACCTGCGCAAAATGCGCCCAGCACGACCACCCCTCCGACAACTGTAACGTTCAACAATTTCTTTGCGTAAACTGCCAGGGTCCACATGCGGCCTACTCCAGAAAATGTGAAAAGTTTCAATTAGAAAAGAAAATAATCAACATCAAAGTCACTGAAAACATCACCTTCCCAGAGGCGCGAAAGAGGTTCGCCTCTTTCCCCCTGGGGAGGTACGGCGACGCAGCTCGCCGAGGGGCGGAGCGGCGTCTGGTTTCGGCGGGGACCCAGTAGCGCGAGTCGGACTTGGTGCCGCCCCCCCCCACCCCCTTGGGTTGCCCCTGGCACCCCAACCCGTCTCAGCACCGCTCGCTAACCCAGCAGCGGCTGTGGTGGCAACAACGTCTGTTGGGGATGCCGCTGCATCCACTGCTTCCTCTCCACCTGCCCAAAGCAGACGCAAGCGCACGGAGATGGAGACGGAGGCAGTCGCAGCGACCCCCTCCTCTGCCTCACTGCCTGTGCCATCTGTGGTGCTCCCCGCGCCTTCGGCATTGGCAGCGCAGGCAAAGAACACCCGAAAGGGCACCACGTCAAGGGGGCGCAGTCCGTTGGGCACCCCCTTGCCTCCAGATGACGACATGGACGTCGAGCCCATCCGGCTTTCATCGCAGCGGAAGGAACGGGCTGCGACGTCTAGGTCAGTAGAGAAGGCCAGAAAGCCCCTCCCAAGAGTCCAATCCCCGAAAGACCCTACATAAATAATCACACTCTAGTACCTCTAACACATCATAATAGGAAAACAAAACTTAGTTCAATGGAACTGCAGAGGCCTTCTGAATCATCTTGACGACGTGCATGAGATTCTGCATGCCAACCAGCCAAGTTTAATGTGTGTGCAGGAAACACATCTGAATTCCAAACACACAAATTTCTTGAATAGTTACCTGGTATACAGGAAAGACAGGGGTGGCTGCACACTCTTCTGGCGGTGTGGCCATAATCGCCCGCAAATCCTTAGCATGCCACCCTGTCACCTTGTACACCGTCCTTGAGGCTGTAGCCGTCCGCACAATAATTTTTAACAGGTTGATAACCGTATGCTCCATCTACATCTCTCCTGATCTTGCACTTCTGAGCTCTGACTTTGAGGCGCTGGTCGACCAGTTTCCTGAACCATACATCTTAACAGGCGACTTCAATGCAAACAATTCTCTTTGGTTCTCTTCTCGCACGGATGCCCGAGGTCACCTGATAGAGAAGTTTTTAACATCCTCTGGAGCATGCCTTTCCAACAAGAAACAGCCTACACACCATAACATAGGACACAATACATTCTCAAATCTTGACTTGGCTATTGGTTCGGCAATTCTCTTTCCATGTCTTTAGTGGGGAGTGGGCACTGACCCATATGGCACTGACCACTTCCCCACTTCACTAACATATATAGGTAAAGGACCAAGCAGTTCATCTTCCCATAATAGGTTCAATGAAGCACGAGCTAACTGGAACACATTTACAGAGACATCGAAACTACAACACACATCCATAGGACACCTACACGTTGAAGAAGCTACCCAACTCCTCACGGCGCACATCCTCGACGCCGCCGAGAGTCCATTCCCCACGCCTCTGGTGCCCCGCGCAACTAGAGGAGGCCGTGGTGGAATGAGGACTGTAGGCGGGCGCGAGAGGCCCAGAACAAGGCGTGGGGTATCATTCGTCAGTACCCCACGTCGGGTAACTTTATTTTGTTCAAACGGGCCAAGGCGTTAGGAAAACGTGTGCGCCGTGAGGCAAAACGAGAGAGTTGGCGTTCCTTCATAACATCAATAAACTCCTACACAGACACATGGAAAGTATGGACTAGAATATGCAAACTCAAAGGACAACAAACACACAGCCTGCCTCTGGTCAGCACAACAGGGGACACACTCGAAGACCAGGCTAACACACTTGCACAGCACTTCGAACACGTGCCCAGTTCAGCACACTGCACAAGCACTTTCATGAAACAGAAAACATCTGCAGAGAAAAAGCCCTTACAAGACAAAGACAAATCAAATACTTCTTACAACTCTGAATTCACTCTCTATGAGTTGACGGTTGCCCTGAGCACGTGCAAACCTTCAGCCCCAGGCGCAGATAAGATTACATACACCATGATAAAACACCTACACCCAGACACTCTTGAAACACTATTACACCTATTCAATAAAATATGGCTTTCGGGGCATGTTCCACGCTTTTGGAGGGAGGCCATAGTAGTTGCTTTCTTAAAGGAAGGGAAGGACCCTTCTTCTCCCGCCAGTTATCGTCCCATTGCCCTGACAAGCTGCCTGTATAAGCTCCTCGAGAAGATGATAAACAGGTGACTCGTGTACTTCTTAGAGTACAACGGTCTTCTCGAGAGCTGCCAGGCAGGCTTTAGGTCGGGGCGATCTACGAACGATCAACTCGTTGGGTTAGAGTCATATATTAAAGATGCTTTCCTCCATAAGCAGTACTGTATGACAGTAATATTTGATCTTGAAAAGGCGTACGACACTGCTTGGCGGTACGGCATCCTCAGCGATTTGAAGTCCTTTGGCATGTCGGGTAACATGATGAATACACTTGTTAGTTACCTGTCTGAAAGAACGTTTCGCGTACGAGTTCGACCTGCACTCTGTAGGGTGCATGTGCAGGAAAACGGCGTGCCATAAGGTGGTGTTTTGAGTTGCACATTGTTTATTGTAAAAATGAATTCTCTTCGGAAGGCACTGCCACCGTCGATCTCCTGTTCTATCTATGTAGACGATGTTCAACTTTCCTTCAAATCGTGTAACTTGTCTATCTGCGAGCGCCAAGTGCAGCTTGGTGTGAACAAGCTTGCCGGCTGGGCAGATAGCAACGGTTTTAAATTTAATCCAGGGAAGTGCACTTGTGTTCTGTTTTCCAAGAGGCGTGGTATTCGGCCGGATCCAGACATTCGACTCCACGGTGTCTCTATTCCTGTAAAAAAGGAACACAAGTTCTTAGGTATTATCTTTGACGAAAAGCTGACATTCATCCCACACATAAAACAACTAAAACATTAATGCTTAAAAGCAATGAATATCCTGAAGGTTCTGTCGCACATCTCTCTTGGTGCTGACAAATGACTTCTCTTACGTGTTTTTACCAGCTTGATAGGTTCAGGACTGGAATATGGTAGCGTTGTTTATGGGTCAGCAAGTAAAACATCCCTCAAAATGGTGGACCAAGTGCTCCATCTCTGGCTCCGCCTGGCTTGTGGCGCCTTCCGCACTAGCCCGGTCGAAAGCCTACATGTGGAGGGCAACAAATGGAACCTACAACGTCAGCGATCATACACAGATCTCCTTTATGCTTTTAAAATTTCATCCAGGCCTCACCATCCTTTTATATCAGGTTTTCATGATACGTCCATGACTGAACTCGTTTTAAATCGACCATCGTTCTCTGCGCCCTTCTCTTACAGAGTTAGAGAGGAAGCGTCAGAGTTTTCTGTCTCCTTTTTAGATACAATCAAAAGTTCTCTAACGGATTTTATAGCACCATGGCATCTCCGCCCTGTATCATGCGACACATCTTTCACACACGTAGATAAAAACCGAGCTCCAACATGCGCAATTCTGCAGCATTTCTTGTATTTGCATCAGAAGTATGAGTGCTCTGAATTTTATACAGACGCTTCTAGAACCGCCACCTATGTGTCCTGCGCGGCACATGGGCCCGGCCTTAGTGTCACTAGAACTCTGAATAGTCCTACTAGTATATTTACGGCAGAGGCTTACGGTGTACTTCTTGTTGTCAATCATATACTTCAAAGCCACATCCCACAATCCATTATCTATACAGATTCCCTCAGTTTTGTGCGGGCACTGTCGTCAACAATGCCTTCGAAAAACCACGTTGTCAATCTGATCGTCAAGGGTAATATGTCTGTGTATGCGCGCAAATTTGAACTGGTTCTTTGCTGGGTCCCTGGCCACTGTGGTATAGCCGGGAACGAAGCAGCGGACCGAATGGCTGCTGCTGCTACACTCTTGAATACAGTAGACATAACCACATTACCCTACACCGACGTGAAACCACACATCAGACAACAACTTCGCAAAACATGGCAAACACACTGGAGTGAACAAACAGACAACAAGTTACACGTAATAAAACCTCACTTGGAACCATATACCACCGACACACGCAATAGATACCCTGAAGTCGCCTTGGCCAGATTACGGATAGGGCACACACATGCAACGCACTCGCACCTTCTCACTGCATCTCCAAGACCTCTGTGCAGCAGGTGCGGAGAAGCCCTATCCGTAGTGCACATACTAATCACATCCAAGGCACTTCACACAACACGACACAAACACTTCAGAGAACTCTACAGACAACATATCCCACTACATCCATCGCTGTTTCTAGGTGACGATGCCAGTGTTTCTGTGAAACGTGTGTTTGAGTATTTGTCATACGCTAAGTTTTTAAACCTCATTTCCTATCATGCATAATCAAATCTGGCATTATACACCAGCCATCACCATTATCTTTAAGTGATTTTACTATGTTCGGTTGACACGCTTTTTTTACCTACCTTTTTGTGGTAACCACTTCACTTCATTAAATAAACTTTTCTCTGGCGCTCTTTGCCCTTAGTCGGCCTTGCGCCATAAAAACCCAACCATCATCAATTGCATACGAAGGAGTTCTAAACGTGGTTCTTCGAATAAAAGTGAAATCTTCCGTTGGGCCAGAGGGAATACTATCGGCCAATTTCGATTATATCGGCCTAAATCTAAATGTTAGAGCAAATTATAACAGCATTCATATGAAAACACCTACATGAGCATAACATTTTATCTCCGTACCAGCATGGGTTACGAAAGGGCTTCTAAGCAACAACTCAGTTATGTGCACTCATTCATTGTCTTGCATTTGTTATTGATAAAGGCGACCAAGTCTACCTCATATTCTTAGATTTCTGCAAAGCCTTTGACTGCATCCCCATGATAAACTTATGGTTAAATTACAGTTTATTGAACTTCCCAGTTTTCTAATAGCCTGGATTTGTAACTACTTGACTGACCGCTCCCAGTTTGTGTGCAATAATGATCAAAATTCAATTCTTCTGCCGGTTAGTTCAGGTGTTCCACCGGGCAGTGTACTCGCTCCCGTACTATTTTTGATATACTGTAATGATGCAGTATATTGTATAAACCCACCTGTTAATGTTCGTCTTTTTGCGGATGATTGTATTCTGTTTAAGTCGATAGCTAATACTGATGACCAAGCAGCTTTCCAGTCCACTCTAAACAATAAATGTCGATGGTGCAACCAATGGGAGATGAAACTAAACTCAGATAAATCAGTTCTGCTCCGTGTCACGAACAATTAACAGCCAGTACTAACTTATTACACGCCCTCTAACCAACCTCTTCATTAGGTTACGGAATACAAGTACCTTTGTGTCACTCTAACAAATAATTTAAATTGCGGAGCTCCGGAGGGAACTTGTTTAAAGTTGGAATTCCCACATTAAACAAGTTTCCTCCGCAGCTTTCCCCAAATTATGCATGGTAAGGCACAAACTTAAGGTTGCTCCTACGAAATCGAAACTCTTAGCTTACTAATCCTTGTTACTCCATAAAAATAAAATATGCATGCGTTGCCTGGGATCCTTATAATAAAACTAACATTGATGCATTAGAAAAAATTCAGCGGAGGGCAGTTCGTTTCATTTATTCTCTCTATAAGCCTGGTAGTTCGGTCACGAATATTATGCTTTCAAGTGGTATTCCAACTTTGCAGTCAAGACGCAGATTCTTGCGCCTAAAATTTTAGGGGCGAAGCTCCTAAAGCCGTGGGTCTGTCCATCCCTTGTGTCTCGTGGTACGTGACCTCCTAGTTCGATGACTCACTCGCAGGTGGCGCTGGTGTGAGTGACGTCATGATGACATCACTCGCACGTGACTGACACTATAAAAGGCAATCGCTGTTGACGCGCTCCCTCTTTCGCAGCGAGTCACCGGATGGAGGAGGTGGTTGTTGACAAGGCTGCGGAGCGGAGGGCGCGCAGGGCGGCGGCAGTGCGCGCTCGCCGACAGGATCCCGCCGTGCGCGAAAGAGAGGCCGAAGCATCTCGTCTAGAAAGTCGCGCTTAAACCGCGCGTCGGCAGCTTCGGGCTGAGCTCGCTTGATGCGTTTTGCAGCCGCCTCGCGAGCTCTCACTGCATCGGGGTTTGCCTGGCGATACGAGCGCTTGCTTGCAGCCTCTCGTACCCTACAACAACAACAACAAACGAACAAGAACAAAATAAAAGTTCATTTGTACAATGTACGCACACAGTCTTACGTCTTTCTAATTGATGTAATGGGCGAACTTTCACGGGAGAGTTACGGTTACCGATGATCTCCCCCTCTCGAGCTTCGCTCCACATATCATCATTCATTCCGTGGATATGGCGTGATTTTTTTATAGCTGCTTCCAAACTGTAAGCTTGCTCTGAACCTTGACCCCTACGTCACACCACGAAGAACTCCTCAGACCCGGCATTCACACGCACTTTCTTTAACACCATATTTTGCTCGTACTAACTTGTTGAAATTTCCTTTTTTTTTCGTCGTACCATTGAAGAGCGGAACGGTTTGCGTGCCAGCAGTTTACACTCGCCTGAGCTCATTTACGCCGAAATTTGACATCGTTTTTCGAACTATTGCAACTGTTCCGCATTTCCCTCCCCACTCTTTCCTTTTGTGGCTTTTGTATAAAAATGTTATGCTTTCCGATCTTCATTTTCTTCATTTTTTCGTTGATGTTGTATTGAAATGTTGTGTATGATAACGTTATTATCTTGCCCCTCCTGCTTTGGCCTCTGACCAGCAGTATTTGTAAATAAATAAATAAATAAATAAATAACCAACTAAATAAATAAATAAATACCTGGAATGCCCTTCATACCAAATGTTGGTGGTCGTTAGAGACCCCAAAGTGGTAATCCGCAGTAGCCCGAAACGGCGCAGCTTATTTCCGAGGAGTAGCTCCGGCAAGTAAACCTCCAATTTCAATTCAATTCAACTGCTCCGGACCTCTTCTGTTGCCCAAGGTTGCCCAAGCATGATGATCGTGCACAAAACTGAAGCCAGAAACGCACCTCTTCTTCTCTGCTTGGTAGTATTACTGGCCAACAGCTTAATGGAAAAATTCAGATGCCAACGAGCCCATCTTATGTGTCATAAATGCGAAAATATTACCGCCCCACAAAACGCCGCTTATGGCTCCTTCGAGTTTTGTGCGGCGAGCAATGTTCGCTCATTTGGCCGCGTTATTCCGCTCCTTTGCTTCGACGTCGGGGCACTGAGGCGGGTGACCATGCACAGGTATTTCATTACTCAGGCTAAGTCCGGTGCTAGAGAAAGCGTCGCAGCACGAGCCTTTAGGAGCTACCACACATGCCCGACAACACACGCCAAACGTGGCTACAGCGACTGTTACAGCGCAAGATAAATCATGCCGGCGGTTGACGGCTATCTAAACCGTTTAGATTGGATGGCGAGAACGTGTCGTAACTGAAATCATGACTTGATAAATATGGGTTTGCTTTATTAGTTTTCGAGTGTATTCAACTAAGTAGGGTGGGTGCGAAAAATAACTTTCTACCGAAGCGCGTTAGCGAGCCGCCTATGGGATGGCGGAGCTTCGCCGTCCTTCTTGCACGCTGTATTTGCACGCGCGACTGAAACAATTTTCAAAAATATGAGGCTCGGTGATATATAAGAATGGCTATCGAACATAAATGCGGCAATAGCGAAGGAAAAATAACAAAATTTACATCATCTTCCTGCGAGGGGAACCATGGGTAGATGCACCGCATCGTGGGGTTTCCGTTGCGTTTCCGTTATGTTGTTTCCACTTAGCGTGTCAATTTGTTGTTGTTTCTATTATATTACGTACGGTTGCGCCGACCATCGCGATGGCAGGCCTGTTAGTCTCCATTCGAATCATCGGTGGTCATCGGATGTCATCGGAGCGGCGGAACGACTGAGCGGAGCGGCGCAGTTACCGCGTTTATATGTACCGCGCGTTAACGGTGAGGGGAATGAGAGAGAGCAGCGCATGCGCATGTGTTCGATGTTTAACCGAGCGCTAACGCGCGCTTACGCACAGCTGGCACGGTGACGGGGGCGAGCGCTAACACGCAGATGGCGCTGCGGTGAGAGCGGCGTTAGCGCGCAGCTGGCGCGGCGAGGATAATGGGGGAGGGATGCGGACTACGGACGACGGAAGACACTGGAGGGACAAGGCGAGTTAAAGAGATGCTTCGCATGCAAAAAGTTTTCTTCGCCAAACTGGCAACCAAGGAATAGTACCACTACAGTGCGGTGAGAAAACCTTGCGAGCGTTTTCTTGCCTTGTGCAATGTTACCAATAATTACCAGCTAATCACATGGGCTTGAAGGAATCTGACTGCAAGAGTGCTACCGAAGAAATGCGCTAGCAAAGCTGAAGGCTGCGCGGTAAATTAAGTAATAGCGTACACAGCCTTCGTGTACATGGCATTTTGGTCCGCTACGCACTGTGTAGTCGCGGCTCTAAGGATCGACCAGCCACGTCGATTGTCCCGAAGTATAGGTGTCAAAATCCCACATCAGGAATTTTTTTCTTGTTCTTTCTGTCACATTGTCACTTGTTTTTGTTTTTCGCCTATGTAATTTGTGAATAAAATGCAATGTTTAATAACGAGGCTCTGAGCGTTCCCCGTAGTTTTTTTTTTCTGACCTGAGCACTCGCGTTCTCGACGGCAAATGCCCTTGCGCCAATTAACTCTCCTAGGGCGATACGATGAGCCGGTAATTTCTGTTACGCTGTCTTTTTAAATGTTTATTTAGATAGCATTTTTGCGCCCCATTTATTATTATGCAAGACACAACCTATACACCGGACATCTCGCCTTTTAAACGATCACACTTTTAGTCAGACACCTGTCTTTAGAGACGAATGACATCATGTCTTTTCAACAATTTTACGCTTAATTCTACTTCGGCTGCCCGTTTTTGGGTTCTATTCCAAGCTAGTGACAGCAGCGGGCGACTCAGGCACGGTCACTGCCGAACACGCACTGAATGCGTCCTGTGTGGTTGTTACAGGTACGTCGATTTTAATTTCGGTTTCGAAGTGCACTGAGTCGTCCGCTGCTGCTTCGGGGGACAATGGCCGAAAAACCGCCTTCTACAGTCAAAGAGCTGGCAAAAGTACTTCAGATATGAGTGCTAGGATGGAAACTTTAGGCAGGCTAGAACTTGACATAGGAGCCGTAAAGGAGTCTATTAAGTGTGTGCGCGACACTTTTAGCGACATACAGCGTAGCTTGGAGACTGTCTGCTCTGACTTGAAGGAGCTGCGGTCGGACCACGAGGTTCTTAAGAAAGAAAACAAGAAACTGAAAGAGGAACTAGCAGCCACGAAAGCTGAGGTCATAGAACTCAAACAGTACAGCCGGCTAAACAACCTTGAAATTAGAGGTATTCCGCTTGTTGCAAACGAGAAATTAGAAGAACACGTGGAGACGTTGACAGCTAAGCTGGGTATCAGTGTGGAAAAGTCGGAGATCGGTCTGATCCATCGGGTGCCTTCCAAGGACAAACCTAAGCCAAACATTTTGATTAAGTTTGTGTCTCGCTCATCGCGTAACAAAGTTCTTCAAGCGTCTAAGAAGAACAGGTTTACCACATCAGACTTCGGCTTCCAGGAGACTGACGCTGTGTACATAAATGAGCATTTGTGCCCAGAAAAAAAAGTTCTGCTTGGAAAGGCAACAAGTTTGCGCAAAGAAAAACAGTGGAAGTTCTCTTCGGTACAGCAAGGAAGGATTCTTGCGCGAAAAACTGAAAACTCTCCTATCGTTCACATAGCCTCTGAAGACGACTTGTCAAAGATTGTGTAGGCGTAGCGCCTGTCAAGCCGAGAAATGACGACCTCACTTGAACACTTAAGCGATAAATACAGTACTAGCTACAACGTAGCAATTCTGCATTGCAATATCCGCAGTGTTAACAAAAATATGAATAGCCTTCAGGTGCTTCTACGGGAACACAAATTTGCTTATGATGTGATTGCGTTGACAGAAACATGGCTCCAACCTAGCCAGGTTGTAAATATTCCAGGATATAATGTAGCGTCCCTTTCCAGGCCAACACAAACTAGGGGAGGTGGCGTGATAATATATATAAAAGAAAACTTGGAATTCAACACATGTACCCACCTAACCAACCAAGTACCCTCTGAATACGACATGCTGTTCGTTGAGCTAGGCATAGGGCTAACAATTGGCGTGTTATATCGTTCACCAAACTCGCGGCTTCCTTCTTTCTTGGAAAAATTAGAAGTAATCCTAGATAACTTGGCTGCTAATAATAAAAAAAACAGTTCTGTGCGGAGATTTTAACCTTGAATTGTTGGGAAATTCCAACCTTGTGTACAGAATGATGTATGAATCTTACGGATTCAGAAACACCATCACGCACGCAACACGCATTACTGATCATTCCTCGACTCTTATCGACCACACGCTGAGCAACTACGATGCCGGCGATACGTTTTCTGGCGTTATACAATCAGACATCACAGATCATTTTTCTATTTTCTTCCTTGCGTCATTTCGTTGTGACATGCCCGCACCAACTACTGTTCAGTCTGCCACTCGGATTGATAGCGGTCGACTGCGAGATAGTTTACACGCTTTACGGGATGAAATTTTAGATGGCACAGACGTGAACAAAATGTACGAACGATTTCGGGACGTGCTCGATGATAGCGCAATAATAACTTCTGCTCACCCACGTAAGAACGAGCGACCAAGCCACCCTTTGATAACACAGAGCTTCCTTACCCTCTCTCATACTAAAGAGTATTGGTACCGAAAACATAAGCGAAATAAAGAAAATGAATATAATCGCTGGCAGTACAAATCTACCAGAAACAATTTAACAGCTTTACTGCGCCGCAGTAAAAAGGCATACTATTGTAGCCTTATCGCAGTAAACCAAAGAAATTCAAGAAAACTTTGGCAGGTAATAAATTCTGTAATAAAGGGAAACACGCGTTCTTCACCCCTTCCGGATTTATCTTTGTTTGGTGGATCAAATGCAGAACTGTCTTCCAGCTTTAATGAGTACTTTACCAACGTTAGCCGCAATCTTGCATTCAATTTTTCAATTTTTTCAATTCGATTTATTGTTCTATGAGGCGCTACAAAACATACCCAAAAACTGTTTGGACCCATAGCCAGCGGCTAGTAAGGGGTCCAATAAAAAAATGCAAGAATTGCAGACACGCATGTCAGTACACATCGTCAATAGTAAATTTAAAAAAACGGTAAAGACACTCTAAACACTTGTTAAAGCACATATTTCTTGAATGAATACAATTCTAAAAGCCAGTGAAATAAGCAAGAACACCTTGAATTTTTTCAGCAGTAACAACGGCAATTGCATTTGTCACGCAGGTTACAATAAATACATCATAATAAAGCACCAAAATCACTTAAAATTCAGGATGTCATCACATTTTATAAGAATAATCACGTCATTCGATAATGGGGTATAAGTGTGAGAAAACGTACAAATAATAGCTGCAAGCATGAACTCAAAGTGCTTCATTCATTTTAAGGTAGTACGTTTTTATTGCAACAGAAAAATTGTTAGCAACTTTTACGTCATACGGCAGGCTGTTCCAGATCTTTACACCAGTAAATTCTAGCATACCCGCAACGTACACATTTCTTTTTATGGCTAAGTTAAAGTTTCCAAAGGTATGGCCCCGTGTTGCGCGTGTAGGAGTATTAAGTGTACACACGTCAAACGGAAGGTTGTTTCTTATTATGTTGTGGATACATTCAGCAGTTTTTTTCTCGCGAAGTAGATCAAATGGTAAGACGCGTAGTTCAGTAAACAGCGACTTGCTGGGTCGAGAGTAGCCAGAACGCGTAATTATTCTAAGAGCTCGTTTTTGCGCTCGCCTCAGGCGCTCTAGGTAAGTATTGTATGTCCAGCCCCACGACTCGATGCAATACGTAAGATGAGTGTGCACTAACGTAAAGTATAGGAGTCGCAGAACATCGGTTTCGAAGTATTCACGCAACTGGATCAGAGCAGAGCAGCCAGACGCAATCTTCGCGCAAACCGCGTCGACGTGATGTTCCCAGTGTATATGTTTATCTAAGGTGACACCGAGGTACGTAAAACAGTTGGTTGATTCAAGCTGTGCTTGGCAAATAGCTAATCTGATATCAGCCAAACCGAAAGATCGGTTTCGCGACTGGAAAAGTACATACTTAGTTTTCTTTGTGTTGACCGTCAATTTGTTCCTCAGATACCAGTCTGAGATTGCTTTCAGCTCAGCGTTTTCGATGCTTTCGAGTTCGGTAGTATGTTTGGCAGTAATTATAATGGCAGTGTCATCAGCGTACATGATAGAGTTGGCTGAGGTTAATATCTGAGGCAAGTCATTCACGTAAAGGGAAAAAAATAGCGGACCAAGAGTAGAGCCCTGCGGTACTCCTGTTCGCAGGTACTGCATAGATGACGTCACATTTTTCATTGAGACAACTTGTTGACGGTTTGTAAGATAGCTAGCAAAAAATTCAAGCACCCTATCACGAAACCCGTATATTTTTAATTTGTTTAGCAAGATGTCGTGGTTCACCGTGTCGAACACCTTGTTTATATCCAGAAAAATAATAGCAGCTAGTTTGTTGGTGTCTAGGGCACTATTGATGGACTGGGTGAGTGTAATAACGGCTGAGCTAGTGGAATGCTTCGGACGAAATCGATGTTGCTGCAGGCAAATAATATTATATTTATTTAGGAAATTTTGTATACGTTTAGAGAGAATTTTTTCAAATATGTTATTAATAACGCTTAGAACAGAAATAGGTCTGTAGCTGGAAGGGTCAGAAGTATCACCATCCTTAAATACCGGTGTAACTCTGGCTATCTTTAAGGAAGACGGGTATGTGTATTCAAGCAAGGAATGGTTGTACAAACGGCACAAAATTTTCCTTAATTAGTTTTGCAGAAATGCTGTCCAAGCCTACTGCTTTCTTTGTTGACAACTGCGCAATAACCGACAATACTTCGTTGGCTTCAATTTCATGAAGGGCGAAAGAGTTAACAACTGGCGGTAGAGGAACACTGTCCAAACTTGCGACTGGAAGCTTCGAAGCTAGTTCAGGACCAACATTGGTGAAAAAAGTATTTAATTCGTTAACGGTGTCTTTGGTAACGATAGGCGGAAGGGTAAAGCATTTTTTTGAATTTCTCGTTACCTCGTTGACTACTTCCCACATTTTTTTCGGATTCCCTGAGGCATCTTCAATGCGGCGAGTAAAATATTATTTTTTTCTGGCTCTCATTAAAGACACTGATTTGTTACGCGCGCATTTGAACTGGTAGAGGTAATATTCGTTTCCCTTATGATGTAGCCACTTATGATACCAATAGTCCTTTTTCCTTAATATGCTTAGAATTTCTTCGGTCATCCACGGACAAATTGGTTTATAGCGTTGCGACGATGCTACATTTCGGCTACTGCAGTCTATAAGCTCATTTAGGGTAGTAATCAGGTTCGAGAACTCTGTATTTACGTCTTCATGATAGATATCATCCGGTCTGATTAACAACAGCTTGTTGCGGAAAAATTCATAATTTACATTGGTTCTGCGTGTCGGCATGAGCGTTTTTACCATAGGAAGTGTGTTAACCTGTACGAAGATTGGCAAGTGGTCCGAAATTGGTGTTTGGTAGACCCCTCCGTTTATACCTGTATCAATGTTTGTCAGCGCATGGTCGATTGATGTTGCCGAAGACGTTGTTATACGCGTCGGGGTGGTGATCAAGTTGCGAAAGTTGTACGATCGAAGAAGGAGTGTGTAATCCATGAAATTCTTGGAAGCTGCATCAATGTTCATATCTCCGACAATTATGACACGAGTTTTGCTTTTCTTGGTTAAGGAAGACATGATTATTTCCATTTCATCGATAAACCCGGCAAGGCTTGAATGCGGAGGTCGGTAGACAACGCCCACTACGAGCCCACATTCAAGTTTCAAAAATAACGCTTCAAGTGCCGGCGAACAACAAGAAACTGATGATAAGATAGTGTATTGTAACCTATCTTTGACGGATAATGCCACACCGCCACCACGAAACTGAGAGTCCCGTGGCTGCCATATTGTCATGTAGCCAGGAATTGTTATATTTTCGCGTTTTCTTAGCCATGTTTCAGTTGTCGCTATGATTTCGAACGACTCGTCTTGTGTACCGATTACATCCACCCCCTCTGAGCAGCTTCTGCATGCCTTCTAGCATTGTAAATTCTTTTGTGTTTTTTGAAATTACTTCAGAAGAGATAATGTCTACTATAAACGCTATGCCTACTGGCAAAGCACTGGGGTATGATGGCATAACCACGCTAATTTTGAAACTTAATGCAGAGGTAATCAGCCCATTCCTTGAAAAAATATTTAATAAGGCACTTTATGATGGTGTATACCCCGACATGCTTAAGATTGCATAAATAACGCCTGTACAGAAAAATGGTGATGCCAACCTAATTGAAAACTATAGACCCATTTCTGTACTTTCTGCAATAAATACATTATTTGAAAAGCTCATAGCAAAGCGCATTCTTAAATTTTTAGTTAGATATAATGTTATAGCCCCCCAGCAGCATGGATTCTGTCCAGACAAATCAACATCCGCAGCTCTTATTAACGTTGCGAATATCATTAATACCGCACTAAACGAAGGAAAAATGGCTGTCGGTATATTTTTAGATGTGCGAAAAGCTTTTGACACTGTAGATTATGATATACTTCTCACGAAACTTCATTGTTATCGTTTCCGGGATTCTTTTCTAAATTTGATTCAAAGTTATTTGTCCCAACGCAAACAATGTGTTTCCATAAATGGTACTTGTTCAACTTTTCTAGCCAGAGCAGCTGGAGTGCCTCAGGGTTCCGTCTTGGGACCTATTCTATTTTCTCTTTATGTAAACGATTTGCCGAATTGCTTTGTAAAAGGGGAAGCCATGCTGTACACTGATGACACAGTTATTTTATTCGTAGGAAATAGGATTGCGCAGCTAGAAATAGAAGCAAATAGTGACCTAATAAATATCGCGACATGGTTTGATGAAAACAGGCTGACGCTAAATGTAACCAAAACAAAATATATTCTTTTTTCATCCTTAGGTGCAAAGAGCAATAATTCAATAAACCTGAAACTGGGAACTCATCAGATTCAAAAAGTAGATACATATAAATATCTCGGCATAGTCCGTGACGAGGCCATGAATTATAAACAGCATATCAGCGACCTGTGTAGAAAATTAAGTTTTGCTTATTTCACGTTATACCAGGCACGACAGCATTTCCCCTTGCAAACGCTAAAAACAATTTACTTCGCTGTCTTTCACTGTCACTTAATATACTGCATTGAAACTTGGGGCAGCACATATTTATCGTATCTTTCCCCAGTTATAAAATTACAAAAACGAGCACTCCGCATTATAACCTTTTCAAAATGTACCGACCACACAGCTCCTTTATTCAGTAAGCTAGAAATAATGTCTTTTTTGATCGCCCGAGATTACAAAATAGCCTGCGTCACTCATAATATTTTGTCAGAAAACAGCCCTTTACCATCAAATATTTTCAAAAATCAGGTCGAGTAACACGAAGTCACGTAAACATCAATTTTAGCATACCGCTTGTACACAACGTGTATGGCAGACGTACAATACAGTATCTTGGTACTAAGATATGGAACGCTATTTCTGTTGACGTTAAAGAAAGCCGCAATTTTTCTCGGGCGTTGAAAAATAGTATCAAAGGTAACACTTTCGAATCGCTAGCTTGACCTCCATGTAACTACGTTTACCACCTGTAAAACATGTATATTCTCTTTTTAAATGATTGGTCCTGGACAAAATAGGGGCTACATTCAGTTGCGAGACTAGATTTGCCGTTGCTTCTCTTTCACGTGAGCATATATATGTCTATGTATGAGTATCTGCACTTGTATGCATGCGCATGTGTGATTGTATATGTGGTATGTTTAAGTACGTTGATGTGTATGGTGTGTTACGGTTCTGACGACCGCTTTTCTTTTGTTGTGCGTATTGAGTTACTTTAAAGGCTGAGCTGCTACAATATAATGTATTTATTGCATGGGCCCAGATGATGTATTGCAAATCAAAATGTATTCCCTTCTTGGTAAATAAAGTTGAAGTTGAAGTTGAAGTTGAACCAGCTAATGTACGTGGCACTATTTGCCCGTATTTGACATTGCATTGTTGTAACTAAAAACCGTTATTTTTAAAAATATCTATGCAGCCATTTCTTGAATAATAGCGGGTTTATTTTGTAGACAACATAACGAGTATTTTTTAGAGCACCTTGCTTTTAAGCATGTGCCAGGTTTTCATGAATTGCCTGCAGCGAAAGCAGTTGGCTCGTAGAATGGGAAGCGTTCAACATGTATCACACGACAAATTTTGCCCCACTATTATAAAATCCAGGTTATCAGAGAGCAGACAACAAATAACAGCGACCCTCGATGGTTTGGCGGCTATCTTTCGTTTTCTCTCTTTTGCATTGTCTGTAGCACGAGGCCCGCCTACTGGAGAAAAACTCAATAGACCTGGACAAAGTACAATTAAAGTATTTTTCTGCTGTTTCTGATGCAAAGATGGAAGAAAAGACATCCGTCGCCTCGTCAATTTTTTTTTTTTTGCTATACAGGGTATGCCCAACAAGCTGAGCACTATAACTGAAAGGCTATACTTGGACAGATTTATCAAGTCTTCCTTTTGTGTCTTACAACTATATAAGGGCGGGTCGCATTTTCGTTCTAAGAACTCAACGGTACCCGTAATCTTAAACCTTCCTAAGAAGCGATGAAGACTTTGGGGATTTTATATTGTGTCATAGTTGCGGTTTTTTCGTCTGGGTAAGAGCCATTTCATATCCGTAAACAGGTGTTTTCGCTTCAGTGCCGCAATAGATTATTTGCCGCAAACTAACGATCTTTTCGGGAGAGAACAAACGGAAGTATTTCATTCTGATGTTAATGGGCCATGTGTTCGGCTACTACCATGCTTCAGTAGTATTTCCGCATAGTGACCAGCCTTATCTGTTGTACCAAGTTACTTGTGCGTTCGTAGCAAAATAAGCGTACATGTCTACAAAACTATACTTACTCGTTCTCCAGTAGGTGGCTCAGTAGCAGTAAATAAATTTGTGGTGGTGCTGGAAGGCGCATGAAACATATGGTTTAAGAACAAATAACTGCAAGGCGAGATATGGCGGTTAACCATGCGCTGATTGTGATTCCCTTTTATTCTTGATACTCAAACTGGCTGAAAATTGTCTGGTTACAAAGCCGGAAAAATGTCTGCACTAGCGGAACGCATTCTAGGCCACAGTCGACGATGCCTTGAATAAAGTATTTCGAAGGCAGGCACCACGCTGAAAAAAAAAACACCGCAAGTGTTTTACTTGAATGTTTGATGATTTTAAGTATTGCCTCAGTCGAGATGTGATGTGTGGCTGTTCTTACTGCAAGTACAAGTTCTCAGTGGTTAAGAATTCATTATTATCGTAGTAGTTATTGAAAATTAACCCTCCTGCTTCTTTTATAGAATAAATCCGTGCCATTGCGTGAGTCAAATGCGAATTACTCGCGAAGCTGTGAGCACACGGAGGATGGAGGCTCACGCATTCGTTTATAGTACATAAGCTTCGCAGAGTATCGCACACCAAAAAATCCTCGCAATTCCCACACACTTACACCGTTGACACCACAACCGTTTCATGAAAAGTACCCAGGAATGCGTGCATTGCATATTCTCGCTTTGCGGCATTTCGGCGTTAACCAGCTACCATGCAATCGTTCTAGAAACACACTCTGTCGCACGGAGCACAACTGAACAAGAAATGTCCACTCCGAAAATGTAAAATTTGGCGCATCTGGACTTCACATCTAAATACTGGCTAGGTATCCACGTCGCTTTACCGCATTTTACATTTGCGTAAATAGTCCGCCTGTCTAGCCCGCCACTTACGGGTAGTCTTCTGAGCATGGTTGCCTAATTCATAATTATTTACGTTTTTTGTTGTTTTTGTGTGGTAAACTTTGACTAAGGCGCTCTCCATTGAACTTTGCTACCGTGATTTTATGCTGCTAAAACTTCCCAAATAATTTCGGGGTTTAGCAATCGTCATTAGGTTTTTGGGATAATTTTCAAGGGCTGGTTTACTGCTCTACTGTACTGAAGAAAAGATCGAAAATATAACAACTCATGCACGCAGAACAATAGAGTCAACTTTGGTCTCTATATTTGCATTGTTCGTCATTCTTTCTTTTCAATCTTTGGATAAGTTAGCGTTTCAGGCGAAAGAGTGTAGCCAGGATAATTCAGTAATTTCACTACCAGAACTCCTATACGCCTCGAGCTTCGCGATTGCTGCGCCGCCTGCCGCAGCTTCTCCGCGGCGTTGACGGGATTTGCGCTGCGTGACTGATAGATGCTTGTACAGTGTTTTGGTTCTATTTCGCTTCTTTTCACCTTTCCGCGACCTTGAGAGACCTTTTTATGGTGACGTCTACAGGCAAACAGTACGTTTAGGTCACTTAAAAAGAAGCTGCGTCTTCGTAGAGTACGCGATCGCCTGCAAGAGCTACCCGGGGATGCGGTTCTGCGCGCTTCGTCGCCGCTCTTCCGGGCGTCGGCGACGGCAGCAACATATCACCCATGTCACCTCCAAAACATCAAGCACAAATGAATTCTACTGACGCCTCGTTTAGACCTGATGCTGGCACATTGAGAGGTTGGCTTCATTTTGCAGCGTGAACAACGAATGCGGCTTCGTTTCGCATACATTCGTCGCAGAAAAATATGTTTCGGGGATGTGATTACCCAATCCCGGACAATAACTTATGCCTTTTATAAGAATATAAACCATGCGAAAATGTGAAGTATATTCCAAGACTGTGCGTCGTTAAATATGTGCCAACACACGCCATATAGCAAGAACCAAAGCAAGTTAATGAAACCACGGAAAAATGAATGCAGTGCAAGTGCGGAAAAAAGAAACATAATAGCTCTAACGTAAATGAAAAAAAAATCAATGCAGCTTCTGACATGCTAAAGAGGTTCGTCTAAACTATAGGTTTCAGTAGACCAACTATACGCGAAATGCACTGCTATTTCGCGAGAAATCGGCGAGGGGGGGGGGCGGCCGAGGGGGACGCTGTGTACAAATGCTGAGCGGAATCAAGCAATGAACGTTTTAGTAATCCCACACACAAATCTCGCGTTCACTTTCCTTTTGTTTTTCTACTTCAACGAAGAGCTGATCGTACGGCGGACGCATTTTTGGAATTATACAGGGTAGGCTGTTCAACAAGCGATGAAAGGTGTCGTTGTAAGAGTGTGGTATGTGATGAGGCCCTCTGATTTGAGTTTCTGATTTATTCTGCAGGCTCCCTGTGCCATATGACGATGTTTCGACGAAGCATTTAGTCGCGGACAAGGATTATATTGTAAGCCCGTCTCCGCGCAGCTCGCAGAGGATATACGTAGCAGATGAATGGCTGCGGGCGCTCACCTCACGACACGGCGACTCTGTCGCGTGCTGATCCCCGAGTATAATTATGCATTGTCAATCGTACTTTTGTTGAATACTTCCGAAATTAACACAGACTGGCTTGTAAATGGTGGTGATCAATATCTGAGGTATAATATTGGCAAACGTAACTGGCGTGCTGTAAGGTATGAGTGCTCCGCTGATAAATGGAAGCGCAAGAAACCGATTTAAATCGTAGTGTATAGCCGTAGCATGAACATCTGAGGAACCGGTGGTTACGGAGACACGGCTAGTAAATTCAGGTCAGTGTAACTACAATCGGCTCTATCATACGCCGGTTCCGCGACACTGGCCTGTGACACATACCTGGCGCTTATACAAATCGAATATACCACACTAAGATCGCGTCACAAACATTTACACTCGCGTAAACACACCCCATTTGCGAACCGAGTGACTGTCCACATAAACATGGATTTCAAACGCCCGCAAACGGTAAATCTCAAACGCAGCCGCGGCACTGGGGAGCGGGGCGCGAACTCCGGCGGCTGCATTCGAAACGGGCCGCTAGGGGGATTTCAGTGGCGCCCCTACAGGCCGCGCTCTAGGCGTATACCATTGTTGTTCACCATAGAGTTTCATATATTAGTATGAAACTCTATGTTGTTCACGTGTGAGCGCAGGAACGCTTGTCCGAATGTAAGAAACGCGTTTTATTTAAAGTGGTAATTCCGATGATTCCTCGAAGGTTAAAAAATCGACTTTACACCTGATGACAGGGTGTCATATTGAATTCAAAAATTTCGTGTCCCATATGCTTTTACCATGAAGTTCATAAGAGTCTGTGTTATGACCCCCCGCGACGGCCCTTTGTCTAAGGAGTGGGGTCGTCGGAGCGTTCCCGGCCGCCATTGCTCCTTTTTTGGGGGAGACGAAAAGCGAAACAACGCCTGAATCAAAGTTTCTGCGGCAGTTGTAAATCCCTCGGTGGCTAAAACTAATCCACAGCCTCCTACTACGGTGCCCGTCGTTGCCCAGGTGTAGCTTTGGTGTGTTTGACCCCATATAAAAACTTGAGGTATTTATACTTCCTACGATGCTTATTCACTAATTTCCAGTTGCTACTGTCTCTGCAGTACCTTCGGGTGTCAGGGAGATCGTCCAACAATATTATATCATACTAATAACTAATTGCCTACTCGGAAACAGTTAAACTAGCTAATTAACGAATTACCATCTGAATTTCGGCATGACACCACTCATCATCGCTGTCACCCATCAGCGCCCTCCACCGACGGTCGGAAGAAGCTTCTCAACTACCAGAGCGGCCTCTCTGGAACTACGGATAACTTACCCCTTGAATCTGAGCGAGAGGTAGCGCCATCCGCCGGATTACACAGTGAACTCATCTGCCCAGTCGTTGGTGCAGTGAAACTTGTTTTAAGGACCGTCTTAGCAAATTATTTACGTACTTTAAGACGTAGCCGGGATGCTCATCTCCTTCAAGGAGCACCTTTGAAATTAAAAATTGCTCCCAAGGTCCCAATAAAACCTCCTTATTCGCAGTTAGAGGGCGGGACTTTGAATTCATTCGCCACATGCGTGGATTATTTTCTGCCATCACTTTGGACTACAACTATCCCTTTTGCTCCGACCCACTGAAAAACGTGAACTCTGTTTATTACATTTTTATGGCAATGGACTTTTCTTGTATGTACTCATACAAGGAACGCGGCTACCTGTTAGGTTGTGTCGTTGCAGGTTATTTTCTGAACGAAAAGCATTGGAAGTGATTTCTTCATGGCATCTTTGGCGATATGCGCTGCTGTCGCTAGGTCGCACTACGGGCAGGAAGATGAGAGCCTACTTTGAAAATGCTTAGAATACGGATGGCTCCGCTAAAGACGTGGCGCTGCTGAAGACATCCCGCGGTCAAAGTCGGGATAAAGCAGTGCCGTGTGGACTATCTTTAGCGCTTCGGAAACATTTATGTGTCTTGTTTAATTTCATACCTCCCTAATATCCAGCACTGAGATTCCTTTTGTCCACCCTCTCCCAAAATTATTTTTGTTTCTGTTCATGCAGTGGAGCCGTTTATTATAGCTGACATTGTTCACATGCAAGGTAAGCTGCTGCCCATTGAATTGTGTTGATGCAAGCTTTTTTGTTGGTCACGGAGGACAACTTTGTCAGCGTTTTATTTACCAAAATCACACCCCTGTCGACGCATCATTCCCTACTTATTCAAAATTTCATTTTTGGAATTTGTACTTTCTCTGCTATTTTTTTATTTGCACAACACTGCAATGCATCAGTGGTCCAAAGAAGTGGTCTGTTCAGACAGCATGATAGGAACCCGTTCAAAAAAGGAAACAAAAATAGCGCAAGCAAGTACAAATAAGGAGCTTTATAACAGGGCACCCCAACGGTTCGGGTTGGCCAAGCGGCTAAGCTGGCTTTGGTGCTTTGGATTAGGGTTGCTTGGGCCCGGTATTTTGCAGAAATAGCTGCACCCCAGAACAGGTCCAAGGGGGACCTTGTATTTCTAACGCAAAAATGTGAAGATTCGTGGGACTAAAACATAAATTTTACTTTTTAAGTTTAAAAATAGAAATAATTTAGTGCCTTGACAAAGGCGAATTAAATGCACTTCACGTAGGCCAGCGTAAGAGAGGTACATAAATTGCTACCCAGTGAGCAGCGTCCACTTGGTACTATTATACAGAATCGTGAGGAAAATGACCCTACTTTTTGCTGTAGCTTTCCGAAAAGTTCATTTATTTCCTTTAGCGTCAAAACGTTCATCGTCGGCGATGCAACACCTAGCTATCGATTCCGGCAGCCCTTCTGGCTACCGGATGTGTATTCTATACCGGATGTATATACCGGATGTATATTCAGCTGCATTTTTTACTAATCTTTTTTGCGTTGGTTCTGCTTACTTTTGTTTTTTTCTTTCCCTGGTTTTCTTTTCTTTTCCTTTATAAACGATATTTGTAAATCGCTACGTCTGTGTATCACTAGGCCAATTGCCAGGCACGACCCCACAAGTCTTCTCTGGCTTCGGCTGTCCCGTACATATCACCAGTTACTTAATAAAATATAGATTATTATTAATATATGTTTAGGCCTCCACAGGGACAGGAACCCTCGCGTCACTGAAGAACGAACGTAACCGCCTCCGAACCGAGTGGAGGGAGAAGCATACCACACCTCTTTAGTAACGTTAATAATCCGCAGAGTTCGCCGTCTGCGTTACTAAAGAAGCCGCGCCGCCGGTTCAGCCGTGGCAGGGGCCAGCTTGAAGCGATGCGCACAAAAACCCATTTTCCCGTTGTGCCCAGATGAGCGGCTATGGCAGGCCAGCGCAGCGGCAGTGCAGCCGGCGGTACATGAACGCGCCTATCCCGCCCTTACGCTGCCACCGGCTCTGCGGCTCCCCCATAACGTGATTCCTGCCTGCCTGTCTTCCTCTGCCTGCCTCCCTATGCCTGGCTGCCTGCCTGTTTGGGTTGTGTGTGTGCCCGGGTGGGCATGCGTGCGTGCATGCGTGCGTGCGTACGTGTGTGTGTGCTTGCGCGCGCTAGTGTGTCTATGAATCGTAGCACAGTAGTGTATGTAAGCAATGATTACAAGAGTGAAGTCACTGAGAGGTTCAGTCATGATGTATCTGCGCAAGTATCCGACTCTTCAAAAGATTGACGGTCGTGCGCCCTTGCGCCCAGAGTGGCATCTGGTATTGTTCAAACAAAACCAACCTGTCGATTGTAAGCAGTATACTTTGTGAACCGGCATAGCGCACTGCAAGTATTTTAAGAACGTTTTCCTTCCAAGACGTCAGCATTCTGTTTGCGACGCCCAATGGAAAAATACGGTGACAAGAGGCCGCGATGCGCTGAATGTGGGGAAACCAGTATACGGGAACTGTGCTAGGGCAGACTCTTTTTGTTGGATCTGTGCTGCAGAAAACAGAGGAACTAATTAGAATGCCGATATAATACACTCAGTTATGGCGAACACATTCCCAGGCAGCGATACGAGGTGATTTTCCTCCCGACTGAACTAAACCGACTGGTGTAGTCACCCGAAAAATGCTTTGACAACGCCTGCTAGAAGTAGCGGAACACTTCACAAACTTCAGCGTTACGTGAAGTGGACCGACGGCGACTGTCTAGAATTGCAGGCTGCTATATAGACAACCAGCTAAGCGTTACTCTTGACAATGACTATATCAAAAATTTCGTTGATCCCTCCTTCACAGGAAAAAGGGTCTTCCCAGGAGCAGTTTAATGTAAAGGAATTTTTTCTTTGTGCGAAGGGTTCGCGAGCCTGACCCCGCCAGACGAAGTGACACCGCCACGCAAGAAACAAAAAACAGGGGAGTGTGCCTTAACACACGCCCGTCCCCCGTACACGAAGGCAATTTTAGTCGTGAGATCGAAACCGGGTGTCGCCGCGTCAATGGCACTTTTTCTGGCGACTTCACTTCCGTGACAGATATCACGTCACCAAAATATTTGTGTAGCCGGGCATAAAGCACTTTCGTGTTAAAACGTAACGGAAATAATAAACAGTCGAGAAAATTTTGGAGCCTACGACTGGGGGCTTACCAGCAAACACATGAAAAAAATTATATCCGCGCTCTAGAAAGTACTTTATGTTATTTCTCTCCAAATTGGGATAAATTCAGGTCGTGATGGTAAAAAAACTATGTATCAGTAAAAGAGTAAGCCTAATTAAACTTCCCAAAACAATAATAACAGTATCTAATCAGGGTTTAAATAATATAGCAAATATACCACTTAATGATCGAAAAGCAAACTGAAACATTTAACGTACTCTTTTCGAGACAAATGTTGCCCTGAAGAAACCACGCTTTCTCCGAAGACGAAATACGTAATAGGGCAGATATATGGCAGCAGGATCCAGAAGAAAGAAAATATTCCACATATGTTGCTCAGCCAATTTTTCAGACAGAGTTGACCGCCTTTACAGCCGGCGCGCAAGGTAAAACTGACATAGGAGCAGCTTTGAAAATTTTTGATAAGGCCAGCAAAATTATAAAAACCAAGCAATAAAAACTTGTGTAGTGCATCAATAATTTGAGGCAGAAGAAATTGCTATAATAAAAGCAATTGAATACCTCTAAACTAGGTTCAAAACCCGAACGCACTGCTACTTACTGAGAGCCCGTCAATCCTAAAAGCAATTAGCAATGGAAATATTGCAAACCCAAATACAGATAAAAATAAACAAATGCCAAACAACATACAAAACCAGTTCAAATTACCTGTAGCTTATATTAAAGACCACAGTAGCAAAATTTGCAACGAAACAGCGGGTGAAATAACCAAGCACCAAAACCTGGCGAAACATTATACTTCCTATTCCACAGCAAATTATCAAAACAACATCTCAATAATAACGAAAGAAACCAGTGGAATGTTCAGTGGCAAGACGAAGGTCATGAAAGTAACTCAGTCTAATGAACAAAAATATTCACGAAATTCCAGTTCCCGTACCCACAAGCTATTACATCTCGCAGGTTATTACTAAACACAGCAACTTTCCGTTTTACTTTCGAAGGTTTGCTATTACAAAACGCAACAAAAGCAAATATGACCCACGAGCAAAAAGCTTTGACCACTGCTTACAGGACTGCCCCATTAACTAGAGAACACAAAGAACCATTTCCTTCCGTGTATAAAAATAGCATCACAATAAGGAAACCTGAGCTCATTAAAAATACATACACGCTAAAACTTTTTGAAGCAACGACAATCAAAGCAAACGGTAATATTTAAAAAGATTAACATCTCAAATATTTTGGTGCGAAATTCCACAAAACTACAACACACAAAAGAGGTAAATAAAGCGATAATACCTTTAGATATTGTGTAATTATCTGTTTATGTTGAGTTATTTCCTGTCCAATATTCTAGGGTAATTGGCTTTTTGACATTGTTTTTTTTTATTTTAAATGAAAGCATGCAATCATTTCAATGTATTTTTTTACCCGTTACACGTTAGCGGTAGGACAAGGGTGTCTGCTGTATTAGCCATTTTATTAAAGAAGAAGCTTAGATTATTCCGAACAAGTAATCAAGCGCTTTTCAAGAAGGTAGTCTAAAAATTTCGAAGATTTACGCTTACGATAAACCACCAGTTCACAAAGGCAGATGCCTAATCCCGATCGACTTCAGCAAAACACGAAGTTGAACATATAAATGTATTATAAAAAGTGATCTAAGGCACTCAACATTCCGACATACACTCACATCTATAAATGTTGGAGTCAGCGGTTGATCATTTTATTCCTCATAAACGTTGCACTCTACAGCGAGCTGTTCCTCAAAAGGAACGAATATTTAGGTGGACGAACATATTGTTCATACAATGAGTGATTTCGCTGGCTCTAGAAAAGAAAGACGAAATCTGAGCAGCACGCTGATCTAGGAGAAAGAAGCCTGTATGGCATAATGCTCACCTCTTTTTGAAACGCCCGTTGCAAGACTAGACACAAGAAACAGCGCATCGCGGGCAGAACAAAGACTATTCCAAAACAATGACAATTATATTTGAACGCTCTGTCTAAGCACAGTACTACACATATACCGGCATTTTTACTTCCTTTTTAAAAACGCTGCACGGGGAAGGCCATTCGTCGTCGATTCCAAAATTTACGTAAAGATAACCTTCAGCGACAACACTTGCCGCCTTGCTTTAGACAAGGTATTGCGCAGAGACTACCCATTGATGCTGACGGTGCTTGCTTGTAGACTCACACAGGCGGCCACCATCTCTGAAAAGAACACATGTGAAACAGGGTACAAATGGCACATACCGGTGAGGGATCGACCTCCACAACAAATAATACCATTGGAAACATTCAGCAAAAGGGGTACACATTTGTTGCTTCTTCCCTTTGTCGATTTCAGGCATGCATATTTGGAAAAGATCTGCCTCATTTTACGTATTGGGAGGCTTTTCCAGAAAAAGGTACATGCCTACTAATACAATCTTTGCGCAAGTATCTCACGTAGTGCAACAAACAGAATGAATGCAAGGGTGCGGCTTCCGAGAAGACATTTTATGCGTACTGCTAATGACACTTAGTCGTATACGTCACAGTGCACATAAAATATCATGGCGTTATCTGTTGATTATCTCTTTTGCGCATTTAATGTACCGGTGTGCTTCAGCGGCTGAAAATTTTAACGTAAAGTAGTAATGATTGGGGTTGCACAAGTTTTGACTTCCATTTGGCTTATTGTGAAAGTTATTTTTGTTTTTGTGATCGTAATTTATACACAGCGCAAAATAAACCAGCGATATTACACATTTTCATAAGTGGGTAGGGCAGTAGAGCGAATAGTTTATTGCAATGGTCACTCATCCGAGGCTTGTTCAAACTTTTTCCAGGAATTTTCAAACTCTTGTGACTGTTGAGCGGCATTGTTATGCGCCTTTAATTACCTCCGCCCTATGGCAGGGGTAAAGGCGGTACAGTAAGTGGGGAGTATTACATGATTCCCAGTAAGGCATATGAAAACTAGTCCTTCATTGATTTTTCTGAATAGTGTTGCGTGTCGAAGACGAGATGACGGAAAAAAAAGAAATAGAGACTGCCTGTAGCAATTACGTTTGTTATTGGGTACAGGGTGTTCCTTGCAAGGGCTAGACAGCAGAACGAGCTTCGGAGCGCGCTTTGCCAGGAGATTGGTGAAATGGTGAAGGGTGCGGCCTCAGTGTTTTAGAGAAAATCAAGCGCATATCAACAGAAATTCGACTAGGTTATTGTTAGAAAGTTGTAACAATCTTCTGTAATTTTCCTCCGCCAGTTAGGATTTCGTAAACCCTATTTCGCCAACATAAATGTGTGACAGGTACTCTTATTCATTCATTGGCCCACGAAATCGACATTTACACCGACACCAGCATTTCTCCTCCGCTAGTCGGCAGTGCATGGGTTTCACCTGACCTCCCCTGCATCCAAGGCGAACGATCCCTTATTATTCCATGTGCTGCCATCCTCGAAGCGGAACTCTATGCTATCATTCAAACCATCGAATACCTCATGTTTGAGTTTTACTCCTCCGTGCCTTCCAAGATACGCATCCTCACGGACTCTTTCGAGCCCTAGAGAAGACCAAAACCATCGACGAAAAATCTTTTATCACATCTCTGTCGTGAAATCTAGCGCCATTCATGTTCGCATCGACTGGTCACATGGACACAAGGAGTGATCACCGGGAAACCAGGCAGCCCACTCGGCTGTACGGGAGCGTACTAGTCCTTCGCTGCTAACCGAATTGGCTCGTCCACCCACTGAAACATTACCACCAGTGCTACAGCTTCTAAGTTACAAAAAGGAAAAAAACGACCGCCTCAAGGTCCTGACTTCAACCGGCTTTTTATCCGCTCTACCCTGGCTCCCAAGATCAGCCGACATTTTCATAAACAAATATTTTGCCAATGCTAGCCTTACCCCAGTGACCTTCCGTAAATGGTACACCCCGTCTCTGGCGCCTCGATGTTCCTTGTGCGCCTCCCTCACGCCCGCCAATCTCCAGCACCTCATTTGGCCCTGCCCGAAATTCGCGCGCTACAGACCCTTCAAGAATCCTCCAAATACATCCCCTGTTTACATCGACCCTCGCACACTGGAACGCTCCATGCTGGCTTTTATTGCACACTTCTCTCTAAAAAGCGGTCTAGGACGAGCAGTTTAAAGCCGTTAGCCTAAGATCATGCTTCATAGGATCATTTCTATAAGCATGCTCGCCGAGATCGTCCCGCGATCTTGGAACCTACTCTCCTCACTCCACGCGGCCTCTCCAGCCTTCTAAAGGAGCTCAGCTGTTTTGGGTCGAACTGTCCGAATTCAACATGTCCCAATCTACAAACACCCCACCTTCTTCTCCGACTCACCCCACTTGACGTATAGTCTTCCTGCCGCAATAAAGGCCACCTCCTTCTCACTGGCGTCAGTAAGGGCAGGGTTCTCTTTGTTGTGATATCATTGCCAGAAGCCTGATAAATTATTTATGGCCTGTCCGATTGCGCCTGTATTTGCGTGTAGTTCGGGGAAGCATTTAGATTCATCGGACATAAAGGCCTTTTTTCATGGCTGGTGTTATTCCATATTTGAAACAGACTTTCTGTAGACTTCGAGCGGACTTGGAATAATGCCGCGAGAATTATTATAGTTGCACTTTACAGTCATACCACGAAAAGGACAAAAAGGCCATTACAGGTCATTACATTGTTCTTTCTGTGAAGGTCTTTGCTATTGATGTTGTTTTCTTGCATTTTGTACTTTTTTTATCTTCGCTGCTACCGCTATTAGCAATGCTTATGTACGGGTGAATGGGTCTTAGTCAGGCACAGTTTATCTACCTTTAGCCCACTCACCCGGGAAAGTTTGTCTGAATAAATCATTTTGGAAATAAAAAAAAAGAACAATAACGTTTTATGCTGTTTATTTCGGTAAATCATGTTTAAAGTATATTAAGCTTCTTTGATGTTACCAATTATCTCACCCCTTGTTTTTGGTGCCTCAGGCATTTGAACAAACTTAACTGGTATTATGTCTGCACGTCAAACACAAAAAATAAAATATAATACATTTTATGTAAACAGCAGCAAATACCTGAAACTACTATGCAACTATGCAACGTAAAAAATGGCCTGTATTTTTACCAGCGCATAAAGACCATAGTGGCACTTTGCCAGTTGGAATTCCAGGTAACCGATTTTGCAAATGTTTATGTGGAATTGGAGCTAGTTTTATTTTTTGATATGATGAGCATCACTCACATCGCAGTCATGTGTACTCTGAAACACCATCTACATCATTCTATTCATTATTCTGCGAACAACACATAGGGAACTTCGGAAACAATTTCGTGTCGCTCCATCAACAGAGGGGGTGACAGAAGAGCACAGGACAGAAAAAAACGCCGCGTATTTTCTAGCTTCCGTGCACATGTATTCCCAACACCATATCCTGCAGCCCCAGCACGTACCTGCCGCTCCCGTATAAGCTGCACACCTATCATGCTGTGCTGTTTCTGTATGGGTCCTCCCATGATTAACTCAATTGATTTATTCATAGTATTTTAACGCTCAGACGCAACGCAGACAATGAGGCGCGCCGTAGTTGAGGGCACCTAGGGATCTTTCACATACGCCGAAATGTCGTACATACAGGCGTTTTTGCTTTTCGCCTCTATCACAAAAGCGGCCGCCACGGCCGGAAATCTAAACCGTGTCGTCGTGCTCCGCAGCACAACCACTTAGCCACTGGTCCACCACGGCGGGCACTAATGATTAACTCAGGGGGGGTGTACTGAACATGCATTTCAATTCTCCCGCTTCCATACTGCTGGCGCGCTGTGCGTTGAGGCATTTTGTTACTGTTAGGCTTGGCGCTAGAGCCATGAGCCCCAGGCTTGAGCGCAATTGCCTGTCATATTTCGTCGTTAAAGTAGTGTATTGCGGCGTTTGTTTTCTGCTATCACACAAACTGCGTACACTTTTATTTGTATCTGAAACGCTGTTAATGTCAGTAGTGTGTTTTAATTCAAATACATTTTGTGTTTTGTTTTTGTGAAACATTGTTATTAAAGATGCAGTAATCTACCATATTTTGTAATTTGGAAATGTTTTGCCTATTCAAACATTCGCGCACGCCAAACTTGGGTATTCAAGGTAGCGGTGAGGGGCGACACCGCGGGCCCCGAGCCTCCATACCTGAGTGCAGATAAGCTATGAGCGAAGGAACAGGAGCCTCAAACGGTGGCTGTCAGAGTTTTAGCCAAGCGCCGGCAAATGGGCTCTCTGCCAGCCCAAGAGAAAGGATGTCCCGAGACCTCGCTGGGTATAACAGAAGGAGGGGGGGGGTGGGGGACTAGCACCCACATCCCCCCCATTTCCTTGTATTTTTATGTTATTTCAAAAACCCACTTTGCTGTATCAGTGGCGTCTGCCTTTGACCGCACCCACACTGAGTGTGCCTCTATCTGATAGATGTCGTTGTTGAACGACACGCGTAAATAAAGCTAGCCAATCATGTGTGTATACGTGGCTCCGTGTGTCATTGGTAAAAAAACGGTCGACATAGATGTTCATCGCCTCAGTTCGGCCGCGGAAGAAAGAACCTGTGAGTGCCGTCCCGTTACCCCCGCTGTTTTCTGACTTGTCTGACGCGTCCGGCGTCGAAAGGCCTATCGTCCTTTGATAGCAGACTTCCGCAAGCTATCCCCCAGGCCCCCTCCCTCTCTCTGGTTCTTCTGCTTCTGCTTCTGCTACCTGTCCGCCTCCTACCTGCTACCAGCCTGTCAGCATGACCCTCCGCGGCCACGTCCCCGTCTTTGTCAAATTTCCAGTGCCACCCCCGATCCGTGGCCTAATTTGAGGAAAATGTTTCCGACCCACCTGGAGGTGGCCGACAGCAGTGAGTGCAGAGACGCGTGACGCGCCTCGGTACTCATAAGCTTCTTGGGATGGGAAGGTCAACGCAAGTATTTCGCCAACGCAGAACACGAAGAAGGCCGAAACGATTCAAACGATTAATGAACCAGTTTCTTCATCCCCGGTCGTTTCAAAGTACGACAAACTCGTGGAGCAGCTTGACAAGCTTTTCCCGCATCTACGAACACCCTTGGAGTACACCATGAGGTGACAAGTCGTCAACAGCCGCAAGGGGAAAGCTTTTTAGACTAGGTTACCGTGCTCAAGAAAAAAGCTGTACACTGCAAGTTTGGCCTCACGTACGGGGAAAGCATCCGTGACCAAATAATTCATGGGACGCCCAACGCTCAAGACAGAAGGCGCTCGAATATGGCTGAGCCTTATCATTGGAGAAGACAGGAAATTGGGCGAATCTTCAAAGCGTTGCCTCTTGCGAATCAAGCGTTCACTCCCGGGCAACCTCACCACGTTCAGGCTGTAGGTCAGCGCACGCAATAAGCCCGCGCGAAAATAAGTGGCCTGAGCCAACGGGGAGGCCGTGCATCGCATCATCGCTTCCGGCAAGCCAGGACGTCACGAAATGTCTGGGAAGACAAGATGGCCACCCCCAACCACAATCGTCTTCAGAGACTCGCGGTACAGCTCAGCAAGAGGAGTTTCCAGGTGGAGTTTCCAGCAAGGAGTTTCCAGCAAGAGGAGTTTCCAGCCTTAGTTGCGTGATCTATGCGGTAGCAGATGACACGATTCGACTTTCCGTAAAAATCCAGCATGAAATCGGCGTTGCAATGCATGCAACACATGGGGACATTTTGCGTTGGTATGCCGCAAGTCTGCACCAGTTCAGCGAGTCTCTTCAAGGAAAGCTATTGCCTTCGCAGTTGCACCAGTACCTCTACAGCCTCAGGCCTTTGCTAATATTGCCACGACGCCAAAGATGACGCAAAGATGACCCCGTACCTCACCACACAGGCGACGAAGCACAGTCAACAAAGTGACGTCCGCAGGCGACTGTCGGCGAATCCAATGCCACGTCGTCTGCTCTACGTACTTGTATCTTTTTGTGAGAGTGTTTCTCCAACCGGCTATTTCATCCAGAACACTGTAGATCAAAGCAAATTATTCTAGGCTGTTGACGTTCGTTCGAAACGCTCTCCCTAAGAAATAACACGCGCGGCATAAAAATAAAGAATGCTACAAGGGCTTCTTTTAACACACAGGTAACCCAGAGAGCACATCTCAGCGCAGCCGGTCGGCAAAAACAAAACATTAACAAACCCAATGCGCCTTTCAGAGCAATATCAACTCAGCTCCGAGAGTTTCAGTGTTATCATTCCCGAGTGATCATCTTTCAACGTCCGTGCTAACAGCGAGCACTTTTTCAAGGAAAGACTTGGTCGTCCAAACTGAAGTCAGCGATGTTACCGCGCAACTCTTGATTGATACCGGAGCATCATTGTCATTGATGACTGTCGAAAAACTTCACGCGTCACTTCAGTAAACAGCGAGTCCTGTCCAAAGCTTTTGGCGATTTGCGGAACTTTTCCAAGCAACGTATCATCATCATCGGCTCTTTCCAAGCTCCTGTTAAAGTTTTGCAATGGTCTTGCTCCATCATCTTCTACGCCACCAAAAAAGGCATATCGCTGTTGGTATTTGAGGCCAGCAATTAGGTATCCAGATCGAGGGCGCGTTTCTGACTTGTCGATTGGCATCAGTTTGTTCAGTGCAGTGTCCCATCTACGTGCCTCCTGGCTTCGATCATATCTTGGGTTGGGCGTCGTCAAAGGCTCCGTACACCGTATCCAACGGCGGCCAGGTGCTAATCCGATTGTATCGAAGTTGCGTGGACTGCCTCAAGATCTTCATGATCACGTGTCTAACAAGCTGCTACGCCTCGAGGGCTGTGATGTCGTCGAACGTGTCGACGCCTCCGAGTGAATCGCTCCGCTTGTCGGTGTCCGAAAAAGGAATGGTGATATCCGGCTGCGTGTGGACCTCTGGGAGCAGAATGAGGCAATTATCATAGATGGTTATCCTTTGCCTCACGTTGAAAAGTTGTTACAACTGTTTAATAGAGCTGTTCACTTTTCTAAGCAATACTTAGCGTCTGCTTATCGCCAGCTGTTGTTCGAAGAAAGCAGTAAGGACCTAACTACATTCATAACCCTTGAAGGCTTGTTCTGGCTCATTCGTGTGTGCTTTGGTCTGGCATCCGCGTCTGCAGTTTTTCAAAATGTGACGTCCCAAATCTTGAATTTCAACAATGTGGTTTGCTGTTTTAATGATATTCTAGTGTAGGGGAAGACTCAGTCTGAGCATGACGCAAACCTGATTGAAGTCTTAACTTGCATTGCAAACAGTGGCATGAAGTGAAATAACAAAGGTCTTTTTCTGTCAAAGAACACAGTTTTTGGGGGAGCAGGATTTTAGCTGATGGAATTTCACCTGTACAAGGCAAAGTAAAGGCAACTGTCAATGTTCCATCTCCTACAAACATAAAGTCTTTACAACTTTTTTTAGGTCTCGCCGGATACTATGCCAAGTTCATATATCAGTATGCAGACCTAGTCAAACTGCTTCGCCTTCTGCTCAGCCAAGGTCACAGGTTTTGTTGGTCCGATCATGCCTAACGCGGCTTCAAACAATTGAAGGCTCCCCTCCCTTGCTCTTTTGTCATTAAGGCCTTTAATCATCAGCTGCCTGTAGTAGTTGCAACCGACGCATCTAACGTTAGAATTGGAGCTTTATCACAGCAGCGGTATGGTTCTAAGCTTGAAACCGTAGCCTTCCCGTTTAGAAAGCGCTAAAAACAGAGAAAATAATCGGGGGGGGGGGGGGGAAGGCGAAGGGCTTGCGTGTTTGTTCACCTGTCAAAAGTGGGATATTTTACTGTGGTAGACGTTTCAGCCTTAGAACCTACCATCAGGCTGTAGTTGCTTTGTTAGCCGCCAGAGACGCAGGTCGGAGGCCTTTGAGAGTTTCACGGTGGTAGGCTCGACTTTGTACTACAACTTTGGCATTGACTATTGCAAAGGATCGGAAAATGTGGTTGCTGATGCTTTGTCCAGATTACCAATTCAGAACTGTCAGGAACTCCTTATTAAGGATTAAGAAATAGTCTCTGTGGTGACATTGGTAGTTGATAAAGACACTGTTCAGCTTGCAACGAATGCGGTTGTGCCGCTTCAGAAAGTCTTTGAGTACGTGTCTGAGGGTTTGCCCATAAGTAAAGCGTAAACAGTAACTTAACAGCTTATTTTATGTTAGGAATCAACGTTCTATTCTGGAATGCTTACTTACGCATGGCGACCGTGTAGTCATTCCCAGTGTTCTTGCACATGAGAATCATCAGGGAATAGTACGTAGTGAGTAACTCCTTCGCGAACGATACTGGTGGATTGAATGACAAATGGATCCTTCTGTTAAAGAACTTGTAAAGCATTGTCACATCTGTTAGCTAGCAGACCAGTCTGCTAAGCCCAGTGTAGCTCCGTTGCAGCCAGTAGAGTTGCCTGAAGGGCCTTGACAAAAGTTGGGTATGAACATTGTCGCACAATTAAATTTGTCTTATCCTAGGTATCTGATTACATTATTCGACTATTATTCAAAGTTGGCTGAGGTTCGTCGCATAAATTCCATTTCTTCACACGATGCCATTAAAATGTTAGACTGGTCTACTTGCCGGAAAGGGCGCCAGAGGTCTTAGTTGCAGACAGTGGTCCACAGACTGTCTCCAAAAAATTTCCTGATTACCTAAAGGAAAAAAATCCCGGGCCGTCTCCATTAACGTGAAACCTAGAGACCGGTGACGCTGGCAGTGCATAAGTGTATTCTTGGTGCCTGGGTATGTTGCCAATAGAGATGAAACCGTTGGGAGGTAGAGGTATACAGCTTTGCTGTAAATTCTCTTGTTTTTGAAGCACGAAACTCTCTATCTCGAGGCGTAAACGAGTGTCCCGGTGTTTTTTTTTCAGTACGGGTTACGAAGTGCCCCAACGCGAGGCGTTATTGAGTTTCCCGGCTGACGCGTTCCATTCTAGCGCTAGACGTAAACGAGTTTCCCGATGCCGTGACTACATGAAACGACGATTCCGGCGACGATCACGACAGGAGACGCCAACAGCCCCTGGGCCCCTACGAGGCTTCGCCCCTAAAAGGGATCCTCCAAGTGTTCTCGTCTAATTATTATCCCCGAGCTAACTCCCAGATGGAAGGCTTTAACAGGGTTCTTAAAGAACATCTACATGTAGCCAGACTAGAAGGCAAAGATGCTTCGTAGGGGATTACACAATTTCTAGGTTCGTATTGGGTCACACCACATTCTGTGATCTCCAGCTTTCGTGCTGCAGAGACATCAGCCACGTTCCAAAGTAGATATTAGCAACACTAGGATGTGTCAAATGGCATCAGAACCACACAGGTTTCTGCCTCATGTCTGGGATCAGGCGACGAAGCTGCGAAAATGTAAACAGTATTTTACCAACAGCAAGGGCACGCAGCAGACTCGCTGAAAGGTTGGAGATGTAGTAACAATTCTGTTTCATAAGAAAGGATTCCTTAAATATAGAAAGCCTTTTACAGTGCAGGCTCATGTTGCGCCTTCCACTTTCGGGCTCACTGATGGAAAGACGTGGAACGCATCCAAACTAACCGTCATTCCTAGAGATTTTGGCACGGCAGCACGTTCTTCCGAGAATGCTAAACACTCTCCTAGGCATAAATAATTTCTGTTCTCTTCCTCGAACTCAGATATTTGTGGCAGTCCGTCACCTCTCCACCTTGTCTGGATGGGTCCGCCCCAAGTTTTCAGGCATACTGATCTATCAGAGCTTTGTTTCGGTGCAAGGTCTGAATCGGTTGTTCTGCAGGGAACGTTTGGATGACAGGAGGACTCTCGTGGGCAAACCTCTTCAAGTACCCTACTAATCAGTACATCAAAGAAAAATTAGGGGGTGTCTGGGTTTTCAAAGCTGACCGACATGGGTCACAGTACACAAAGCTCCATCTCCACTTCTGCGCGTCCGTGCCGTAATACAAAGTGGCCTCAGTGGATTAGCGGCTTTGTGCCTTAGCTTGGGGACGTAAAATTTCTAATGTTGCCATGGCTTCAGGCCCCCCTATGATATCACAGGAAATGTTTTCTTAGGGTTTTTTCTTTCTCAGTTTTTTATAAGGCTGTATTATGTTCTTTGTGTTGTCAGTGAGACTCCCTGGAGTGTGTGCGCGAACTGATGTAGTTTTACTTCCACTGCTCGTGCGCGATTGAGCCCGTGCTTTTGTGTGGATCATCAGACTGTGTGTGCTGACTTCCATGTGGACGGGGGGGGTGATTTGGTGCATCAGTGGCACCACTCTGTGGAGCGCACCCGCACTGGGTAAGTCTCGGTGTTGAGAGTGTCTGATAGATGTTGTTGAACGGCACACATGATTGAAGCTAGCGTGGTTCCGTGCGTCATTGAGAACAAACGGCCGCTTGTGGCTCAGGGATTGTCTGGGCTCCAGCGGATCAGAACTTGCACTTCCTGCTTGTGCCGCGTACTGTGGATGCGCCCGCCGCGCCTCGCTCCAGTCGCCGGGACCGTATCGTCCGCCAACACCCGCGACACATCACCCACCTCGCCAATTGATGGGGCAACAGAAATGGCCCCTGCCGATGCAGCATTGAAGCCTCTTCTAAACGAGAGTTTCAAATCCTCGGTCAACAGTTTCCACTTTTTTTTTAAATTCGAAGTCTGTAAGCAGTGATACCCAAGTCACCCAAAAATCACTCTTGCTTCTAGCAAGGTTTATTTTATGAACGTCACTTGAAAAACGACAAAGATAAAAATTAATATCCGGAGATATGCTCATTGAAGTCGCACACAAACAACAGTCTAACAAGCTCCTGAAATAAATATCCATCTGTGCAGGTATCCTTGGTCGCTTCCCTTTGGAACTCGCATTGCAAAAATAAGACAGATTCTCAAGAAGGGCGTAGTAGATGGAGAACATTTATCTCGACGAGTCAAGTCACCGAGAAGGACGTTACATCTCTATCCTAAGAAGAGAAAGTTAGGCTATAGTGCGGGAAATATTATCAGGTCTTAGTTCAGATTAGACACGTGTCGTTAATACCTGAAATGTTTCACGTGTGCTGGCAGAGTCGATACTCAAATGTTTAAAATCCGCGGTTGTCGGCACCCTCTTGCTAGTAGACATGTAATACCTAACGTTTCACAGTCGAAGCCGGTGATTTAAGGCGCGGTCGACATGGTGTTAGTAGAATGGTCGCTCACTACAGCCAGGCTAGGTCTCCGGGCATGCTCAACGACGGCCTCGGGGGACCACGGCTTCCGCATCACCTTCCGAACCATGGCTCGTTCAAATACACCTCTGCTTCGTCACCAGTCACGATCTCATCTTCTTCCTCTTCCTTTCGTCCCTTTTATGCTACGGGCTATTCTGCCGGCTATTCTGTAGGTCCATGGTATGTCGCAGCATCTCTTCAGAACGTGACAAAGAATTGCAGCGCTAGGACAACGGGACAAGACAGTCAACGAACACAAGGCGCTACTTCCAACAGTTTTATTAGCAGACGAATACACAATTATATGTACAAATGAACACTGGCCCACGTCATAGTACACTTTTACGCGTCACACTCGATTTAAAAAATCACGGCCTTTCTTTTATAAGGCGACAGACGCCATGCTAACACGCTCGTGATCCGCTTTCGCTATGACGTAATCTTCCAATATCTCTCGCGTGAGCTGGTTCTTATGCTTGGCAACACCTTCGCGCTTGTTGAAGAGGGGCTTGCAACCATACTGCTTTCTGTGTGACGCAAGCCATCCCCCCGTGTTGTTCTTTACGTTATTGCTGTGTTCATGAAGACGATCATTGAGGCACCGCCCCGTTTGGCCGATATACCTTTTCCCACAGTCCGACAGAAGGCTGTAAACAACGCGTTCTGCGCAAGTTACAAAGCGGTTTTTGTGCTTGTTGCTGCATGTTGGTTTCGTGGGAAGGCTGGGGTTTGTCAGTCTGCACAACTTGACCAATTTGTTGGGAGCCGAAAAAACAAGCCTTACTTTCGACCGCTCGGCTATCTTTTTGAAATTGTGGTGAAGCTTGTGTACGAAGGGTATAACCGCCGTTTTTTTTTTTTGCTTTTTCATGGGAGTTGCCTCAATCTCCCCATTGCCTCCTTTTTCCCGTTCCTTGAGCAATGTTTCTGCTACCGAAACTAACACTTGTTTATGCCACCCGGCCTGGGACAAGCGTGCATCTTGATTGCCAAGGCTCTGACTCATTGAATGAGGACATGACATGATTTATTTAAAACATTCCCGAGGAATAATTTTCTGATCCCCTTTTTCAGAAGCTTGAAATGCGCAGAGTTCTCGGAATGTACAGAGAATCATTCCGAATTCGCAAAATTTTTACCGGCGAGTGTTTTCCAGATTTTATCGGATTTATCCGAAAACGCAGAACCCTAGTTATACCCTACGTACCCAAACTTTCCCACAATTTGAGAAAGATAGCCGAGCGGTCGAAAGTAAGGCTTGTTTTTTCGGCTCCCAACAAATTGAGCAAGCTATGCAGACTGACAGACCCCAGCCTTCCCACGAAACCAACGTGCAACAACAAGCACAAAAAAACCCGCCCGCATTTTCCCACGGGGGGAACTCAAGGAAATGCGTCGCAGAGTGGTGGGGGTATCGCGTGAATGTTTCGTTATTGTGTATGGTTTGGGAATGCTTAATTGTTATTTCGTCTTTATTATTCTGATTTATTGAATGAAGGGGAAGCGAAGGCAAGGAGTGCAAAGTTAGTCTGTCTTTATTGCTTGGTGCCGTCAAGCAAAGCGTCAAGTCGAGCGAAAGCCAAGCAAAGACTCCCTTGACTGAATTCCGAACGCGCGCTCCGCCGCTTATATACACACCGCCCGCGTTCGAGGGAGAGGAGTACGGGGGAGAGACGCGCATGCGCACACTTCCGTACACAAGCGCGCGAACTTTCCACGCACCTACCACGCCGTTATCACGTGTACACGCCCTGCCGGCGTTACTGTTTAGTGCGACGCAGCGCACGGGTAGCTACGACGCATGCGCACAGAGACGCGCTCCCCCCGCACCGCCGCAGCTGTTGTTGAGAGCGACGGAGCGCACTGGGTACACGCGCTCCTCCCGCACCGCCGCACCTGTTGTTGAGAGCGAGGATGGTACTGGGGAGAGACGCGCACCTGCGCCTCGACGCGACGCGCATGCGCAGTGAGCGTGTGGACGGCGCCGACAACACCGACGAGTGACATCGCGAGCCTAAGAAATGTTCCGCATTTAAAACCGCTTAGTAGCTTGCGTAGAAGGCGTTGTTTACAGCCTTCCGTTGGACTGTGGGAAAAGGTATATCGGCCAAATGGGCGGTGCCTGAATAATCGTCTCCGTGAACACAGGAATAACGTAAAGAACAACACGGGGGGATGGCTTGCGTCACACTGCACGCAGCATGGTTGCAAGCCACTGTTCGACAAGTGCGCAGGTGTTGCCAAGCACAAGAACCAGCTCACGCGAGAGATGTTGGAAGCTCACGTGATAGCGAAAGCGGACCACGAGCGTGTTAGCACGGCATCTGTCGCCTTATGAAAGAAAGAACGTGATTTTTTGTAATCGAGTGTGACGTGTAAAATTGTGCTATGACGTGGGCCAGTGTTCATTTGTATATATAGATGTGTATTCGTCTGCTAATAAAACGGTTGGAAGAAGCGCCTTGTGTTTGCTGGCTCTCTTGTGCCGTTGTCCCAGCGCTTCAATTCTTTGTCATGTTCTACCAATATGTCCAAACCAGCACCCTGTTAATCAATGTCCCCGCCTTCGACGTCTGCTGTGGCGCGCATTACACCGCTATTCTCCATCACTTGACTCACACTTAAAAACATTTTGGAGACACACAACCTACTCTAAAAAACACACAGTGGGGCGAAGTCACGGGCTCACACAAACGAACTGCCACAAACACTTCTACATTAATTTCCTAAAACAATGTCCTTTACGGGCAGCGCTGTGAATGAAGTCCCCCTGTCAAATGGTTCATAAAATGGATCAGAAATCGCGTTTAGTTGAAACTACGCCAAAAGCTTTCAGCATTGAATTTACTTTATTTTCCTGTACTTCCAATTAACCAACCACTAAGAGATCGATTGAAGAGACGATCCACAGACATGTCATCATTCATTTTTATGCTCCATTTCGGTTTTACTAACTCCATACACCTGGTTTGTATGCCTTAGTTCTGAGTTTGCCTATTAATGCTAAAAAGGCAGGTCCTCACTCCTTTCCTGTCTGTCCCACCTACGCACTGATCACAGCCTGTCTTCGGGCGGAGACGGACCAAGTGCAGTTTTTGTGCGATTTCATCGAGCATTAGGAGCTTGGAGTCATTACGAACAATAACTTGCGCTTCAGCCGGCCGACCGGGCTGTAGCAGAGCTTTCTCTTAAAATCCATGAGCCTTTTACGAGTTATTTGGACCCGACTCGATTTCCTCGCTGGCTGGCGCTTGGGCATGAGGACATTCTCGCGCATTCGTTTTACGCGTTTTTGTGTGCACAAATGAGATCGTCATCTTCTTGGTGCATCAGCTGTGTCCTCGCAGCCAATCTCTAAATGGGCACAGACGACATTGCATGTACTGTCTTTACCACGCAGCTGTAAGCGTTGTGGCTTACTTGTACGGAGTCGCGTTTTTGATACCGGATAGGCACTTCGGAATCACAATACTGTGCTCATCTTTGCTCAGAAGCGTACTCTCAGATTGAAAAGAATGTCTTTTTATGATCAGAATGCTCAGCATAGTCTTTGCAAGTGACGCTTGTCGAACTCGGCAACTGAAACTCAACTCGAGTACAGATCCGTGCGAAGGAACGAACATCAATTAAACTTTTGTTAAAAGAAGTTCATCAGTAGCAGGTGTTGCATCAGTATTTGTGGTAGCTGTACTTACCACTGCAACGCTTGCTCCACTCTTCTCAAGCGACAACTCACCGCATCTGAGTACTCGTGTACTGTCGGAACGCGGAACTGAGACAACCTAGTTCCTTCAGCTGCTTTTTCGCCTTCCTTAATGTTTTGCCCAGCGTCCCCCTCTTGAATACGGCACGCCCACTTTGCCGTTTTTTTTTTTGATGCAATGGCAAATCTGACAATTGCTTTTGAAGTGCGGCATGTTCCTTTTCAAAAGCTTCCGAATATTCAGTGAGTCTGGCGTGTTCCTCATATAAAGTATGATTCCGCTTAGCGTCTCGGATTGCTGAGAGCTCTTCGCGATCGCACTCAAATCATGACATTAGTTCGGGACGTCTCAATCCATGCTCAGCCAATTTTAGCCAGTTACTCCAGCTCTATGACGTCACCCATCCTCAATAATCATTCTTGCTGTATGTTCAATTCTTCGTCATGTTATAACGGGTCCTGCTGGACTTTCGACAGCCATTGTGAGGATGTAGAGAACAGCGGAGATGGGCGAAAATTTCGACAAGCTTGAATGACGAGGAGGATTCATACGAAGTTGGACAATTGCCTCTGCGGGTATTTGCTCGCAAACTGTGGCCAGAAGGGACACCGAAGACTAGCACAAGGCATAGAAGCGGCCCGGAAAGAAGAAGTGAGATTGTGACTGGCTTAGGTAGCAGACTAGATTCGAAGACGCATGTTCCGAGCGCTTCCCGTAAGATGCGGTTGCCGTGGTCTGCCGAGGCAGTCGCTGTGGACACCCGGAAAACCAACCAGGTTGAAGCGCCAACCATATCTACCTGCTGCTCGACCGCCGCGCATTGGGTCGCCAGCATCGACTGATGGCGTGGTGTTCCTGCTTGCGATCTACCAAACGCCGCCGACAACCGGGACTGCACCAGCATCGACTTCACCGACCGCATCAAACCACGCTAGCCGTTATATCGGTCACGGGTGTGTTTTCCGGACTGAACTGTAAACTGTTACTACTTTTTTTCTGCCATTAAAGAACAGTGTGTATTTTAGATTTACTTTAGTGTCGCTTTTAATTTGTGACTGCAACATACCTCTCATTACCTCGTCCCGTCTTAATATATCTCCTTCTACATCTTATCCGCCCTTCTTAAGCGCCTATATCGTTTCTGCACAGTGAATCTTGAGGACTAGTGATCATCAGTAACATCACATCACCCTTGGACTAGAATGTAGTCGCACCAAGCGGAACAAAAAGCTCATCCCAGAATATAAAATGGTGATTTTCTGCCTTTACGCTCTTCGCAAAGCCTAGAAACATTGAACGCCAAATTCGTTTTCATCGTGACTTTTATTCGGCAAACATTGGGCGTTGTCGGCGAGTATAGTGTATTACATAGCGCGTATTATGCATAGGATTGTGCCCTGTGTCTTTTTCTATACGGCCCCATGGGTTCAATTTCTTTCTGTCAGCGTTCACTTTTATGTGCAATTGCTTTGTCTTGGGAATAAATCATTTTTGTTAGGATTTTCTGTGCAATTGGTGTAATTTGTTACCCTTCCAAGGAATCTTTATCGTGTAAATTATGAGTAGCCATCGCACAAATCAGGCGCGAGCTTTTTTTTTGTCCTGTGTATGGAGACACAAGCTGCGCTTTGCATACGCCAGTTCTCTTTGAAGTGGTTTCAGAATATAAGACATATTTGTCATGGTGGTGCTTTGGAAATTTTCACAAGAATAGCAGTGTTGTTAATCATTCCTGCTTTATATAATCTTGGATGCCTCCAGCCGACACACCGCTTGTCTTGACCATGTGGGATTGTAAAAGGAAAGTTGGTAGTTGACCTCTGGATTGGCAACGCTGTTTTTGTGTTAAAAGTGAGAACGACACGCCCGCACGTGTGGTATCTAAAGACCACTATCTTAAGTGTTCATTTCCGCAGGGACTACAGTAACCAAACCATGCACAGCCCTACTCATAGGCCTCTGAAGTGCAACGATACAGTAAGTAGCGTACAATGATCTCCCTCTCTAAGAATCAAAGAAGATTAGAACCTGTTTTTTTATTAGTCGAAAACCGGTGTCGTACATCTTGTTTATAGAAGCTAAGCAGTGAAATATTCGTATGCGTACAAGTGAGGTACACACAGTTTTGTAGGTGGTAGATAGCCCAGCTGATGGTCGCATCAAATGTCTAGTTACTACACAATGTTTAATATTGATCCATTGTGTCAACAAAACTAGTAAATAGTTTAGTTAACCTATCCTACACCGAACACAGATATGTATATATACATACATACATATATATATATATATATATATATATATATATATATATATATATATATATATATATATATATATATATATATATATATATATATATATATATATATATATATATATATATATATATATATATATATATATATATATAAATATATATATATATATATATATATATATATATATATATATATATATATATATATCAGGGTGTCGAACCGGAACCGAACCGAACCGAAAACCGGAACTGAACCGGTATTTTTGCCGGAACTGAACCCGAACCCGAACCGTTATTTTTTGAGCACGCTGAACCCGAACCGGAACTGAACCGAAAAAAGAAATAACGGTTACCGGTTCATGCCGAAACGGTTCGACCCTCTGTTGTTGACATTGCACAGTCAATGCAATTCAGGCTTTTTTTTTCTTTCACGTACCATCAACTTCGTACCTGCTCGCTCACTTCCCCCTCCAGACAATTGAACACTATCACGCTCTATGTAACAACAAGGGAAATGAATGAGCACCAATGTAGCAATGGTCTGTTGCTGCTGGAAGCGCGAGCGTAGTGGAAGCTGACCAAAGGAAATGTCATTCTCCGCAGCTTGCAGGGGATATAAAACGATTTTGCCCTTCCCTAGCTGCAACTTTAGTGGAGAAATCAGGCTGCAGGAGTGCTCCAGTGTGCAGCAGCGAAAGCCCGATGTGTGCAAACCTTTTCCATTTCATAATTTCTTTAAAAGGTCCGACACCTGCAAATTGTAATATTTGACAAATTTGACCGCAGGAGCTGCTCAGTGGCTAAACCGCTTGATGCTGACCAAAAGTGGCTTCGATGTCCCTTACCCACGACCATTTTTGAGGACATTACCGTGGACAAGCTCCGTTTTTTACAAGTACAAATAACAACAGATATGTCAGGGAAAACTGTTAAGGTGCGCACTTAATCTCTTGGCAAGAAACTGCAGTCCTCGACCTTGTCTTGGAAGCAGCAACAGTAATAAAGCAGATGACACGTGCAGAAAGGACGGCCGGTACCTCACACTGTCTCATTCGCCGAGCGATCATCTTTTCTGCTTGTTCTGCAGTTTTTTCTCTTTCAGATCTGGTTTTTTTTCGAAGGTGCACTTGTACTGACTGCCCAACTCGCTACATTACTTCTACTGCTACTCGATCCGGAGGGGAGTACTGATTTGATTTGATTGTGGGGTTTAACGCGCCGACCCAGCACAGGCGATGAGGCGCGCCGTAGTGGAGGGCTTCGAATTAATTTTGACCACCTGGGGATCTTTAACATGCGCCGAAATTTTGTACACACGGGCGTTTTTGCTTTTCGCCTCCATCAGAAAAGCAGCCGCTTCGGCCGGGAATCGAACCCGCGACCTCGCGCTCAGCAGTGCCTTAGCCACTGAGCCACCGAGGCAGGTCAGAGGGGAGTACTGCTGTGGACGAATTAAAGAGCGCCTACCCAAAAAAGTTCTTCTCATGCTCCGGGCGTAAAATTTCCCTTTCATTTTGTAACAGCATAATCTGTTCTAAGATTACGCAATGTAGCACACGGAATGATGGCCGGGGGTCAGGCGGTACGATGACATACTGATTGTAATGCACACATCCCGTATAGCTTTCGCAAAAGGAATTGCAGTGGTCAGAGCAATAATGCAGTGACTGAGCGTTAACTAAAGCTTACTTTTAACAAAAGTGTGGCTAACACATTCAATAGGGTGACAGCTAAGAAATTATTCAGGGCGACCAAATGATCTAATTCATTGGTAGTATTTATGTGCCTGTAGTAGGGTTTTTCTGTTTTGTTACAAATATAAAAAAAATGTGCGCCATTGGTATTAAGCGCTGATATTTCAACACGCCAGTACGCAGACCTAAATTTAAGGCTTCAAGGTAAGCGTGATAGGCGATTCCATAGCGACGATTGCGATTTCACCAAAAAATGAAAGGGCAGAATATATATCCCACCGTCATATCTCTTGGCGGTGGCTTTATGAATAGTCGCTAGGACAACATAAAGTCTGGACGAGAAAGTAGGTAGTAAATCGTCACCACTCCATCTGTTTTTCTAATATCTCGTGATTTTTTAAAGTTTGCTTTGCAATTGCGCCACTGCCCTTGGGGAACAGCAGCATTTTGAATTTTTGTTTGTGTTTTGACTTTACTGTCGCTTTAAACTACTAAATGTTTTTTTTTTCTAATTTCAGTGACAATTCAAATCATCGAACCGGTTCGCGAACCGGTTCAAGCTCCCGAACCGGTTCGCGAACCGGTTCGGCACGTGATTTTGTCGAACCGGAACTGAACCGGAACGAAATTATTTCACCCGAACCCGAACCGTAACCGAACCGGTATTTTTTTCGGTTCGACACCCTGATATATATATATATATATATATATATATATATATATATATATATATATATATTGAGAAATAGGAAATGACGACCTCGTCGAAATGAGACAGAAATAAGTGTTGGCAGTCAAGAAAACCTCGGAAAGCAAGGGGGACTATATGGTTTGTCTGTGAAACAGATAAAGAATTTCAGAGAAAGAAAGTGGAGAAAAAATGCCCGCCAGGTAGGAGGTAGGATCCGAACCCACGACCTCCAGAATACCCGTCTTCTTGATACCAACCTTTAGATATATATATATATTATAGTGGGGTTTATTGACAGGGCGTTATAGCGAGGTCTTACTGCCGTGAAGTCCAAACGGGTCAGAGCGAGCTCTCGGCGGGTCTCAGAAGCAGTCTCGCGCCCAGCACTCTCGGTGGGGCTGCCAGTCCCAGATCCAGGCACATACCCGCTTGTGGCGGATTGTCCCACATTCGAGCACATACCCGCTTTGGGGGAATTGTCCCGATACTACGCACATACCCATTTAAGGAAGTGCCCTTGCTGCTCGTAGTATCTTCATTACAATATATATATATATATATATATATATATATATACATAAGCAGTAAAAGAAAACTTCTCGAGGAGCCAGATAAAATACTTGAGAAAATGGTAGACGCACGATTAAAAACAAAAACAGTGGTTTACTGACGTTTCGACTGCGGGACCAGTCTTCATCTTGAGTAACATACAACGTCGGAACACGCACGCTTATATAGGTGCAGAGGGTGTGCTGCAGTGTACCCTTTTTTTTAACAACATTGGCGGGTTTAGGGCGAGGGAACAGGGAAGGGAGGGCATTATACATGTGGCACTATACATGATGACAAACTCTTTTCTAAAAGCCCAGCAATATTCAACTTCATCAAAAAAAAAAGGTAGGGAGCTGTTCAAATACACTTTTCATACGAATTACGCGAATCAATGGATGGTGCAGGGAACGTCTCCACACACGAAATGCAAAGTACACGAACAACAAATAAATACAGAGCACAAGCCGCCGGTGACGTATCCATTCCTGAAAACACCAATTACAGGCGGCGTGGGGAATGTCAGGGCACTTTACAAGTTCACAGAAGTCACAGAAGAGCGCACGTGCCAGCAACGCAACTAATTATTTAGCCAGGTAGGAAGTAACTAGGTGTGTCCTGCGTGGAAGCAACTATTGAATCGGTAGCCAGTAAGGGTCAACAAGTTTCTGTGTATACAATAAAAGCATGTCACAGCATGATGGAGGCATGCAAAGAAGTGAGTAATGATTGACAGTCCAAGAAGCGGAGGGGTGGGGGAACCGCGAAAGATCGAAGAAGATGCTTAGTGACCGCGCGGGACGGCGCGTTCGCGATAACAAATTTAACCCCCCAAAGGGGGCTGCCAACCGTGGGAGCGGAGGCGTACTGGGAATGCAGCTACTATTCCACGAAAAAAAGGGGATACAGACAAGGGTGGGGGGGGGACGTGTGGTGGCTTACAGTGTTCGGTAGGGCGAATGAAACAAACAAACAAACAAAAAAGGATGATGAAAGAAAAAAACAGTGAAAATGGCTGAGGTACCCACCAAAGACGATAATTTCCCACAACTCTCATTAATGCCTGAAGATGCAGATTTGAACTTGTAAATGAGATACGATTCGCGGATTAGTCGATCATGGTGAGAGCGAAACCCCGATTCTAATATCGTGGCTCTGAGGTGGTCAAAAGAGTGCCCAGGAAGATTAACGTGTTTTGACAACGGGAGAGATGGCAGAGTTTTGGAATGTGACTTGTGATTATTAAACCTAGATCTGAACGACTTTTGTGTTTGCCCGATGTATTGTAGGTGGAACACCGTACACTCGAGCAAATATACCACATTGGAACTATTACAGTTCAGGTTTCCTTTGATTTTTAGACGAAAGTCAGAGGCTGAACTGACCGCGGTATCCGTTGTGGACATGTGCGTGCATATTTGACATCGAGGCTTCCCGCAAGGACTGCATCCGCCGGTCGTTTGAGTCCTTATTTTAGATGAGGTCAGGACATCCCTAATGTTTTTGTTTCTCCTGTACACAACCCGTGGGGGTTCGGGACAAATATGTTTTAGGCGCTCACTTTGGGTAAGAATGTTATAGTGCTTTTTTAGTATAGACGAGACTTTGGGAACAGATGCGGAATGTGTTAAGACCAAGTTCGTTTGCGGTTTGTCGTGGGAGGTTTTGGTGCCTCTGAGAATGTCTGAGCGACTCAGGTTTCGTGCTCTGTCTATAGCGTTGTCAATTATTTCAACGGGATATTTTTGTTTCAAAAGTGCACTGCGTAGCTCCTTACAATTATCATTGAAGTCCTCTTCCTTTGAGCAAATTCGACGAAAACGATGAGCTTGGCTATAGGGAATTCCGGTTTTGCAATGTTTGACGTGACTGCTTTGAAAATGTAGGTACTGTTGCTTGTCGGTCGGTTTTCGGTACAGTTTAGTGATCAGTTTGCCCCCTGAGACGGTGACGTTTACGTCAAGAAAATTACCAGTATACGGGGAGTATTGGTAAGAAAAAGAAATGGAGGGATGCGCCGAGTTGAACGCGTCTATGAAGGTTATCAGGTTCGTCTGCCCGTGGGTCCAAATCATGAATACATCATCAATGAAACGCTTATAATAGAGTGGCTTTAAGCTCTCGCTATTCAGAAATTCACCCTCTAGGACGCCCATAAATATATTGGCATAGTTTGGCCCTACGCGTGTTCCCATAGATGTGCCACTTATTTGGACGTAGTGTTTTCCATCGAACTCAAAATTGTTAAGCTCTAGAATTAGCCGAAGAAGAGTGCTTAGTGTAGAGCCATCAACAAGTTTGTCAAAGGTTGCTTCTCTGTAAGCGTGAGTTACTGCTCGGATTCCATCGTCGTGCGGAATATTTATGTAGAGTACCGCAACATCCATTGTAACCAGGAGGGAATTGCTGGGAATATCCAAATCTAAAACGTCCGAAAGGAAGTGGTTAGTATCTTTAATGTAGGAAGGAAAACTAGGCGGTATGCTGCTAATTGTAGAGTCCACGTACCGGGAAAGGTGTTCCGTGACGGTGCCTATCCCCGCGACGATTGGGCGGCCGGGATTATCTTTTTTGTGAATTTTTGGCAGCAAGTAAAACGCAGGACACACCTAGTTACTTCCTACCTGGCTAAATAATTGGTTGCGTTGCTGGCACGTGCGCTCTTCTGTGACTTCTGTGAACTTGTAAAGTGCCATGACATTCCCCACGCCGCCGGTAATTGGTGTTTTCAGGAATAGATGCGTCACCGGCGGCTTGTGCTCTGTATTTATTTGTTGCTCGTGTACTTTGCATTTCGTGTGTGGAGACGTTCCCTGCACCATCCATTGATTCGCGTAATTCGTATGAAAAGTGTATTTGAACAGCTCCCTACCTTTTTTTTTTTGATGAAGTTGAATATTGCTGGACTTTTAGAAAAGAGTTTGTCATCATGTATAGTGCCACATGTATAATGCCCTCCCTTCCCTGTTCCCTCGCCCCAAACCCGGCAATGTTCTTAAAAAAAGGGTACACTGCAGCACACTCTCTGCACCTATATAAGCGTGCGTGTTCCAACGTTGTATGTTACTCAAGATGAAGACTGGTCCCGCAGTCGAAACGTCAGTAAACCACTGTTTTTGTTTTTAATCGTGCGTCTACCATTTTCTCAAGTATATATATATATATATATATATATATATATATATATATATATATATATATATATAGTTGAAAACAAAGGAAAAGAAAACTTTGAACAAGGTAAAAGTACGATTGTTGCCAACGTTTCAGGAAAGAGACTTGTCTCAGAGTGTCAGAAACTCGAAGTCACAAAGACTCGTCACAGCAAAGAGACGAAAGCAAGTCTCTTTGCTGCGTGCTTTTACCTTGTTCAACGTTTTCTTTACCTGTGTTCTCTACTATATATATATATATATATATATATATATATATATAGCAGAACAGAGAGATACGGGACGAGGGACTCGGTAAAGATACATATCAAGGTTGCAGTCGTCATTGCCAGTGCTATTCGGCTTTTTTTTTTTTTTTCGAAATATATAATAGGGCCGAATGACGTGTGCTTGTCACGTTTCTTTGATTCATTGATAAATAAGCGAAAATATAAGTCGAGAAAAAATCCGCCGTTTTCCGGGAGCGGGACTCGAACCCACATCTCCGCATAACCGGTGCGGTGCGTTAACCAATTACGCTATCCCCACAGCGGCTTCTCTCTCGACTTTAAAGCGGGGGTTTATATTTACAAGAGCTCTGAGGCCGGTCAACTAGCGCCGCCCCTCGACTACCGCGGGAGACGTAGAACGTCTTCTTTCCCAGCGGCCGCCACGTAGAACGTGGTCGGAGGTCGGGGTTAGCAATTGGCATATCCGAACTGCTGGAGCCAGTGCCTCGTAATGCATGTAGCAGAACAGAGAGATACGGGACGAGGGACTCGGTAAAGATACATATCAAGGTTGCAGTCGTCATTGCCAGTGCTATTCGGCTTTTTTTTTTTTTTTTTTTCGAAATATATAATAGGGCCGAATGACGTGTGCTTGTCACGTTTCTTTGATTCATTGATAAATAAGCGAAAATATAAGTCGAGAAAAAATCCGCCGTTCTCCGGGAGCGGGACTCGAACCCACATCTCCGCATAACCGGTGCGGTGCGTTAACCAATTACGCTATCCCCACAGCGGCTTCTCTCTCGACTTTAAAGCGGGGGTTTATATTTACAAGAGCTCTGAGGCCGGTCAACTAGCGCCGCCCCTCGACTACCGCGGGAGACGTAGAACGTCTTCTTTCCCAGCGGCCGCCACGTAGAACGTGGTCGGAGGTCGGGGTTAGCAATTGGCATATCCGAACTGCTGGAGCCAGTGCCTCGTAATGCATGTAGCAGAACAGAGAGATACGGGACGAGGGACTCGGTAAAGATACATATCAAGGTTGCAGTCGTCATTGCCAGTGCTATTCGGCTTTTTTTTTTTTTTTTTTTTTCGAAATATATAATAGGGCCGAATGACGTGTGCTTGTCACGTTTCTTTGATTCATTGATAAATAAGCGAAAATATAAGTCGAGAAAAAATCCGCCGTTTTCCGGGAGCGGGACTCGAACCCACATCTCCGCATAACCGGTGCGGTGCGTTAACCAATTACGCTATCCCCACAGCGGCTTCTCTCTCGACTTTAAAGCGGGGGTTTATATTTACAAGAGCTCTGAGGCCGGTCAACTAGCGCCGCCCCTCGACTACCGCGGGAGACGTAGAACGTCTTCTTTCCCAGCGGCCGCCACGTAGAACGTGGTCGGAGGTCGGGGTTAGCAATTGGCATATCCGAACTGCTGGAGCCAGTGCCTCGTAATGCATGTAGCAGAACAGAGAGATACGGGACGAGGGACTCGGTAAAGATACATATCAAGGTTGCAGTCGTCATTGCCAGTGCTATTCGGCTTTTTTTTTTTTTTTTTTTCGAAATATATAATAGGGCCGAATGACGTGTGCTTGTCACGTTTCTTTGATTCATTGATAAATAAGCGAAAATATAAGTCGAGAAAAAATCCGCCGTTTTCCGGGAGCGGGACTCGAACCCACATCTCCGCATAACCGGTGCGGTGCGTTAACCAATTACGCTATCCCCACAGCGGCTTCTCTCTCGACTTTAAAGCGGGGGTTTATATTTACAAGAGCTCTGAGGCCGGTCAACTAGCGCCGCCCCTCGACTACCGCGGGAGACGTAGAACGTCTTCTTTCCCAGCGGCCGCCACGTAGAACGTGGTCGGAGGTCGGGGTTAGCAATTGGCATATCCGAACTGCTGGAGCCAGTGCCTCGTAATGCATGTAGCAGAACAGAGAGATACGGGACGAGGGACTCGGTAAAGATACATATCAAGGTTGCAGTCGTCATTGCCAGTGCTATTCGGCTTTTTTTTTTTTTTTCGAAATATATAATAGGGCCGAATGACGTGTGCTTGTCACGTTTCTTTGATTCATTGATAAATAAGCGAAAATATAAGTCGAGAAAAAATCCGCCGTTTTCCGGGAGCGGGACTCGAGCCCACATCTCCGCATAACCGGTGCGGTGCGTTAACCAATTACGCTATCCCCACAGCGGCTTCTCTCTCGACTTTAAAGCGGGGGTTTATATTTACAAGAGCTCTGAGGCCGGTCAACTAGCGCCGCCCCTCGACTACCGCGGGAGACGTAGAACGTCTTCTTTCCCAGCGGCCGCCACGTAGAACGTGGTCGGAGGTCGGGGTTAGCAATTGGCATATCCGAACTGCTGGAGCCAGTGCCTCGTAATGCATGTAGCAGAACAGAGAGATACGGGACGAGGGACTCGGTAAAGATACATATCAAGGTTGCAGTCGTCATTGCCAGTGCTATTCGGCTTTTTTTTTTTTTTTTTCGAAATATATAATAGGGCCGTTGACCGGCCTCAGAGCTCTTGTAAATATAAACCCCCGCTTTAAAGTCGAGAGAGAAGCCGCTGTGGGGATAGCGTAATTGTTTAACGCACCGCACCGGTTATGCGGAGATGTGGATTCGAGTCCCGCTCCCGGAAAACGGCGGATTTTTTCTCGACTTATATTTTCGCTTATTTATCAATGAATCAAAGAAACGTGACAAGCACACGTCATTCGGCCCTATTATATATTTCGAAAAAAAAAAAAAAAAAAAAAAGCCGAATAGCACTGGCAATGACGACTGCAACCTTGATATGTATCTTTACCGAGTCCCTCGTCCCGTATCTCTCTGTTCTGCTACATGCATTACGAGGCACTGGCTCCAGCAGTTCGGATATGCCAATTGCTAACCCCGACCTCCGACCACGTTCTACGTGGCGGCCGCTGGGAAAGAAGACGTTCTACGTCTCCCGCGGTAGTCGAGGGGCGGCGCTAGTTGACCGGCCTCAGAGCTCTTGTAAATATAAACCCCCGCTTTAAAGTCGAGAGAGAAGCCGCTGTGGGGATAGCGTAATTGGTTAACGCACCGCACCAGTTATGCGGAGATGTGGGTTCGAGTCCCGCTCCCGGAAAACGGCGGATTTTTTCTCGACTTATATTTTCGCTTATTTATCAATGAATCAAAGAAACGTGACAAGCACACGTCATTCGGCCCTATTATATATTTCGAAAAAAAAAAAAAAAAAGCCGAATAGCACTGGCAATGACGACTGCAACCTTGATATGTATCTTTACCGAGTCCCTCGTCCCGTATCTCTCTGTTCTGCTACATGCATTACGAGGCACTGGCTCCAGCAGTTCGGATATGCCAAATGCTAACCCCGACCTCCGACCACGTTCTACGTGGCGGCCGCTGGGAAAGAAGACGTTCTACGTCTCCCGCGGTAGTCGAGGGGCGGCGCTAGTTGACCGGCCTCAGAGCTCTTGTAAATATAAACCCCCGCTTTAAAGTCGAGAGAGAAGCCGCTGTGGGGATAGCGTAATTGGTTAACGCACCGCACCGGTTATGCGGAGATGTGGGCTCGAGTCCCGCTCCCGGAAAACGGCGGATTTTTTCTCGACTTATATTTTCGCTTATTTATCAATGAATCAAAGAAACGTGACAAGCACACGTCATTCGGCCCTATTATATATTTCGAAAAAAAAAAAAAAAAAGCCGAATAGCACTGGCAATGACGACTGCAACCTTGATATGTATCTTTACCGAGTCCCTCGTCCCGTATCTCTCTGTTCTGCTACATGCATTACGAGGCACTGGCTCCAGCAGTTCGGATATGCCAAATGCTAACCCCGACCTCCGACCACGTTCTACGTGGCGGCCGCTGGGAAAGAAGACGTTCTACGTCTCCCGCGGTAGTCGAGGGGCGGCGCTAGTTGACCGGCCTCAGAGCTCTTGTAAATATAAACCCCCGCTTTAAAGTCGAGAGAGAAGCCGCTGTGGGGATAGCGTAATTGGTTAACGCACCGCACCGGTTATGCGGAGATGTGGGCTCGAGTCCCGCTCCCGGAAAACGGCGGATTTTTTCTCGACTTATATTTTCGCTTATTTATCAATGAATCAAAGAAACGTGACAAGCACACGTCATTCGGCCCTATTATATATTTCGAAAAAAAAAAAAAAAAAAAAGCCGAATAGCACTGGCAATGACGACTGCAACCTTGATATGTATCTTTACCGAGTCCCTCGTCCCGTATCTCTCTGTTCTGCTACATGCATTACGAGGCACTGGCTCCAGCAGTTCGGATATGCCAATTGCTAACCCCGACCTCCGACCACGTTCTACGTGGCGGCCGCTGGGAAAGAAGACGTTCTACGTCTCCCGCGGTAGTCGAGGGGCGGCGCTAGTTGACCGGCCTCAGAGCTCTTGTAAATATAAACCCCCGCTTTAAAGTCGAGAGAGAAGCCGCTGTGGGGATAGCGTAATTGGTTAACGCACCGCACCGGTTATGCGGAGATGTGGGTTCGAGTCCCGCTCCCGGAAAACGGCGGATTTTTTCTCGACTTATATTTTCGCTTATTTATCAATGAATCAAAGAAACGTGACAAGCACACGTCATTCGGCCCTATTATATATTTCGAAAAAAAAAAAAAAGCCGAATAGCACTGGCAATGACGACTGCAACCTTGATATGTATCTTTACCGAGTCCCTCGTCCCGTATCTCTCTGTTCTGCTACATGCATTACGAGGCACTGGCTCCAGCAGTTCGGATATGCCAATTGCTAACCCCGACCTCCGACCACGTTCTACGTGGCGGCCGCTGGGAAAGAAGACGTTCTACGTCTCCCGCGGTAGTCGAGGGGCGGCGCTAGTTGACCGGCCTCAGAGCTCTTGTAAATATAAACCCCCGCTTTAAAGTCGAGAGAGAAGCCGCTGTGGGGATAGCGTAATTGGTTAACGCACCGCACCGGTTATGCGGAGATGTGGGTTCGAGTCCCGCTCCCGGAAAACGGCGGATTTTTTCTCGACCTATATTTTCGCTTATTTATCAATGAATCAAAGAAACGTGACAAGCACACGTCATTCGGCCCTATTATATATTTCGAAAAAAAAAAAAAAAAAAAAGCCGAATAGCACTGGCAATGACGACTGCAACCTTGATATGTATCTTTACCGAGTCCCTCGTCCCGTATCTCTCTGTTCTGCTACATGCATTACGAGGCACTGGCTCCAGCAGTTCGGATATGCCAATTGCTAACCCCGACCTCCGACCACGTTCTACGTGGCGGCCGCTGGGAAAGAAGACGTTCTACGTCTCCCGCGGTAGTCGAGGGGCGGCGCTAGTTGACCGGCCTCAGAGCTCTTGTAAATATAAACCCCCGCTTTAAAGTCGAGAGAGAAGCCGCTGTGGGGATAGCGTAATTGGTTAACGCACCGCACCGGTTATGCGGAGATGTGGGTTCGAGTCCCGCTCCCGGAAAACGGCGGATTTTTTCTCGACTTATATTTTCGCTTATTTATCAATGAATCAAAGAAACGTGACAAGCACACGTCATTCGGCCCTATTATATATTTCGAAAAAAAAAAAAGCCGAATAGCACTGGCAATGACGACTGCAACCTTGATATGTATCTTTACCGAGTCCCTCGTCCCGTATCTCTCTGTTCTGCTACATGCATTACGAGGCACTGGCTCCAGCAGTTCGGATATGCCAATTGCTAACCCCGACCTCCGACCACGTTCTACGTGGCGGCCGCTGGGAAAGAAGACGTTCTACGTCTCCCGCGGTAGTCGAGGGGCGGCGCTAGTTGACCGGCCTCAGAGCTCTTGTAAATATAAACCCCCGCTTTAAAGTCGAGAGAGAAGCCGCTGTGGGGATAGCGTAATTGGTTAACGCACCGCACCGGTTATGCGGAGATGTGGGTTCGAGTCCCGCTCCCGGAAAACGGCGGATTTTTTCTCGACTTATATTTTCGCTTATTTATCAATGAATCAAAGAAACGTGACAAGCACACGTCATTCGGCCCTATTATATATTTCGAAAAAAAAAAAAAAAAAAAAAAAGCCGAATAGCACTGGCAATGACGACTGCAACCTTGATATGTATATATATATATATATATATATATATATATATATATATATATATATATATATAGTGGCACTGGCTACCCCCCTCAAGCGTCCGATACCACTCTAGTCAATATAAATACCCCAGAAAGAGAAGACTAACACAGTCGCCCAGATAGCCGAATTGGTAAGGCATTCGAGATCGAATCGAAAGGCAGGGGTTCTGTCCCCACTGTGGGCGCGTGTTTTTCTTTCTTTCTTTCTGTCTTTCTTACGTATATTTCAAAAGTGTTAACTGCACTAACCACAGTAAAAGAAAAAAGTCCTAACATCCCTAAGCCTCCTTTGGCGTTGTAGGCTGCCGACCTATCTTCCTGTATTTTCTCAACGAGTCCCTCATTTCCTAACTATATTAATCTACGAAAGCTTAGCGAGGGTCTCGGCTCTGGCAGCCTTGATGCCAAGGTAGCATAAGTGGGTTCCCCGCCAGTTGACCCGCTCGTGACAGGCTGTAGACGTTCGAGTCACGCCCCGGGGCTCGAAAAGAAGGTCCCCTTCTCCCCGTATAGTCTAAATGGCGCTGGCTAACGCCCTCAAACGTCATATACAGTTGTAGTAAGTATAAATACCCCAGAAAGTGAAGGAGAACACAGTCGCCCAGATAGCCGAATTGGTAAGGCATTTGAGATGTAATTAAAAGGCGTGGGTTCCGTCCCCACTCTGGGCGCGTGTTTCTCTTTCTTTCTACCTAAATTAATAAAAAAAATATAACTTCACTAGCAGTCAAAAATAGTCTAACCATTCCCCTATGCCTCCTTTGGCGTTGTTGACTGCTGGCATTTCCTCCTGTATTTCCTAACGATTCCCTCATTTCCAATTCATATTATCGTGCGAAAGCTTAGCGAGGGCCTCTTTTCTGGCAGCCTTGATGCCAAGGTAGCATACGAGGGTTTCCCGCCAGTTACCCGCTCATGACAGGCTGTAGACGTTCGATACACGCCCCGCGGTTCGAAAAGAAGGTCCCCTTCTCCCCGTAAAGTCTGAGTGGCGCTGGCTAACGCCCTCAAAAGTCAGATACAGTTCTTGTAAATATAAATACCCCAGAAAGTGAAGGAGAACACAGTCGCCCAGATAGCCGAATTGGTAAGGCATTCGAGATCTAATCGAAAGGCGTGGGTTCGGTCCCCGTTCTTGGCGCCCGTTTTTCTTTTTTTTCTTTCTACCTAAATTGATAAAAAAATATAACCTCACTAACAGTCAAAAAATAGTCTAACCATTCCCCTATGCCTCCTTTGGTGTTGTAGACTGCTGGCATTTCCTTATATATATATATATATATATATATATATATATATATATATATATATATATATATATATATATATATATATAATAAATTACAGTTACGACGAAAAACATAGCAATATTTATTACGACGTTTCGGCTGGAAACCAGCCTTCTTCAAGTGAAGAACATAGGCCGAATACAGGGTATATGTAGGCTCGCAAGGAGCGCTGTGAGCACGTGGGCACATTATTTCAAAAGTGTACAAGAAAAAAATACAGCAAGAAACAAGTGAAAAAAAAACGTACTGCACGACTGGGCGCGCAGGTATTACATCTCAATATACAACGCGGCGAAAAGCAAAAGCGAGGCACTTAGGAAGCGTGTTTCCGTCAGCCACCGCCCACCCACGCACAGCAATATTAAGAAAAGTAAACAAATAAGGAAGGGGTACTGGGCATCTTACTCCAAAGGAGCGGAAACAACCTGCCGCATAAGGCGGAAGCGTAGAATCGACAATTAGTCATCCAGACACTGGGGAACGCAAAATGGCAGAAGGCGACGTTCAATTTCAAGAATGCAGGTGGGAGGATTAGCGAGGGGGCCGCGTCCTCAAAGGAAAGTGCCGCCGCTTTGGGAGGAGACCAGATAATAGCCACAAATGGCTTATCCGCGGCCAGCGTCCGGGGCACAAGGCGGACAATGACGACTCCTCGAAGGGCGCCGACGTGGACAGAGCTGTGCGTGAGCCACCCAAGAAGAGCGCAGGCTGTGCGAGGATTTTGAGAAATGACACACAAAGCAGGAAATAAACAAAGAAAACAGCACACAGAAAAAAGCAGTTAAACGAGCCCCCGGCTCATGACATGAAGTGGACAGATACAACAAATTGTCAGCTTACATTTCATATTTTTGCAAGTAACATGGGTTTGCACATTATGAAAAAAGTAAAAGAAAGATGTGGTGCACGTACGAGAACAAATCTCCAATGATCTAAGAAAAAAAAAGAGACACTTTGTAGCTAGTCATCAATGGCAGTATAAATTCGCACACAGCATTCTTTAAACAAACTGACAAACGAAAAAATACAAAGAATACACGTGTACAAATCGTAGAACATGGGAAACCATAGCAGTGAACAAAAATAGCTTACAAAGTGACATTTCGGGCAAAAGAGCAATGAAGCATACGGAGAAAATAAGTTATTTACAACACTAGACCGAATAGTGCTTGGAAAGTGTAATGGTGGGATACAGCAAGATTTTGTGCAGGAGAAGCATTAAAGCATACGGAAAAGTAACCTGCTGACAACGATGAATCGTCCAACGGTTGAGAAGTGGTAACGTGCGATACGTGCCGCTACAAGGTCTAGGTTTGAAAGCACGACAGCCTTCCCTGAGACTCATTGATACCTTTTGTGAGAGTGTTATATTTGTGGATCAGATAAGATTCGCAGGCTTCCCTGTCGAAATGGGTTTTAAATCCTGATTGGAGCATTGTGGCCTTAAATTGATCGAACGGGTGTTTCAAAGAGTTGATATGTTTTGAAAGGAGGAGATAAGGTTTTGTTTTTGCATCGGATCTGTGATTATTGATGCGAGTTCTAAAAGAATTTTTAGTCTGCCGATATATTGCGCACCACAATCACCACATTCTAGGAGGTAAACTATATTTGCAGTGTCACAATTAAAATTGCCCCTGATCTGCATGGAAAAGTCAGATTCCCTGCTCTGAGCGCTTGTTGTTGGTGTCATCATTAGACACAATTTGCATCGGGGTTTTCCACATGGTGTGGAACCTGTGAAACTAGTTTCTCTTGATCGAGATGATGTTACAATGTATCTGATGTTTCTTGCCCGGCGATACACCACGCATGGTGGGTCTGGAATGACGTGCTTCATTTTTTCACTCTGGAGCAAGATGTTGTGGTGCCTTCTTAAAATTTCATGGACGTTTGGGCCAGATGCCGAATATGTCAGAATCAGATTGGTTTGTGACCTCGAAGCGGAGGTTTTATTGCCACTAATAAGGCTAGAACGCTCCTGTTCTGATGCCTTCCTGATTGAATCGTCAATGAGTGGTAGTGGTTATTTTTGTCGTGCGAGGTCAATGCGGAGCTGATCACAATTAGAAGCGAAGTCATTTTGGTTAGAGCAAATTCTGCGGAAGCGTAGCGCTTTGCTGTATGGAATGGCCGTTTTGCAGTGTCTCACATGGCTGCTATGAAAGTTCAAATATTGGTGTCGGTCGGTGGGTTTTCTGTACACAGAAGTATCCAGTCTGTGTCCGTTAGTTGTTATCTGCACGTCAAGGAAATTTATTGTAGAGGTTGAATACTCATGTGATGTGAGAATGAGATATCACTGTGAGCACTGTTGAAATCGGATATGAATTGTTTGAGGGCTTCCTCACCATGAGACCAAACCAAGAAAATGTCGTCGATGTACCGCTTGTAAAACAGTGGTTTTAAAGGGAAGTTCTCCAAGAACTGTGTCTCAAGGGTTCCCATGAATATGTTTGCATAATTTGGGCCTATTTTTGTCCCCATAGATGTGCCACTTATTTGGACGTAGTGCTGGTTATTGAATTCAAAATTGTTTAATTCAAGTATTAAAGTCAACAGTTGGGCCAAAGTGTTGCTGTCAATAGGTTTGTCCTCTTGTGAAGTTTCGTAGGCTCTAATGACGGATTCTATTCCACCGGCGTGAGGTATGTTTGTATACAAAGAGGCTACATCTAATGTTACAAGGAAGGAGCCATCCGGTATCGTGAGGTCTTTTATTTCACTTAGAAAATGAGTAGTATCCTTTATGTACGAATTGAATGTGGGCAGAATTTCCCTTATAATGTTGTCGACATAGCTAGAAATGTTCTCGGTCACGGTTCCTATGCCAGAGACTATGGCCTGCCCGGATTGTTGAATTTGTGAATTTTGGGAAGAAGGTAAAAACGTCCTGGCGTGCAGTGCAATGGAATAAGAGCTCGCGCAGTTTTTTTGTCTATCAGTTTTTCATCCCTAAGTTCAATTATGGTACTGCGGACTCGTTCTTTGTATTCTAATGTCGGATCGGCCGCAAGGGGCTGGTAGAAAGACGTGTCACCTAATTTTCTTTGTGCTTCAGTGTTATATTCCGTTTGGTTCATGACAACAATGGCTCCTCCCTTGTCCGCGGGCTTTATAATGATGTCAGAGCGGGTGCTAAGGATTTCTAGTGCCCTCTGTTCCTTTCCTGTGAGATGCGGTCTGTAGGAGGTGAGCTTTCTATATTCCGCTATGACATCTTTTTGAACCGCCTTGATGTACGTATCCATATACTTGTCGCGTTGTGGTGGTGGCGTCCAATGGCTAACTTATGGAAGGCTCGGTCCTGTGTTATCATCTCTGGGGACATCATGATAGTACTCTTTTAACCGGAGTGAGCGTGATATATATATATATACATAGATAGATAGATAGATGCAGGACGAGGGACTCGGTAAGGACACATATCACGGTTGCAGTCGTCATTGCCAGTGCTATTCGGCTGTTTCCGAAATATTTAATAGTGCCGAAAGAGGTGTGTTTGTCATGTTTATTTTATACAGTGATAAGAGAAAATACATTTATAATATATAAAATCCGCCGTTTTTTTCCGGGAGCGGGATTCGAACCCACATCTCCGCATAACGCGTGGGGTTCACGGACCAGTTATGCTATCCCGCAGCGGCTCCTCTCTCGACATTGCCACGAGGGTTTATATTTACAAGTGCTCTCAGGACGGTCAACTACATTGTCACGATGCCAACGACGACGCAGTGGTCTTGAAGGAAAACAAGTTTATTGGAGCCACCTTGTGCTCCCCTTACAACTCAAAGAATACACAGGCGGCGAAGCAGCAGTCAGCAAAGTGACGTATACGCAAGCGAGCGTCGGCAATGGAAAATGCCCTGGTGGTTGCTCTGCAGTCTTTTTATCTTTCGGCGCGCGTGGTTGTCGATTCACATGTAGAACATTGTAGATCCAAGGAGATTATACTGGGCTGCTCACGTTAGATTGGAATGCTCTCCCTGTCAGAATAGATAACACATGCGGCGCAGAAAGAAAGAATGGAGCACGCGCGTCCCTTGGCACAGGGATAACACAGACGACCGGCGCAGCCGGGCGGTAAAAGCAAAACACAAATAAACACAATGCATGGTTCGCGGCATTACCCCCCCTTAATGCGTGCATCGACCCGATGCTAACATAAGCGACAGTCCGAACAAATAAAAATAAAAGTTCGTCATTGTCGGTAGTAAGGTTTTAAGCGAACCACGTGGACGACTTCGGGCCGCGTGTGTCGTCGTGATGTGCCGGAGTAACCATCGGGGATCACTTCGTAGGTAAGTTGGCCAACGCGTCGTCGAATCTTGAAGGGTCCAAAATACCGTCGCAGAAGTTTCTCACTCAGTCCGCGTCGTCGGATGGGAGTCCAAACCCACACGCGATCCCCTGGTTGGTACTCGGCGTCTTGGCGTCGGAGGTTGTAGAGGCCGGCATCCACCAGCTGCTGGTCCGTTATACAAACTCGAGTGAGCTGGCGGGCCTCCTCTGCACGCTGAAGGCATCCTTATACGTCGGCGTTCAGGTCGCCGTCTTATACGTGCGGCAGCATGGCGTCAAGCATTGTAGTCGGCCGTCTTCAGTAGACGAGCTCGAACGGTGTCATCTGCGTGGTTTCTTGGATAGCCATGTTTTCCGCAAACGTGACATACGGGAGCACTTCGTCCCAGGTCTTATGTTCAACTTCGACGTACATGGACAGCATATCCGCAATCGTCTTGTTCAAACGTTCCGTAAGTCCGTTCGTTTGGGGGTGGTATGCCGTCGTTCATCGATGATCCGTGTTACTGTAGCGTAAGATTCCTTGCATGAGCTACGCAGTAAAGGCCGTTCTGCGGTCCATGACGAGGACTTCAGGGGCTCCATGTAGCAGCACAACTTGTCTTATAAAAAACTTGCCGACTTCTTGTGCAGTCCCCCTCAGAAGAGCGGCGGTCTCAGCGTAGCGCGTCATGTAGTCTGTTGCTACCACAATCCACTTGTTCTCGGATCGTGACGTAGGGAACGGCCCCAGAAGTTCTATTCCAATCTGCTGGAAGAACCTTGATGGGACGGCGATCGTCTGCAGAAGTCCGGCGGGTCTCGTCGGAGATGCCGTCACTGGCAGTCACGGCATCTCCGGAAGTAGTGGGTGACGTCGGATGTAAGGCGGGGCCAGTAGTACTTCGGCTTGATTTTTCTAATTGTGCGGGCTGTGACGAGATGTCCGGAAGACGGGTCGTCGTGGCACGCTTTTAAAATTTCGTCACGAAGGTCCGCGGGGATCACAAGGAGGTAATTCCTTCTCGTTTCGGGGCTGAAATTTTTTTTCACGAGGACGGAGTTTTTGAGGCTGAATGCTGTTAAGGTTCGTTTGAAGGCCCTAGGCACGGCGGCATTTCGTCCTTCGAGGTAGTCGATCATGACGCGTAACTCGGGGTCGGCACGCTGTTGGGAGGCTAGATCGCTCTCCGTCACGACTCCGAAGAACGCGCCGTCGGCATCGGAGTCTTGAGGTCGTGGATGGCCGGGTGCACGGGACAGACAGTCGGCGTCGGAGTGTTTCCTGTCGGATTTATGGACAATTGTAACGTCGAATTCCTGCAGGCGCAAGCTCCATCGCCCAGGGCGGCCAGGGGTGTCCTTCAAATTGGCGAGCCAACACAGTGCATGGTGGTCTGCCACAACCTTGAACGGTCTACCATACACGTATGGGCGAAATTTTGAAATGGCCCATATGATAGCCAGGCACTCTTTCTCCGAGGCAGAGTAATGGAAGTGTTTGGGCCTGTTGGTTCATACTTCACACAAAAAACAGCGCTCAAGACGGGACAGAAGGAAGGAGGCTACACACACAGCGCTGACTACCAACGCTGACTAGAGAAAGCACACTTATGCTGGAGCTACGCACCAAGATCAAAGAAGGCATTGCTGCCTTTCACGTCTGCCCACTCAAAGTTAGTAAAACGCAGTGTCGCCACGGCAGCTTTGAAAAATGTCTTGCACCGGTCGTGCCACCATCGCATTAGTGACAGCTTTCAGGCGCAGGTAAACCGGTTGCACTCAGCTGGGTTCCCTGATTCCGTCCTCCAGAGCGTGGGCAACAAGATTTGGCGGGAACTGCGCACTCCTTCGTGTATACAGGAACTTGCAAGGGACAGTGACAAGACTGCTGTGATGCCTTACATTCATGGTGTTAGCCACAGACTGAAGAAGGTTGTGGGAAGAGCAGGTGTGCGCCTGGTTTTCTCGGCCCCCAACAAACTTAGCAAGATGTGTGCGGGAGTTAATGATCGTTCGCCTTCCCGTAAAGATTGTGACATAAATCACGTGTGACCCTTCACCAAGTGCAGGGCCGGCGTGGTTTACTCCTTTCCCCTGGACTGTGACCGCCAGTATGTAGGCCAAACTGGGCGGTGCCTGAACGTACGGCTTATGGAGCACGCGTCCAATGTCAAAGCCAAATCCGGTGGCTGGCTCCACTCGCACTTGTCGTCCTGCAAGTGCACTCCTAAATTTGATCAGTGTAAAGTGATTAAGCACTACAGAAATCAGCGCACGCGTGAGCTGCTGGAAGCATACAAGATTTATAAGGGAGGCGATGATTGCGTAAGCACCCCTTCTGTTGCTTTGCCTCATAAAGAGATAGCGTTTATTGAAGACGAAGCGAAATGATCGAACTAGTGATATGACTGCGCAAAGATGCTCTTTCTTGTCTATACTTTTAAAGTTTTATGCAATCTATCTTGTTTCTGGATTCTTTCCGCACTTATCTTGCTGTAACCTTTTCGTTTATATTGCTGAGCGGCAAATAAACACTTTGTTGGTAGTCAGCGCTGTGTGTGTAGCCTCCTTCCTTCTGTCCCGTCTTGAGCGCTGTTTTTTGTGGGAGGCAGAGTAGTTTTTTTCCTCCTTCGACAGACCACGACTGGCATAGCCCTTTACGGCCCAGCCCACACAAACGTGTGGGTCAACAAATTCGTTTACAAAGTGGCACCTGTTTCGGTTTCGGTTTCACAGCCCTGGGTAGTCACTGCGAACGTTTCAGAGACTTTATTGGTTTCGGTAGTTCACTCATTTCGCCACCAGGGGGCGAGAAATCGCACATTAAAAACGGCAACCCAAGCCGTCGCAGTCACGCTAGCCGCCTTGACGATGAAAGCTGGTATTTCTTCTTGCTATTCTCGTATTTTCTGAATAAAAAGCGTAAGACGCGATTTTCAGGACTTGGGAAAACACTATCGGCTATAAAACACACCCGTTCCCATCGTGTGCGTTCCGTCATCACGCTTGAAAAATGCACCCACACATTGTGTAGGCTGGGCTTTCGTCGTCACGAAAATTTTGCTGGGCGGCTCACGTTGGCGGGCTCGTGCACTGAAGCGCTAGCGATAAATAATTTGTTCTTGCTTTCTTGGTGTCTCATTTATTCGCCGTTTTGTTCTGGTTCATTGGTAATGTTTTCTTGCGCCTTAACCTTCAACTCGTTGCGTATTACTTGTGATAATAGTCTTAATTATAAATATTAATTAAGTTAATAAACCTTCATTGTTATTTTTTTCACAAAATCCTATTTATAATATAAATACTCCTGAAAACAATATGAAACTTATAAATATTACCTAAAAATGTAGTTTTTCTGCGCCTGATGCCGTTGTAAGGCATTCTTACTACCCGCAGATCATACAAATAGAAGCCCAGCTCACACATATGTGTGGGTTCGCTTTCTGTGTGAAATACTCTGGGCTTTCCATTTTAACTTGTCGAAGCATCAATGGGAAGGGGTAAATACACAAAATTTAATTACTTGTGGCCATTTTTTCTAAAATCTTTGTCGGGCAGGAAAGGGGCAGGCGATAACCTTTTCTCAACCCCTTTGCTTTTGGACGAGGATGGCACCCAAACCTATATCACTGGTGTCCGTGTGCATTTCTGTTTCCGCGTTTTCGCCGAAATGAGCGAGCACGGGCGGCCTTTGCAGGCGTTTTTGCAGCTCGCAGAATGCCTTTTCTTGGTCGTTTTCCCAGCTAAAAGGCGTGCCATCTTTCGTCAACCATGTCAGTGGTTCTGCAATCCGCGCGAAGTTTGCTACGAATCGGCGGTAGTACGCGCACAGTCCGAGGAATCTTCGCACGCCCTTCTTGTATTTCGGACTTGGCAAGTTCACAATGGCTGAAGTTTTTGCCGGGTCAGGTAGGACTCCCGCGGCGCTGACGACGTGGCCCAAAAACTTCAGCTCCTCATACGCGAAACGACACTTTTAAGGCTTCAGCGTTAATCCCGACGTACGAATGGCCTCGAGTACAGACTCCAACCTTGCAAGGTGTTCGTCAAAAGTCCGGGCGAATACCACAACGTCGTCGAGGTATACGAGGCAAGTGTGCCACATCAGGCCAGCTAGCACAGTGTCCATGACTCTTTGAAACGTTGCTGGCGCCGTGCACAGCCCAAAAGGCATCACCTTGAACTCGTATAGGCCGTCGGGGGTTCTAAATGCGGTCTTTTCTCGGTCTCTCTCGTCTACTTCAATTTGCCAGTAGCCGGTCTTCAGATCCATCGATGAGAAGTAATTGGCATGGCAGAGGTGGTCGAGGGCGTCGTCGATTCGTGGCAGGGGGTACACATCCTTTTTGGAGATTTTGTTCAGTCGGCGGTAGTCAACGCAGAACCTTATTGTGCCGTCTTTTTTCTTTACGAGTACGACTGGCGCAGCCCAGGGGCTTTTCGATGGCTGTATAATGACGTCCCTGAGCATGTCGTCGACTTGAATCCGGAAGGCTTCCCGCTCGTGTAAAGAGACGTGGTACGGTGACTGTGGGGTAGCTCGGGCTCAATCTTCGTTTATAATTCGGTGTTTCGCTAGGTGTGTCTGACGTAATTTTGAACTCGACGAAAACCACCCGCTGTAGCGACGCAGCAAATCAAAGAATATGTCCCGATGTTCTTGCGGCAGCGCCGGGTTCCTGTCGAAAGGATGCGGCAGCTTGGAAGCATCTGCGCATGCTCATTCAAAGTTGGCGACCGCGATCACTTGACTTGCTTCTTCCATTTCTTCGAGGAACACAATTGCAGCACCTTTGTTTAGATGCTGGTACTCCTCGGTGAAATTGGTGACTAAAACGTTGGATTTGCATTGCTTAAAGCGCGTAATGCCTCATGCGACGGAGACACCGTGGTTGAGAGGCAACCTATGGTCACTCTCTATGATAGCGTCGATGTCAGGACCAGCATCCTCAACCCGCCGCGGTGGCTCAGTGGCTAAGGCGTTGCGCTGCTGAGCACGAGGTCGCGGGTTCGATTCCCGGCCGCGGCGGCCGCTTTTCTGATGGAGGCGAAAAGCAAAAACGCCCGTGTGTACGAGATTTCGGCGCACGTTAAAGATCCCCAGGTGGTCAAAATTAATCCGGAGCCCTCCACTACGGCGCGCCTCATCGCCTGCGTTCCGTCGGCGCGTTAAACCGTACAATCAATCAATCAATCGAGCATCAACCTCACAGTATACGGCGATCATCAAGCTTGCGCGGGGTGGCAGGGTGACGTGATCGTCGGCGATCCTTACAACAGCACGATGATCGGGGTTCGGCTGCGGCGTCGTGGAGTGATCGGAGGAAAAAGTTATCGACTTGTACGGCAGATCAAATATTGCGCCGTTGTCCGTCAAAAAGTCTATTCCGAGAATTACGTCCCGGGAGGAGTTAGGCAAAGTAAGGAAGTCAGCAAGGTTCCTAGTGCCGCGTATGGTGACGCGTGATGTGCACGTTCCACTTGGCGTTACGAGATGGCCGCCTTGCTGTGCGTATATGCGTACAATCCCATGCTGTCGTAACTTTCTTCAGCTTCGACGCGAATCAGCCGCTCATTACCGAGTAGTCGGCTCCCATGTCGATGAGGCCGACTACGCCAAATCCGTCGATAGACAAGTGGACCTCGGACGCCGCTTTCCTCGAGTTTCGGGTGCGTCGGGGCGTTGTATCTCGGCTTGTGCGTGATGACGGTCGGGCACTATGCATCGCAATTGCGTCGTGTTCTAAGCGGCAGGCTCTCTCATTTCAGGTACGCGTCGCGTAGTGTCAACGTCGGGTTCGGGAGTCACGTACGGGTTAGATCGAGTCGTTGGGCTGCGGGTACGGTTTTCGGTGCGGCCATGTGTCGTTGGAGGTTTTTCGCTTGTTCGCCGTTGTGCACCTTCACCTCCAGAAGTTGCTGCTTTCAGTTTCCCCCGCGTGGGCTGGGAGACCTTCCACGTGAGAAGTCAGCGGTGCTACGGCGGTTTGGCGACTGGTACGGGCAGGGCGACGGCGAACAGTTGAACCGGGCTGGTCCTCGGTTGGTATTGCACAGGTATTCGTCGAATCCTCGCAGACCGAGCCTCCTGTAAGGGCAGCGACGGTAGATGTGGTCGGCCTCTCCGCAGTGGTACCACAGAGGGCGATTATCGGGCGTTCGCCACACGTCGGTCTTCCTCGCCGTCTGGTATTGGACTACCGGGGTCGGGAGGGCGGCAGGGGACGGCGGTATGGCGGAGCCTCTTGACGACGTATTGCAGCAGGGCGGGGTCGACGAAGAGCTGCGGAGTAGGTCATTGCTTGTGGCTCACGGGGTGCTTCGGATGGCGTAGAAGCCCCCAGTGCCTGTTGAACCTCTTCTCGGATGACGTCAGTCAGGGAAGCCACTTCGGGACGCTGCGCCGTTGGAAAAAGCCTCCGAAGCTCCTTCTTGACCACTGCTCGGATGGTCTCGCGCAATGTATCGGAGCTTGCAGTTGCGGCATTGAGTCGTGCGTATGAAGCGCTATTTCACACTTTGAGGGACAATGCCACAAGCGCATTCATTTTTTTTTTCAAGAGCTTTGCACGCATCGGAACGATGTTCTCTCGACGGGGGGGGAGGCGGCAAATCTCACATGAATATTTGTCAAGCCGCGATGCCCTGCTCGCGATTTGTGCAAATGCCACTGGTTACCGTGTGTTTGATCGCCGTGCAGAGTTCAATCCCCAGTTAGTGCTACGTTCCGTGCTTCTTGGCCAGCCAGATGTTTGAAGATGACGACGTAAATGTGTGGGTCCACCGCTGGCGAGCCACACTGATTCAGCTATCTTCGCTGAGCCTCGCCGTGCTGCCTCTACTTTTCGGTGTAGCGCTACGGCTAATAAATAGGTACATCTCCATCCTGCTGTCTACACCTGCGTCTACTAAGACGCACCAATATATATATATATATATATATATATATATATATATATATATATATATATATATATATATATATATATATATATATATATATATATATATATATAATAAGAAATGAGGGACTCGGAGAAATAACACAGAAAAATGGTTGGCAGTCAAGAAAACCTCGGAAAGCAAAGGGGAGGTTGTGGTAGGCCATTGAAACAGATAAAGAATTTGGAAAGAAAGAAAGAAAGCGGAGAAAAAATGCCCGCCCGGTGGGATCCGAACCCACGACTTCCAGAATACCAGTCTGGTGCGATAACCACTACGCTACCGGCGGGGCGATTTTCCCCCCCGCTTTCTGGGGTGTTTATGTCAATATATTTTTTTCCTGTGCTTGGGGGTGGTAGCCAGCGCCACTCTGACTTCTCGGGGTGAAGGGGACCATCTTTTTAATCCCCGCGCCGTGACTCGAGTGCCTACGACATGTCGAGAGTGGTCAACCACCGTTGAACCCTCTTAAGCTCCCTATGGCAGCAAGACTGCCAGAACAGAGGCCTCGCTCTGCATGTAGCGAATCATAATAGGAAATGAGGGGCTCGTAGAAATAACACAGAAAAATAGTTGGCAGTCAAGAAAACCTCGGAAAGCAAAGTGGAGGCTTGGTAGCTCATTGAAACAGATAAAGAATTTGGAAAGAAAGAAAGAAAGCGGGAAAAAATGCCCGCCAGGTGGGGTCCGAACAATACCTCCATAATATATATATATATATATATTGTAAGGCGCACACCAGGAGTCTTGGGGAACGTCTTTATTAGGCGAGGCTTGTCCTACGTGACAGGGAGCGAGCCCCAGAGAACAACCAAGACGGGCGTTGATGTTGATAGACAACTGATGACGATGATGAAGCATGACTGCATGTGGAAGACAGGCCTCCGTAGTGCGAGTCCACTGGCGCATACCCTTCTCCTAGTACTTCGCACATAGCGTTTGTGGACAACTACTGGGGGATTATCCGGACGCATATTCCTCTGGTGTCGACGCGCTAACCAGCGATTACAATATCCCCCCCCCCTGGTGGAGCGGCTGCCTCGGGCGCTAAGAGTGCGTAGACCGAGAGTAGAATCTCTTGAGCCGGGACACGTGCGCGATCTCGGGTCCACGACGACGACGGTCGGTGACACTATCGTTGAGGGTCACTCGGTAATTCACAGGGGAACTCTGCTCTACAACGGTGTAAGGTCCAATGTAGCGTGGCAAGAACTTCGCGCAAAGCCCAGGGACACGAAGGGAAATAGAAAGCAGAACTTGATCACCAGCTTTGAAGGAGACAACGCGATGCGTGGCGTCATAATTGGCCTTGCGCTCTTCTTGTGTAGCTGTTGCCATCAGACGAGCAAGATGACGGGTATGATTCAGTCGACAAATGAACTCATCGGGAATGTTGGTTCTGGGAAGTACTGGTGCGGAGAAGAAAGACGTCTCAAGAAAAGAAGCTGGTTGTCGGCCATAAACAAGAAAAATTGGCGAAAATCCTGTAGTACTGTGAACGGCGGTATTATATGCGTACGTGACGAACGGAAGAATAATGTCCCAGTTTTTGTGGTCCGGTTGAATGTAAGAAGAAATCATATCGGAAAGGGTGGGGGGGAACCGTCCGGTCAGGCCGTTCGTTTGAGGATGGTAGCTGGACGTAGTGGGTGAACAGTCTCGGCTGCGCGGAGAACCTCTCCAAGCACGGCAGAAAGAAATACACGACCTCGGTCGCTAAGGGGAACTCGGGGAGGTCCATGGCGTAAGAAAATATTCTTCAAAAAGGATTCAGCCACCTGCGTATCACAGCCGGTGGGAACAGAAGCCATTTCCGCGTAGCGAGGGAGGTGGTCTACGGCGGTAACAATCCACCGATGTCCTGCCGAGATAACGGGGAGAGGGCCATAGAGATCAATCCCTACAACTTCACATGGAGATGAGGGACAAGGCAGGGGATGGAGTGTCCCCGCGGGGCCGGAAGTGGGTCGCTTGCGATACTGACACGTGGTGCACGACGCAACATATTTCGCCACGCTAGCGGATAGGCCGGGTCAGAAGTATCGGCTTCTTATGTGGTCGAATGTCTTGTGGAAGGCCAGATGACCTGCGACAGCATCGTCGTGAAATGCCTCCAAACTTTTGTGTTGAAGACGGGAAATGACGGCCACACATCTGTCGCCTGTTGAATGGTAGTTGTAGCGGTGAAGAGTGCCGTTGATAAACGAAATTTGTTGAGCTGTCGTCATGAGCGGCTAAGGATTGCGTTGTTTCAGAAGACGCCTGAATACCATCTTGGGCAGAGGATAACGGGCAACGTGAGGGGCGTCTGCATCTGTGTGCTTCTTACCGGACTTGTTCACAACATGGTAGTTGTATTCTTGCAAACGAAGCACCCAGCGTCCAAGCCTCCCAGTTAAGTTCTTGAGGGAAGCCAACCAACAAAGAGCGTGATGGTCAGTGACCACAGTGAAATCCCGCCCGTACAAGTATGGCCGGAATTTCTGGACGGCCCAAACTACTGCAAGACACTCCTGTTCTGTTATCGTGTAGTTCTGCGACATGCGTAGGCAATCACTTGCTCTACGTTGGAACATCTTCGCTGTAATAACACAGCCCCAATTCCGTGTCCGCTGGCGTCGGTGTGAAGGGTGGTCGGTGCTTCTTCGTCGAAGTGCCCGAGAACAGGTTCGGAAGTAAGTGCGTGCTTCAATTTTGAAAGGCTGTTTCACAGTCCTTGGACCACACAAATGGGGTACCAGATGCCAGGAGTTTGTGTAGGGGCGTAGCAATTGAAGCGAAGTTGCGGATGAGACGACGGAAATAGGATGCCAATCCTAAGAAGCTGCGAAGTTTTTTTTGGCGGTCTGGGCGCGAAAAATTCAGCACAGCATTCACTTTATCGGGGTCGGGCCGGATTCCTTCCTTGCTAACCAGATGGCCGAATACTTTAATAGATGTACTTGCGAAGCGGCATTTCTTTGTATTGAATGTCAGTCCAGCATTGGCAAGGCAAGTTAAAACGTCGTTGAGGCGCTGAAGGTGTTCTTCGAAAGTGGTAGAAAATATAACTATGTCATCAAGATAACATAAGCACGTCTTCCATTTCAAGCCACGCCGAACCGTGTCGCTCATTCTTTCGAATGTCGCCGGGGCATTGCACAACCCGAACGGCATTACGTTAAACTCGTAAAGACCGTCAGGCGTGGCAAATGCTGTTTTTTCTTTGTCTTGTTCGTGCACAGGTATTTGCCAATACCCCGATCTCAGATCTAGGCTTGAAAAGTATTCTGCACCTTGCAATGTGTCCAGAGCATCATCGATGCGAGGCATCGGGTATACATCCTTGCGGGTGATGTTAATTAGCGCCCGGTAATCGACACAAAACCGCACGGAACCATCCTTCTTCTGGACTAAAACAACAGGTAACGACCATGAACTGGTTGAAGGACGGACTATCTTGTTTTTGAGCATATCGTCGACTTGTTCCTGAATGATTTTTCGCTCCTTTGGTGAGACGCGGTATGGGCGGCGGCGAATGATGCAAGAACCATCTGTTTCTATTCGGTGGGTGGCTGCGGATGTTTGGCGCAGAGCGGAGTAGGAGGAGGAGGAGTCAAATAGGGTTTCGTGCTTGGCCAGAAGATCCAATATTGTTTTCTTTTGCTCCGGTGTGAGATCAGGACTGATAGTATCATCAATTGCGAGCGATGGTGATTTATGACCGGTCGAGCATTCTGCAGGTGAAATAGACTCAAATGAAACGACACTCACTGCTTCGTCACGCGGAACAGAAGTAATGGTCGCGCCTTGAGGTAATAAAATAGTCTCGGTCGAAGTATTCTGTGCGACTAGAAGAGCCGTTCCACGAGAAAACCGTATTAGGCAGGGGGGTACAAGAAGACCTCGAAGAGAGAACTTTCCGCTAGGAGTAATAAACACATCGCCATCGAGAATTCTGTCACAGTGAACGGAGAGCATGGCTTCTTGTCCAGGAGGCAGAGAAAAATCGCAGGAGGCGGCCACCAATCGTAGTTCTGGGGAATCAGAAACACTGGCCAGGTCAGTGTCGGTCATAAAAAGGAAGGGTTCTTTCCACGAGATCACAGCAGACGCCGATTTGAGAAAGTCCCAACCCAATATCATCTGATGAACACATGAAGGTACTACAGCGAGCTGAATGTGATGTCGAACGCCGGCAATGCCGGCTGTACACATGTACACATGTACAGCCGTGTACATGCCGGCTGCCGGCATGTACACGGCCGTGTACATGTTGGCGGAATGCCGGCTGTACACGGCCTGTACACAGTTTGGAGGGTTGAATCAAGGTGTTGTTAGCACCACATAGAGAGAGACTAGAGTAAGGGGTTCGTACTATACGCAATTTGAAACACACGTCTTCACGAATTAGAAATACTGGCAGCAGTGTCGACAAGAGCTTCCACATCAATTCCTTCAACGACAGCAGATAATGTGTTTGGTGGCCGATCAGGGGGACTTCTAGAAATCATTGCAACGCAGTTTCGCCCCCAGAACCTGCAGTTTCTAGTTTTCCGTGTGGTAGTTGGCCTCATTCGATAGAGGGCGAAGAGGAGAGACAAAGCATCGCCCAGGCGAAGGGGAACGGCGCCAAGGGCCACGTTGACTGCGGGAAAAGTCCGGTGAATCCTGAGGTGACGGAGAGCGGCTGCGAGGTTGATAAACAGGTCTTCGAGGGCTCTAGTTGTAGCGGAGATCGCGTTCGCAGGGCGCGTAAGCCCGCAGCTCATTTTGCTGGCGCCGGTGGCAAAAGCGCGAGATGTGGCTGCGAATTCCACAATAAAAACAGACCGGGCGTTCGTGAGGCCGGAAATCCATACGCGGCCGCCAATTGGAATGTGTCGGTGAAGCATGGGCCGCTGAGGAGATCACCGTGAGCTGTTCGAGCATTGGCGGCGGTGCATAAACCCCAATCGGTGAGACCGGGGGTCGCGAGGCTGCGTCCGCGTGCGAGGGTGCGGCGAAGGCCACGGGGTTGGGGGAGGTGTACAGCGCGGGCTACACGTCTTCGATGCCAGCTGCTCTTTAATAATTCCCCGCAGATCAGTCGCGGGCTGAGCACACCGGTCACCATGAGAGCACGATGGGCCTTGCTTTTGGAGCTCCTCGCGAATGATATCGCGTATGAGAGCACGAAGCTCCGACTCAGGAGGAAGACGAGCTGATTTCTGCCGTGGCTGCAGGTGCATCGCTTGTAGCTGGTCGATACGCTGACACCAGGTTCCTACGTCATCCACGGAAAACGGATTTTGTAGGGCAAAAGAGTTAAAGGTGAACTCTGCGATACCCTTGAGTAGATGGCTAACTTTGTCAGCTACTGACATGTCTGGGTTCACCTGACGGCAGAGAGCTAGCACATCCTCAATATAAGACGCAAATGTCTCGTCCGGACGCTGCCAGCGAGCATCTAGTTTTCTCTTTGCCTCGTCTGAACGCGCAGACGGTGCGCCAAATATCTGGCGGAACTTCTCAGTGAAGGAGGCCCAATCAGTTATGGTATGCTCGTTGTTACGGTACCAGGTCTTTGCAACTTCATGCAGGGTGAGACCTACGTTATGGAGCTTGAACTTCTCGTCCCACCTGTTAAATTGGCTGATTCGGTTGAATTCGTCAAGCCACTTCTCGACGTCTTCGCCACGAAGACCAGCGAAGCCGGGAGGGTCGCGCTGGCGGCACGTCACCATCCGTGCCGGCGTGGTAGGAGCGTCAGCATTCGGTGCGCCTTCTCGGTCCATTGGACTGGGTTGGGGTTGCCCAAGGTGACCTGAACGGAGCTCCAGGGGAACAGCTAGGTCAAGGAGGGGTCAGGGTCAAAAGAAACACCCTCCACCACTTGTAAGGCGCGCACTAAGAGTCTTGGGGAACGTCTTTATTTGACGAGGCTTGTCCTACGTGACAGGGACCGAGCCCCAGAGAATAACCAAGACGGGCGTTGATGAAGATAGACAACTGATGAAGATGATGAAGCATGATTGCATGTGGAAGACAGGCCTCCGGGGTACGAGTCCACTGGCGCATACCCTTCTGCATGGCACATAGCGTTTGTGACAACTACCGGGAGATTGTCCGGACGCATATTCCTTTGGTGTCGAGGCACTAACCAGTGCATATATATATATATATATATATATATATATTGCAATATATATATTATATTATTTTCAATATATATAGATATATATTGCAACCCGTATATATTCCCGTAGAAGACTTGTCTCGCAGTCGAAACGTCGAAATAAACCCTCCGCTGTTGCTGTTACGGAGGTTTCTTACTTTATATATATATAAATATATATATATATATATATATATATATATAGCGAATCAGAATAGGAAATGAGGGGCTCGTTGAAAATAACACAGAAATAAGGGTTGGCAGTCGAGAAAACCTCGGAAAGCAAAGGGGAGGATGTGGTAGATCATTGAAACAGATTAAGAATTTGGAAAGAAAGAAAGAAAGTGAAGAAAAAATGCCCGCCAGGTGGGATCCGAACCCACGACCTCCAGAATACCGGTCTGGTGCGATAACCACTACGCTACCGGCGGGGCGATTTTCCCATTCACTTTCTGGGGTATTTATGTTAGGTATGTTTGTTTCCTGTGCTTGGGGGTGGTAGCCAGCGCCATTCGGACTAATCGGGGTGAAGGGGACCTTCTTTTTAACCCCCGGGTCGTGACTCGAGTGTCTACGACATGTCCAGAGTGGTCGACCAGCTTTGAACCCTCTTAAGCTCCCTTTGGCAACAAGACTGCCAGAACAGAGGCCCTCGCTATGCATGTAGCGAATCAGAATAGGAAATGAGGGGCTCGTTGAAAATAACACAGAAATAAGGGTTGGCAGTCGAGAAAACCTCGGAAAGCAAAGGGGAGGATGTGGTAGATCATTGAAACAGATTAAGAATTTGGAAAGAAAGAAAGAAAGTGAAGAAAAAATGCCCGCCAGGTGGGATCCGAACCCACGACCTCCAGAATACCGGTCTGGTGATCGCACCAGACCGGTATTCTGGAGGTCGTGGGTTCGGATCCCACCTGGCGGGCATTTTTTCTTCACTTTCTTTCTTTCTTTCCAAATTCTTAATCTGTTTCAATGATCTACCACATCCTCCCCTTTGCTTTCCGAGGTTTTCTCGACTGCCAACCCTTATTTCTATATATATATATATATATATATATATATATATATATATATATCAGAAAACCTGTATCAGAAATCAGAAAACAGATATATATACCAGCGAATCAGAAAACCTCGGAAAGCAAAGGGGGGAATGCGTAACATCATAGAAGGAAATGATGAATTTTTTGAGTCAGAAAGAAAGTGGTAAAAAATTCCCGCCGAGTGAGATACGAACCCACGAACTCCAGAATACCGGTCTGGTGCGATAACCACTACGCTACCAGCGGGGCTGTTTCCCCACCACTTTATCGGGTATTTATATTAAGGTATATTTTGTTTCCTACACTTGGGGGTGGTAGCCAGCGCCACTAGGACTACTCGGGGTGAAGGAGACCTTCTTTTTTTTATTTCCGATTTCGTTCAGACCTACATTGTCCAGGATGAGAGGGCTAAAGGCAACAAGCTGCCTGACTAGGGCCCTGACACCCAAAGTACATTGCACAGGAGCAATAAGCAGCGAAATGACCGGCTCACTGGCAAGAAAAGCAACACAAGCACGATAATTCAAGCGTTACGAGGCAAGCTAGCGGTTCATTATACAATAAATAGCGACAAATAACGAGGCAGTAAAACAATGACGCATGCGGATGTGTTTGACATAATGTTTAGCAGATAATTATACCATTTCTAATAATGTTTTATACATAAGGCATACAAGTTTAACAACACACACACATTTATTAGAACAAAAAGAGAAGTTACAAGAGCACATAAGTGAACCATATATTTGTTACCATAAGACGCTGCACGGTCCGCTTTTTTAAAATTAATTATGAGCGCGTGATAAGAAGTACATTTTAACGTTACTTTTAGATTTGTAATCAGAACGGCAATTTTTAATCCAATCGAATATACCAGGATGTGCATTTAAAAACTCTGGTATCAAGTAGGCTAGTGTCTGCGTTCCGTAGTTTGTTCGAATGGCTGGTGTCCTAAAACGGCTGTGTCGTAAATCATACTTTAACCCCCGGGCCATGACTCGAGTGTCTACGACATGTCGAGGGTGGTTGATCAGCTTTGAATCTTCTTAAGCTACCTTTGGCACCAAGACTGCCAGAACAGAGGCCCTCGCTATGCATGTAGCGAATCAGAAATGGAAAATGAGGGGAGTAAAGATGGTTGTGGTTCCTTTCCCCGAAGTCCGGTGTCGATCAGGAACCCAATCGCCCGCGCTCCGGTTGATTTGGTAGGGCGCTGGCAGGGCGATGGTGTTGATGTTCTTGGACACGGCGGTCGAATTGACGAACTTGAGGCGTTGGGGTTATTTAAGTAAAACGAAGAGTTTATATATAGCTATTTACAGTAGGAAAACTGGGTACATGAGTAATGAAAAGAAAAACTTCGAACTTCCGCTAGACGCTAGCTCCGAGTGCGCACAAATCACTCGGGCTCCTCAACTACGTCTAACTATCCTATTCTCGGAGCGTACACAAACCGCTCGAGAAACGACGGCCGACACTCTGTCTAGCCGCAAGATCCGTCTAGTTGCCCGGTACGCCGCTGTAGCCTAAACCTCCGAAGCGATCTTAACCTCTAACCTAGGGGGCTCACAAATCCGAACCTAGCATCAACGGTCGAGACTCCTTGTCCCGCCGGGAACTGCCCAGCTCAGCGCTCAGACAAGAAGGATTTTTAACAGGCGAGGTCGGCCTTATAACCCCACGAGATCACACTCTCTCGGGAACGCCCGTGTAGCGTTCGTACACGCGTAAGAAAGTTCCCAAATTCACGTGGACAGCTGTCACTCAGCACGCTACGGAATATTCAATGAGACGCCACCATCTTTGGGTCAATGGCACGCTCGCAGACGATCAGGTGCACGCGACCCCGCCGGGTGAGAGCGAAAGGTGGCGACGGTGCACTGTGCCGGCCAGGGAGCGTTAACAATCGTGTCTCGCGCGGCGCGCGCTTCGACGCCGGTAATCCCACCACCTCTGCGCATCACGTCGACTGTTCCGGGAATCCGGCGGCACCATCTCCTTTCTCAATGGGGGATGATCCCTGTGGTATGTGGTGGGCCAGACAATCCGTCTCCCGTGCGCGCCGGGGACGAATTGGCGACGGCTGCGGCGTAGAGTCCACCGTGCTTGGCCCCCAGACAGAGTGGCGGGATCTCACGCGCAGCCCGGGCGCCTGGCCGCTGATCTCATAAGTGGACCTTACAAGGCGCTCAGTGAATTAAGACAGAAAACGAGTGGTCAGTCAAGAAAACCTCGGAAAGCAAAGGGGGATGCGTTACATCATAGAAAGAAATGAAGAATTTTTTTAGTCAGAAAGCAAGTGGTGAAAAAATTGCCGCCGGGTGGGATTTATATACCTATATATATATATATATATATATATATATATATATATATATAAGAGAAGAAAAACTTCGAACAAGGTAAAAGCACGATTGTGACCTACGTTTCAGCAAAGAGAACTTGCTTTCCTCAGGGCAATCTCTCGCCTGGCAGGCAGGGTTTATATAGGGGTAGGACCCCAGGTGAAAGGAGAGGGAAAGATGGAAGGGAAATTGAACAAGCTGATTGGTTTCGAAGTGTGTCGGGGGAGAGATTGAGGGGCCAACAAGGTTGTCTAGTTTAAGCCGCGAAGTAGGTCACACGGAAGTCAGCTGATGGTTGATATTCGTGGAATTTTTGAACAGAAAGGATGAGAGGGTGCTTATTGACCCGCCACGGGGTATAGGGAAAGGATCTCAGAACCGCCGGAAGCAGACCAGGCGGTGAGGGTGGGGTCCTTATCAGAAACTGTCTGCAAGCCTCAGGTCAAGAGAAAAGATAGAGACGGGGGAAAACTAACTAGGTCAAGGAAAAAAGAAAAAAACAAAAAGGAGAACAAAACAGGGAGGGAAACCACATAAACCCACACACTAAAGAAAACGCAATGACCCGGCAACTGAAATGGCACGTGTCACCCACGGCAACATTCCTGGAACAGGCCTGTCCTGAAACTCAAAAACGAAAAGATAAAGTTAGAGTGACGTACGGGGCACAAGACCACGCGGAGTAAAAAAAAGAGAGAAATTAACTAAATAAAATTGAATTCCAAAAGCAAAAGTTGGAGGCATGAGGGCGAGTATTAAGCTAGACGCTAAGGAATGAAAAAAAAGGAAAAAGAAATTAGGTGACCAGGTACAGAGCAGAGTGAACGGTCATAGTCTTTGGATGAGGTATATGCACGAAAATGCCTAATGCTGTATTCCCGGTGAATATCGCAAGGATTTCAAGTTGCCCTTAGACGCATCAATTCCAGCAGGTTCCATGGAGTTGAATTTGTGAATTAAGTAGGATTCTCGGTATTTCCTGTCCCTAGGAGACTTAAAATTTGACTGAAGTATATATACCTTAAGGTCATCAAAATTGTGGCCTGGTTGGTTGAAATGCTGTGCTACAGCTATGGAGGATTTGCTAAGAGTATCTGCCCGGTGACCATTAAGCCGTAGGCTCATAGGTTGGCTCGTTTCGCCTATATACTGTTTGTGGCACATTGAGCATTCCAACATATACACAATGTTGGATGAAGTGCACGTAAAACTTGAATTAATCTTGTGGACATAATTACTGGCTGTGCTTTTTACAACGCAGTCTGTTTGCAGGTGCCTACAAGTCTTGCATCTGGGGCGGGAGCAGCTGGCTATGACTGGTTGCTTTGAAGGCCCTGTTTTAGCATGCACTAAAATATCTTTTAGATTCCTGTTTCTCCGGTAGGTAACCCTTGGTGCTTCCGGGAAAGTCTTTTTAAGTCGGTCGTTACTGGCTAAAATGGGGTAGTACTTCCGCAGTATATTGTTTACGTTTGGGAGAGCGTTTGAAAATTTAGTTATTAGGGCAGGTGGCCTGGCGCTTTCGTTTTGCCGCTATTTCTTGAGAACGTCATCCCTTTTGAGATTAGACACACGTTGGTACGCCTGATCGAGCGAGCTTTTGGGGTGGTTCCTGTTCATAAGGGTGGCCTTGAGTTCGTCTAGGTGCTCTACGTAGTCACTGTCATCACTGCATACTCTTCTAAGCCTGGTGGCTTGTCCTACAAAGATCCCTTGTTTGCAGTGTCTGGGGTGATGGCTTTTATAATCTAGGTACTGCTGCCTGTCTGTTGGCTTTCTAAAAAGCGTGGTTTTAAGTTTACCGTTGTCTAGAATGACGGTAGTATCTAGGAAGTTCACTTCTTTTTCAGAATACTGGCAGGAGAATTTAATAGTCGGATGCGAAGAATTGAGATGGGATATAAACGTTTCTAGAGTCGCGCGACCGTGTTCCCAAATCATAAAGATGTCGTCGATGTAGCGGAGGTACACCTGAGGTTTATGCGGAAAAGAGCTTAATAGGGTAGCTTCAAGTTGCCCCATGAAAATGTTGGCATAGGTCGGTGCGAATGGAGTACCCATGCTAGTTCCAAAAACTTGCAAAAAGTAAGAAGAGTCAAATTCAAAATAATTGAGAGTTAGAACTAGTTTTAACAAAGTTATGTACACTTGTGGTGCATGTTGGTGCGGGTTCACTGATAGAGATTTTGAAATCGCTTCAATTCCTTCGGCGAACGGAATGTTTGTATACAATGCAGCAACGTCAAGAGTAACAAGGAGGGTTCCACTGGGTAGGTGCCCGCCCATATTTATCTCTTCTATTATGCGGAGGAAGTGGGGGGTGTCCTGAACGAATGAAGGAAGATGAGCCGGAATGTCGGATAGGTGATGATTCAGAAACAGAGATAGTGCTTCGGTTGGGGTATTGTTATTCAAAACTATGGGTCTGCCAGGAATGTCGGCAGTGAACAATAATTCTACGGGGACTTTATGGACTTTTGGGAGGAGGTAAAAACGTCCTGCATGCTTATTATTCGGTTTCATGAAATTTAAGTCTGTAGTCGTTATTAATTCTCTAGATCGTAGATCTGTGAGGGTCTGAAGGATTTTTAGGCTGTATTCCTGGCTCGGATCGTTATCTAAGGGCTTGTAGTGGCAAGGGTTATTGAGCTGCCTATAAGCTTCATCTTTGTATTTTCCCATAGGTAAAACCACTACACTACCCCCTTTGTCGGCTGGCTTTATGACTATGTCGGTTCTGGCTGATAGGCATTCAGGGTAACTTCTTCCGACGGAGTTAGGTTCTTGCGCTTGTTTGATCGCTTAGTTGTTGCCAAAATTTCTCTTGATACTGATTTTAAGTACAGATCCAATTCTGGAGATTGATCTACATCTGGAGTCCAAGTGCTAGGAGGGTGGAGGGTGCGTTCGTTAATGTCACGTTGGTGCTGCTTCTCCGAAAAAAACTCGCTTAGTCTCATTCTCCGAGAAAATTCAGTGAGATCTTTGTGTAACTCGTATTCATTCACACTGTTATTTGTGGGACAGAAAGTTAGACCTTGTTCTAGGATACCTTTTGGTCGGCCGTATGTGTTTTGGAAATGTCAATAACGTTGCTGGGGCAGGTAGCGAGAGAGCTCGTTTTTTCTATAGGATTATTGGCTGAGGGAGGAGGTTCTATTAAAGCGATCTCTGTATCGAGGGGGCACATTACATGACCGAGTACTTCATAGTCGCGGCTATTGAGAGGCTGATCTCCTACAGTACATGCTGCATTTTGCGAGGGAAGTTGGTCACGCTGAAACTTAACCGCTTGTTTATTGCTAAGATCATTTTCCTTACGATTTATGAAAATATTGAGATCTAGTTTCTCCTGCGCGGTTAGTGGAAGAGCTTCAATCTGGTCGTTGAAGAGGCTGAGTTGGCTAGTACAGTGTTCTCTAAGAATTTCTAGGAGGGAAAGAGAAGCATTATTCAGAATATCTTGCCACCTGGCAGCTAGTTCAGGAGGGAGCTCACCAAGGGCACATCTAACTTTTAGGCGGAGGCCTTTGGGGATCTTTTTGTTTTGGAGATACGAGGAGTACGTTTTTAGATGAAATCTGTAGTTGGTTTGTTTGCCGGCTAGTTTTCGAGCTTTGAGGAAACAGCGGGATTTAGGGGTTGGAGCATACGGCCTACTCGGTGGTAGTCATTTGTGTTTGTTCTGAGCAGACCTCCGGGGTGACACTTTTTTGCTTGGAGTCAGTAGTTTAGGGGGGCTGCTAAGGGTGAGGTCCACATCGATGCCTGTTTGGGTGCCTGTTTGCGTTATACTGCGTGTTGGGGTCTGCGTGAACCAAGAGCGTGTTGTCTTTGGTGGGTCGGGTTGTTGTTCGCTCACGTGCTGTACAGCTGGTGTTGCGGCCACGTCCACGGTTTGTGTGCTGGCGTCACATGTGCTGTCCTTAGGTGGACATGGCATTTCGCTACCGTGGGGGGTGTTGGGTTGGTTATGTTGTTCTGTGCTGGCCGGAGACGGGAGCTTGATACGGGAAGTTGGGAGCGTCACCTTAAATGTGTTCCTCAGCCTGTGCTTGATGTTTTCGGCAATCAGTCGGACGCCTCGAAAGTTAGGGTGTAGTCCGTCCTTGGCCAGGTGTCCTAGGGGGTCGTGGTGAATTTTTGCGTGGTGGATGATGTCAACGTTCTATTACTCTATTACTCCCTATATATATATATATATATATATATATATATATATATATATAAATAAAATCCAGGAAGTAGTAGAACTTTGAAGATGGTAGAGAACACAACAGAAGAAAAACTTCGAACAAGGTAAAAGCACGATTGTGGCCTACGTTTTAGCAAAGAGAACTTGCTCTCCTCAGGGCAATCTCTCGCCTGGCAGCCACGGTTTATATAGGGGTAGGACCCCAGGGGAAAGGAGAGAAGGAAAGATCGAAGGGAAATTAAGCAAGCTGATTGGTTTGGGAGTGTGTCGGGGGAGAGATTGAGGGGCCAAGAAGGTTGTCTAGTTTAAGCCGCGAAGTAGGTCACACGGAAGTCAGCTGGTGGTTGATATTCGTGGAATTTTTGGAGAGAAAGGATGAGAGGGTGTTCATTGACCCGTCGCGGGGTATAGGCAAAGGATCTCAGAACCGCCGGAAGCAGACCAGGCGGTGAGGGTGGGGTCCTTATCAGAAACTATCTGCAAGCCTCAGGTCAAAAGAAAAGATAGAGACAGGGGGAAACTAACTAGGTCAAGGAAAAAAAAGGAGAAAGAAACAGGGAGGGAAACCACATAAACCCACACACAAAAGAAAAAGCAATGACCCGGCAACTGAAATGGCACGTGTCACCCACGGCAAAATTCCTGGAACAGGCCTGTCCTGAAACTCAAAAACGACAAGATAACGTTAGAGTGACGTACGGGGCACAAGACCACGCGGAGTAAAAAAAAGAGGAATAAAATAAATAAAATTGAATTCCAAAAGCAAAGGTTGGAGGGATGAGGGCGAGTATTAAGCTAGACGCTAAGGAACGAAAAAAAAGGAATTAGGTGACCAGGTACAGAGCAGAGTGAACGGTCATAGTCTTTGGATGAGGTATATTGTCACGAAGACAAGGACGATGCAATTGTCTTGAATGAGAGACACATTTTTTGGAGCGAACTTGTGCTCCCCTAACAACTCAAAAGAATACATAGGCGGCGAAGCAGCGGTCAACAAAGTGACTTGCGTCGGCGAGCGTCGCAGAATCGAATGCCCCGGCGTCTGCTCTGCAGGCTTTTTATCTTTCGGCGCGCGTGGTTCTCGAACCGTCGATTCGTATCGAGAACATTGTACATCCAAGATGATTATTCCAGGCTGTTCACGTTAGATCGGAATGCTCTCCCTATCAGAACAGATAACACATGCGGCAAAGAAATAAAGAATGGAACACGCGCTTCCCTTGGCACAGAGATAACACAGACCGGCGCAGCCGGGTGGTAAAAGCAAAACACAAATAAACAAACCCAATGCATGGTTCGCGGCATTACCCCCCTCTAAGAGTGCATCGACCCGATGCTAACGTAGGCGACAGTCCGAACAAATAAAAAATTCACAGCATATCCACGGGGTGAATCATGATGAGTGGGCGAAGCTCCTGAGGGGAAATCATCGGTAAAATCGTGACTCTTCAGTGAAAGTTCGCCCACTACATCTGTGTCCGAACGTAACGTCTAGAAAGTCTCGCTTAAACCGCGCGTCGGCACCTTGGGGAAGAGCTCGCCTGATGCGTTTTGCAGACGCCTCACGAGCTCTCACTGCATCGGGGTCTGCCTGCCGACACGCGCGCTTTCTCGCTGCTTCCCGTTCTCTGACGTTTTGGAGATCCTCTTCGCGCCGCAGCCGTGCCGCTTCGCGTACGGCAGGGTCCTCGCGCCGTTGCCGTGACGCTTGGACCTCTCGTTCTCGAACGCTGGGATCTTGGCGGCGTCGTCGCGCAGCCAGACGACACGCTTCGGCCTCCCGCTCTCGTACGGCAGGATCTTGGCGGCGGCGTCGCGCAGCTTCATGGAGCGCTTCTGCCTCGCGGGCTCGCACATCTGCAGCCTTATCCATCGGGCGACTCCGAGCGCGCGCCAACAGCGAACGGATTTTATTGCAACGCTCCCCGCCATCTAGTAAACAATCCAAGAACTAAAGTAGACGTAGCCACGCCATCTAGTAAACAATCCAAGAACTAAACTAGAGGTAGCCACGCCATCTAGTAAACAATCCAAGAAATAAACTAGACGTTGCTGCATACATACGTCGAGGATGGGCATACCCACGCCCTAAGGAGCTTCGCCCCTAAAAATTAAAGTTCGTCATCGTCCGTAGAAAGCTTTTAAGCGAACCACGTGGACGACTTCGGGCCGCGTGTGTCGTCGTGATGTGCCGGAGTCACCATCGGGCATCACTTCGTAGGTTAGTTGGCCAACACGTCGTAGAATCTTGTAGGGTCCGAAATACCGTCGCAGAAGTTTCTCACTCAGTCCGCGTCGTCGGATGGGAGTCCAAACCCACACGCGATCCCCTGGTTGGTACTCGGCGGCTCGGCGTCGGAGGTTGTAGCGGCCAGCATCCACCGGCTGCTGGTCCCTTATACGAACTCGAGCGAGCTGGCGGGCCTCCTCCGCACGCTGAAGGCATCCTTGGACGTCGGCGTTCAGGTCGTCGTCTTCTACGTGCGGCAGCATGGCGTCAAGCATTGTAGTCGGCCGTCTTCCGTAGACGAGCTCGAACGGTATCATCTGCGTGGTTTCTTGGATAGCCGAGTTGTACGCAAACGTGACATACGGGAGCACTTCGTCCCAAGTCTTATGTTCAACGTCGACGTACATGGACAGCATATCCGCAATCGTCTTGTTGAAACGTTCCGTTAGTCCGTTCGTTTGTGGGTGGTACGCCGTTGTTCTTCGGTGATCCGTGTTGCTGTAGCGTAAGATTCCTTGCATCAGCTCCGCATTAAAGGCCGTTCCGCGGTCCGTGATGAGGACTTCAGGGGCTCCATGTCGCAGCACAACTTGTCTTATGAAAAACTTGGCGACTTCTTGTGCAGTCCCCCTCGGAAGAGCGGCGGTCTCCGCGTAGCGCGTCATGTAGTCCGTCGCTACGACAATCCAATTGTTCTCAACTTGTGGCGTTGGGAACGGACCCAGGAGGTCCATTCTAATCTGTTTGAAGGGCATCGATGGGACGGCCATCTGCTGCAGAAGTCCGGCTGCTCTCGTCGGCGGTGTTTTTTGTCGCAGCAGCTCGGGACGTAGTGGGTGATGTCGGATGTAAGGCGGGGCCAGTAGTACTTCGCCTTTATTTTTCCAATTGTGCGGGCTGTGCCGAGATGTCCGGAAGACGGGTCGTCGTGGCACGCTTCCAAAATTTCGTCACGAAGGTCTGCGGGGATGACAAGAAGGTAATTCGTTCTCGTTCCGGGGCTGAAATTCTTCTTCACGAGGACGGAGTTTCTCAGGCTGAATGCTGGTAAGCTGCGTTTGAAGGTCCTAGGTACGGCGACGTTGCGTCCCTCGAGGTAGTCGATTATGACGCGTAAGTCAGGGTCGGCACGCTGCTGGGTGGCTAGGTCGGTCTCCGTCACGATTCCGAAGAACGCGCTGTCTTCATCAGAGTCTTGTGCTGGTGGGTCGACGGGGGCGCGGGACAGGCAGTCGGCGTCGGAGTGTTTCCTGCCGGATTTATAAACGACTGTAACGTCGAACTCCTGCAGGCGCAAGCTCCACCGCCCAAGACGGCCAGAGGGGTCCTTCAAATTGGCGAGCCAACACAGCGCGTGGTGGTTTGTCACAACCTTGAATGGTCTTCCATACACGTATGGGCGAAATTTGGAAATCGCCCATATAATTGCCAGACACTCTTTCTCAGAGGCAGAGTAGTTTTTCTCCTCCTTCGACAGACCACGGCTGGCATAGGCGATTACCTTTTCGCACCCGCTTTGTTTTTGGACGAGGACGGCACCCAAGCCTATATCACTGGCGTCCGTGTGTATTTCCGTTTCGGCGTTCTCGTCGAAATGAGCGAGGACGGGCTGGCTTTGCAGCTCGCAGAATGCTTTTTCTTGGTCGCTGTCCCAGCTGAAAGGAGTGCCATGTTTCGTCAAGCGCGTCAGCGGCTCTGGAATGCGTGCGAAGTTTGCGACGAAGCGCCGGTAGTATGCGCACAGTCCGAGAAATCTTCGCACGCCCTTCTTGTCTTTCGGCCTTGGGAAGTTCGCAACGGCTGAAGTTTTGGCTGGGTCAGGTAGGACTCCCGCGGCGTTGACGACGTGGCCCAAGAACTTGAGTTCCTCGTACGCGAAACGGCACTTTTCAGGCTTCAGCGTCAACTCCGACGTACGAATGGCCTCGAGTACACACTCCAACCTTGCGAGGTGTTCGTCGAAAGTCCGGGCGAATACGACAACGTCGTCGAGGTATACGAGGCAGGTGTGCCACTTCTGGCCAGCTAGCACCGCGTCCATGACTCGTTGAAACGTTGCTGGCGCCGTGCACAGCCCGAAAGGCATCACCTTGAACTCGTATAGGCCATCCGGGGTTATAAATGCAGTCTTCTCTCGGTCTCTCTCGTCTACTTCAATTTGCCAGTAGCCGGTCTTCAAATCCATCGATGAGAAGTACTTCGCATGGCAGAGGTGGTCGAGGGCGTCGTCGATTCGTGGCAGGGGGTACACGTCCTTTTTGGTGATTTTTTTCAGTCGCCGCTAGTCAACACAGAACCTTAATGTGCCGTCTTTTTTCTTCACGAGTACGACCGGCGCAGCCCACGGACTTTTCGATGGCTGTATTATGTCGTCGCTGAGCATGTCGTCGACTTGAGTCCGGATGGCTTCCCGCTCGTGTGAAGAGACGCGGTACGGTGACTGTCGGGTAGGTCGGGCTCCATCTTCGGTTATAATTCGGTGCTTCGCTAGGGGTGTCTGACGTAATTTTGAGGTTGGCGAAAAACACTCGCTGTAGCGATTGAGCAAATCCAGCAATCTGTCCGATTTTCTTGCGGCAGCACCGGGTTCACGTCGAAAGGTTGCGGCGGCTTGGAAGCATCTGCGCGTGTGCATTCAAAGTTAGTGACCGCGATCACTTGACTTCCTTCTTGCGTTTCTTCGAGGAACGCAATCGCAGCGCCCTTGTTTAGATGCTGGTACTGCTCGGTGAAATTGGTGACCAAAACATGGGATTTGCATTGTTTAAAGCGCGCAATGCCTCTTGCGACGAAGACACCGTGGTTGAAAAGCAACCTTTGGTCACCCTCTACGATAGCGTCGATGTCAGGAGCAGCATCCTCACAGTAGACGGCGATCATCAAGCTTGCGCGGGGTGGCAGGGTGACGTGATCGTCGGCGATCCTGACAGCACCACAGTGATCGGGGTTCGATTCCGGCGTCATAGAGTGATCGGAGGAAAAAGTTATCGACTTCGTCTGCAGATCGATTATTGCGCCGTTGTCCGCCAAAAAGTCAATTCCGAGAATTACGTCGCGGGAGCAGTTAGGCAAAATGACGAACGCCGCTAGGTACGTCGTGCCGTCTATGGTGACGCGCGATGTGCACGTTCCACTTGGCGTCACGAGGTGACCTCCTGCTGTGCGTATATGTGGACCGTCCCATCTTGTCTTTACTTTCTTCAGCTTAGACGCGAATGACCCGCTCATCACCGAGTAGTAGGCTCCCGTGTCGAAGAGGGCGACTACGTCAAAGCCGTCGATGGACAACTGGACGTCGGACGCCGCCTTCCTCGAGTTCCGGGTGCGTCGGGGCGTCGCGTCTCGGCTTGTGCGTGTTGACGGTCGGGCACTGTGCGTCGTTGTTGTCTTCTCAGCGGCAGCCTCGGTCATGTCGGGTACGCGTCGTGCCGTGTAGCTGTCGTCGTGTTCGGGAGTCTCGTCAGGGTTAGGTCGGGTCGTCGGGATGAGGGCATGTCGGGAATCGGTGTCTTCGGCGCGTCCTTGCGTCGTTGGAGGGTTTCCAGTTTTTCGCCGTAGAGCAACTTCACCTCCATAAGTTGCTTCCTTTAGTTTCCCCCGCGTGGGCTGGGGGACCTTCCACGTGAGAACTCAGCATTGCTACGGTGGTTCGGCGACTGGTATGGGTAGGGTGACGGCGAACGGTTGAAACGGGCTGGTCGACGGCTGGTGTTGGACAGGTACTCTTCGATATCCGATGGGCGCTGGCCAGTTCGGGGGCGGGGTGCGTCGACGGAGAACCCTGGCAAACCGAGCCTCCTGTAGGGGCAGCGACGGTAGACGTGGTCGGCCTCTCCGCAGTGGTAGCACAGCGGACGATTGTCGGACGTTCGCCACACGTCGGTCTTCCTTGGGGCGGAGGGTTGCGCCGCAGGTGGTCGGGCCGGCGAGAGAGGACGCCGGTACGGAGCCTCGAGACGATAGGGTGCAGGTGGGCGAGGGCGATGTACAGCAGCCGTGTAGGTCATGGCTTGCGGCTCGCGAGGTGCTACTGACGTCGTTTAAGTTCCCAGCGCTTGCTGCACTTCTTCTCTAATGACGTCAGTAAGAGAAGCGACTTGTGGTTGCGGCGGCGTCGGGAGCAGTTTCCGCAGCTCCTCCCTCACTATTTCGCGGATAGTCTCCCGTAGGCTATCTTTGGGAATGCGCACGTTGTCGACGCAATTCGCATTGGCCATGCCAACATAGTTCCGGTCCTACTGCTTAGCACGCATTTCGAGTGCTTTCTCGATGGTGCTGGCTTCGGTCACGAATTCGGCGACGGTCTTTGGCGGATTTCGGACAAGTCAACAAACAGTTCCTCCTTTACACCGCGCATCAAGAAGCGTAACTTCTTTTCATCCGTCATTTCGGGGTCCGCGCGGCGAAATAGTTGCTTCATCTCCTCAACGAAGATCACGACCCCTTCGTTGGGGTGTTGTGTCCGAGTTTCAAGCAAGAGCGCAGCTCGCTCTTTTCTCACAACGGTAGTGAATGTCTTAAGGAACTCCCTTTTGAAGTGAGTCCAGTCGGTCAAAGAACTCTCATGGTTCTCGAACCAAGTTCGAGCAGCATCTTCTAAGTAAAAGAAGACATGCCGGAAAGTTTCTTCGTCGTCCCACCTGTTGAAGATGCGGACGCGCTCCAGTTTCTCCAATCATTCTTCGGGGTCTTCAGCGGGGGCTCCCCGGAACGATGGCGGTTCCCGGGGCTGCTACAGGACGATTGGCGACGTTGTTGCTTGCACCGTGGCGTTGGTTGCAGCGTTCCTTTTCTTCTTCGTCTTCTCCGGTAGTAGACCGGACTCGGGTGGTAAATCTTGCAGGCGGAGGCTGGCTCTTGTTGGACTGGCTTGGCGGCTTTCCGAGGTTGTAATGGGTGCGTACCCCGCACCTCCACCAGATGTCACGAAGACAAGGACGGTGCAGTTGTCTTGAATGAGAGACACGTTTATTGGAGCGAACTTGTGCTCCCCTAACAACAAAAAAGAATACAGAGGCGGCGAAGCAGCGGTCAACAAAGTGACTTGCGTCGGTGAGCGTCGCAGAATCGAATGCCCCCGCGTCTGCTCTGCAGGCTTTTTATCTTTCGGCGCACGTGGTTCTCGAACCGTCTATTCGTATTGAGAACATTGTAGATCCAAGAAGATTATTCCAGGCTGTTCACGTTAGATCGGAATGCTCTCCCTATGAGAACAGATAACACATGCGGCAAAGAAAGAAAGAATGGAACACGCGCTTCCCTTGGCACAGAGATAACACAGACCGGCGCAGCCGGGCGGTAAAAGCAAAACACAAATAAACAAACCCAATGCATGGTTCGCGGCAATATGCACGACAATGCCTAACGCTGTACTCCCGGTGAATACCGCAAGGATTCCAAGTTGCCCTTAGACGCATTAATTCCAGCACGTTCCATGGAGTTGAATTTGTGAATTAAGTAGGATTCTCGGTATTTCCTGTCCCTAGGAGACTTAAAATTTGACTGAAGTATATATTACTTTAGGTCATCAAAATTGTGGCCTGGTTGGTTGAAATGCTGCGCTACAGCTATGGAGGATTTGCTAAGAGTATCTGCCCGGTGACCATAAAGCCGTAGGCTCATAGGTTGACTCGTTTCGCCTATATACTGTTTGTGGCACATTGAGCATTCCAACATATACACAATGTTAGATGAAGTGCACGTAAAACTTGAATTAATCTTGTGGACATAATTACTGGCTGTTCTTTTTGCAACGCAGTCTGTTTGCAGGTGCCTACAAGTCTTGCATCTGGGGCGGGAGCAGCTGGCTATGACTGGTTGCTTTGAAGGCCCTGTTTTAGCATGCACTAAAATATCTTTTAGATTCCTGTTTCTCCGGTAGGTAACCCTTGGTGCTTCCGGGAAAGTCTTTTTAAGTCGGTCGTTACTGGCTAAAATCGGGTAGTACTTCCGCAGTATATCGTTTACGTTTGGGAGGGCGTTTGAAAATTTAGTTATTAGGGCAGGTGGCCTGGCGCTTTCGTTTTGCCGCTGTTTGTTGAGAACGTCATCCCTTTTGAGATTAGACAAACGTTGGTACGCCTGATCGAGCGAGCTTTTGGGGTGGTTCCTGTTCATAAGGGTGGCCTTGAGTTCGTCTAGGTGCTCTACGGAGTCACTGTCATCATTGCATACTCTTCTAAGCCTGGTGGCTTGTCCTACAAAGATCCCTTGTTTGCAGTGTCTGGGGTGATGGCTTTTATAATCTAGGTACTGCTGCCTGTCTGTTGGCTTTCTAAAAAGCGTGGTTTTAAGTTTACCGTTGTCTAGAATGACGGTTGTATCTAGGAAGTTCACTTCTTTTTCAGAATACTGGCAGGAGAATTTAATAGTCGGATGCGAAGAATTGAGATGGGATATAAACGTTTCTAGAGTCGCGCGACCGTGTTCCTAAAACATGAAGATGTCGTCTATGTAGCGGAGGTACACCTGAGGTTTATGCGGAAAAGAGCTTAATAGGGTAGCTTCAAGTTGCCAGTGAAAATGTTGGCATAGGTCGGTGCGAATGGAGTACCCATGCTAGTTCCAAAAACTTGCAAAAAGTAAGAAGAGTCAAATTCAAAATAATTGAGAGTTACACCTAGTTTTAACAAAGTTATGTACACTTCTGGTGCATGTTGGTGAGGGTTCACTGATAGAGATTTTGAAATCGCTTCAATTCGTTCGGCGAACGGAATTTTTGTATACAATGCAGCAACGTCAAGAGTAACAAGGAGGGTTCCACTGGGTAGTCGCCCGCCCATATTTATCTTTTCTATTATGCGGAGGAAGTGGGGGGTGTCCTCAACGAATGAAGGAAGAAGAGCGGGAATGTCGGATAGGTGATGATTCAGAAACAGAGATAGTGCTTCGGTTGGGGTATTGTAATTGGAAACTATGGGTCTGCCAGGAATGTCGGCAGTGAACAATAATTCTATGGGACTTTGTGCTCTTTTGGGAGAAGGTAAAACCGTCCTGCATGCTTATTATTCGGTTTCATGAAATTTAAGTCAGTAGTCATTATTAATTCTCTAGATCGTAGATCAGTGAGGCTCTGAAGGATTTTTAGGCTGTATTCCTGGCTCGGATCTTCATGATTTGGGAACACGGTCGCGCGACTCTAGAAACGTTTATATCCCATCTCAATTATTCGCATCCGACTATTAAATTCTCCTGCCAGTATTCTGAAAAAGAAGTGAACTTCCTAGATACTACCGTCATTCTAGACAACGGTAAACTTAAAACCACGCTTTTTAGAAAGCCAACAGACAGGCAGCAGTACCTAGATTATAAAAGCCATCACCCCAGACACTGAAAACAAGGAATCTTTGTAGGACAAGCCACCAGGCTTAGAAGAGTATGCAGTGATGACAGTGACTACGTAGAGCACCTAGACGAACTCAAGGCCACCCTTATGAACAGGAACCACCCCAAAAGCTCGCTCGATCAGGCGTACCAACGTGTGTCTAATCTCAAAAGGAATGACGTTCTCAAGAAACAGCAGCAAAACGAAAGCGCCAGGCCACCTACCCTAATAACTAAATTTTCAAACGCCCTCCCAAACGTAAACAATATACTACGCAAGTACTACCCCATTTTAGCCAGTAACGACCGACTTAAAAAGACTTTCCGACTTAAGACTTAAAAAGACTTAAAAAGACTTAAAAAGCAACAAGGGTTACATACCGGAGAAACAGGAATCTAAAAGATATTTTAGTGCATGCTAAAACAGGGCCTTCAAAGCGACCAGTCATAGCCGGCTGCTCCCGCCCCAGATGCAAGACTTGTAGGCACCTGCAAACAGACTGCGTTGTAAAAAGCACAACCAGTAATTATGTCCACAAGATTAATTGAAGTTTTACGTGCACTTCATCCAACATTGTGTATATGTTGGAATGCTCAATGTGCCACAAACAGTATATAGGCGAAACGAGTCAACCTATGAGCCTACGGCTTAATGGTCACAGGGAAGATACTCTTAGCAAATCCTCCATAGCTGTAGCGCGGCATTTCAACCAACCAGGCCACAATTTTGATGAACTAAAGTTATATATACTTCAGTCAAATTTTAAGTCTCCTAGGGACAGGAAATACCGAGAATCCTACTTAATTCACAAATTCAACTACATGGAACCTGCTGGAAAAAATGCGTCTAAGGGCAACTTGGAATCCTTGCGATATTCACCGGGAGTACAGCATTAGGCATTTTCGTGCATATACCTCATCCAAAGACTATGACCGTTCACTCTGCTCTGTACCTGGTCACCTAATTTCTTTTTCCTTTTTTTTCATTCCTTAGCGTCTAGCTTAATACTCGCCCTCATGCCTCCAACTTTTGCTTTTGGAATTCAATTTTATTTAGTTAATTTCTCTCTTTTTTTTTACTCCGCGTGGTCTTGTGCCCCGTACGTCATTCTAACTTTATCTTTTCGTTTTTGAGTTTCAGGACAGGCCTGTTCCAGGAATGTTGCCGTGGGTGACACGTGCCATTTCAGTTGCCGGGTCATTGCTTTTTCTTTTGTGTGTGGGTTTATGTGGTTTCCCTCCCTGTTTTTTTCTCCTTTTTTTTCCTTGACCTAGTTAGTTTCCCCCCCCCCCGTCTCTATTTTTTCTTTTGACCTGAGGCTTGCAGATAGTTTCTGATAAGGACCCCACCCTCACCGCCTGGTCTGCTTCCGGGCGGTTCTGAGATCCTTTCCCTATACCCCGCGGCGTGCCAATAAACACCCTCTCATCCTTTCTCTCCAAACATTCCACGAATATCAACCACCAGCTGACTTCCGTGTGACCTACTTCGCGGCTTAAACTAGACAACCTTCTTGGCCCCTCAATCTCTCCCCCGACACACTAAATCAGCTTGCTCAATTTCCCTTCCACCTTTCCCTCTCCTTTCACCTGGGGTCCTACCCCTATATAAACCGTGCCTGCCAGGCGAGAGATCGCCCTGAGGAAAGCAAGTTCTCTTTGCTGAAACGTAGGCCACAATCGTGCTTTTACCTTGTTCGAAGTTTTTCTTCTCTTTTATATATATATACATATATATATATATCAGCAGTAGAAGAAACTTCTCGCGGAGCCGGAAGAAATAATTGACAAAATGGTTGACTCACGATTATAAACCAAACAGTGGTTTACTGACGTTTCGACTGGTGGACCAGACTGGAGGACCAGGTGGACTGGAAAATTGGTCCTCCCGTCGAAACGTCCGTAAACCACTGTTTTTGTTTTTCATCGTGAGTCAATGCCGACTAATTGGGACATGTTTTGTGACAAATTTAATGAACTAACAGATAAGTACATACCCAATCGCACTATACTCTCCAATAATAACGCACCATGGTATTTAAACACTTAAAGCGCTTGTCTAATAGAAAGAAGCGTTTATACATATTAGCTAGGCTGCCCCCTAGTTCTGTTCGGTGGGCTGCCTACAAGGAGTCTTCTAAAGATTACGTTAATGCTCTTAAAAATGCCAAAGAAAATTTTCTGATTAATACTTTGCCATCGATGCTAGCGACTGACACAAAAACATTCTGGCGCTTTATAAACCCTCATAAAGATGGCGACTCTCTAACACTTTCTGATTATAGTAACACTTCTATTCCATCTAACCAGTGTGCTGAAGTATTGAACAACGTATTTGCATGTAATTTCTCCGAAACTACTCATGTCCTGCTACCCTTACCTTGCAAATATAGTCACAGACATATGCCACCAATTACCATTGATTCCTATGGTGTACAAAAACTTATTAGATCACCAAAACCATCAACTGCTCCTGGTTATGACCTGATCAGTTCAAAATTTTTGATCAGTGCTTGCTGATATTCTTCCAAAATACTAACCAAAATTTATCAACAGTCGCTTGGTCATGGTGTCCTAACAGTTCAGTTTAAAATCGGGAAGGTGGTTCCACTCTACAAATCTGTTAACTGGCACTCACCCCTTAATTATCGTTCTATTTCATTAACTAGGATTCCGTGTAACCTCATTGAATATATATTGTATTCTAGTCTAGCTAAATTTCTTCAATCTAATTCCTATTTTTCTGTATCATAACACGGCTTCAGAAAAACGTATTCCTGTGAAATGCAGCTTACATTGTTCGCTCATAAACTGCATACTTTTCTTGGCCAGTCCTCTTCCGTCGATTGAATTTTTCTTGATTTTTCCAAAGTATTTGATAAGGTGTGTCACAAATTATTGTTGTTTAAACTGCATCAGCTTAACCTTGAATCCAAACTTTTATCTTGCGGTGTGCCGCAAGGCTCCATGCTGGGTCCTCTTCTTTTTCTTATCTACATTAACGGTTTGCCAGCATGCGTTTCTTGTAACATTCATTTATTCCCCGACGACTGTGTTGTGTACCGACAAATAACGTGTGACATTGACATAACCGCCTTGCAATCTGATCTCAACGCTATTCCTTCCTGGGGTGAACCTTGGCTCAGGGAACTTAACGCTAACAAATGCAAGCACTTACATGTCACCAGAAAAGCTCACCAGTTACCTACTTACTCTATTATTAACTCCCAATTAGATCATGTGTCATTTTACAAATACCGGAGTGTTCACATTTCAGCCAATCTAACATGAACCAACCACACCGAGTATGTAATTGTCAATGCTAACCGCACGTTAGGATACCTCCGACGCAACTTTTCAAAGGCCCCATCATCACTTAAATTACTAATGTACCAAACACTAGTTCCTCCTAACCTCGAGGATGCCGCATCAGTGTGGGATCCAAGTTTCGTTACATTACCACAGTCGCTTGAAATGGCTCAAAATAATTCTGTTCATTTCATTCACTCAATTATGACCACACTGCTAGCATATCGCTGATGAAAAGTAGCCTTCAGTTGCCAACGTTATCTTGCCGACGGAAAGTTTTGCGTCTCTGTTTGTTCCATAAAATGTTTCATCACCCACACCTAGGTCATCAGTTTATTTTGCCTTCCCATTTTATCTCGTCTCGTCTGGATCATGCTAATAAAGTTGGAATACCATCGTCAAGAACCAATGCATTTTTTCAGTCCTTCATACCCAGAACTTGAGTAGAATGGAACCACCTTCCTTCATCAACTGCTGCGATTATTGATCACGAATTATTCAAACCTGCTATAGCTAAGATTGTATAATTATAGGTTCCTTTGTTGTCCTTTCCCTCCCTCGCGCATTAGCTAACAGTGTTTATATTGAAGCCAATTTGTCATTTCTATTGTTGCCATATTATGCGTCAGCTATAATTGTATGTTGAGAAGCCACTCTTGTAACCTTTGTAATGCCATTTACTGCTTTTGCCATTACTGTATTGTAACTAACCACTCCCCGCTCCAATGCCTTATGGCCTTGAGGGTAATGTAAATAAAAAATAAATAAAATGAATACATCATTCTCAACTATATATATATATATATATATATATATATATATATATATATATATATATATATATATATATATATATATATATATATATATATATATATATATGTTATATATATATAGTTATATATATATATATATATAACTATATATATATATATATATATATGTATATATTAGACAGAAATAAGGGTTGGCACTCAAGAAAACCTCGGAAAGCAAAGGGGAGGATGTGGTAGGTAATTGAAACAGATAAAGAATTCGGAAAGAAAGAAAGAAAGAAATTGGAGAAAAAATGCTCGCCGGGTGGAATCCGAACCAACGACCTCCAGAATACCGGTCTGGTGCGATAGCCACTACGCCACCAGCAGGGCTATTTTTCCCCTCCACTTTCTGTGGTATTTATGTCAATGTAATTTTTTCCTGTGCCTGGGGGTGGTAGCCAGCGCCACTCCGACTTCTCGGGGTAAAGAGGACCTTCTTTTTAACCCCCGGGCCGTGACTCGAGTGTCTACGGCATGTCGACAGTGGTCAACCAGCGTTGAACAGTCTTAAGCTCCCTATGGCACCAAGACTGCCAGAACAGAGGCCCTCGCTTATTTTCAACGAGCCCCTCATTTCCTATTCTGATTCGCTATATGCATAGCGAGGGCCTCTGCGCGCGTGCGTGTGTGCGTGTGTGTGCGTACGTGCGTGTGCGTGCGTGTGTGCGCGTGTACGTGTGTGTGTGTTTGTGTTTGTGTGCTTGCATGTGCATGCGTTCATGTGTGGGGGCATTTATATCTTCTTTAGTGAGCAATGGATGACCATGCGGGCAACACTCTCGCGTCAACAGACCAAGTGACATGTGCCCAGAATGTGAAAGTGGAAGAATCGTAACGAGAGATTTGCCTCCGAGAGTGGACAAAGCTGACTTGCAACGCTGGCGGTGTTCTCAGGGGGATTTTAGATGCGAAGCATCTCATGGTGGGGGCTATGTCCCTCTCTTGTCGTTGTCGTTGTTGTTGCGCCGTCCACACCCCCACTGCCCATGCTCGGCCTCCTGAACGCCCGGTCCTTTCTTTGGCTCCTGGGGCGACAGTGTTCCCGGTGTCTTCCTGGTCCGGCACGAGATGAGCACGCTTCCGCTTTAAGGGCTCCAAGAACGACAGTGTTGGCGGTGTCTTCCTGGGCCGGCACGAGACGAGCACGCTTCACGCGCCTTTGACGTTTCATTGTCGTCGGCGGTGGCGTGCGTCGGCGAGTCTCGGCGGGCCGTGATTACAAGCAGCCCACAACCATTTGGGGAACGTGCATCTACCTCATCTTCAGAAACTTTAGGATTCATACCCTACAGCAGCCCTTGACTTTACATTTCACAGACCATAAGGCGGTCATAATCAAGGCGGAACGCAAACCACAGCTGGACGTCACCTATGTTGAACATGATGATGATAATGCTTATATAAAGACAAACTCATACCACGTACAACGTCTCTCTTTCTTTAATGCCTCTCCCAAGGTAAATATAACTGGTAGCGAAGCTTCCATAGAAGCCCATACGTTCAGAAAATGGCGGCTCTTAAGCTGCTCATGGGGCTTAGCGCCATCTGTGTGAGGAGGGAACACTTCCGGCGGAACAAAAAATAAGCAGGATGTGACGCAAGATCCGGTCAGAAAGTGACGTCATTTTGGTGGCATTAGCGAGAAAATTTGACTTCAAAATAGCCTTAGCAGGCCTCTGATCGCTGAGGGCTCAAGTCATTGCCATCTGACGCAAGTTGGCGAGCCCTTGGCGTGTGCGTTTCAAGTCAACGCCAGCTTATACTCGTGACTAGAGAAACGTACTTTAGCATACTGTCGTATGATTCGCCTCGGTGTTTATAAAAACATCTTGCATCTTCTCTGAACCTTTATTCTGTATTCATGCCTTCCACTGCTGTATAAAAGCAATCAGTTGTTCATTTTGATTGCAGTGGGTGGCAAACGACAATTTCTGTTTCTGCATCCCCCCCCCCCCCACCCGACAATTTTTTTTCTGCCTTGTGATACAGAGCACAAAATGACACTTTACCACTCTCCCCGGCCCCCCTTTCATATAAAAAACGTGCCCACTTCTTACCCCGATACCAGTTTCTACCAACGCCACTGCTGGGTTTAATTGCGTCGCACATACGCAGGTTGCGTGCGTGCCTTAAGTATAGATCAAGGTTATATAATGCTTGCTCAGTTTGTCGACTTCAGTTCTAAGAGAAGAAATAACGCATAGTCATGCTATAATCAAGACATTTGAATTTTATTCCAGGATAAACATAAAACAAATTTACCACACTGCACAAAATCAGCACGTATAAATAAGTACAAAATGTTCGTGGGCACTACATGCATCATGACTTTCCTTACGCGTCGAAAAATTGACTTTACCCGTAACACATAGCATTATAAGCAATGAAGGCGGCAGCAGCAGAACTACTTCGAAACAAGAGAAAAGAACTAGGCACTGCATCTTGACGCAGAAAACCGGGCCGCAGGAATGCCGATTCACGAAAGTGCAGCGAGCACAACGCAGCTGTCCCGGCGTCTTATCAAGTAGACAAGGGTTTCTACAGACGTTCACTCAGCATTCACCCCTGCAATTTCCTCGTTGCATTATTATTTTGAAGGTAATAGCGCACAGAAACGGGGACAAAGAAAGGAACACACGGACAAGCGCCTTCTATCAACTGAGTGGTTTATTAGAAAAAACACAGACTTTTATACCCTACAACACTGCGCAGATCAGTACAAGAACCCATCACCGGCACACATAGCAAAAAACGTGTACACTCATCAAATCACACTAACGCTGATAGTAGCGACAGCTCCTTATCTAACAATGTTACTGAGGGATGGCTTACACAATCTTCTTTTTGGTGGGAAATATGGAATGCCTCAACGATCTCTCTTGACGTTTTATTGTGATGCTTGAACAAAACGACAGTGTTGTCGAAGCATGGTGTACATCCACACGCGTTGCAATGTAAAGCCAAATGTGTGCACGGGCGTCCTTTTAAACTAGATAAGTGTTCTCTCAGTCCAACGCCGCCTGTATTAACATTGCCTGACGCGTCGCGCGCTTTTCAATGGGAAGGGTAGGGACGCTTAGTTCAGGCACTGATCCACTATGTGGCGCGTGCCGGCGGACATTTCGCCTTACGTCACTGCTCGCGAGTCGCGAACGCTGCACCCACTTCTACGACGTGTGTCTGTCAGCTTGCCTGTTGGGCTTCAAGGGCCGTTTCACTTACATCTTAGCCGCGACGGGGCGCTAGTTCTGTGGCGCACTGGGGATCTCGTTCAATGTGTCGCTCGCTTCATACTTGCTGCATTTTTAGAAAGATAAAGACGGAGGCAGTAAAGTTAGGTTCGTTGGTGAAAGGTGGTTGGTGTCGCCGTGGAGGGTGGTGAAGGACCCGATGACGAGACGAGGCCAGTAAGTGATGAAGAAAAAGAAGTCAATTTACACGTATTTACAAGAGACGACGAAACATAGCACAAGACAAGAAAAACTGGTTTAAAATTAAAAGGCGTCGCAACGCACAAAAGGGGGTATCGCGGCGCGATCCCTGATGGTGGCCCGGAGGCCAAAAGTGTGCCGAACCGCCGCACGGTTGGTGAGAAATTCGTGGGGCTCTGGCGCCCAGAAACCGCCACGGGAGCAAGTCTTGGTGCGACCACTCTGGGCCGCAGCTCCGAACAAACTCGTCAAAGCATGCGCGAGCAATGCCGCCTCCCCCACAGCAGCGCACATGCCAAAAAGGTTTTGACCTCCGCTCCCCCCCCCCCCCCCCGGCCGTCCCCGAAGGTCAAGCTGAAAGGAAAGCCTCCCCCGACGCCGCACAAAAGCCGCCGGCGAGGCCCAACAAAGGGTTGCGACTCGTTGGCGTCGGCGGAGGCCGCCCCAACATTTTGCCACCGGATGGGGAGACCCCGCAAGGCCACGAGAAGGGAGGGGGGTCATCGTCAAGACGGGGGTCATCGGCGCTGTCACCATTACAGAGGCGAACTGAAATAGTGTAAGAACATACTGATTGTCGGGTAGACATATAGCTAACAGAAAAACGATATTTTCTGCTGGGGCAGCCATTATTTTACTGATATTTTTTTTTTCTGGAGTATTTAGAGAAGAAAAACTTGCGTGCGCGTTTTTTGTTCAGGCGCTCGCTCCTACGATTACTTTCCAATAATATCACGTGCTTGTAAACTTCAGAAAAGTATAGGAAACAAAAGGATAAGCAGCTGGGATCCCGCCACGCTGTCTGGGCGCTTCTACAGTACAGTCCTTATTTTAGAAGTGCGTACCGATGCGGAGTGCGAACAGCGCGGTCAAAACAATACCTAAATGCGGAGGGGATAGAGGTGGGATGCCCCACTCAGAAAATTTCAGGGCCTGTGATCCGAGTAGATAAGCGCGCAAAGCCGGCATCAGTCTGCTGCAGTGCAAGGGATTTTGCTTCGTGACAAAGGAAGTTTTATCAGTGACAAACCAAGAGAGACAGGCATGGTGAAAAACAAGAAGGCGTAGGAGCGCCGCCTCGGTAACGCTAAACAAACTTTCCACTATTTTGCATAGTTTCCGAGAAGCGGCGCTGGCTGGCGGACACGAAAGCACGCTGGAAGGCTACGGAGCGGGGAAGGGTAGGAGAGAGCAACAGGAGAGTGGCTGTTTGGCCATTTTTCGCTCACGCGTTAGGCACTGTTTATACAGGCGGCGTTGCTCAGTCTTATATTTATACACCTTCCAGTCTGACCGACATACACATGACCGCACGTCATTGGTATCCGATACACGACATCTTTTACACAATCAACAAATTAAGACATGGAAAGCAATTTGTTGATTGTGTAAAAGATGTCGTGTATCGGATACCAATGACGTGCGGTCATGTGTATGTCGGTCAGACTGGAAGGTGTATAAATATAAGACTGAGAGAACACTTATCTAGTTTAAAAGGACGCCCGTGCACACATTTGGCTTTACATTGCAACGCGTGTGGATGTACACCATGCTTCGACAACACTGTCGTTTTGTTCAAGCATCACAATAAAACGTCAAGAGAGATCGTTGAGGCATTCCATATTTCCCACCAAAAAGAAGATTGTGTAAGCCATCCCTCAGTAACATTGTTAGATAAGGAGCTGTCGCTACTATCAGCGTTAGTGTGATTTGATGAGTGTACACGTTTTTTGCTATGTGTGCCGGTGATGGGTTCTTGTACTGATCTGCGCAGTGTTGTAGGGTATAAAAGTCTGTGTTTTTTCTAATAAACCACTCAGTTGATAGAAGGCGCTTGTCCGTGTGTTCCTTTCTTTGTCCCCGTTTCTGTGCGCTATTACCTTCAAAATGAATCAGTTCCAACTAGGCCGGCTCGCAGTGTTGCATTATTAGCCAAATGTCGCAACAGATAAGTAAAAAGAGGAAAAATGGATCAATGCAAAACGAAGGCGATGGCAGTATGTAAAAGCACATAGCAGCAAAGATCTGGCAGCAGCGCAGCACGGAGCAGCACAACACAGCACTGCGATGGAAATAATGCTTGCGCATACAAGTGCGGGAAGCAACGAGCACTACAAGCGTTGTAATGCAATAGAGAAAACACTGAGATAGACAATTAAAGCGACTCGTTGAAATTCGATTGGTACTACGCTGAGAAGTCCTAGAGTAAATGACACCACTTGCTCCGAGCCAGCCTGAGGTGAAATCAAGAGATGACTGTTACATAACAAAGCTTTAGACCCATTTTTTTTCGAAGCACCACCACTTACCCATACACAACCCCCGTGCACGTATTAACAGTACTATAGTTTCGCGTTACCTGTAGAAATGAGAGGAAAATGGTGCAGTAAAACGCCAGGCGTACAGGAGTTGTTGTTGCAACCTTGTACAGCACATCGTTTCCATAGGTACCGAGTAAAGCGCTCCGCTCCAACCGTTGGCAGCATGGTCCCGTAGTTCACCGTGCCCGCCGGGCACGGTACGAAACGTGTCCACCGACGATACAACGCACCTCGCAACTCCACGCACAGCGAAAATAAAGTGCACACCAAATTAACAAGGAAAAACGAATGCAATTGGCGCACCACCAAAACACGTGAGGGGCGTTTCCTAGCAAACGAACCTTCCACTTATAGGTGTCATAATCACGTTCTATATGACAGGAAACATGCCTTCTCAATCACCGTCTTTCTTCTGAAGGGAAGTAAATAAAACTTCATTCGGGAACGATAGTTTCCCGGCTGCACAATCTAACGTAGTTTCGAATTCGTAAGAAAGTCTATAACCAGAATGACTTCCCACGTAGAGTTCTCCGGCGTAGCAAATTAGGTATGATAATTCGCTTCGCCATGTGCAGAACAAACACCAACGCGTACGAGCTCACCACCCGTTTCATGGTAATCTGTATTACAGTCTCAGGGAACCATAACTTTCGGTTCAAGGCGCTTTTCCAATGTACGAATAACAAAGGTACAATTGCTCCGGTGCCCACCAAATCCAAAGTACGCACACATTTCGACAAACAGACACTTTGTTCAGAAATATCGTTACTGGGGGGAATCGGGCAAACTGGCCGTCCCGCGAACTTACCCTCGTCGGTCGTACATGCGGGTTTCCCAGCGGCCGCAGCTCAAGCGGCGACATGGTAAATGGGAGCGCCTCTTACGGCCTGGAGGAAGGGCGAGGCTTCGGTGAAACGCTGGCGAGTCGTCGCGCGCTGCCATAAGTGGTGCTGGCGGCTGCAGCAGAGTATTTCGAGGGTAGGCCGTGCTGCTTTGCCACCCAGCTGCAGCTCGCTGGTGGATTCGAGATAAGTCACCACGCGTGATACCATGATTGAAACAAATGGGTGGCTCTCCGGTGATGGGACGGCTCCGCGGTTGGAAGTGACTACTGGGTGGTGGACGATGTGCCTCGCTTGACTGGCAATGCACCTTAGCTGAGTACGAAGCAATCTGCCTAATGAGGGTGGGGGCGTTTTGGGGGGTATAGTAGGAGGGCCCACTTAGGCCAGGAAATCACAGCACAAACGCGATCCTCACAGTAATCGCTGGTGCAGCAGTGGCGAACCCCCGTTTGGGAGGGGGCTTCTGGGAAAGGGCTCTTCTTCACGGCCTCAAAAATGCGGCAGTGTCGCATCACATAAGCTGCTGAAACCTAATCCTCCCTGGTAAATGAAAAGGTGGACACGTCTTCAAACATCTAACGTTGTTCTCGTCACACGCACTCACGCTGGCAAGACTGCGCAGTTTTAAAATTTCTTCAACGCACGTTGTACATGATTCCCCGGGCAACTTGGATAGCTGCGCAAAGCCCTTCTCAGCCTTCTGCTTTTGGGTGTCCGTGTCGCCAAAAGATTTCTTGAAGTCTTTCACAAATCTGTCACAACTTAGAAGCGCGTCTCCGTGGTTCTCAAACCACAGCAGCGCTGTGCGAGAAAAAAAGAAAAGAACAACGGCCAACTCAACTGTCGCATTTCGACGATTACCGTCCGGTAATGTTTAAGCCAGGCCCCAACACCTTCGACAAAATTGCCGTGGAATGTTTGACGTTACCTTTCATGAGGCAACAAAGTAACAGCTACCGATGAACCAGCAAGCCTACTCGCGTGGTTCTAGAGCGGCGTTACCCGGCAACCTCACCGATAGGAGCTGCGGTTGAAAGCCATGAGACATTTTTTTACAGTGATTGACAGTGATCGGACCAAGAGTCGAGTGGTGGTGGCCCATAAAGTGGCGCATACCCACTCAGGGGGATTGGCCAAGAAGAGTGTTTTTTTTTAACTAAAAAACCAGGTTGGCAAAAAGGTGCAGTCAAAGAAAGAATTTAGAATATAGGTTGATGACAGAAATAGAACAAGAAAGAGGAGCGAGAGAGCCTGATCAGAATCATTTCAACAAGGCAGACGAGCCGTCTCTGAAATGAAGGAATGAATGGCTTGACAGACATCCCCATGGCAGTGGCCTAGCTGCGTGCCTCCAAACGACGAAACCACTGGCAAGGTTAGTGGCATTCCAAGACGCCGCAGGGGAGCCTCCAGCAGCCTTCTCCGGTGATGCCAGAATCGGCGGCAAAAAAGGAAGAAATGCTCATCCGATTCAATTTCATGGCAGAAGTGGCACAAGGGTGAGGTTGCTAGATCTGCCCGGTATAGATACCTGTTAAGTGGGGGAACACCACACCGAAACGAAGTCAGCGAAACTTCGAACGAGCGAGTTTGGCAGAGGCTTCTTTTCCACCGAAACCTGAGGTGCAGTCGAGTGGGACCAAACAGGCTGATCATCATCGTTGGATGGTCGGTTGGTTGGTTGAAGCCATAACAAGTATGGCACGTACCCACTCTGGGGGATTGGCCAAGTCTGATTGTGGTCTCATTGTTGAAGAAGCTCATGAATACAAACTAAGAGAAAATAGAAGTGGGATAATAGTGGGTACGGTGATGCTAACAATTTGAAAACCAAAAAAAGTAATACTGGTGTAACAACTGGTATTTTAATAAACGGTTTAAAATGTGTTGATGCGATTGAATTAACAAGTCAAGTGACCTGATTCAGCAATAAAAGAGTGAAGAGCGCGACAAACATCCCCGTCATCCACCAAGCCCGACTGCCCCAAATTACAATACATTAGGCACCGATAAGGCGAGACCCAGGCGCCGGAGGGGAACCTCCAGGTAACGATTTCGGAGGGAGGAGACCACCGGCAAGATAACAAGGAACGCGGTGGCTCAGTGGCTAAGGCGTTGCGCTGCTGAGCACGAGGTCGCGGGTTCGATTCCCGGCCGCGGCGGCCGCTTTTCTGATGGAGGCGAAAAGCAAAAACGCCCGTGTGTACGAGATTTTAGCGCACGTTAAAGATCCCCAGGTGGTCAAAATTAATCCGGAGCCCTCCACTACGGCGCGCCTCATCGCCTGCGTTGCGTCGGCGCGTTAAACCCTACAATCAATCAAGACAACAAGGAAATGGTAGATTGTTTACTCCTCTTGTCAGACGCCGCACATTGCCGATGGCGCTATGCGTGCGCGGTGTAGGTAAAAATTCAAATTAGGTGTTCGGCAGCGAAAGCAAGTCAGTGTGACCTCGCACAGTCGAGACTGCGCAAAGTCACACTTCCAAGAGTACTGAAGAGCCACCGATACTGTCTGGTGGCAAGCTTCTTAGCAAACTGTATCGTCATGGTCTTAGCATCATCTACCCCGTATATCTCCCGCCGCCACTCGCTGAGGATAATGTTGAGCTGGAGATTGTCCACGAAACTACACCATGAAGCTAACACCTGTATGGCGCCAAGCGCGCTGTTCAATCTCCGCCTTGAAACATTTCACCATCGTTATAATATTTTTCGATAATCATCATTCACAATTTCCGTGGCTCGATCACATCGATCACAATTTGTAAAGGCAAAAGTGGTTTTACAAAGCAAAATCTCACACGTAAACATGCACTTTAGACAAAAAATGTTCAGTTCACACATATAATCTTAATGAAAGCAGAAATTGCAAATTTAGACAGCAGCTTCTTGCAGGGCCACAATACAACTTTGCATTCCTATAAAGCTCACCATTAGGCAGGACCTTAAAAGTTCAACACGCACAAAGACAAATACAGGCTAGCTGGGCTGTAACGAGAAGAATGCCCTCAACATCTGCGTGTTTTGAATTTCCTGTTAACGCCTTCGAAGTTTCTATTACCATATTTCGCGTAGTATTTCGTTTTCAGAACATTCTCTGGCGTATTTACCACTGTTTGAAAAATAGTTTGGTCAGACCTAACACTGCCGGCTTAAATGAAAACTTAACTTAGTGTGTACCTAGGTCTAGCTTATTGCTCTTTTATTCCGTCATTGTTTTAAATTACTATTTTGATCATGTGATTCTCCTTTTTGCAGTGTTCTTTAGGGAACCACACGCCGCAATGCCCGTCCAACTGCCCTTGCAAGCTCCACCCCAACCAAACAGACCCGGTGTGCAGTTTGCCTGAACCTGTCTATTACCTTTCATGAAGATAGCTAGTGTTTCAAATCAACTGCCTGAAAATGTCCATTACCTGCCACGAAGATAGATAGTGTTTAAAAGCAACTCAAGCTGTTATTCAAACCCACGGGCATTATGATGAATAAACAAAGTACTTGCATCAAATACAGCTATCTTTTCGTTGCATAATTTTCCGTAACGTTATCACAAGATAGGAAAACCTAATTGGTATGAATACTTCCAGTATATAAAGCCCCTTTGGTATCAAGCTCTAGGAATAAACATACTGCTACAAATATTACTGCGTGCTTGCATGGGACTAGCCACCAGCGGGCCACTCGGAGTAAGACGTGCCTCGCGTGGGTTCCACACCAAATTCCTTCTTGGTGGCGTAGTTTGCTCGTACCCTCGAATTTTGGCGTGTGAGATCTCCTAGCACACCCCGCCGACGATCTATCGAGCCTCAACTGCCTCACCCCAGTGGTTGCACCGTGGGAATGCTGCAATGTCTACATCGACCCGGCGCCATGGCTAAGCCTAACAACTGCTCGATTTCATCGACTGCCCCCCTGCGACGCTGTCGGTTTGACGGGACAACCAAGGCCCGGTTCCTCCCGATTACAATGAACGCCGCCACAGTGCAAGGACAGGACATATCGCCTACGGACATTACTCCCGAAAAGATCTGGTTGGAATGCTACCGGCGCCGAGGCAATCAGGCCCTGCATTCCTTTCGTGAAGCTGTCCCTTCTAACAACCAGGTCAACACGCCTGCTAGACGCTCTCTACCGTGCATACTTCCACGACTTCCTCCTCTTCCCCGAGAGAACATCAAGATTATTTGTCGGCACCACGGTGGCATGAAAGTTGCCCGAACGGGCTCCGCCAACCTTCGAGACGCCATTCTTACCGCTGCTAATATCTCTGCGACCGAAGCATCCACAGACATCTTCTGCCTCAACTCCCAAAAGAACCTTCTCGTGCTCAGTACTCCCGGTATAACCAGGACCGGCCAATACAATACGATCACGGCAATTTACATCGACTCGCAGGACTTCCTGCTGCCTCCTTATGTCGCAACCTCCGAAGGTACCTCCAAAGGAGTCATACATGGCATACCCCCCTACGGTACTCCAGAAGCGATCACAGCCAGTATCGTCACACCAGCCAACCCCAAAGCACTCCAGGCGCGCCGCACAACCAGCACCGCCATAATCGTCTTCGACGACTGCAACGTACCCCCATACATTTCCCAGGTGGCACAGAAAGTGTGTCCCAAGACCGGCCCATCTATGGCCGCTTTCTGGCATGTCCGGCCAGCATCCAGGTTCTGGCAGCCACTGATCATACTATTAACGGCCAGCATTCGGCAACCAGCGCTTCCGTATTTCTCCGGCCGCCCCTGTTCAGACGCACAACGGCAGCTACCCGGCTGCCAGATACTGAGTTCACTTTCAGCTGCCGATGTGGAGAAAAAGAACGGCCGAAATACGGCTTTAAGTCATCCGTTTTTCCTTCTTGAAGCGGTGTTCAGCCGAAGCACAGAAAGCGACCGGCAACACGATATCCGTATTCTTGTGGCAGTTGGTGTTCGAAAGGAGACCGGCCGTAGCGCGGCTGCCGCGCATCCGCTCTTTCAATGGTGAACCGCGCGCCCGGCGGCAGAATATTCGTTTTCTTTGGGCAGCCGGTGTTAGAAAAGAGACAGGCCGACTGACGGCCTCAGAATGTACGTTTAACATTTGGTTAGCGGTCCTCGGCCGATTTACGGCAAGCGAACGGCCGCAGAATTTTCGGCAACCGGTGTTCAAGAGGAGACCGGCCTTCGTAAGGTATCAGGTTATACGTCATTATGCGAACAACGGCGCGCGTCTGAGCGCCGAGAATTCATGCACAGACGTGCTTGGAAGAAGACCCGCCGATGTAGGACCGGTTTTTTCCTGGGTGAAGAAAGAGCTGTTAGGGAGTCGAATGGTGCAGACACGTTTTTCATCCGCTCGGTGTTCCTACGTTTTAAATGAACGAACTACGTTTGTCCAACAGTAATGAGTGTTCTAGGTGAACGGGCAAGGTGGAAGGACTCACTAGACATTACCAAGGAAACGTTTAGGCCATCGAAATGCCATTTATTGCCACAAGAATACCGCAACACCGACGGGTGCGCTAAGCCTCGCTAGTCATAGCCGCTACAACGCCTCGCCCGTCGGCTTCGCCGACGCATCAGCTCGGGGCTATTCGCCCCCTCAAGAAATGGAGACCATTTGAGACATCGACCCGGCAGCAATGTGCGACCCGAGATGGCGGATGGTCACCAAAATGAGTGGCCTTAAAGGGTGTCGAGCTAGCGCCCACCACGCAGGAGCTCAACTGGCGCCATGTCAAGGACTCCGCACTAAAAAAAGGCAAGGGCGCGCAAAACCGCACGTTTCCGGCTATTCTTCTCACAATATTACTGCGAAAAACAATGTGCACTATATTGTTTGTGATAAACGCAGAAGAGGCTCAGCTCGTGCATTGGAAGGCTCAACTTCGTGCCCTGCACTGTTACTTGATGGGATTTTATGACTGCCTATTTAGATACAAGTGTTATATTGAATTTGCCATAACAACACAGCCTTATGAATGACTAAGCCTGGATGTTAATTTAGTTGCGCTGTTTGAAATTGAGATTAGCTACACTTAGAATATGACTCCTTTGGTTAAACATAAGCGCCAGCATCCTAGCAAACACGGATTTCGTCAGGTTTTTCTTGCTCAACGCAGCTTGTTGAGTTCACGCACGATTTGCCTCAAGCAATAGATAAGCTTAAAGTAGCTGACTATTTTCTTGTGCGGAAAAAAGCATTTGATGGTGTTTCATATCACCTTCTTGTTTCATATCACCTTCATTGCAAGCAATAAACTGAATGAATCGGTTATTGCATGGATAGCCGAGTATATCTCTCTAAGACAGCAGCTGGTCGCTCTCAATGGTTGTTCGTCCGGATATGTTCCCGCGACCTCTGGAATACCCCAAGGCTCAGTAGCGGGCCGTCTTTTGTTTGTGTGGCCCCAAATCGTTGTTAAAAATGTTCGCGAATGACTGTGTAATTTACAGGACTATAGCGAATGAACGTGATTAAAAATACTTGCAGCATGATATCAATAACATCCTGGTGTGCTGATTCAGAAAAGTCGTTGAATCTTAAAAAGTGTGTTAACGTAAACTTTACAAGAAAACCTTCATTCCAATTGAATACGTATACCGTAACTTATGCTGCTGTTACAACGGCCGAGGAATATAAATACCTAGGAGTTTATTTAACGAGTTGTTAGAGAAATAGGCACGTTCACAACATAAAAGTTACGGCTGCACGTGTTTTTGGATTTCCGAGATAAAATTTCAGCGAACCTCCACCTAACTTAAAAGAACAACCGTATTTCACTCATGTGCGCTCAATGTAGGAGTACGCATGTGTTTTCTGGGATCCCTACAGCAAAGAGCTGGTTGAAACGCTCGAAAACATACAGAATAGGGCAGTGCGATTCGTATTAGGTATTGGCACTGTCAACTTAGGATGAGGGAAAGTAAAAGTAAACTTAAATGGTAAGACGGGAAAGATCATGGACGAAACCTGAGGTTGAAATTTTTTCGTGATATCTATCATTTGAAAACTGGAATAGAAGGGAAAAAGTATATCCAAGCGCCACTCAACATATCCGAAAGTGGGATCCGAAAGCTTGAAGCAAATTACTAACTTTCCTTTGAGGTGACGCCTTGCGCGATTGATTTTATCATAGATCAATGCGAGAGTGTAATTATCTTCCACGTATGCTTCCGCCAACTGTTTATAATGACGATTTTCGCCGCGCTTCGGGGAAATCTTTTGTTATTTCGGCTCATATTTGATGCTTAGTGTTATGTATCTCCCTGCTGTAATACATGCAAGGGCAAGCAGGTATCAAATATATAAATAAATAAATAAACTTGCGGATCTGCAAGTTCGCCTCCGGCGGGTTGAGAAACATACGCATTCAAACGTGACCAATGAAATATTTATTGTTGTATTCGTTGCAGTACGCAAGGTTTGCTGTATGAATACTACCATTGCTACGTTATTGGTTTTAAACAAATTATGAAACTCTAGTCTTACGCATTTCATTGTGTGAAGACAGAGCGATACAACTGCAGCCACCTGAAGCAAGGCGTCATTCGAAACGCCTCTAGAATTTTTTTACCGCAGAGAAACTTTAGAGAAAAATTAAGTTATTTTGGCCCATTAAGTGGTGGGCAGGTAACTCATGAAAACAACATAAAGAATAGATTGAAAATGAAAACAGTTGTTCGATCGCCCCTAGGATCAGCGCTGTAAAATATCATCAGAAAAGTTGATCGAGTACAAAATTTTTTTCAAAAAAAAATGGGCAAATACTGGACATACGTTTTGTGTGAAGGAAATTATATTGAATGCTCTTCAGTTTTTGTGGAGTATCAAAACGCTTCGTAAAGGCATTCACGCCGATATTATGTACACCAGAACTTGTCAAGCAACTGTTGTAAAAATAGTTCATTTGGTCAGAGCATGAAAGTGCTCGGGAAAATTGTCCGATATTAAATTGGCCAAAAAGGGAACTTTCATCTTTGTGAAATTTCAACATCCTGCCGCTTCCCTCCCCTCATTCCCGTTTATTGCAGGTAAGCCGCCCCACCGAAGACATCAGGACATGGACAATACATATATTCCAGCTTTACAAAGAACTGAATGTTTTCTGTATTCAACAGCACAGCAATTAAAGGAACGACGATTTCTGAACAATGTTTAATAGATTAATTTTGGTGTCAACTGACGCCGATAATTAAGCAAGGCTGCACTGAAGGCTGGACGGCTGGTGCTTTTTGCGCGGGCTCACTTTGATGTGGCTGCATTGGATCCAAAATGCTGGGTTTGTTCTGCTACACAGCGCGACTGAGTCATCTGCTTGCACGACATGCACTGACCGGCCTCAGTACAGTTAACGTACTGTGGCTGAACTCCAATGCCCGTAACACGGCCGTATTTCCGGCAGCTTTAGTCCGGCTGGAGTATGACGACTGCATCTCGGCTGTCCTCCGGTGGCCGTACTTCGGCCGTACACGGGTGGCTTTGGAATGGCCGGAGCCCTACGGCTGGAATCTGGCCGTATGAACGTAAGCCGGTTAACTGGCCGACGGACACTGGCCGTTGGACAGCCGTGGGAGTACGGCCGTATACGGCCAAAAGGCCCGCATTTGGACACGGGCCGAACATGGTTGCCGGAGAAAGGCCAGACAGAAAATCACCGGCCAAAGTACACCGGCTTGATTTAGGCCGAACAGTCCTGTGCTGCCTGGGTTATTACTGTGGTGCCGAATACAGATGCTCATCCATCGTCAGAAGATGGAGGAATGCCTTTCCTGTGGTGACAAGGAACACCGCACCGACGTTTGCCCACGTCCCAACCCCACGCGCTACAGGAGATGTGGGGACCATCTCGTCGAAACCCCCTCCCACGCATGTGAACCAAAATGCACCCTGAGCGGCAGCGCACGTCCTCTGGAAGATCGTTCGTGCAAGCAACGCTTCAAGACGACACCTCCCCATGGATACGACAGCATCCTTAACAAACAATGGCGAGAAGATAGCGCTGGACTGTCATCATCGCCAGAAGTCACCACCCAGATTCCACCTGCTTACCATGAAATGCACCCACCAGCCTCCCAAAAGTGACGTGCCTCTGCAGCTTCTGCAGCAGCCGAACCAGGGGACACCACCCAAGAGAAGAAAAAGGCATCGTCCCGACCTTTCAAGTGGGTAAACTGGGCAGCAGCGGCGGACTCCAGCTCATCTCCTCATCAAATAAACTAGTTCAGTTAAAGCAGTTACTCCATCACGTTGTCGAAGAAAATGAGAAACTTAGAGCAGAGATAAAACAGCTCAATACTTTTGCTGCACCAGCCAGTGAATCCGATAACTCAGCAGTCATGGATAGCGATAACAACATCCCCCACAGCGAGAGAAGAGATCGCCATCGCGTTGGCTATGACCCACAGTACCCGCCTTCAAACGACTATTATCGGTGACTCTAAATCAGCCATCCTAAATTTCCTTTACGCAAGAGTTTCCCCAGCAACTTTATCAGTCCTTTTGGAGGCACAGAACATTCGATCCCGCTCTTTCACTCTCGTCTGGGCTCCCGCCCATACCGCGCTACCTGGAAACTCAGCGGCCCACGAAGCTGCTCGAGCTTTGGTCTTCCTTGGGCTCGATGGCGCCGCCAATGATAGTGAGGTATTCACTCTACGGGACAGGCGGCACACATACGGGGACATCCTCGCCCATCACCGCTTGGAGCGTGCCATGTTTCCTCCTCCTCACCATTCTCTATCCCGATCCTTGGCGGTCATCTATCGGCAGCTCTACACCCGCTCCTTCCTCACCCCTGCCATCATGTCTGCGATCTTTCCCGACACCTACGTAGACGCATGTCCATATTGTTCGGTCCTTCACGCATCGTTATCCCATTTTTTATGGGCCTGCGATAGCATCCCACTATCCCGGCAGCGATGCCATCCCATTCTCCTTACCATTACCAGCGAGGCCCGCTCGGAGGCCGCCCTGCGTGACCCAAACCCCCAAGTTCAAAAAGACCTGGCCCACTTGGCCGACGGCACCAGACCCCTGCCCAAAAGGGGCCCTGCTGTCCGACGGATGACGGAGAAGGCGTTGCCGGCCTAGTCAACCCAGCTGCAGCCAAATAAAGTTGCTCTGTCTGTCTGGCTGCGTGCTTGCATGCATAATAATAGTAATATGAAAATACGAGAGCGTATCTGTCCCCGAATAACTAAAGCCCCATATTGAATTACACTCATTACATTAACACTCATGACACCCTTCTTTCCATTATCTTCTCCATATTCACGGCTGGGGCCCCTTACACCTTGATAATATCTCTCACGCTCTGTTCCCATTCCCGTTATTTCGCTCTTCCTTCAATTGGTCCTCTCCTTTTGTTCTCCTATATTCTAGACCACCGATAACCCTTTACCACTCATTTCCTTCACCGGTGCATCCTCTCGCCCCGCACCGCTCCATTAGGCTCTACTACCCTCCATGTTTCTGAACTCCATTCATTCACCATTTCTGGTACTGTTCCTGCTCATACTCCCAAGAAACCTTCATTCCTAACCGCTCTCTTTCATTCATTTTAATATTGTCACATGCGAACCTGCGACCTCGTTAGATCACACGCCTGCAGAGACTATGCAAGGCTGTAAGGACGCCCCTGTTACCTGCTCTGTAGGTACTTGCCATGTGTAATGTGAAGCGCTCAGTCGGCGGGGACGACGACGACGACGTCACGGACACACCCCCTCGAAGGGATTGTTCTCGTTTCGGGACGGCCGAAAAAGAAGTTTCAGGCCAAACGAGCCGATGACGGTGAACGCGATTGGCCTATGAGAGCAGGCCACAACAGAGCGGTGACAAGGCCAGACGGCAACGAGGAAGGAGGGCCATCGCAGTGGAGGACGGTTCGAGAGGACGGTTCGAGGAGAGCGGCGTCCAGTCGTAGATCGAGAGCTCATAGCGTCTCGGGGACCCAAGCTCAAAGGGATCTACCTGACGCCGAGGCCATCGCCTGACCAGCGTCCTATACCCCAGTGTCCTGGCCCATGGCAGGCATACGCGCTGTGGCATGCCTTAGTCCTGAACGACCACGGCCTGGAGATCATCGTCTACCGGCGGCTACCGGATGCCGACTGCCCGCGGCCTTCCATGACGTGGCGCGTGATGGTGACTAGGTTTCCGCCACGAGCGTTCCTGCAAGTACCGTTCCTGGAAGAGCAGCGACGGAGCTGCATCGTCAACGGCCCAGCACGCGAGACTTCACTACCTAGCGACTACACCTACCTGGCCACAACAGCTGAGTTCTAAGGATTTCATTTCGGGAGTGGGGCTACCTGAAGGACCAGAAAAGTAAAAGAAAACCAGCGAAGGAAAATTTGACATCCACCTCAGTGCAGCCGTACGGCCACAAAGGAAAGCTGCAAAGCTGTACAGCTTTCCTTGGCGGCTGTACGGCTGCATTGAGGTGGATGGATGTCAAATTCTCCTTCGCAGAAACTTACTCCCCCTCGGGGTTTTCCCTCAAATCTGGCCAATTAAAAAAAACAAGACAACAGGAAAAGCCAAAGCTAGCTATTATATAGGGATTATTCCGTGCTCTGTTTCATTTTTCAAATGTTTTATTATTTTTAGAGAAATTGCAAACATACATCGAGGCCGCGTATGGCTGGTGCGCAGCTTACGATAAAAAAATAATTATGGAAAGTGATTATTCGTTGACGGGCATGGAGTTATTGTCTTGGCCTGTTGCTTCCTATCAAGCCTCCCCTCTTTTGCGTAGGCCCGTAGCCATGATTGTAGCGAAAAATAAAAAGAAAACTAGAGCAGCAGCGGCGCATAGCTTGCCCGCTCAGTGGGAGACGCGCGCATCAACAGAGTGGGCCCGCAGCGCCAGCTCCTCGCAGCGGCCGCAGGCAGGCACTAGGCCCCTTGCGAAGGCTGTACCAACGCACGCACGCCGCCACCTGGGGCACAGGAATGTTGGCGATCCAGTGAGTAGGTGCGAGTGTGTTGCCCGTCCGTGGCCCATCTGCAATCTGCATAGGGCAACTAAAGTCAGTTGTGAGTCAGTTGCATGAGTCAGTTGTGCATTATCCCACGTTGGGTTTTATTTCGTGTAGTTTGCTGTCTGTGTCTTTACTCCGGTCTGCTGACCGTGTTTTACGGAGTTGCTTCATGTGTGTCTTCAGCTCAGTGTAGGGTACTGCTGCTATTTGCGGCCACGAGGGTATTTGCGGCCACGAGTGGCCTTCCGTTAAGACGTGCCTTTTTCTGTCGAAGGAAAGCGAGGCTTGCCTCGTGCAACCAGCCCCAAGCCACCTGACCGTTACTCATCAACCAAGCTGTCAAAGATCCACTCCTATCTGCCCATACCAACGTGACGAAAAGCAGACACGGCCTCCTGTGACGTCACAAGCAACAGCTCCACCAGGACCATACTAAACACTGGGAAGCTTCTAACCTCCGCGATTTGCGGCCATGAGTGGCATACCATTAACACGGCCTTCTTCTGTTGTAGGAAACCGATGCTTGCCTCGTGCAACCAGCCCCAAGCCACCTGGCCTTTACTCATCAACCAACCTGTCAACGATCCACTACTATCTGCCCAGACCAACGTCACGAAAAGAAGACACGACCTCCTGTGACGTTCAAAGCAACAGCGCCACCGGGACCATACTTAAACGCTGGGAAGCTGCTCACCTTCGAGATTTGTGGCCGCGAGTGGCATACCGTTAACATGTGACTTCTTCTGTCGTACGAAAGCGAGGCTTGCCTCGGGCAAGCAGCCCCAAGCCACCTGGCCGTAACTCATCAACCAAGCTGTCAACGATGCACCTCTATCTGCCCAGACAAACGTGACGAAAAGAACACACGACATCCTGTGACGTCACAAGCAACAGCGCCACCGGGACCATACGTAAACGCTGGGAAGCTGCTCACCTCCGGGATTTGCGGCCACGAGTGGCATACCGTTAACATGTGCCTTCTTCTGTTGTACGAAAGCGAGGCTTGCCTCATGCAACCAGCCCCAAGCCAGCTGGCTGTTACTCATCAACCAACCTGTCAACGATCCACTACTATCTGCCCAGACCAACGTCACGAAAAGAACACAAGACCTCCTGTGACGTCACAAGCAACAGCGCCACCGGGACCATACTTAAACGCTGTGAAGCTGCTCACCTCCGGATTTGCGGCAACGAGTGGCATACCGTTAACATGTGCCTCCTTCTGTCGTACGAAAGCGAGGCTTGGCTCGTGCAACCAGCCCCAAGCCACCTGGCCGTTACTCATCAACCAAGCTGTCAACGATCCACTACTATCTGCCCCGACAAACGTGACGAAAAGAATACACGACCTCCTGTGACGTCACAACCAACAGCGCCACCGGGACCATACTTAAATGCTAAGAAGCTACTCACCTCCGGGATTTGAGGCCACGAGTGGCGTACCGTTAACGCGTGCCTTTTGTCGTACGTAGGAAACTTTTACACTCACCGTGATTGTAGCTACCACATTTTTATGAGTCCGTAAATCCCACCACGTTTATTGTTACAATTGTGCCATGGGTGTCTACGTGTGCACGCACCGTGCACGCATCGGTACCTTCTTTCCCGGGCGAGCACTAGGGTGCCGTCTCGTTTATCGTTTCTTTGCAGTGTTTGGCCTAACCCGGGTTTTTTGCCCTAAACCTTCTTCACTGCTACTGTCTATGTCCCTTGCGCTTGTGCTGTTATCAGTGGGAGATGTTGAAGCAAATCCAGGGCCCAAAATCGATGATGTGCTAGCACTTGTCAAGGAGTGTCATGAAGAAACTAAAAGGCTCTGGCAGAAATCACACCGCATGTCACAGGCATCGACACTCGTGTTAGGGTAATAGAACAAAGTATAAAAAATGTTTCTGATTGTAAGCTGAACATCGATGCCGCCGCTGATTCTGTTGAAGTGAAAGTTCACATCAATAAGGCCAATTGAGAACTTGTAGATCTTGTTGATGAAATGAATAACCGCATGTGCAGAAACAATCTTATCAATAAGGGTCTTGATGAAGTCGAACATAATGCCTACGTTGAATCGGAACGTATTGTAGGGAAATGTTTTTCGAAGCATCTCTAGCATGAAATTTGCGACATTGAACTGGCTCATCACGTAGGTCGTAGTTGACCTAACTTTCATAGGCCAATAAATGTAAAATTTCTGAACTTTAAATCAAATCAGAGGCTCTGAGTCTTGGACCTCTTCTAAAAAACATCGAATCACCCAAAGTATAGCTTGAGGAAGATTTTTCCCAGAAGGTTCAGTTCGCTAGAATGAAACTGCGTGATTTTAGATAGGCAAATAAAACTGAAGGAGAAGAGTACAATGTGCTTTTTAACAAGCTTCACACGGAACACGGCATTTACCGCTAGATTCATCCACAAACCAAGTCGTTCAAGTTTCTGCAAAAAATCACCCCCCCCCCTCTAGGTGACACACTGCTAGCCACTCACGTACTTCCAAACAATAGCCCAAGTTTTCTTACTCCTAGCAATCTTCCGCAGTATTTTTCCAAAGCTTGATGCCCTTCAAGCTATTATGCACACATGTTCAGCCGATATCATTATCGGCACAGAAACACGGCTTTCCAACGAAATATCAAATAAACACCTTACCCTTCGTTAAACCTTTGGAATTTTTCGCAAGGACAGGTGCGGATCTAGCGGGGGCGGCGTAAGGATCGCAGTTAAAGAGTATCACCCATCACAAATAGGCGTCGATTCACCATTAGAAATCATCTGGGACAGTGTTCACATTGGCCATACACACTGTGTCTTAGGCGCCTGTCATCGTCCCCCCGTTGGTTACGCAGATTTTGTCGACAGTTTAAACGAGACAATAGGCATGATGTTGTACGAATTTCCAAGTAGCTTGTTAGTCTTAGGTGGTGATTGTTGCTACACGGGTATTGAGTGGCCAACAAACTCCGTCACTGCGCAAAATAATCGCCTCGAACGCCTTAGCCTAATTCAATGTATTGATTACCACCACCTTACGCAAATAGTACGCGAACCAACGCGGAGCGATCACTTGCTTGACCTCATTCTAACAAATCAACCCAAAATTACTAACACACAGGTCATGGACGAAATAAGTAATCATAATGCCATACATCGCACGCTATCAGTGGCACGCGCTATCAAAACTGAAACATAAAAACTAATCTTCAACTGCGCACGCGCGGACTTACAAAAAATGAATCATAGTCTCGAAACTTGAACTGTAATTCTTGAAACTGGGTTGCAGGATCGTACAAGGAATGGAAACTGGTGTATTTTTCGCGACAAGCTAAAAGAAATACAAGCATCTTGTGTTCCAAAAACGGTAATAAGCTCTACGACGAACGACCCATGGTTTACCAGTGATTTCCAATGGCTTTTAAACAGGAAAAAAGGGCCTTCACAAAGTCAACTCGAACCAACGATCCTGATGACTGGCAGAATTACAAACAGATTTCTACTTTTACTGAACAAACAATACGTGAGGCAAAACATAAGCATTTTAATGTTAGCTCCAAAGTAGTATGAAAACCGACCCAAGCAAATTCTGGAGCATTATAAACCCGAAGAACAAAAACACGTTACCCGTCCTAACCAATTAAAACGGGGATACGTTATCCTTGCAAGAATGTGCCGAAGAGTTTAACGAAGCGTTTGCCCAAGTTTTCACTACCGAGCTGCCTTTAAATGGCTCTTTGGAGCCGCTGCAACCAAGCATAGCTTCTAGTTTTACGCCCATTGTAATTACAGCCCATGGCGTGGCAGGCGCTATCGATCACCTAGCTTTTAAGACTAGGTATAAGAGCGAAGCTCTTGAAACTAACTTCTCCTTACTCAGCTTTCCTGCTTTCGTCGTTATTTCAGCAATCCCTAGATTCAGGTTGCTTGCCAAACGATTGGAAATTTGCACATACCTTACCATTTTTCAAATCTGGCGACCGGTCTGATCCCCTTAACTATAGGCCTATTTCACTTACTTCAATCAGCTGCAAGTTGCTAGAACATATTCTTTTCACGCATGTTGTAACCCACCTTAGCCAGAATAACTTCTACATTAGCAATCAACACGGATTTAGGAAACCTTTTCCTTTACGCAAGAGTTTCCCCAGCAACTTTATCAGTCCTTTTGAAGGCACAGAACATTCGATCCCGCTCTTTCACTCTCATCTGGGCTCCCGCCCATACCGCGCTACCTGACAACTCAGCGGCCCACGAAGCTGCTCGAGCTTTGGTCTTCCGAGGGCTCGATGGCGCCGCCAATGATAGTGAGGTATTCACTTTACGGGACAGGCAGCACACATACGGGGACATCCTCGCCCATTACCACTTGGAGCGTGCCATGTTTCTTCCTCCTCACCCATCTCTGTCCCGATCCTTGGCGGTCATCTATCGGCAACTCCATACCCGCTCCTTCCCCACCCCTGCCATCATGTCTGCGATCTTTCCCGACACCTACGTAGGTGTCGGGAAAGATCTGCGACCGACCAGACACATGTCCATATTGTTCGGTCCCTCACGCATCGTTATCTCATTTCATATGGGCCTGCGATAGCATCCCACTATCCAGGCACCGATCCCATCCCATTCTCCTTACCATCACCAGCGAGGCCCACTGGGAGGTCGCCCCGCGTACCCCCAACCACCCAATTCAAGAAGACCTGGCCCGCTTGGCCGAAGACACCGGACCCCTGCCCAAAAGGGGCCCTGCTGCCCGACGGACGACGGAGAAGACGTCGCAGTCCTGATCGCCCCAGCTGTGGCCAAATAAAGTTGTTCTGTCTGTCCGTCTGTCAAGTCCGACATAACTTTTTGAGCTGGTCACTGGTCTCCACGTTTGGCAGCACAGGTTGCTTTATACCCATGCACTATTTGTCGATCTGTCTAAGGCTTTCGATCGGGTTCCATATCAGCGTCTAATGCTTAAAATTTTTGACCTTAATCAGGACGACAAAACAACCCACTGGATTCTCAGTTCTTTAACAAACCGTTAGCAATCCAAGATTAAACAACCATGTTTGTAACCCTGTGGGTGTCTCATCAGGAGTCCCCCAAGGGTCCGTAATAGGCCCATTACAATTTTTAATTTATATAAACAACCTCGCATGTAACATTTCCTCATCAATACGACTGCGTAATTTATAGAGAAATAGTAACTTCCGATGACGTTTCTACACTCCAGCATGATTTATTTACTCTAAGTGAAAGGTGCGAAAAATGGCTGATGAAAATAAATGTAGAAAAAACTAAGCATGTGCAATTTTCTTCTACGACAAGATCAGAAAGTTATAATTACTTAATTGATAATGCCAAAATTGAATCAGTTTCATCCTTCAAATACTTTGGAGGTACATTCACCTCCGATATAAACTGGGCAACATATAGAAAAACGCACATCAAGGGCGTGTAAAAAGCTCGGCATGCTCAAGCGTCGCCTCTATCTGGCTAATTCAGAGACACGGCTTCACGAGTATAATACTCTTATCCGCTCTTCACTAGACTACGCGCAAATCATCTGGCATCGACATCAAATGGGTCTGCCTAACATGCTTGAATCCGCACAGAACAAGGCCGCGCGCTTCATTCTATCATCGTACTCAAGATACCAGAGTGTACCTGCCTTGAAGGACGAACTTAATCTCCCCCTCTCACCCAACGCAGGCAGTTTTCAAGATTAACATTTTCCACACCTGTGGTGGCAACCCCTTCCATCGGGACCGGTGCTGTTCCCGTCCCTGCCTGCCCATCCTCCAGTGCGTTGGAGGGTGCCACGGACACCGCGGGCCCCGCACCGGCTCCCACCACCCCCGCACCGCCCGTGCCACTTCTGGTGCCTGCAATACCTGCGGCGGTAGCGGGTCAAACGAAGGACCCCCGAAAGGGGGCCAAGTCCGGGGGGGCCGGTTCGACAGGCACACCCAGGAGATCGGACGACGAGATGGACGTCGTGCTATTCTTTCCTGCAACGCAGCGCAAGGATCGGCCTCCGACGTCCAAGCCTACAGAAAGGCCCAGAAAGCCCAATCCAAGAGTCACAGCCCCGAAAGACGACACATAAACGTACACACTCCAGTAGCTCTCACACTAAATAATGGGAAAAGAAAATATTGTTCAATGGAACTGTAGAGGCCTTCTGAATAATCTTGACGACGCGTATGAGATTCTACATACCAATCAGCCAAGTGTAATGTGTGTTCAGGAAACACATTTGAATTCTAAACACACAAATTTCTTGAATAGTTACCTGGTATACAGGAAAGACAGGGATGGCTGCACACACTCTTCTGGCGGTGTGACCATAATCGTCCGGAAATCCTTAGCATGCCATCCTATCACTTTAAACACTATCTTTGAGGCTGTAGCAATACGCTTAATAATATTTAAAAGGTTGATAACGGTATGCTCCATTTGCATTCCTCTTGATGTTACACTTTTGAGCTCTGACTTCGAGGTGCTCGTTGACCAGCTGCCCGAACCATACATTCTAACAGGCGACCTTAATGCGCACAACTCTCTTTGGGGCTCCACCAGAACGGATGCCCGAGGTCGCCTGATAGAGACATTCCTTACATCTTCAGGAGCATGCCTCTTCAAAAATAAACAGCCTACATACCATAACATAGGTCACAACACATACTCACATCTCGACAGGGCTATTGGTTCTGCAATTCCCTTTCCATGTCTTGAGTGAGGTGTGGGCACGGACCCATATGGTAGTGACCATTTCCCCACTTCATTAACGTATATAGGTACAGGAGCGAGCAGTCCATCTTCCCATAAAAGGTTTACTGAATTAAGAGCTAACTGGAATATATTTACAGAGACATTCAAACTACACCACACATCCATAGGACACCTACACGTTGAAGAAGCTACCCAACTGCTCACGGCGCACATCCTCGACGCCGCCGAAAAGTCCATTCCCCATTCCTCTGGTGCCCCTCCCAACCAGCGGAGGCCGTGGTGGAATGAGGACTGTAGGCGGGCGCGAGAGGCCCAGAACAAGGCGTGGGGTATCCTCCGTCGGTACCCCACGTCGGGAAACCTCCTCTTGTTCAAACGGGCCAAGGCATACGGAAAACATTTGCGCCGTGAGGCAAAAAGAGATAGTTGGTGCTCATTCATAACATCTATAAACTCATTCACAGACACACGCAAGGTATGGACACGTATACGCAAACACAAAGGACAACAGACTCACAGCCTGCCCCTGGTCAGTACAACAGGGGACACACTGGAAGACCAGGCTGACACACTCGCACAACACTTCCAACACGTGTCCAGTTCAGCACACTACACGAACACTTTCCTGAAGTATAAAGACTCTAGTGAAAAGAAGTCCCTACACGACAAAAACAAATCACAGACTTCTTACAACTCCCTGTTTTCACTACATGAGCTGAGGGCTGCTCTGAGCACATGTAAACCCTCAGCTCCAGGCCCAGACAACATTACATATACAATGATACAACACCTGCACGCAGACACACTTGAAGCACTTCTACATCTACATAATAAAATATGGCTTTCGGGGCACATTCCACACTCTTGGAGGGAGGCCATTGTAGTGGCTTTCTTGAAGGAGGCAAAGGACCCGTCGTCCCCTTCAAGTTACCGTCCAATAGCCCTGACGATCTGCCTGTGCAAGCTCTTCGAGAAGATGATCAATCGCAGGCTCGTGCACTTCCTCGAGTACGATGGTCTTCTCGAGAGCTGCCAGGCAGGCTTTAGGGTGGGGCGATCAACGAACGATCAACTGGTTGCACTTGACTCATACATCAAGGATGCCTTCGTGCATAAGCAGTACAGTTTAACTGCCTTTTTCTACCTCGAGAAGGCCTACGACACCGCTTGGCGTTATGGGCTCCTTAGTGACCACAGGTCATTTGGTGTTTCGGGTAATATGTTTAACACCTTTGTTAGTTATTTGTCAGAGAGAACGTTCATGGTAAGAGTTCGTTGTGCACTTTCAAAGGTTCACGTCCCAGAAAATGGCGTGCCGCAAGGTGGCGTGTTGAGCTGCACTCTTTTCATAGTAAAGATGAACTCTCTTGGAAAGGCACTGCCACCAACAATCTCTTATTCTATGTATGTAGACGACGTGCAAATATCTTTTAAATCATGTAATATGTCAATATGCGAACGTCAAGTCCAGCTTGGTGTCAAGAAGCTTGCCGGCTGGGCAGACAAGAATGGGTTTAAACTGAATCCTGCAAAAAGCTCCTGCGTTGTGTTCTCCAGGAAGCGCGGGGTCCATCCGGACCCAGACATTACTTTTAATGGCGTGTCGCTTCCTTTGAATAAGGAGCACAAGTTCTTAGGTGTTGTGTTTGACCAGAAACTCACATTCATTCCACACATCAAGGAACTTAAACATAAATGTCTGAAAGCGCTGAATATACTTAAGGTTCTCTCCCATCAATCGCATGGTTCCGACAAAGAACACCTACTACGGCTCTATACTGCTTTGGTTGGGTCTCGTTTAGACTATGGCAGTGTGGTATATGGGTCGGCGTCTAAAGACCCAGTGCTACACTTGGGGCTACGGCTTGCGTCAGGTGCTTTTCGCACTAGCCCAGTCGAGAGTATGTATGCCGAGTGTAATAGGTGGAGCCTTGAGAACCAACGGACATACATGGACTTACTTTATGCTTTTAAAATTTCATCGCTGAATAACCATCCTTTTTATCCTGTCTTTAACGACACATCCACATCTGTGCTTTTTGTAAATCGCCCATCCGTTCCTCGGCCGTTTTCACTTAGAGTGAGAGAGCGAGCCTCGGATCTGAGCGCTTCGTTTTTAGATGTGTACAGATCATCCTTTTTAGATATTTTACCTTCTTGGAAAGTTCGTCCTGTGTCCTCCGACCTTTCTTTTATAAAACTTGACAAAAATCGGGTACCGCGAGCTGCAATACTGCAGTACTTTCTGTCTCTGCAGTTGAAATACCCACTCTCAGAATTTTACAGTGACGCGTCTGAAACCTCAACTTTGGTCTCCTGCGCTGCTCATGGTCCGAATTTGAGTGCAGCCAGAACCATGAGCGTCCACACAACAATGTTTTTCAGCAGAAGCATATGGAATTTTACTGATTGTACGACACATACTTGAAAATCAAATTCCGAAGTCTATCATCTACAAAAATTCCTTGAGTGTTGTTCGCGCACTGTCATCGCATACACGCCCCAAAAACCACATAGTTAATCTTGTATTTAACACTATCATGTTTGTGTATGCGCAGAAGCATCAGCTGCTCCTCTCCTGGGTCCCAGGACACGTTGGGATCGCTGGGAACGAGTTGGCAGACGAGAGGGCCGCTGCTGCTGCACTCAGGAACACTGTAGACATAACAACCGTACCATATACAGAGCTCAAGCCACACATAAGACAACACTTGCGTAGAACATGGCAAACACACTGGAGTGAAAGACAGATAACAAGTTACAGGTTATAAAACCGCGCTTGGGACCATACACCACTGACACACGCAACAGACACACAGAAGTCGCCTTGGGTAGGCTGCGGATAGGGCACACCCATGCAACGCACTCGTATCTGCTGATGAGATCTTCTAGACCCAAGTGCAGCAGGATCGGTGAGGCCCTATCCGTGGTGCATATACTAATCACATGCAAGGCACTTCACACAACACGACACAAACACTTCAGAGAACTCTACAGACAACATATTCCCCTACATCCATCGTTTTTTCTAGGTGACCTTGCCATGTTTTTTGTGAAACGGGTGTTTGAGTATATGTCAGACGTCAAGTTGTTAAACCTCATTTGCTATCACGCATAATCAAATCTGGCCCTCTACACCAGCCATCAACATTGCCGTTAATTGATTTTATTGTTATTGTGGCTTTAGTAGCCAATATTTTCTTTGAGATACTTTTGTTTGGCGCTCTTTGCTCCAGGTGGCCTTGCGCCAAAAACTCCAACCGTCATCATCATTTTTCCACACCCTGTACCATCATCCAACACTATTCGCTCGCAAATTCATCCTCCCGGCACCATATACTTCCGCACGCACCGACCGCGCTCACAAAGTTACCCTAATTTTTGCCCAAACCAACAAATATCAGAACTCACCCCTTGTACTGGCAATCAACGAATGGAATTCTTTGCCTAGTAGCCTAGTGGACCAAGCAGACGCCTCTTCTTTTCAAACCGCACTCCTCGCTTTTTTAGCGATTCAAAATACCCTGTAACTTGTCTTCATCATGCTCATCTTTTCCAGGCTGTAAATGTGTGTTCCTGCTTTTCAAATACCAGATATGCTGTCACTTTTACACTTTTTGTTTTTTGCATATATTGTTTCACGCTGCATTTTGCAATTGTATACTTTTTGTGCATTTATGATATCCTAATGTCACTTTTGTTGTGTTGATTCTATTCTTTTTAGAATATTGTATGTTGTGTGGGCTTTCAACTCATTCCCCCCTTTGTAATGCCCAGTTGGGTCCTTAAGGTACCTAAATAAATAAATAAAATAAATATGTCTACTGTAGTCCTTAGTGCAGTAGTGGCGCCATTTTCATCAACAGGGACCAAGAATACTTGTTGTTTTCTTTGGCGTCGTTGGATTACACCCAGGATTTTCCTACACACCGTCTAAGAAGGTGTACAGACCCCTTTTTTCGGAAGGCACCCGTTAATTCGTAACTTTTCTTTTTTACACTTCGGAATTTAAATGCGGTCTGGAACATGCTACGATTACTGAAGGGGTATATATTGTCTACAGCCCCTGCGTCTTTGCTCAGCGTTGTTCCCGTCTCCTTCGTTTTTTCTCAGATTTTAAGATGTGGTCGATCGGTCACCGTTTGTTACCACTGATCCCCACAGCCACATCGAGCGCTCCTTTTCTACTCTCAACAGGTTTTCTCGCCAGAACTATCGAAGAAGAGACCTACCCATGTAAAAAAGCTACTAAGCATCACCTTTGAAGGGCCCGGATTGGCAGACATCCGAGACTCCACTTGGAGTCCTGACGTGGCTTTGAAGTTTACACCGTTAGACTGGTGGGGTGTTGCAACATGAAACCCAGGCGGATGTAAATGTTTTGAATGAGGTTAAAAATGAACACTATATTTGCCACTGTAAAATTTTTTACTGACTTCTTGCTTTATAAAGTTTTAACAGTTATGAAGTAAACATTCAAAATGTGCCAAGTGTATGTCCATTTATTAAACATATCTAACTAATTGTGTGCCAGCAGGCACAAATTCACAACATTACAGTTTCTGCACGCCTCGCAGTTTTTCGACTTATAATGTGTACCCAGGCAGCACAGGACTGTTCGGCCTTACTCAAGCCGGTGTACTTTGGCCGGTGATTTTCTGCCCGGCCTTTCTCCGGCAACCATGTTCGGCCCGTGTCCAAATGCGGGCCTTTTGGCCGTATACGGCCGTACTACCATCACTGTCCAACGGCCAGTGTCCGTCGGCCAGTCGACGGGCTTACGTTCATACGGCCATATTCCAGCCGTAGGGCTCCCGCCATCCCAACGCCACCCATGTGCGGCCGAAGTACGGCCACTGGAGGACAGCCGAGATGTGGTCATCGGACTGCAGCCGGAATAAAGCTGCCGGAAATTCGGCAGTGCTACGGGCATTGTAGTTCAGCCACAGTACGTTAACTGTACTGAGGCCGGTGGCCGACCACTGCATGCAGCGCAAGCAGATGACTCAATTGCGCTGTACAGCAGCACAAACCCACCATTTTGGGTGCACTGCACCCACATCAAAGTGAACCCGTGCGCAACCACCAGCCGTTCAGCCTTCAGCGCAGCCAGGCTTAATTATCAGCGTCAGTTTACACAAAAATTAATTTATTCAACAGTGCTCACAAATCGTCGTTCCTTCAGATTGCTGTGCCTCTTACTGTCGAATACAGCAAATATTCATTTCTTTGCAGAGCTGGAATAGATGTATTGTCCAGGTCCTGATATCTTCTGTGGGGCGGCTTACCTGTAAGAAACAAGGAAGGATGGGGGGGCGGAAGGCGCATACGTTAGTGGGTTGAATTTCACAAAGATGATAGTGCCGCTTTTAGGCAGTTTCTTTTAAGACAACACTTTCATGCTCTGACTAAATCAACTATGTTTACAACAACCGCTTTACCAGTTTTTTTTGTATGTAAAACCAGAGCGAATGCGTTTACGAAGCGGTTGGGTACTCCACAAAACACTTAGCAGCATTGAATATAATTTACTTCACACAAAAAGTATGTCCAGTCTTTGCCCATTTTTCTTCCAAAGAAATTTTCTACTCGATCAACTTTTCTGATGATTTTTCACAGGGCTGATCCTAGAAGATATCAAAGAAGTACTTTCAGTTTCAATATATTTTTATGTTGTTTTCATCAGTCACGTGCACACTCCTTAATAGTCCACAAGAACTTAATTTTCCTGTAAAGTCGTACTACGTTAAGAAAATTCTAGACGTGTTGCGAATGACGCCCTTTTTCAGATGGCTGCAGTTGTATCCCTCTGTCTTCACGCAAGGAAAGGCGTAAGACACCAGTTTCATATTTTCTTTCAAACAAATAACTTAGCAATTGTAGTATTCATACAGAAAACCTTGCATACTGCAATGAATAAAGCAATAAATATTTCATTGGTCAAGTTTGAATGCGTATGGTTCTCAACCCCTGGAAGCCGTACTTGCGGCTCCGCAAGTTTATTTATTTATTTATTTATTTATTGTTAATTTATTTATTTTTATTTTTTTTGTTTATTTATCAATTTGTCCAGTTATTTATTTATTTATTTATTTATTTATTTATTTATTTATTTATTTATTTATTTATTTATTTATTTGATACCTGCTTGCCCTTGCATGCATTACAGCAGGGAGATACATAACACTAAGCATCAAATATGAGACCAAATTACAAAATAATTCTACAAAGCGCGGTGAAAATCGTCATTATAAAGAGTGGATAAAATCATACGTGGTAGATAATTACACTCTCATCTTGATTTAAAATAAAAGGAATCGCGCAAGGTGTCACCTCAAAGGAAAGTTAATAATTTGCTTCAAGCTTTCGGATCCCACTTTCGGATATGTAGAATGGCGCTTGGATATACTTTTTCCCTTCTATTCCAGTTTTCAAATGATAGATATCACGAAAAAATTTCAACCTCAGGTTTCGTCCATGATCTTTCCCGTCTTACCATTTAAGTTTACTTTTACTTTGCCTCATCCTAAGTTGACAGTGCCAATACCTAATACGAATCGCACTGCCCTATTCTGTATGTTTTCGAGCGTATCAACCAGCTCTTTGCTGTAGGGATCCCAGAAAACACATGCGTACTCCTACATTGAGCGCACATGAGTGAAATATGGTTGTTCTTTTAAGTTAGGTAGAGGTTCGCTGAAATTTTATCTCAGAAATCCAAAAACACGTGCAGCCTAACTTTCATGTTGTGAACGTGCCTATTTCTCTAACAACTCGTTAAATAAACTCCTTGTTATTTATATTCCCCGGCAGTTCTTAAAGCAGTGTAATTTACTGTATATGCATTCAACTGGAATGAACGTTTTCTTGTAAAGTTTACGTTAACACACTTTTTAAGATTCAACAACTTTTCTGAATCACCACACCAGGATGTTATTAATTGCTGCTTAAATTAAATAATTAAAAATTAAATGATTAATTAAAAATGCTGCAAGTATTTTTAATCGCGTTCATTCGCTATAGTCTTGTAAATTACACAGTCATTCGCGAACATTTTTAACAAAGATTTGGGGCCACACAAACAAAAGACGGCCCGCTACTGAGCCTTGGGGTATTCCAGATGTCGCGGGAACATATCCTGGCGAACAACCATTGAGAGCGACCAGCTGCTGTCTTAGAGAGATATACGCGGCTATCCATGCCATTAACCGATTCATTCAGTTTATTGCCTGCAATGAAGGTGATATGAAACAAGAAGGTGATATGAAACACCATCAAATGCTTTTTTGCCGCACAAGAAAATAGTCAGCTACTTTAAGCTTATCTATTGCTTGAGGCAAATCGTGCGTGAACTCAACAAGCTGCGTTGAGCAAGAAAAACCTGACGAAATCCGTGTTTGCTAGGATGCTGGCGCTTATGTTCAACCAAAGGAGTCATATTCCAAGTGTAGCTAATCTCAATTTCAAACAGCGCAACTAAATTAACATCCAGGCTTCGTCATTCATAAGTCTGTGTTGTTATGGCAAATTCAATATAACACTTGTTTCTAAATAGGCAGTCATAAAATCCCATCAAGTAACATAGTGCAGGGCACGAAGTTGAGCCTACCAATGCACGAGCTGAGCCTCTTCTACTTTTATCACAAACAATATAGTGCACATTGTTTTTCGCAGTATTATTGTGAGAAGAATAGCCGGAAACGTGCGGTTTTGCGCGCCCTTGCCTTTCTTTAGTGCGGAGTCTTTGACATGGCGCCGGTTGAGCTCCTGCGTGGTGGCCGCTTGCTCAACACCCTTTAAGGCCACTCATTTTGGTGAACCACCGCCATGCCGAAAATTTCTGCGGCCGTTCGCTTTCCGTAAATCGGCCGAGGACCGCTAACCAAATGTTAAACGTACATTCTGAGGCCGTCAGTCGGCCTGTCTCCTTTCTAACACCGGCTGCCCAAAGAAAACGAATATTCTGCCGCCGGGCGCGCGGTTCACCATTGAAAGAGCGGATGCGCGGCAGCCGCGCTACGGCCGGTCTCCTTTCGAACACCAACTGCCACAAGAATACGGATATCCTGTTGCCGGTCGCTTTCTGTGCTTCGGCTGAACACCGCTTCAAGAAGGAAAAACGGATGACTTAAAGCCGTATTTCGGCCGTTCTTTTTCTCCACGTCGGCAGCTGAAAGTGAACTCAGTATCTGGCAGCCGGGTAGCTGCCGTTGTGCGTCTGAACACGGGCGGCCGGAGAAATACCGAAGCGCTGGTTGCCGAATGCTGGCCGTTAATAGTATGATCAGTAGCTGCCAGAACCTGGATGCTGGCCGGACATGCCAGAAAGCGGCCATAGACGGGCCGGTCTTGAGCCACACTTTCTGTGCCGCCTAGGTAGTCCTTCTTCACATTTGTGTGCTAATTTCGGATTTCGTTCCTGTGCAAAGTGCAGTAAACGTTCCCAATCTTTGTCATGAGATTCGGCACTAAGAACCCGAATACAAAATTACTGATCATTACCGCTTCTATGGCGCATCTAGTCCCCGCAGTCTAGAAACAGACACCTCCTAAATTCAATTCCTAGGATACCCCGGGACTACGTGATCACCAATATGTGTTGTTTGTTTTATAATAAGGTAGGTGGCTTTCCAATATGCTCAGTGCTTTCCAATCCCAGGCTGCTTCATGCAAGCCCGCATACGTGTCAGCACTTAAACGTGTTTTCATAATTAACCTCACTCGAAGTTTGCACGTGTCCTTTTACAGCCTCTTCGCCCATTTTTTCGCGATAAAAACATTTTGCTCAGTGGAGTTCAATTTAGACCAATTTTCGTATTAATCACCTTCCTAGCTCAACAAGTGCCTTTTCGCCTACCGCACTAATATATTGCCGTGAACCATGCATTGGGTTTGTTTATTTATGTTTTGCTTTTACCACCCGGCTGCGCCGGTCTGTGTTATCTGTGTACCTAGTGAAGCCTGTGTTCCATTCTTATGCCGCACGGGTTATCTGTTTTCATAGAGAGAGCGTTCCGAACTAACGTCAACAGTTTAGAATAAGCTTCTTTGATCTACAGTGTTCGGGATGTAATCCGACGGTTGGAGAAACAATCGCGCCCAAAAATAAATTCCCGCAGAGCAGGCACTGCGGTACTCGATTCGCCGATACTCCCGTAAGCACGTCACTTTGTTGACTGCTGCTTCGCCGCCTGTGTATTCCTTCAGTTAGGGGAGCACAAGTTCACTGCAAGAAACTTGTTTTTCCTTTAAGACAGCTTCGTCGTCTTTGTCTACATGACAATATTCCCGATGTTCCCTTCTAATTCCAAAATGTTCGAGTTCATCAACCTTTCCTTTTCTTCTCACTCACCTTCCCCTTCTCTGCACCATTCTTCCGGTGTCTCTGTTGCCCCTTCCTTTCTTCTTTCACTATTTGTCTACCTTCCTACCCCAGATTGCGGATTTACTGGTGGGGCACCGTAATCAATGTTCTGCTTGGCACAACAACAGCAACTCATTCGCGAAACACTGAATATGGAACTTGTTGATTGGAGCACATAGCTCCCATCTGTGTTTATATTAAGGGTAAAGTTACTGCATGTCATTTTTAATCCTACATAAGAACATTCCACGCACCACCATTTGTATATTCCACGAAGGCTAGGGCTTACTGCGTCTAAGTGTTCCTTCAGTTCACGCAGGTTGCTGTTGACAGGGCGTCTTTTGTCTGCACTCTGACAACTGATCTGCTACATATATAACTGGAGAAAAGCATCCCGTCTTCACATCGGCAACAGTAGAAGTTGACTTGCACAAATCACATCGTAAGCGGTTCCCGTGTGCACTCTTGTCGCGACATGCCCTGTTGTGGTAAATATTGACAAAGCCCCGCATGGGTGGGAATCAACCTCAATTGAAGCTTTAATGGCGTGCTTTCCGTATTCATCCTTCACAAAGTGCTTTTCGGAGTATTTCTCTGCACTTACAAAGAAACACGTATCTCTTGTAACACAACGAAGTGGTGTTCTGATTCTACATTACGGTAGCATTGCTTCCACGCTGGTCCTCGATTATGGCATTTATACGTGGCTAGCATTTTGCTTAGGTCACAACTCGAAAGACCAACTGTTGCTTATGTGCTCAAAAGACAATCTCATTCAGCATAAAGTCTCACTACTGAACTAGTGCGACAAGTCCCCGTGCCCAACCTGATGCCTAGTTTGTGGATAGGATGAAGCATCTCCAAGTTGTGTTATAGGCTGACTAGTACCCCAGCATCCATTATCCAAGCAAGACAACGCAAGATTTCTGTGCAGGTGTGAAAAACACTGGTTTTCGGGGATTCACTTTGTGTTAGCTAACATTTTAGGCATATTCAAAGCCTTCAAACATTGAAGTTTCAGATGCTTCAGGTGGAAACTGATCAAGAGCATCGAGCCGATTACCACTTCGAAAATTTGTCTTCTGTTTTACTAGGCAGTTGATGCCTCTTTAAATAGATTTCTGGTTCGGGAGCAATTCCCTTTTTTCGATAACAGAGCACATGCACTTTTTGAGAGATTGGACTTGTATCCATTCTTATCTCGCATTTCGAAAGACTGCTCATACCATAATCTGCAGTTCACCAAACCAGATTGCAGGATTTGCGACTGATTGCCACCTCATCAACACGCGCCGAATGAAACATAGCTAACGTAAGCATAGTGCGTACGGGATCCATTTTTACAACAAAAGTGTGCAGCTCAGCACACATTCCTGCGGCCCACCTATCTCTTGTATAAATGGCTTTGGGACAGGTAGCTTCCCGTACTTTTTAGCACAATTCCTAGAATGCCGAAGGCACATGATCCCAGAAATCTTGTTTATGCGCCTCCGCGGAGAGTTACGCCATCTGTAGCCTGGTGGAAGCGCGACGCTCCCTAACTCAATACAAGTGAGCACGAAAAATTAATGACTGCTCATCCAAATCACTAAGCTTAGCTCTCCTGGTTATGTGCAGCACAGATTTTGCTCTTCGTTCCTGTTATTTTTATCTATGTGACTGAAACTGCACTTTACGGGGGCATTTTTTTCGATGTCGTCTACATGACAGTCTCGGAAAAATAGACCGCTTGGCTCTCTTAAAGCCAGCATTTCGTCACGGCAAAATCAGACTCCCTATGGTTCTCCGAGATTTGGGTACTATACAGCAACTTACAGGTGTCATAAAGTCACCATGATTGAATAAGAAATGTTACTGGACACTTTTTTTTCAGAGTTTGATGCCAGGTTTCAGAGTGGGGACGTGTGATGCCCTCTCTGGTAGTGGCCGGCATTCTCTACATCCCCCAAAAACTGAAAGGCGGTTCGGAACAATCATCATCATCATCATCACCAGCCTATCTACGCCCACTGCAGGGCAAAGGCCTCTCCCATTATTCTCCAATTACCTCGGTCCTGTGCCAACTGTGACCAATTTATCCCCGCCAACTACTTGATCTCATCTGCCCATCTAACTTTCTGCCGCCCCCTGCAACGCTTGCCTTCTCAAGGGATCCACTCTGTTACCCTTAATGACCAGCGGTTATCTTGCCTTCGCATTACATGCCCTGCCCACGTCCATTTCTTCTTCTTAATTTCTACTAATATGTCTTTAACACCAGTTTGCTCCCTGACCCACTCCGCTCTCTTCTTGTCCCTTAATGTTACACCTATCATTTTCCGCTCCATTGCCCGCTGAGTCGTTCTCAATTTAGGTTGAACCCTCTTAATGAGCCTCCAAGTTTCTGCCCCGTAGGTGAGTACCGGTAAGATGCAGCTGTCATAGACTTTCTTCTTCAGCGACAATGGTAGGCTGCTATTCATTATCTGAGAATGTCTGCCATATGCACCCCTCCCCATTCTGATCCTTCTAATTATCTCTGCCTCATGGTTGGGATCTGGGGTCACAACTTGGCCTAAGTAGATATATTCGCTTACTACTTCCACTGCCTCGCCACCCATCTCAAACTGCTGTGCTGTCCCGAGGTTATTGATCATTACTTTAGTTTTCTGCATATTAATTTTCAGGCCCACGGTTCTACTCTGTTCGCCCAGTGCGGAAAGCATGCTTTGCAATTCGTCCCCCGAGTTACTTAGCAAGGCAACGTCATCAGTAAATCTGAGGTTACTGAGGTATTCTCCATTAACCCTTACTCCCACCTGTTCCCAATCCAACGTTCTGAATACTTCTTGTAAGCATGCTGTGAATAACATTGGAGAGATTGTGTCTCCTTGTCTGACACCCTCCCTTATAGGTATTTTACTGCTCTCCCTATGGAGGATGATGGTAGCTGTAGACCCATTGTAGATATCCTCTAGTATTCTTACATAATGCTCATCTACCCCCTGGTTCCGTAATGTCTGAATGACTGCTAGGGTTTCGACTGAGTAAAATGCTTTCTCATAATCTATGAAGGCTATATATAGGGGTTCAGTATACTCAGCGCACTTCTCTATCACCTGATTGATCGTGGGAATATGGTCCATTGTTGAATAACCTTTACGGAACCCTGCTTGTTCTTTAGGTTGACTGAAATATAAGGTTGCAGAGATTCGGTTAGCGATTACCTTGGTAAATACCTTGTAGACGACTGACAGTAAGCTGATCGGCCTGTAATTTTTCAAGTCCTTCATGTCGCCTTTCTTATGAATTAGGATGATGTTCACGTTCTTCCAAGATTCCGGTACAATTGCGGTCATTAGGCATTGCGTATACAGGTTTGCCAGTTTTTCAAGTACAATTTCGCCGCCATCCTTCAAGAGGTCTGCTGTTATCTGATCCTCACCAGGTGCTTTGCCCCCTTTCATTTCTTTCAAACCCTTCCTTACTTCTTCGGTCGTTACTGGTGGGATGTCTATCTCCTCTGAGGGGGGGGGGCGCTCTAGTCGCCGCAGCGAACAGACGTGTCTCACTTCGGCTCCGTCGTTTTTCGGCGTTTGAGCGGAACACCACCGTTCTTCACCGCGTGTTTTGGCAAAAAGGACCCGTGCTGTGTAAGTGTTCGACCCACGCGAGTTTTTTGGGCCCTGTGCCCACATCTCCGGAGCCATTGCCACCAAAGAAAACCACGCTGGAACTAGGCTTACCCCGTTAGGCCTAGTTTCCACTCCGACGCCCAGCGGCGGCATGGAAGTCGTCGTGGAAGGAGAAGACATCCCCCCTGACGAACTACAAAAGGACGGTTGGAAGCACATCCACCGTACACATCGTGAGTATGCGGCCGCCAAGAAGATCGCTGAAGCGCCCAACCCAACTGCTTCGGCCGACCATGCGATCAAGCACCATCGCCCTCGTCCGAAGCGACGCATTCGAACTCCAGAGAAGCTCCCTGAAGAAGACTTCAAGATCGTCTTCCGACCTCATGACGGACTCAATGTCCGCACAACAAGCCAAGCCGACATCCTGGATGCCGTGTACAAGTCAGCGGGGCTATCATATGTACAAGGTGAGCAACTAAGAACGAACGGGACTTCCAACTACTTCATGTTCAACACCCCTTCGGAGGAGAGATGCAGTATAATCGCCTCGATCAAACATATCAATATCAGAGGCCGAACCTTCGAGGTCGCCACGAATGTCGCCGCCCCATCTCGCACAGCGACCGGGATAATATTCAACGTCCCCGTTGACGACTCGCCTGAGGCCATTACGGAAAGCCTCATAAAATTCAATCCAACAAGCAGCATTCTAAACTCCAGAAGAATGGGCAACTCCAACGCGGTGCAAATCCTGTTCGACGGTACTATTATACCCTACCACGTCTCATACCGAGGAGCATCCTACCGATGCCAACCATTCCGACGAAGAACAGAAGCATGCACCCGATGCTGGACCACAGGACATCGACCGGACGTTTGCCCAACCTCCCAGGTGCGCTGTCCAAAGTGCGGACTACTCAACTCAAACCCGGAACACCCGTGCCAGCCCAAATGTGTAGTGTGTAATGGCGCTCATATCACCGGCTCTTCGGAATGCCCATCCAGGTTCCAGCCAAGGAGGAGACCACCACCTTTGAATAAACAGTTACCCTGGCAACAACCACCTCCTCCACCACCACCGCCACCTCAACTCAGGAGCCCAGAAGATTGGCCTGGTCTTCCGGAACGTGAAAGAAGCCGCTCCAATTCATCGATCAACAAAAAACGTCGCTCTGCAAGCAAAGAGAAAGAAGAAACCCAACCACCGCCACCTCCAACACAGCACAACAATAAGCAGGTGAGCTGGGGCGGCGCGGGCTCCCATCCTCCTCAGAATCAACACCAAACACTCCATCCCTCCTTGGCACATTCACAAGAACTAGCTAGCATGCGGGCGGAAATCGAAACGCTCAAACAGAGCATGTCGAAACTACAAAAAGATAACTTGGCCTTGCAGTCAGAGAATCAGGCACTGCGCAACAACCTAGCTCAGGCAACAAGCACAACTGTAGCAGAACTGAACTCTCCTCCTGTCAAAAAACGCGTTGTAGAGACTCCCGTCACTAAAGAGGTAACTAGTAAACTCACTGACCACGACGAAAAACTCGATGTCATCAACAATAGGCTCAACAGGTTGGAACAAACCCTCGAAACTAAATTTCAGGACATTGACACGAAACTCCACAACACCATGGAGCTCCTAAACAACATTATGAAAGGCATCGAGTCACCACAGCATCATCAGATACCAACAGACACCCCGCAACAATCCCCAGCACCACATGTCGAACGCGGAAGGAACAAACCATACAGTTAAAGTCTGGCAGTGGAATTGCCGGGGATACAAACGTAAACGATCCGCTTTGCAATTACTGGTTCAATCTCAAGACAGTCCGCCCGATATAATTGCGTTGCAAGAGACAGATACGCACACGAGGTTAGCAGGCTACAAGACATTTCAAAACCAGAGTGACCCGAAAACGGCGGTACTGGTCAACCGTAACCTCACAGCATCCCGGCAGAAGTTTGACAGTGTTGATATTCAGCACGACCTAATAACAGTATACGCCAGAAAACGGACCGACACCAAAATCTTTATTCTCAACGTATACAGTTCCCCAAAACATCGCGAGCATAGATTCAACCGCCTGTTCTCGCTGACTCGTAAAGAAGCCGGACCGCATGCTCTCATAATTTTAGGGGACTTTAATGCCCCACACACTGCATGGGGATACAAGAAAAGTAGTGCTAAAGGGACAGACCTCTGGGATAAGATACAACAACACCACCTTAATATCCTTAACGACCCAAGCACTGCTACCAGAGTCGGCAATAGTGCGCAGGCAGACACCAGCCCCGATCTTACATTCACTTTACACATCAAACAAGACAAATGGAAGAACACAGGACATACGTTAGGCAGTGACCACTATATTATAGAAACCATTATAGCGCACACTGACAGGATTAGATATGTCCCCCGACAACAAACAATCACGGAGTGGGATGACTTTCGCACGTTGCGAGAAAACAATTCAGAAGAGACCCCCATAACAGACATTGGTAACTGGACCTCGCAGCTTCTATCTGATATCAAAACCGTGACAAAACAGATAGATAAAGATATTCCCTCTGTAACAGTGGACTCCAGGCTTGCCCATCTCTGGGAAGCTTTCCAAAGCATTCAAAGATGCTGGAGACAGAATAAATTCAATCGTAAGCTCAAATTACGACTAACCGCCCTTCAGACGGAAATCGAAAAACACGCAGCAGAACTCGCTCAAAGCCAGTGGGACCAGATATGTGACCAGCTGCAGGGCAACCTACACCTTAAGAAGACGTGGCAACTACTTAGGCACCTAATTGACCCCAGTACCAGTAGGACGGAACAAAGTGGTCGCCTAACCCAGATAATACAGAAGTACCAAGGATCGGATTCAGAACTCCTAGATGCACTACGCGACATCTACCTTCCCTCCACCCCGAAATCGCAACTACCACCCTACTCGGGACTAGCCAATCTGGAGCGGGACCGAGATATTACAGAAGCTGAAGTCAGAGCCGCATTAGCCAAACTCCGATCAAACTCAGCCCCTGGTCCAGACCAAATAACTAATAAAGCATTGCGCAACCTGGACGATAAATCAATTGCATCACTCACGCAGTATATTAACGAATGCTGGCGAACGGGCAGTATACCCAAATCGTGGAAGCATGCCAAAACAATCCTAATTCCAAAGCCTAATAAACCCCTTGAATTGGAACACCTCCGCCCTATCTCCTTGACATCATGTCTGGGTAAGCTCATGGAGCATGTCATCCACGCACGACTCATGCATTATATGACTGATACTGATCAATTTCCTCCCACCATGGTGGGCTTCCGGCCAAACATGTCTACCCAAGACGTCATGCTCAGGCTTCACCATCATATTATAGAACCTAGTACAAACACTTACGACTCTGCTGCAATTCTAACTCTGGACCTGAAAAAAGCCTTTGATAATGTCACCCATGACGCAGTTCTTAAAGGCCTACAGTCAGTGAACCCAGGGGAACGAATTTATAACTATGTTAAAGATTTTCTAACAGACAGAACGGCCGCCCTCCATGTAGGTGGCCTTAACACCCCCGCCATCGACATGGGGGGTCGCGGCACGCCCCAGGGAGCCGTCATATCACCACTTCTGTTTAATCTGGCCATTCTGACAATACCACAAAAACTTAGCCAAATCCCAGGACTTTACCATAGCCTATACGCTGATGACATTACGCTCTGGGCAAACCGAGGCAGTGATGCGCATATCGAGGAAGTCCTCCAGCAAGGCATAAAGGTAGTGGTCGAAGAAGCCGCCAAAGCAGGGCTTTCATGCTCACCTTCTAAGTCAGAATTACTTTTGATATCACCACAAACCCGTAAACCGGAGAAGCCAAACATCAAGCTACACATTCTAGAACACCCTATCCCAGAGGTCTCGCGCATCCGGGTACTTGGTTTACTCATTCAAAATGACCGAAAAATGGAGAGTTCCTAAATATAATGGAAAGAAACGCTACCCAAACAGCCAAATTAATTCGCAGAATCACAAATCGTCATCAAGGCGTGCAAGAAAACGAAAAGGTCCGCATTCTACAGGCGTTCGTTTTAAGTCGACTCATGTACTCTCTCCCTTACCTTCTCTTGACTAGGCAAGATATTGAACGGGTCGATGTACTTATTAGGCGAACGTATAAACTTGCACTTGGCCTCATCCCCGGCACATCCACTGCCCGCCTCGAAGGCTTAGGCCTCCACAATAGAGTCAGCGAACTTATCGAGGCCCACTTAACGAGCCAGTACGAAAGACTATCACGATCATCCGCAGGGAGACACATACTCCAAGAATTATCTATTGGACACCACACAAACTACACACACCTCTATCCTATACCACCACACATCCACGCAAGGCTAATAATAAAACCACTACCACGCAACATGCACCCCGAACATCACATAGCCAGGAGAAAAAAACGGGCTGAAGCGCTCCACAAAATACACAGCAATAGCCCAAATACCATCTATGTGGACGCAGCAGAATACAGGCACCATGATGCATACGCAATCGCTATAACGGACCTCTCTAAAAGACTTCTAAACTCGGCAACTATACGAGCCACCCGCCCAGAAACGGCGGAAGAGGCGGCCATAGCCTTAGCCTTAATACGGAATCCCACCCCCAAGACAATCATTTCTGATTCAAAGACTGCAATTCAAAATTTCGCCACTGGCCGATTATCGCGAGTGGCACTCAAAATTCTGGGACAATGTCCACCCATATCCCCAGGCCAGACAATTCACTTGACCTGGGCACCCGCACACTCCGGCCTCGAGGGAAACGAGACGGCCCACGAACACGCCCGAGGGCTCACGATCCGGGCAGGGCCAAATCTCTATCCCTATCACGGGGCGCGGTCTGCGAGGGATCGCCTGGTCACATTTAATGAAATCACCACACACTACCGCCTCTCCCGCCGGATCTACCCACCGGCGGACCAGCAATTAGATAACCGCAAAGCTCATATTTGGCGTTTGCTACAAACGAACACTTTCCCCAACCCAGCCCGTCTTACCCACGTACACCCAAGTCTCTACCCCACTGCAGCCTGCCACCTGTGCGGTGAACACGCCACCCTATCTCACATAATATGGGCATGCCCCCAGGATCCGTTCCCACTGATCACCACTGAGGAGCACTGGGAGGCCGCGCTCCGCAGCTCCGATCCGGACCTTCAGGTCCGGCTAATCGACAGAGCTGAGGAGGTCGCTGGTGAGTGGATGCCACCGGCTACAAGCGCGACTTGAATGGCATTAACCGAAATAAAGTTTTTCTGTCTGTCTGTCTCCTCTGAGCTACTGTCTCGTTCGGCATTATCCTGTATGTCCCAGCTACTGTGCAGATCCCTGTAGAACTCCTCGGCCACTGTGACTATTTTATCCCTATTTGTGATGACATTGCCTCGCTTATCCTTAAGTGCATACATATGATTTTTCCCCACGCCGAGACGTCTCTTCACTGCTTTCAGGCTACCTCCGTTCTTTACAGCGTATTCGATCCTCTCCATATTATACTTCCGTATGTCAGCTGTCTTGCGCTTATTGATTAACTTCGAAAGCTCCGCTAGTTCTATTCTGTCAGCTGCGGTAGAGATTCTCATTGTTTGCCGTTTCCTGATTAGATATTTCGTCTCCTGTGAACGTTTACCAGTATCCTGTCTAGCCATAGTGCCCCCGACTTCTACTGCACACTCCGTGATAATGCGTGTAAGGTTGTCGCTGGCTTCCTGTGTCGTAAGCTCGGCTTCCTCGTTAAGGGCAGAATATCGGTTCTGCAGCGCGATCCTGAATTCTTCTACTTTACGTCTTACTGTTAGCTCATTTATCGGCTTCTTTCGTACTAGCTTGTTGCGGTCCCTCCTCAAATCTAGCCTAATTCGAGATCTTACCATACGGTGGTCACTACACCTTACCCTTCCGAGCACTTCCACATCCTGCACGACGCCAGGGTTATCGCATAATAAGAAGTCTATTTCATTTTTGTGTTCCCCATTCGGGCTCCTCCAGGTCCATTTCCTACTCTCCCGTTTACAGAAGAAGGTATTCATTATGCGTAGGTTATTCCGTTCTGCAAACTCAACTAGTAGGTCCCCCCTGCTATTTCTACAGCCCAGACCATAGTTCCCAGCTGCCTTGTCTCCAGCCTGATTCTTGCCTACTTTAGCATTGAAGTCCCCCATAACTACTGTATACTGTGTTTTTACTTTAGCCATTGCCGATTCCACATCTTCATAGAAGCGTTCCACTACTTGGTCGTCGTGGCTGGATGTGGTCGCGTAGCGCTGCACCACCTTGAGCTTGTACCTCTTATTGAGCCTAATTACAAGACCTGGTGCCCTTTCGTTAATGCTATAGTGTTCGTCTATGTTGCCAGCTATGCTTTTATTGACTAGAAGTCCCACTCCCAGTTCTCTTCTGTCCTCTAGACCACGGTAACATAGGACGTGTCCATTTTTCAGCACCGTAAGGGCTTCGCCTGCCCTCCTAACCTCGCTAAGCCCTATTACATCCCATTTAATGCCCTCTAATTCCTCGAACAACACCTCGAGACTTGCTTCGCTAGATAAGGTTCGCGCGTTAAACGTTGCCAGGTTCAGATTCCATTGGCGGCCTGTCCGGATCCAGGGATTCTTAGCACCCTCTGCTGCGTCACAGGTCTGACCGCCGCCGTGGTCAGTTGCTTCGCAGCCGCTGGGGACTGAGGGCCTAGGGTTAATTGGTGTATTCATGGAAGGTTGTGGCCGTTACTACACCAGGGTGGCCAATCCTGCTCTGGTGAGGGAGTGCATTACCGGCAATGGCCGCCGGGGTCAGGCCGCACCCGAAGCCCCTTTGTGCAATTCCATCAATACGCGGATTTTTTTTTATCCGGTGGGAATTGTCCGGCACCGGGATTCGAACCACGGTCCTTCTTCACGTGAGGCGGGTGTTCTACCTCTACGCCATCGCTGCCTATTAACTGTAAGTATAGCTTTGTATGAGTATAGCGGTAAACTGAGTCTAGCGGTTCTTTTTTAATGAAGGGAGAGTTCCCATTCCCATACGAAGTTTTTTTCTGGAGCTAATTTCACTTGCATCGTGTTTTAACCGATAATTCTGTTGCTTCGTGCGCAAGGGCACACTGCTACACACACGTAATTTCAATCTATATTCACACCCAACAATTGTATCTTGTTGTGTAAAAAAAATACGGCAAATTATTTAGGTTGAAACCAAGCCACCATGACCACGGGCACCGCAGGATTTTGTCTTGAGAAGGGAAAGCCCACAGCACCGTGGTAGGATTGGGGAGGGTGTAAATTACATAAGCGAAATTTCAGGTTTTCGAGATATCCGATAGACAATGAAGAAAGCTCTTTTCTGTTCTTAACTACTACAAGTTTGAGCTTTGTTAACACGTAGACAACACAACTAATTACTCAGTTACATAAAGGTAACATTCTCATAACTAGAGCTATCCAAGGCTGAAGTTTCTGAAACAATTGTCTTGCGCCGACCAAACAGCAATGTAAAGTTAAATGATGTTGCGAAAACAGGAGTGCGGAAAATGAAGATATGCCTACAATATCGTCGCTCATTAATCTGTAATGGCACCACGCACTTAGACAGACAGACAGACAGACAGACAGACAGACAGACAGACAGACAGACAGACAGACAGACAGACAGACAGACAGACAGGCAGGCAGGCAGGCAGACAGACAGACAGATGCGCTTTATGATGCTTAGCGGCTTCCCCTTTGTACGGAGGCGGCATTGCACAGCAACCTTAGTCGTAACGCGACTGTACAATCACCTTGAAAAAAAGTCTTTATGAAATTTTTGTGCTAGTCTCACTTGTTTTTTCGTATGTCTTCCCAGATTCTCCCCTGCTCTCTGCAACAACATTACAACCTTCTCTTACTAACGTCGACTCCTGTCCAATTCATTTTTCCGTTAAACAAAGCCGAGGGTTTCCAGAAGCTTGATGTCTCCCTCACCGAGGACTAAACGGATACCTTTGCACTCCGTTACAACATGTCATTCATTTCATTCATTCATTTTTATTTCCTTAAGGACCCCACTGGGGGGTATTACATAAGGGGTGGATATACAGAAAAATACACATTTGAACGCATTAGTTCTATGAACACAGGTGACTACTGACATTTGCTATGAAATTTAATGGGCAGGTGGTTGAAACAATGGAGCAGGGAAGGTCGTTCCAATCTTTGGCTGCACGGGGAAAAAAAGAAGCGGAAAAGGTGACAGTTCTGGTACGATAACGGGACACTTGAAGTGGATGGCCGGTGCGGTGTGAAATGTATGTCGGGGGAAGGATGTAGGGGGCTACATTTAGTGAAGAATGAAAAATTTTGTGAAAGAGGGAAAGGGTGGCGATACGGCGGCGGACAGAAAGTGGTGATAAGCCAGATTGTGCTTTCAAGGATGAGACGCTAATGTTGTACGAGTACAGGGAATGAATAAATCGGGCGGCACGATTTTGGACAGATTCAAGATCATTTATGAGATATGTTTGGGGCGGGTTCCATATGGCGGAGGCATATTCAAGTTTTGATCTGATGAGGGACTGGTAAGCGAGCAACTTTACGTGAGGGGGCGCATGGCGTAGGTGACGTTTTAGGAAGCCAAGTGTTTTGTTTGCGGATGAAATGACGTTAGTAATATGCGCATTCCAAGTAAGATCGCAAGACAATGTGACACCTAGATATTTGTAGGATGATTGTGACTGTACAGTGACGTTCGCGATGTGATATGAAAAAAGAAAGGGATTTTTACGGCGGGAAAAGGAAACAAGTTCGGGTTAAGAGATAGAAGCCATTTATCGCACCATTCTTGAATGTGGTTAAGGTCTTGCTGGAGGACCACTTGGTCGTGAGCGTTAGTTACTGTTTGATAGATTACGCAGTCATCCGCAAACATGCGGATTTTGCAAGATACGCTGAGGGGTAAGTCGTAATGTATATTAGGAATAGAAGGGGGGCAAGAACCGAACCTTGAGGTACACCTGATGTTACTTTGAGACACTCTGAAGATTTGTTATTGACATGCACGAATTGAGAACGGTTAGTTAGAAACGCTTCGATCCACTTTAGTACGTCTGTGTTTAAGTTTAACTGGGATAATTTTAGCATAAGTCTTTGGTGGGGAACTGTGTCGAATGCCTTTGCGTAATCTAGAAAGATAGCGTCAGTTTGTAAGTTGTTGTCAAGGTTAGCATGCAGGTCGTGAAGAAAGATTGCTAGTTGTGTTTCGCAAGAGAATCCTTTCCGAAAACCATGTTGGCTAGGATTAAAGAAGTTGTTAGAGTCTAGAAAGTTTACAATCTGAGAGTAGATGACATGTTCCATGATTTTGCAGGGGACGCTTGTTAGAGAAATGGACCGGTAGTTCAGCGGACAGTTTTTATCACCTGACTTGTAGATGGGAACGACCTTGCCCATTTTCCAGTCGTCTGGAAGAATGCCGGTGGAGAGCGACTGCACATACATCAAACACAGAAATGGGGCGATAGCATCATGAAGGTTTTTTAGTACTTTTGAATTAATTTCATCGACACCACCTGACGAGGACAGTTTCATATGTTGGATGACAGATGAAATACCGCCTGTGCAAAAATCAATGGGGCACATACTGGATGTTAACAGTACCATGGCGGGAGGGGTAGGTACGCTGAATTCGTCAGTAAATACAGACGAAAACGCGGTGTTAAAAGCATTCGCGCATTGCTTGTCCGTGAGCACTTGACCAAATTCGTTAGTAAGGTTGATTGTGTTAGCAGATTGAGGGTTGACGACTAGCCAGAATTTTTTTGTGTTGCCGGTAAGCATGCCTGGGAGATCGTTGTTCAAAAACTTATATTTCGCGTTACTAATAGCAGTGGTGTATTCTTTTTCGGCTGTATAGTACTTCTCCCAAGCCTCAGGTGTTTCTTTCGTTTTCGCTGCTCGAAAAAGGCGCTTTTTCCTGTTCGCTAGCCTCTTCAGTTTGTTCGTGAACCAGGGTTTCTGTGGCGTGGTAGATAGTGATACCTTGGGGATAAATTTGTCGGTTAGTTCGTTCAATTTGCGTTTAAATATCGCCCAGTTATCGCGCACAGATCGGGTATGAAAGTTATGTTCAAAAACCGGAAAAAAGTTTTGTATTGTTGTGTTGATGGCTTCATAATTACCCTTATCGTACAAGGTAATTATTTTCTCGAGTTTTTCTCGACGCTGAAGGGGGAACGAAAACTCTGCGTGGATTACTCGGTGATCACTAATTTCGGGTAGGTATGAGATTGAGGACAAGCAATCAGGATGGTCTGTTAGTATTAAATCGGGGATGTTAGAACAGCCGCCTGCAATGCGCGTGGGCTCTGACACTAGTTGTGTTAGGTTGAAATTCAGGCAAGTGTCTATAAAATCTCTCGTTTCGACATCGTATGCTGACGAGGGTGTGGGGTCGTGCCAATTAATTTTAGGAAAATTATAGTCACCAAAGAGTAAAATGTGGGCGTTAGGGTGGTTGCACGTGAGTGTGGTGAGCATATTATTTAGGTCACGTGAGAAACCTGGAATGTTGTTTGGTGGCCTATAACACACTCCAAGTAGCACTGTTTGAGGCGAGGCGCGGCAAAGTAGCCATAGAATTTCAATGTCCGACTGAACGTCGACCATAAAACAGGGTATTTCCGGGGCAACAGCGATTAGCTTGGTCGCTTAGTTTCTGGCTCCCTGCCGCAACCGGCACGCCCATAAGCATTTTTGTCCGCAAGCAATCGGTTGTCCTGGGTTCAAAAAGCAGTGCACTCCCTTTGGTATTATCGACGAACTTTTCCCTTGTCACCTCCCGCTTCCTGATTCTGTATATATAGAAGGACTTCTATGCGTCCATACACTTTTTCTAGGTTATTGTCTCTGATTATTTTCGCACTTCATTTTTTACTGCCTTCGACGTTTCCCCTGCGCTTCGAGGTGTTATATACTTTGCCCTGGGCCTTCTGGGTTTTTTCCTTCTGTGTGTGTCCATGTTTTCATATAAGGATACCGCAACACTCTTGCCGCGCATCTCTGGTCATCAATTTTTCTAAGTCGTTCTTCAAAACACATTTTGTCGTGCGCTTCTCTCACTTTGAAGGAGGCCCATCCCTTGTCGCACTGCGCCACCCCATTTGTTGTTTTACTGCTGGCTCCTAATTCCAATCGATATACCCCCCCTCCTGTTTAAATCTACCCAGGATTGAATAATTGATTTGACACACACTACTGCGTTTGAAAAGATGAGTTCCGGTACCATTATCCCCTTCCAGATTCCTATCACTACTTCATATTTGTTAAATCCTCATAGTGCTCTGAGCTTTATGATAGAGGCGTTTCCTTTTCCTTTGATTATTGAATGCTCGTCATCAGTTTTTAGATAGGCCTCACCTTCATTTATTCATATGCCCAGATATATGTCTCTCATTACCTACGGTATTGCTGCTTGTTGAACGAAAGCAGATTTTTACGGTCCTTGTCATTAAAAACCGGAACTCCCGATTATGTTGTGCTAAACTCTAACCCCAGTTCCCCGCAAATACCTGTGAGCTGTTGCAGGCACTGTTCTGTCCCTGCTAGTAATACTATATCATCTGCGTATATCAGTCCCGGAATATGTTGTTCCACTTCCTCTCCTGTTCGGCTATAACACACATTGAAACCTATTTGGCTGTCTTCAAGCGTTTTTTCTAGTCTTGTCACGTGCAACATGAACAGTAATGGAAACAGACGACAACCCTGCTTTGAACTACCCATTTGGTGCACTTTAGGTCCTTCAAGGTAATTTGCACCTCGCAGTCTTTGCAAATTTCATGCAGCAGCTGTATTAAGTCCTGGCCTCAAACCTCCCGCTCAAGTAGGCTCCATAGAAGTTGTGTGTTTACATTGTCGTAGGCTCCCTTTATATCCAGAAACGCTATCCATAATGTTTGCTTTTGAGGCATTGACACTTCTATGCATTGGGTTAGAACAAACAAACTGTCCCCTAAGCGCCTTACTCGTCTGAGTTCATTATCACAATAAATTATCATAGTTTTGGCGACATGCGGCGCCCCTTAGGCCCCGCTGCGTCAGGGTAGTACAAGAGCAGACAGCCGCCGTCCATGCGTTTTCTATTAGAATCCAGAACGAAACTTAGTTGCACGTAATTTATTCGCGTTTTGATGCGTTTAGATGATAGCCTACTGAATAAAATAGCCCTTAAAGTAGTTGCAGAGGCTAAGCAAGATAATATCCTTTGGAACAAGCCAATTTTCCGACTTTTTCTGGACCGAGCTGCCGCCATAGTCGCGATGTGCGTCTGTATTGCCAGTTCGGGTGGTCGAACTTCCCGGCCACAATTATCGTTCTTTCTTGCGTACGGTCGACAAAGGAACAGTTCGCAAGTAGCCCAGAACAGACAACGTTGCTCTCCTATAGCCTGAGGTAACTGCCAAAAGTTGCTTCAGCGAGAGCATGCAAGCGGACGCGAGAAGCGCGGCCGGCTCGGTTGATGCCACCGGCCTGGCACCGCCTTGAGAACGGGTGGACATTTTGTGCTACATTTTCGCGAAACAAATGATTTTTCACGCAACATTATACGCCGCACGATTTACGAACGGCAGGCACATGTATAACAGCCGGTAGAAGGTGAGGAATAAGCATCAAATAAACAAAATACGCGCAACTAAATGGCGCGTAACAAGCACCAAGTCGCACGTCCTTTGCGTGTTTGGGTGTGTAATTTTATGTTTAAATAACATAACACAGCCACGTTGTACGAGGCCTAAATAATTAAATACGATAGTCACTGACTGGGTTCGCTATCTTCTAGTGCATATTTCAACAACCTACGACTTGCGAGCCACATTCAGCCCGCGGGGAAGTATTGCGCGGCCCCCAACACGTCGTCAGAAGCCCCACCCATCCACCTGGCTCTAACTATCTGAAGGCCAGCGCGCTTCAAAGGGGTTAGACGGGAGCCAACAACAGATGATTGGTCGCTTCAGCTGCATTGTCCACCATCTTCACACTCAGCCACATTTTCAAATATTGTCAAATATTATTTTGAATTTGCTGAATTATTTCTACCTGATTCAAAGCCCCCTTCTCCTCCCACCCTACTTGCCACCCAGCTCTCGGCCGTGTACGCTTCATGCAACTCGGACTTCCACCAGAAACGCCTTTTCTATAAGTGCTAACTTGGAACAGCATAGGAAAAAACGGATGTAAATGAAGTGAGCGCAAACAATTACGTAAGTACAGCCATTCAGTTCGCCCGACCGCTTTTCTCTACGGCCCCGAATTTCGGAATCCCACTTCTGACGATCGCTGTATTTTGTCACTCAGTCATGCTACAATAAAAAGGCAAGCCAGCACTCCACCACGTATTCGTAACGGCGGCGCAAACCAGCTGTTATTAATGAAAGTGCACGCATAAGGGCACAGGTGCGCACAAGCGGAGCGCACAGCAGCAGACTCGCAGGGGCGATACGCCAAACTCGCTGATTTTTACTCACGGTCGTCGCCGATTGCGTTACTCTTCCTTTTTGATCGGTATATTTTGAAAAGTCCTTTTCTCTAGGTTTATTAGTTTAAACACGAAGCTCTCACTTCAAATTCTACTTTATACGACCAGCGGTGAACCTGCGAGTGGCACAGCGCCGTCACCGTCAAAGCACTTTCTTACTTACTTATCGCTGCAAAGCTTAACGTACTTATCGCTGCAAAGTTTTTCACCCTTGTGCCAGGTTGATCGCCGCAAAAGATCGGACGCGCCTGGGATGCACTGGAGACCATATAACAAAACAAGCGGGAGTACCGAGCTCATTTTAAATCTTGAGCTTGAGTTAGGAGCCGGAAGTCGATTTGGCCTCCTGCCGTGTAGCGCTGCCTGGACAGCGCAGGAGCCCTATGGTGCTCGAAAACTGACGCCGACGGCCGCCATCTTGCCTTGACAAAAAAATTAGTCGTGGCTTAGCTCGGCTATGCCGGGATATACGTAGCGGGAGCTAAGGTTCAGCTGGTTATTATTAGCTTACCTGGTTGCCTAGGATTAGCTTGATTATCATGCTCACTGCTGCCTCAATGACACACACGGTGTATGCATTATGCGACACTTGTATATCATGTATATTTATCAAACGGCTCCGGCACAGCGTCACTAATCACCCCAGAGCAAAGCTGGTTCCACAGGCGCACGCCGGTGTTGCTTGGGCATACGAGCCATCGGTTGCACAACCGGCCACCCCTCGCATGATCTTCACGTGGACCGGGCCACCACGTGCGGAACGGAGGTCGGCGAAGACGCTGGGTGCGTGGGGTGTGTGGGAGACGCCGGGCAGCGAGCAACGTTCTGTGCTCCGTGTGGCGTCACTGCTCCTAGCACATGCACAGCACGGCTCTCCAGGAGCCCCGCGAAACTGCTCAACCTCGGCCAGTGTAGCTCACGCGACAAAAACTCACTCCGTCGTAGCAGCCGCACCACATTCGTCGCGTGCTGCCGGCTCCTGACTGCACGTCTAGTGGTGTTGCACGCTTGCACGTGGTCATTTATGACTTAGGTTGTCGTGAATAGTGCCTGTACGATTCAAAGGTCTAAGAATCAGCAATGGTGTGCTCATGCGTCGCATTCGGCTGCGCTAATTGCTAATCGCGGGAAGAAAACGGCGGGTATACTTTGGGCTCTGTTCGTTTTGTGCTTCGCGGGTTTAAGAATACACTTGCAGGTACATTATAAGAGCACACTTGCAAACTATTTGTACAGACTGGTATCGGTAGTGACTTCAAGGAAAATACGACGTAGCACAGGTCATCCACCTACTTGTTTACGCAATTGTTTACACAGATATGCAAATGTTTTAACTCGTAGTTGGGGTGGTCCTAGTAGTCGTTTGACTGCGCTAAATTACATTTTTGTATAAATCTGTGCGCAATTTGTCCTTTCGCACTAACTTAAATGCGGAGTATTTGCTCAGAGAGTAATCGGCATAAACCAAGCAGTCCCTCCTCTTATAGTTGAGTACCGATCAGCCGGCCTTACTCCGAGTATCGCAAGGTTTTGATTAGAGTGTAATTGTCAAGACCTAATTACCCGATTGATTGATTGATTGATTGATTGATTGATTGATTGATTGATTGATTGATTGATTGATTGATTGATTGATTGATTGATTGATTGATTGATTGATTGATTGATTGATTGTAGGGTTTAACGCGCCGACGCAACGCAGGCGATGAGGCGCGCCGTAGTGGAGGGCTCCGGATTAATTTTGACCACCTGGGGATCTTTATCGTGCGCCGAAATCTCGTACACACGGGCGTTTTTGCTTTTCGCCTCCATCAGAAAAGCGGCCGCCGCGGCCGGGAACCGAACCCGCGACCTCATGCTCAGCAGCGCAACGCCTTAGCCACTGAGCCACCGCGGCGGGTACCTAATTACCCGAGCCATTTCGTTTAGATTTGTACAAGTCTTTGATACAACTCTCTCCAGGGTTTTAAAGCAAAGCTTTAGTGTTCTCACTGATAGCGTCTGCGACGTGGAAACGCCTTGCAGGAAAGCCAACTTTTTCTGACGATGATGACGGATGATCGTGGGTTAAGCGAAAAATAAAACGCTTCAGTGGCCGGAATTGAACCTGGGTCGCTTGAGTTAGGAAGCCGGCGTCAGTCGGATTGCTCCATTTTGACACGATCGATCGTGGGGTATAGCATTATGTTTGTTTTCACTCACTCCGGCCGTGCTAACTTGGGCGCGAGGTGTGTCAGGAGAAACCGCGGAATCTCCTTTTTCACGGCCCAGCTTCTGTGTTCACCCGACAAGCAGTCCCGGAGAGCACTTATACCAACGCTTTGGTCACCCCTAATAGTTAAAAGCGATGTTAGCTTTTGACGGACGATTTCCTTTTGTTCGTTTGGAGAATCGGTGGAGGGGGGCCAATGAAATTTTAACGAACGCGTTTACCACCATGAGGATGCCCTCAGCTGATGGGAGCTGGAGGTTATTGAGGGGGTCAAAGGTAGGTAGAGCGTACGAAACGTTCTGTCTACCTGGGTTACACTAGTTGCGAGTCTGCACTTGTGCTGTCTTCATGTGTTCTTGCACCCGTTAATTTGCGCGCAGTTTTTTTTTAGATGCATCATTATAACAAACTCGCCCAACTCTCAACCCTTTTAAGGCGAAACCACATGCAACGTTTTGGTCGCGTCTTGCGGCCGTCTGCGGCGCCTGGCGCCGACGCGGAACGCGCGTTGGAGAGGGCGAGCAACCACAAGAGACGCGCGAAGCATAGGGTGCGTTCCAATTTACCGTTTAGACAGCTTCGTTGCCGTCTTCGCGGACAGTACGCCATGTTAAGCCCCGTTCCAATTCGAACGAAGCAGTCAACGAAGACTGCTTCAAGGAGACAGCATCGAAGTCAGCAACGATGCAGGCTACCTTCCTGTCTAAACTAATAAGTGACGCCAGCGCCACCTTTTTGCGTATTAATGTTAAAACAAAAGCACCTGTTCCTTTATTTAAATATTTAGAATAAGTTATTAGTGAAGACTATAACTTTGTTTAGTTTTTTAATTACGTAACATTTGTAATAACAACAGTAATAATAGTTACGAAATCTGCGGCTCGCGCAACACAACATGTCTGCTATGACGCTGTCGTCTGCGCTGGTGTTGCGCTTGCGACCGCGGCGCTGTTCCAATTTTATTCCTTTAGACGTCTAGTTAGACTGCTTCGTAGGCTGTCTACGAAGCTGTCCGCGAATTGGAACGCAGCCATAGAGTTTCTTACTGTATACTTACTAAGAAACTCTATGGCGCGAAGAGCGCTTCTCCGATCCAAGTTGCCAGACTTACTTTGGTAAAGGCAGCATCGTTCTGTTTAAGTCATTCCTAATAAACGGAAGAATAATCAAAACTTCAACAAACAAAACACGTTAAATTGATGTTCTATTAAATAAAGTGCTAAAGAGCCGCCAAATAAAGAGCCGCCATGTTGCGTGCGGAGGGGGACCGGAAATTGAGGATAGCAACATCCGGCGCAGACGCCGAAAACGGACCGAAAATCTGGGATGCGCAGACACCGGCGCTCCGAGCGCGCTGCTGTGTATTTGGTGGCGCGCGCTGAACGCGCGTCGCCTCGGACGGTCTCCAAGCGCGACCAAAACGTCGCATGTGGTTGCGCCTTTACAGTTGCTCAAAGCTACTGGATTTTGTTCCACTCCTGACTCCGGCGAATCAGTGGCTGGAGATGTCAGTGGGTAGGCGACAAGGTTCTGTTATGCGCTTGACGTGTTTACGGTGCAGGGAACTTTTTGGCGGCCAGGAGCACAAACATAGCCATGCATATAGACAATACTTTAGGACGGGCCGCGCGAGAGCCGATGGCCTGCGATAGGTTCGCTTTTAGCTGGTTGGTTTTTATTTGTGTTATATTTGGGTTTGCGGAACACCTTCGAGTTTTCGTATGAGAGTGAGAGAGGTGGCTCCCGTGACTATGTTGTACCCGCGTAGTTTGTTTGTCGGTGTGGCCAATCAGTGTCCTAGTGTTGGTTAATCAATAGGGTGTATTGGTGTGGCGTCAGCAACGGCTGGTTGCCATTTTGAAGTTCTCCCAAGTGGCATCGCCATCGCCGCGACGGTCGTGTTTTGGCTGGTTCGGCAGTGGGGGGGGGGGGGGGGATTTTTCCTTCGCGGCCGTCGTTCTTGTGATGGCAGCGAAATGTCTGTCTCACAGTGACACGTCAGATTAAGTTGCTAGCCTCTCCAGGGATGACAGGGCTCACTACGCAGCGAAAATTGGCTTGTGCGGCCGCGACTTGCGCGAGTGCGTCGTCAGCGCCAACCTTTGGCCCCACATCACGAGGATGGACATCCACGATTTTCTTGTGTTACGGCAAGTTTTATCTCGAGCAAGCAGCTCAAGAACTACAAGACGCTCGGGGCTCACAACTATACGTTACAAGCAGCTGGGTGGAAGAGCCGTGGGTGAAGCAAACCGGTGAGGACGCGGTGATTGTTGTGACTAAGGTTAGTGTTTTGATCTCCGTGACATTGCGGTTATTTTGATATGCAGCATTTAACTCTTCCTTTTTTACCTTTTCTGTTCAGGTCAATCATTCACAAAGCCTTGCAAGTCCCTCTTTTGCACCAACTGCACCAATTGCACCAACTGCTGCGCCAACTAGCCCAACAACATGCTGTACTAAGTCCCCCTTTGAAGGCGTGGATTTACGCGAAACGTGACGGCGAGATGGTTGCGGCGCACTGTGTGTGCATTGCGGGCAACGGAGAAGCCTGTCCGCACATCGCGGCGATTATGTCTTACATCGAGTGCGTAATCCCCATACGTGCGGAACATTCATGTACTGACAGAGAAAGCAGCTGGCTACCGGAGCACATGAAAAACTCCGAGTGCGGCCTGTCGCCGAGATGGACTTTGCGTCGGCAGCTATGAAAAAACGTCTACTAGACGACCTCCGCCCTTCAAGTTCGCATCAAGTACCACCCAGGACACCCGCACCCCCCCCCCCCCCCTGTGGCTAAAGAAGAAAAGGATGTTTTTCTTCAAAAGTTAATTCCGTAGGGACTACGACCTGCAGCAGCCAGCACCAACGCGAAGTTCAGCGAGCTGTACATCCCCACGATTCGGGCGTGCACTGGTGGCAACCTCAGCCTTCTCTACGATAGGAAAGCTGTAGACAAGAGCCTTCCTGTACTCGCCGACCACTGCGCCAAGATCTTTGCTGGGCTGGACATCAGTGAGCAGGCCTGCCAAGCCATCAAAAAAGGGAGAAAGAAGCAGGCAATGATTGTCAACTGGTTTGCTTACAGGGCTGTCCGGGTTACGGAATCCACCTTGTACGACGTGTGCCATACGAGTGC